>NC_140740.1:72632500-73317500 GCF_050655825.1 Lonchura striata
AAATAAACTAGGGATTTTTTTCCCTAGCTGGAAATGTGTGAGAGATACATTTGTTGCTTGTGAGTAAAGGAAGTAGATATTGCATTTGTAGGTATACTGAAAGAATTAAAGTTATACTAGTGTGGTGTAGAGGGGAGAGTTGTGGTTGGTTTCACTGTGGTTTAACTTAGGACCCTCAGCAATTTTGTAGCTGAACATTTAGACACACAGTAATTTACCATTGTCTGAATTAAGTGGAAAATAAATACATAAAAGCAAAAGCCATTGAAAATTTGGATCAAAGACCATCCACTTCACAGAATGAACATCAAGCATTGTTTTCAGATGTATAAATTGAGGTTTCTAACCTATATGATTGTTTAATCTTGTAGGACTTTATATTTTTTTGTGATGCTGTTGCATCGTGGATTAGCCCAAAAGATGATCTTCGAGACATGTTCTGTAAGGTAAGATTGCTAAGATAATAGTATAGTCTAGTGGTGGTATTTTTATATCCTCTGGTCTTGTTCTCTTTGTTGCACTGCTGGTACTTACTCTGTGTGTGATCATGAGACAAAGAAACATGGAAATCCTGACTTCTTATTTTAACCTGTATCTTTTTATATGCATTTGGATTATTCCAAACTTTTTTAAATAGTTGCAAAGTTCTCTTGAGGTGTTTTTTGAAGAGATAATGATCCTCAAACAGCTTTTCATAATGTCCAGCCTACTATGCTTTTCCTGCATTGGGAAGAACAGGGGAGTTTATACTACATGTAAGACTTTTTCTTCATAAAATGAGATTTGTGTGGTTCAAGACTGTTTTTTGCCACAAAGATGGCTACTTTATTTTGGAGATATACATAAATTGCAAATTAAAAATATCCCAGTGGTATCTTAGTTGTTTCTCATAACTCCTGCTGAAAATAAGACATTGGTTAATCCTCTTCAGAATCCCTCTTGGTTGAGTAAGTTTCAAGAAACTAAAATATAGTTATACCTAAGAATAAATCCCTAGGCAAAGTGTCAGGGAAATTTAAACTATAGGACTGTTTGCCTTGTGTTAAGTAAATAAAAAACAAAAAAGCCCCACACAGAATGATACATGGTATTTTGGAAACAGTGTCTTGAATTTAAAAAAATAGTGAGAGAGAGCAAGCAAGAGAGAGAGAGAAGGGGTTTGCCTCACAAGTTCTAAAATGAAATCCCCATTTTTAGAAGGTTCTTTGTCAAAAATAAGGTTCATGATTTTCTAAATCAGAAATGGAGCATATTCTTAAGTACTTATTAGGATCATGGGTTGGCACTTTTTCTTCAATTACTGACATGTGTGAGCATCAAATCAGAAGCTAGAACTTTTCTATTCCATCTTTAAGAGCAAAGGCAGAAATCTGGCTGTCCTAGTTAGTCTCTCAGATAACCAGCCTCCTTCCAAGGAACAATAGATTTAGAAAATGCTATGAGTATTCTAACATCAACAGAATGAAACATCAATTACAACTTAAAAGGGGGTCCTGGACAGAGTCTGTGATGATTGCCCAAAGTAGTCTCACTGCATGTTTTTGCACCAGTCCTTCAGCAGATTAAACTCCTCTTTCTCAGATTCTTTCCAAGTTATCCATTTGGGAAACAATGCATTCAAACTAAATAGAGTGGTTCTTGGTCACTTGGTGTAAGAACATCCTTGCTTTTTTAAGCGAGCAATTTTACTGTAGTTTTGTGGGGGTTTTTTGCCTTGCAGGAAAGGAGACAGCGCTTTCTTCAGTGATAACACACAGGGTGTTTAGACAACTTCTTCAGGACTATGTGACTGCTGTAATCCAAGTAGATGTTTTTCCAACAGTAATTATGACTTTTAGCAACAAGGGAAAGAAACTGGATTTGTCCAGGCTTTGGGGTTTTTTTTTTATTTATTTATTCTTTAGTACTCAAACAGGAAGAGAAATACTTTCAAGAGCATGGATAGATGAGCTCCATTGTTAAAATCTGACTCATAACCATTTGTCTGTAACTGAGCATTCTTAGATTTTCAGGACTTTCTTAGCAGCTGGTTAATGTGACTCTGGGTTTAGGAAAGAACCCGCTTGTGGAAGGGAGAAAAGCAGTAAGTTAACTGGTTGCATATAATGCCATTACCACTACATCTGTTTAAAAACAGCTCTGACAGTCTTGTGTTGAACTTGTTATCATGAGCTTGAATTTTGACATTGCCTTTTATTTGAGGATGTGTTCATGACAGACTGTTCCACAGTTTGGTTACACTGAGTGTAAAAAGGAAAAAAAAAACAACTTTAGATTTTCTTAGTATAATTTTCTGTGAGGAACAGTAATTCTCTCTGCTTTTGTCCTATGTAATATTTTGCTTTTAGTTGCTGTTTTAAAAGATAGCACACTAAGATTTTTTTTTTTTGGATAGTGTAATTTCATTTTCAGTTAGTTTATTACATCAAACGGTCCAGACAGAAACCTGTAGATTGTTTTCCTCTTTCACTGGCTTTGGATTGCCATTGACTGTGGATCCCTGTTATTTCAAAACAAAGAAGGTTTTAAGAGTTTAATTTTTAGTGATGTTGTCTTAGAGGTTCTATGCAGAAAACAGAGTTCTCAAAGATTTTATATTTGTGCTAGAAATTGACAGTTTCATTCTGTCAGAAGTTGGCTGCCGTTTAATTTAACTTCCCACAACATACTTCACATCTATTAAAAAATAAATGTGAACGCAGTAGTCTTAAAATATATGACCTTAAAATATATGTCAATTGATGAGATGGATGGATGGACGAAAAATGAGTTGAAAAAATTACAAATAAACATTCTGAAATGGCTTAACTCTAAGCTTTAAGTTATGTATTAAATATATACATAAATACATATACATACACTAGTTCCTTTGGGTAGCTATATACTTTGTGTCACCTTTAAAGAAACACATTAGAAAGATCTTACTCTACTTCCTTTGCTTCTTTGTAGCATTTCAGTGTGATATTGGAGAATTCAAATTGCCAGATGTACAACTCAGCAGTTTGTGGCTTACTGCATATGAAGCTAGTAAATAATGTAGCCTCTATTTTTTGCTTATTTTGACTTTCCCTTTCTCATTTGTAGATTCTTCATGGATTTAAAAATCAAGTTGGGGATGAGAATTGGAGGCGTTTCTCTGACCAGTTTCCTCTTCCCTTAAAAGAGCGCCTTGCAGCTTACTATGGAGTTTAACCTCATGCACTGTAGCTGCAGTCCCATAATTAGAGGTAAGCACATGAGTCTTGCTTGCCAAAGAGAACTGGGACTTCCTCCCTGTTAGCATCATATGAAATAAAATTAATTCATCAGTCTAGAATTGCTGGGCTACTGCTTCCTATATGAAGGAAAGAACGTATGATAATATACCTAAATGATAGTGACTGTAGCAAAAGCATTTGTCTGATTTTTTTTATTGTTACAGAGACAGAAAGAAAAACTGAGTCTATGATACACACATTAGTTTATCAAGAAGGTTGGAAGTGTAGGTATAACAAAGTGCTGGTTCAAGTTTAATAAGCAAAGTGGTGAATATGATCCTCAAGTCATCGTACTAAAAACACAGGCTAGTTTATATGTTATGAATTAATAGATGGCAGATATGGTCTAAGTGTGAATACTCTCCTAGGATAAAAAAGCAGGTTTGTTAATACACTATAAAAGTCTAATGGCCTCCTAACTACATGCTAAATTATCTTTCTAAAGTAACTGTAATGCTTGATGTTGGGGGAGGCTGATACATGTTTCTTAATGCCATGTTCCATTTTGTGTATCAGCTCAGAATTCTTAGACACTTCTGTGTGGAGAATGATTCAGCTTCAACAAAGAACAATGAAAATGCATTCCAGAGTACCTTTGTTATTATACCACCTTGCTTTGTATGCTACCTGTGTATGCTTTATAAAGCAAATGTCTTCATAGTGATAACTATGAAGAGATTATTATATTACTCAAAAAAAGAGTGAATTAAATTTATTCTTTTACTCTTTATACAATTTTGATACTTCTAGTAGAATTTTTGTACTGAAATTAAAAGAGTGAATCATGCAGTTCTTTTTAGTGTTGGAATGGACAACTATTTAAAATTCAGCCTAAGATTTTTTCACAGTCAGTGTCATAAATTTTTTACATTACATGTTTGACCGGAACAATGAAAAAATAAAACAGCTACATACTTATCAGTGAGGGCATTTTAGTTTCTGACATAAGGATGTTTTCTTTTCCTGATGAAAAGGAAACCAAAGTGATAAAAATCCTTCATTGTTCTCAGTTTCAACTGCAGAGAAGCTATGGCCAGCTTGCTTAATCCACTCGAATAGGAAGCTGCTAGGTCACTTGCAGATATGTTTAATACTTTTTGTCAATGTCATAGCTACCTCATAATTTTGTGCTAAAAATGGAAAACCCATTTAGAATATATAGGGTGCTTTTATCTTAAATATAAGTTTAACACAATAGTGGAACTGTCAGTGTAGCTTCAAAGCATATATTGTGGTTTCATGAATAATAATTTATCCGATACAAATGGGCTGATTTCTTAACAGACTTAAAAGGGCATAAATCTATTTTTAAGTTAGAGGTTGGCATTTAATGCTTGCAAAAGACTCTGTTTATGTAACTCTCTGCCAGAGGTGCCAGGTAAGATTTAATTATACTTTTATCTTTTCCCTTTGCAGGTCCTTCAGTCTGGGAGACTATGAGGGAGCCTCTGCACCCAGGGAAAATGCTACCCTTTACTGGGGGGAAGGGTAAACCAGTAGGGAATACAGTACAATCCCAACCCTACTGGGAGGGGCGGGAGGGAGGTGTTGCCGTCACTGTATTAAGTCGATGTTGGGAAATGTTTTAACATCTGGAGCCTTTGTGGGTGGAAATCTGTCTCCTATTACACCTCTGCACTGGATGTGAAGAAGAAAAAAAAAAGAATCTAGTCACAAAACAGCACATTCTGGAATATTGTGGGGATTTGTACCAAAATAAGAAACCATATAATTGAACCATAGGGATACGTAAAGAGGAAAAATATTTTGCGCACAATAAAGGAAACCTAAGAATGGGGGTCACAAACAGTAAAAGGCTTTCTTTTTTGTTTTGTTTTTTTTAAGTAAGGGTTTTCTACATTATTTCATCCTGCTTGATGGGATTCCTAGATATTTGCATGTTAATGAAGAACTACACAAATGAAGTTAGTACAGTTAAAATGCAGCTTGTGTCTGTATTAGGAACAGGCACTTGCAGTGTACAGTATAGAAACCCCATCATAAAATAATAAAGGTTAACTTGGACAAAATGAAGCAACCTGCAAGCTGCCAAATAAGTCACTCCTTTCATTTTTGGGGTAAGGAGAGGGACACTGCAAAGGAAAGATTGACATCTTAATTTTTACATTAAGAAAAACAACAAGGTAGTGGATATGATTTTATTATTGTACTTTGTTAGTTTTGATTTCTAGAGTAAGGCATTATTCTTAACTTGCAGTTTAAGGTTCAGGCATGCATTCTGGCTCATAGTGATCAGAAGTAATTTTAATTAGTGGGAAAGTAGCATGCTTGCATCAAATAGAGTGAAATTGGTATACATTTACCTATGTTGCGCCAGTTTTGTGTTGCAGTTTACCAATTCAATATAGCCCTGCATTTAAAATTACTTTTTAAGATTCAGTGGAGTTTATTTTTATTAAGAATATAGATATAAAGTACTGTAGTTAACAATTAGGCCTTGAAATACCTTTTTAGGATCTGTTAAGAATAAGATTGATATTGTATTGTGTGTAACCTGCACAATGTGGAAAGCTGATATAGCTGTGCAAAATATTTGCCTCTGTGCTGTCAGTGTGATGTGCTTTCTGCATGGTTATATACTAGTGATTTATCAGAATCTCTAAAATGAGTTACATGGTAAGACCCGTTAAAGGCTGCATAAATGTTAGTTGGCACGTAAGGACAATTGTAGAAGTTGATGACAAGATTGCTATATTTGTGTTTATTCCCACTCAACGTATTATCTTCTATGCTTTTTTTTTGTTCAAAGCATGATCTTAAGAGATGTTTAAGTTAATGGATGTAATGCAGGGTATCTACACTGTATTGGCGCATGTTGGTGGCCCTTTGTGATGTAGTTAAATGCACAAGGGTGCAAGTTTAAAGCTACAGAGTGAAAGCTGGTTTGGATCCTCTTCATTTCATTTGTTTAGCTTTTCTGTTGTGTTTTTTTTTCTCTACTTACATGTATTCCTGTGAATAAATCCTTGTTAAGTTAACGCTTTACTTTTCCTTCCATGTGTATTTTCTTATGTACTGTGAATGTGAAATCCTAACTGGTACACTTGATCTTGTGTCCATCTGAAAATGGCAAGTCTTTATTAATTTAGATTGCCTAAAGAGTATCCCATGATGATAAAGGAAAATGGAGAGACTTTTAGCTCTGCTGGTCAGAGGTGAAGCCACACCTTTCCATTTTTCAAGTGCTGCATTATTAATCTGCAAAACAAAATAAAGCCATAACAGCCTTTTTGTAGATTTAGTTTCTCACCTTTGCATTGCAGAATGGATACTGGATAACAGTTTTGGTTTAGTTGGTGTTTTCTGGTTTATTTTTTGTTTGTTTGTTTGTTTGTTTGTTTGTTTGTTTGTTTTGTTCTTTGGTTGGTTGGTTTTGGGGATTTTTTTTTGTGTGTGTATTTTGCAGGGTCTTGGAGGGGGTTGTGGAGATTTTTTTTTTTTTGGGTTTTTTTGTTTTTGTTTTTGTTTGGGATTTTGGTTTTTTTTTGTTTGTTTTTGTTTGCTTTGGTTTTAGTTTGGTTTGAGGTTTGTTTTTGGTTGGGGCTCTTTTAAGAACTTGTTCTTCTTTGCATGGTTTCTGTTCTTTGACTGTTGATTTAGGCATTGCACTGAAGTTTGAGCTGTGTGAGTGTGAATTTATAAATGCTCTTTAAAGAGTTTAGACTTTTTTTTTTTTCAATGCATGATCACATGCATGTTTTATGTCCTGTCGTCCCCCCACACCACACCCCTATTTTTTGGCTTTGCAAATTTTAGTGGCTTATGCCTGAAGCATAGTTTGGACATGTACTGTATGAAATATACTTGATAATGCCACTACATAGTATTCATTCAATTTGTTCAAAATTGCATGTGACAACTTGATTTCAAGTTACATTACTTTGATAGCAAACCAAAAATACCTTCTCTACTAATAACTCTGATATAAATTAGTAAAATTCAATAAAAAATGTTTACTTTTGAAAGGGAACATCCCTGCCCAGCATTTGGCAAGGTGGGATATTATTTTAAACCCAAACTTGCTTTAATTTTAAGTGTGTTTGAACATTAAGGAAGAGTTGCAGATAAATGACATTAAAAAGTTTTTAGAATAGAAAACCTACCTAAATAATACAGTAACATAACAACTAAAATCTGGGTTTAACTAAAACTTCTTAAATTTCAGAAAGCCCCTTTAACCAAATAAAACCACTCCACTTCACCTTGGATTAGCTTAGGATGCTACTTTTGTGCATATTTGTTTTAATACATGTTGGTATTAAACAGATGTGAACTGATCTGTTATGACAGCAAGGAATATAATTTAAAAGGGTAGGAATAACTAGTACAGGAATAAACAAAATAGTGTTTTGTATCAGTAAGTTCTCTCATGGTATATTTTAAAACAAATAAACCATATTCCTAATGCATAATATAGTGCAGAGATTTGCAGAATCCTTTTAGGGTGTAATGTGAGGTAAGAGAAGTTCTGAAACAGCATTAATATTTAAAACTGAATTATTGCATCATGGGATATATAAAAAGCATCTTAATTCTTGTGGTGTAGTCTTGACAGTTCTTGAATGTTGACTGAATGTTCTGGTAGAATTGTGAGTTTGTCTTTGTTACATTCCAGTGTTTCTGCCTCTTGGCATGCTAAAAGCACGGCTTACTTCATTTGCTCCTTACACACTGAAAAAGTGCTGTTAGTGTGCTAAACTACAGAAATAGCCGCTGCTATGTAATGGTGTAGATTTTCTACTTGAATAATTTTGTTGTAGAAACCTCAGGAGGTCAGTGTTTACTGTTTTTATATATGCCTTTTCCTATTTTGAGTTTCCCTTTTTGAAGGATTCTGAGAGTGGAAAAAAGCTGCTGATCAACCTAAGTTGGTAACAGAAAGTGTTTAAAATCCTTATAAATGCATCTTTTCGGCAGTTCAAAATTGCTGTTAAATTAGTCTTAAGTGAAGTTCAATATTAAATTTTTTTACATAACACAGTCAGGAAACCACTCATTTCATTTTGGAAAACAGACTAGTTTATTATTTTAACCAGTGGCAAGCAAAAGTAATCAGTTTAAGGTTTTTTTTTTTCCAAAGCTTGAGTATTTTCTTAATCAGTGAGTATGTATATATTTAAATTGTAAGAAACTAATTCTTATGCTTTAGTTCATTGCTTCTTGAAGCTTGTACTCAGAAGACCACTTTTAGAAGAATAGGTTAAAATTTGTAATTGTTATAATTTTTAAAAGTTATGAAGTAGCATAAATTTTGTGATTAATAATATTGATACACACTGTGATTTTTTTTTTAGGACTTCATGTTGGCATCAGTCTTAATTACTTAAACTGCATATATTGTATAATAGTAAAATGTATATTTTAAAATTTCAAGTGGCTTTCCTCAAGCAAAACTCATTGCTACTTACAAATATTCAAATACTAGCTTTATCTCAGGTGAATACTCTTGTACCCTTTTTGTTCAGAACACATGCTAATAGAAATGTGTTGTAATTTTATCAGTTTATGTATTTCATTTAGGCAGCTCCTCTTGTCTTAAACTTACTTTTAATTAACTTCAACTGTGAGACATTAATGACTTTTGCTTCACCTATATTATTCATATTGAATGTATTAACAGATAAGGTGCAAAAACTTTCTTCCCTAAAGGAGAATGCATCCATATTCAAACAAATGAAATATTTATTTTAAAATGCTTTAAATGCAACATTAAATTGGAAATCTTTTCTTTCAGATATTTTCAAGGAAAGAAGTTGTAACTAAACACTAACTGCTTCCATACTATCTCTTTCATGAGGATGATAGAAGGCTTTTATATAGGGCCTAAAGTGTGACCTTTTTATCTTAAATGAAGGTTAAGCTCTACAATGAAATGGCAAAACATCCTCCACTTAATCTCAGATGGATGCTGATGTAGTTTGCACACATATTTGTTGTAATATTACATAATCTTACCTTAAATAAATAAAGCTTGTTCAATAGCTATGTATTTCTCTCACCTATGCATTCTCCAGGTTGATTTGTATCCATCAATCTTCTATGTAATCTCCAGTAGAAACTGCATTTTGTCTGCCACTGATGCTTGCTCTTTGCACTTAAACGGTTGGAGCAAGCCAGTTTTAAATGGGGAACTGAGGCAAGTACTCTTCTTTACTTGCTTTGTATATTCTGCTAGAATAGTGATACTCACTCGCTTGAATGTACGTAAATGAGGGAAGTTTGAAATGGCTCTATAGGATGAATCCCTGTGTGGTTTGCAGTATGCTTTAAGTAAGTCAAATCCACATCTCAAAGAATTCAGCACTCACAGTATAGTGTCATTTTTCTAAAAAATTGTTCTATTGTGCTACTTTTTGCTTTAGGTATCTATTTTCTTATTTCGAGTGAGCAACAAAATTAACAAGGTTTGAGTGGTTTTTGTGAGGACAGCAATGAGAATAAAAAGATTGGTATAAGGAGGTTTATTTGGCTGTTGAAATCTGCAGTGTGAAATCTTTTTTTGTGGAAAGATATAGTTCTGTTGTACATATGTCTGACCTACTGATACTAGAGACTTCTAAAATTTTAAATTGGATGAAGTACACAAAATAGTTTTAAATGAAAGGTGACCAGACCTTTCTGCTGACAACTTAGGTTGTATAAGTTTGCTTGAAAGCTTTAAATCTTATGTTTCTGTATCTGCCACAATGTTGGAATGTTTCCTTCAAACATATCCTCCTGCAACCTCTCAAACTGTACTAAATTGACTGATATTTCTTGAAGTCTGCCTATATGCTAACAGAACTTCATTTTAAATCGAATATGGTTTTAATTTTTGATAAGCTGCTGAATTTTAAGAGTTTTTGGGGCCACCAAATATTTTGGATCATGCAGAGAATATATATTGTACTGTAGTAATTTTGTATTTACATTTGTATGATGTGACATAATAGATGTGAATGTTAATCACTGCTTGACTATGTTAATAAAGTTGTTGAAAGATAGATGTTGCATTCCAGTTTTTGGTGAACTATTAAAATTTATTGTTCTATTTATGTTTTGCCTGATCCAATAGTGCACTCTTAATTCACTAGTGTAGATACTAGAATTTCTGAAATAAGGATTTTCATTTTATCTGAAAGAGAATGGTTTTTGGATCATTTAATGTTAGCTTAGTTTAGATACTTCACTCTGCTTGAGGGTAGGTCAGTGTATGAATAAGGAGGTTTAGGTGGATTGAAATTAAAACCTGTTGGGTGATAACTGGTAACTACTTTACTACTGAGAAATGTTACATTAACTTGCTTGAAACAGTCGATACTTCCTAAGTCTGACCAAATGGAAAAGGGGAGAAAAATGTTGTACTTACTTCCTGGCTATCAATAATGTGAATAATTAAACAATGAGTAAACCAGAAATAAATTAAAATTATTTAAGGCCTTAAACCAAAATTTGCAGTGGTCTTAGTTTAATTTTATCTAGCTTTCATGAGATCATGGTAATACAAACTATTTAAAGAGTTGTACTTACAGAACTTTAGGAAATTCTACAGTTTAGAAGTCTCTAAAATATGAAACAACAGTTTTTTTCTATCCACTCATGTGGAGTTGAACATTTTCTGCTCACTTCTGATATTTAACAACTGGTCAGTAGGATGTAGACCACTTAGACCATGACATACGTCTAGCACAGATTACTTATCTATTGATCATTTTCTTGAACTTAGTCATTACACTATATAAGCAACTGACTAATATAGCAATACAATGCATAGATACAAATACTATAATGAAATTTTTAGTAGAAACTAATTACTTGTACACTTGGCTGAAACTCTGCTTAAATGAAGGACTTCCCTTTCCAGAAACAAGAGAAGGCGATGAAACAGCAGTGTAGAGATGAAGCTGCTTAGCAGAAATATCAATTCCTGGTGGCTGAATATATCAGTGGCTTTGTGGGAGGCGATTGGAGAAGTTTAGCTTTACTGTCAAATAGGCATTCCCACTCACCTTATGTTCTGGCAGCATACTGCTGTCGGTGGTTTGTTCAAGTCTTCTACTATCATCTCCTGATTTTAATCATCACCTGATTTTAAACTGTGGTCTCTAATTTTGAGTCTGAGGTTAATTACTACCTGTATTTAAAAACATTAAAATGATGAAGTACATTTTGAGTACAGGAAATTAATGTTACGAGCTTGTGGAATGGTGCAAAAGATTGAACATAATTGTACATCATGGTATTTCTTTTTGTAAAAAAAGACATTTAAAGTTGTATTCGAGTGAAGAGGCATTTCAATAAGCATAGAGTGTGTAGAAAATAATTTATGTATGTTAAGTGCTCACAGATGTTTTTGGTAGCTTTTGTTATCCCAGAATGATTCACAGTGGAACATACTGCATTATACGGGACTGATCTTTCACAGGCATTTACCCTTGTTCTGCATAAAATGAGCAGTATAGACTATTGAAACGTCTCAAAAGACATCCAAATGTTAATCTGAATAATGACAGAATTAGAATTTAGTAGTTTCCTATAATCCATGCAATTTAATCAAAGCAGATCTAACTACGCTGTACATGTATTAATACATAGATGTGTAAGTGAAGACATATAAGGAATTATTTCATAGTCACTGTTTTTCAAGGAGTTTTTTTGTGACATCAACTCTTTGTCTACCAGACTTCAATTTGAATTGTGAAAATTAAATTTGGGGTATTTATATTTCTCTTTTTCTATAGATATAGATGTCTTCAGGTATCAATATTACTTTTCAAATATTGATTTATAATTTTGAAATATATGGAAATAAGTATTTTCATACTTCAAAATATATTTTAAAAATGGAAATAAAATGTTGTTATACTGACAGTTTTACCTATTTTTTCCTTCTCTTCGTGCCACTTGGCAAAGTGAATGGTTTTAAATTTCCTGTATTAAATATACAGGTGACTTCAACGTCTTCCTGTGTTTAAAGCATACAGGTTAATTTGGGTGCATAACTACTCCAGTGTTACTGTAACCTATGCCAATATTTTTATTTTTTCCATTATTTCTCTCTGCATCCTCTTTAATTGTAATACTAAATATAATTTTATTTCTGTGGTAAATTACACAAAGGGAAATGAGATTTATTTACGTGTCCTTTTACCCTGGAATTATAATTAAGTATTGTCTTTACAGGGTAAAGCTATCTTTCAGCTTTACTTTTATGTTGACTTATTGAGAAGTTTCTGTGACTTACAGATATAGAAACTAAAGGGTTCTGTAATTTGAAAACTCAAAACATAGCAAAGGATACCATTTAAAAAAGGATTTTGCTAACTAAACCACAAAAAATAGTGGAAAACTGTTCTTTCAGTGTCTTTTAATAAAATTAATATCTCAAATGGAGGTTTTGAGTCATTTTATGTGGTGGGTTTTTTTCCTCAATGTAATGATGGTCATTGTCTTGCATATATGTTTTTCATTTTTTAAATGTACATGCTCAAATAAACATTTTGGAATCGTGTGTAAGTATATGCACCTTTTCCTTCTAACTTTGGGAGATCACATTAACCATAGGAAAAAATAATTATTCATTTTTTAAAATTCTTTACATATCTTAGCATAAGGTACTAAAACAGTTGCATCACTTTCTTTAGTAGTACTCTGCCATAGGAATATGTAGCCATTTATAATTTTGTTTATCTCCATCCTCCTTATCCTTGCACACCAAACCTGTTTTCATCATTAGGCCAAAATCAGATGAAGCCAGCTGGAGCCTTAGACCATTGCTATCAGTTGTGTTGCTAGCATTCACTCAGTTGGGTAACTGTTTCTCATTCCATGAAAAAAGGCAGTATTTAACACAGACGATTGATGTATAACTCAGGATTTAGTTATTCTAATTAAGACCCATAGGCATCTTGGCTACTTTTGTACCTTTAAAACAAACAAATAAACAAAAACCCACAGAAGAAAACGAACATAAAAACAACACAACAAAAATTAAACTTCCAATGTCTTCTGTGTGAACATATAGGAGGCCTTCCAAATTGTTACTACATGTCTTCAGAAGGAATTAGGCTTTAAGAGTTTTATTGAAGTGACAAGGACACTGAAGTTTACATATTTTTCCTCTGTTTGCTGAAGTTGATGGCTGCCATTAGTAGGCATCAGTGTATCAGTCTGTGGATGTTAAGACTCAAAGGTAAGAATCATTTTCAATAGTATTGCTTTTGCTCAAATGCAAGCAATTCACTGACCACCCTGTTCATACTGACATTCTGATTTTTAATGTTCAATCTTAATAAAGGATTTGTATAGCCAAATCATTTTACTTTTTTCACAATATTTCATTGGCTACTTCCTACCTAGGCAGCTGAAACACCTGTCCAGACCAATGTCTTTCATTATTTCATTTATTATCTTGCATGAATTCAATCCTAAGGACTTGCTCTTAGTATAGTAATACTTAAAAGCTGTCTTTGGTTTATTAAGAACATAAGTACATCTATTCTTATATATGCTATCCTAAGATCACTTTCTTGAGATACCACAATCTTATTAGCTTGGCTTCACACCTACCAATTACCTTTTCTGTTGTATATTATAACAAGAGTGGAGAAGATCTGTGTGATCAGAACACCACTATAGTACAGTAGGTGCTGTACTATGGAGCACTTTGGTGCTAAGTAGTTGTATAGTCAGAGCTTGCTCTTCCAAATACTTCATATTTTCACTTTTCATTGAATTTTAGTGTATTAAATACATCAGTTTTCTCTGTTTCATTTAGGTTATTTTTACTACTTCACTACAAGTATACTGCTTCTCCAAGTTCATTGATTGACATATTTGCAGGTAAGTAAGTATGTAGGTAATATTAAAAATATTAAGGTGTCGAGTGTATGAGTTCAACTATTCAACTACATATTGAATGTACTCCTTAGGGTACAGCTGCATAATAATTGATCCTGTTAATTCCCCATCTTACATAGAATATAGATTAAAAACTTCAGTGTGGTGTAAATGTAGTAATGCACCTCCTGAATATGTTAGAAATCTCCCAGAATATTTCATGCAGGAATAAAATAGGACAAGAAGGCAAAATGGAATCTTCAACCACTCTGCTATTCTGGTTTGTTGTTACTTATGTTTACTTACACTTTCTGAGCCTTCCATTTGATTGATGGTTGATTTAATGAGACATGCTGTTGGCACAAGAGTTATAAAGGTGGACCATTAACACCAAGTGACTCATTGTGAAACAATGCTGTTGGCTTCATAACTTAAGTAATTGAGTTGATGAATGGGAGACAGTCAAGCATGGTGTCCAGATCAATAGAAGCACGCAGTTAACTATACAGTGAGTCAGATGATGCAGCCTAATGGAATCCATAATTTCAGGGATGTAGGAAACAGTGTCATTAAAAGTTGCTGCAAATCTTCAACAGAACATGTATATTATTCCTTACTTTGAAATAACTTTGATGAAATGTTGCACCAGGTTTAAAGAAATTTAGTTGATGTCTTACTGTAATAACATGGCTATGACTGTTGACAAATATTTTTGTTCATCTTATACTTAGGAATAACATTAGAAGCACCCATCCTACCAAAAGAGTGATGTAGGCCATCATCTCAGCAGTGTTCTCTCATCAAACCACATTTTCAGTTTATGCATGTATTTCAGAAAAGGGCTTAACCCCTATTAAAATTATCTGGGAGAATTCCCTTTGAATAAATTATTTTAAGTTAGCTGTATTTGCTGCTAACATTATAATCTATTTTTACAGATTTTTTTCCTAAGCTTTACCAATGATAACATTTTGCCTATTTTGTTACACTTTCTGTACAAAAAGGCTGCAGTAAATGTCTAGTAATGAAGGAAATGTGTAGGTCATAAGCAAGTGAATTATTAAACTTCTTGGTATGTCTGCAGGCATGCAGGTACCATTGCTTGGTTAGAGCATAATCCTGTGGCTTTTAAATCCTACAAGGTAGCCTGACAATACTGACCAAACTGAAACAACTCTAGAAAAGGACTTTGCTAGCAAGTAACTCTGTCTTCACTTCATCTTTCATTCTCCACCACAGTGCTGAACAACTCTGGCTTTTTATATCCCTTCTGTTGCTTGCAGTCTTCCAAATACAACTACAGATTTTTGAGCAGTTCTTCTAGCAAAGACATTAAGGAAAGAAAATGCATTTTTCAGGGCATATTCTCAGTGGAGTATATGAAATACACATATGGTATATAAAATACCTCCATCTACTTCTTCAGATCCTCTTTAAAGAGAAAGTATACTGTTAGAATATACATTTTATCTGAATCTGTTTCTTAACTCTCTTAATTTTTAAGGAACTTTAAATGTCAGCTAGCTCATTGGCAACTCATTATAACAAGTTTTATAATAATTAGTGTTATTTTTGGTAATTGTTTGGATTATTTTTTTTTTAATCTTAAAATTAGTACATGCAATTCATATATTAAGAATTTTACTGGTAATTGAATACTGTTATTTTACCTAGAGTTTCTAATTATTTTTCAGACGGCTTAGACATAGAAAAAAAAAATTAGTTGCTATAAGTAAAACCAAAATACAATCTTTATTTCTGTTGAAAATAAGTTAATAGTAACACTTATAAAACTAGAAGCTGAAAATATGGGAGAATGAGTATGTGGAGATACAGACAGCAATAACCCTGCACAGTCAGGGAAACTTTCTGTAAGAGGAGCTGAGCTAAATGCCTCCTTTAACATGTATTCAATCCATAGTAATGTCAAGTACTATACTTTTTTGTAAAGTCTAGTATTTTCTGCCACAGGTAACCCAGAATGTTACCGTATTCCAGATCTATCTGTGCCCAAAATTTGTTAGTGTCTCTTTAAGACCTTGCAGCAGGAAAATGGAACTGGGAAGGGTGGTATTTTGAAGTCTTTTTTTGCAGGCAGCTCGGCCTCTTGGACTGCCTAATTTTTGCCTTGCTGGGCTCTTCATTTTTGCTGAGGCAGGACTCTCACTCTGGCTGCTTTTTTTGGCTTTTGGCTTCCTGCTTTAGAGCCAAGGCAGCGTGGACAGAGGCTTTTTGGGTTTGAATTCTCTTTTGGGTTTGGTTTTTTCTCATCTCAGAAAAGCTGCAGTTAGTGGTCTTGGTCTACCTCAGGGCAAATTCCCCCAGCAGCGCCTGGCTGAGGAAGACCATGAGCCACCCCAGCCCAGCTGTCCTGCCTTACCTGCCCTACCATCTCCTGCAAGAGAAAAGCAAAGCCCCTCCACAAATTCTAGCCCCATGATCCGGAGAATACCAGTTGGAGCTCCAGCCATCAGGGAGATAACTGGAGCAGTGAGCAGAGGGAGGACTGGCACTCTTTTTCCCTTTGTCCATGAGACATGCTCTGCTGGGGAGAACCATCTTGGCGGGGTGGTACCCTGTGAGATGTAGCAATAAGTATCTAGCAATTGTTTACTGTTATTCTTTGCCTATTGCTGTTCCGATTGTTAGTAAAATCTTATTGTTTCATTTACTTGTAGTCGTATTCTTTCCTTATTGGTGGAGAAGAGTTGGTTAAAACTGTAAGGGGAAGCAATTAATTCCAGAGTGTTTCTTCTTAAATTCTTTAAAACCAAGACATAGAATATAACTAGTGAACTAGTATAGCTGACTCTTTAGTTCTTCATACCCTTCCAGTGAGGTTTGTTGTGATGGTTCTTTGACCTTACACTTATGTAGCTGATGAGAGGAGCTGCTTTTTTAAACTTAAAAAATCAGCAATCCAGAAAGCTATTTTGATCTTCTGTGAACACTGCTGAAAACATGCAAGGAATTCTTGTTTTTATACAGGATTCACTGTGTATTTATGGCTTTCAAAATAATGTCCCTTTCTCTCTCCCTCCTCCTACAGGAGGAGAACAAAAGAACTACTGTACTGGGACAAAGAGTCTACCTAACCTAGTATCTGGCCCTTGGCAGCCAATACATAGGGAAGAAGATAAGATTAAAGAATTTTAAATTAGAGTATTGCAAAGTATTCTGAAACATGTCACTAACATGCAGATCAGGGATTTCCAGAATAAGGGACATTGTCTCCACATTTAGTAATCCATTATGGATTTCTCTATGCAGAAAAATATTGAAATGTAATCTTGATCCTGATCATGATACAGATCAAAGTGTTTTTCTGTATAACTGTACCTATGTTGGAACATGCTTTATTATTAAGATTGTGCATTTCATTCAAATTTGTGTGGAAAGCTATTGAAAACCTGAGGATGGGGTTGATATTCCTGTCATGGTAGATTGCTGAAGAGCTGCAACAATTGCTTCACATCTAGTATAGCAGCATATTAGGCAGAACTACATAGCTTTGAAAATATGGAAGATAGGAACTTTTCTGTGAAATGTAGAAGTGAACCTGATACTCCTTCCATTATAGCATTGCATCTGTCCCTGTGAAAGGTGTATTTCTATCTGCTATGGAATAGAAAGCTTCAGCTCTGCTCATGCAGCATTATCTGTTGTTTGTCCTGGTGTATATCCTTACAGATTGTAATGCACACTGCAGAATGTACTATAATCATGTAATTTTTTTCGTAACAACATAAGGCAGACTACTTACTTATGTTAAGTAAAAAGAGGACTAAATAAGAGTTCTTCAAATGTAGTCCTATAGTGTTACAAAGCAGAGCAATGCAGAGTCCCCAGGCAGGTGCAAAAGAGAGCATTTTATTGCAAAAGCAGGCCTTTTTAAGCAGTTAGGTTTTTATCACTTACATACTAATAAAATACGACAAGCATCATCCAACCAACCACAATACACAATGATGTGAACACACAATGGTTATATAACTTGTTTTTCTGTCTAATTCAGCTGAGTCACTCCCAGCAGCCTTTTCTACTTAGCCAAAGCAGCAGGAGTGAGCCATGAATTTACAAGGCCATCCTTTTGTAAAGTTTTACCTACCTGAAACACTACAGCATTTACTAGAGTTAAAATGACAGTACACATGCTTCACTTATCAAAAGAGAGAGATCCAGATCTAAAGGTCTTGAGACTTCTAAAGAAATTTGTGCTGTGAAAGAGACACAGGAGTATTCTCTGTATTGACAAGTTATTAACTTGGCATACACTAGAACTTTGGGACAATATTGCCAGAAAGAAAGGAACTAAACTCACTATGGAGCTACAGAAGTGATGGACTAAAGCCACAACCATTTGCCAATAACTAATACCATTTCAGAACGATACTGCTCATGTTCCATCTCTAGTAAAGGTAAATTAATTTCTGTAGCTTTGTAAACTTCTGAACTACATTTTTCCTAACCATTTTCTTTCATGGAAGTCTACTCAGCATAAATTTGATACAAGTTGGTGAATTCATCAGGTTCTGAGGGATGATTTGAATGTTCTGTTCTATGCCTTACCTAATGACATACAGAACAAAGTACAAAAATGGTTAGTGACAATGTAAAAGAAGGTGGGGTTTTTCACATGAGAACTAATTGGGTTTCCATATGGGAAGGGAGCTCCTTGAATACCCATCTGACAATATCACCATCTTACTTTTTCTGGTTTGGATAAAACTTTGTGCTGACAAAACCACAGGTCAAGTTGGGATAAAGCACTTACCACATGCTTTCATTGGGCAATGAGCTGCAGCCACATTGCTGCTTAGACCTGGCCCTCTGTTTTTAGTCAATAGTGAAAACCTAACTGCTCTCTTGGGCAAGGAATCACCCTATTAAGGTAGAAAAGGAACTCTACAGAGTCCCACAAAGAGTCCAGTGTTGCTGACTCTACAACAAAGATTATCTGTGTATCTATACACACACACAGAAAAGGAGCACTCCAGGTACAGACTGGCCACAGGTGGCACTTGAGTGGCCCTGTGTTCTGGACCAGTAACGGGCATCATCCCACTGGCTAATACTCCTTACTGAGTCAATTAAGGGTCTACAGGCTGAGCCGTCACTGAAGAAGGTGAAGACCTGAATTAATCAGTTTCTCCAGACACTTTGGCTTTAGATGAGATGCATCTTTATTAGGAGCATGCCACTGGATCTGTAAAGTCCTGTGGGACAATGGTCTTAGGTGGGTTTTATTATGCTTTGTCAGCAAAATTCCCTGTGGGACTAGTCATCATCAAGGGCCTTGCTTTCAAGGACCTTACCCTTCTTGGCTGGAATAAGACTTGGTTGTGAAGCTACATCACAGAATCACAGAATATTCTGAGTTGGAAGGGACACAAGGATCATCGAGTCCAACTCGTAGCCCCGTAGAGGACATCCTCAAGAATCGCATCGTATCCCCGTGACACGCCATGTCCAAACGCTTCCTGAACTCCGTCAGGCTCGGTGCTGTGCCGATTCCCTGGGGAGCCCGCAGTGGTGCGCAGGGTGCAGACCCAGCCCGCGGCGGCGCGCAGGGTGCAGACCCAGCCCGCGGCGGCGCGCAGGGTGCAGACCCAGCCCGCGGCGGCGCGCAGGGTGCAGACCCAGCCCACGGCGGCGCGCAGGGTGCAGACCCAGCCCGCGGCGGTGCGCAGGGTGCAGACCCTCCCCGCGGCGGCGCGCAGGGTGCAGACCCAGCCCGCGGCGGCGGTGCGCAGGGTGCAGACCCTCCCCGCGGCGGCGCGCAGGGTGCAGACCCAGCCCGCGGCGGCGCGCAGGGTGCAGACCCAGCCCGCGGCGGCGCGCAGGGTGCAGACCCAGCCCGCGGCGGTGGGCGGGGTGCAGACCCTCCCCGCAGTAGTGCGCAGGGTGCAGACCCTCCCCGCAGCGGTGCGCAGGGTGCAGACCCAGCCCGCGGCGGCGGTGCGCAGGGTGCAGACCCTCCCCGCAGCGGCGCGCAGGGTGCAGACCCAGCCCGCGGCGGCGCGCAGGGTCTGCAGACCCAGCCCGCGGCGGTGGGCGGGGTGCAGACCCTCCCCGCGGCGGTGCGCAGGGTGCAGACCCTCCCCGCGGCGGTGCGCAGGGTGCAGACCCAGCCCACGGCGGTGGGCGGGGTGCAGACCCTCCCCGCGGCGGCGCGCAGGGTGCAGACCCTCCCCGCAGCGGTGCGCAGGGTGCAGACCCTCCCCACAGCGGCGCTCCCGTCCCGTGCGGGCGGCGCCGAGCGCGGCCGCCGCCAGAGGGCGCCCGCCGCCCCGCGCTGCCGCGCCTGCGCAGCAGCGCCGCGGCCGAGCGCAGGCGCGGGGCCGGGCCGGGCCGGGGCGGGAGCGGCGGCTGC
The DNA here is from genome assembly GCF_050655825.1 of Lonchura striata. Taxonomy (NCBI): domain Eukaryota; kingdom Metazoa; phylum Chordata; class Aves; order Passeriformes; family Estrildidae; genus Lonchura; species Lonchura striata. The sequence continues at coordinate 72,652,970 of NC_140740.1, forward strand.
TTCGTCACGGGAAGGGCGGAACGCGGCGGCGGCGCCCGTTTCCTCCGTCGCGTCTCGGCGGCTGCGGCGGCCGCGGCCGGGCTCGCCGGTGGCCGGGCGGCGGAGGAAGGATGGCGTACTTCGTGGAGAGCTTCTGGGTAGGGCAGCGCCGCGGGCCGGTGGCGGAGCGGGCAGGGCGCGGCGCGGGGCGGCCGCGGTCGCCGCCGCGGGAGCAGCCGCGGCTCTTACGCCACCGGCGGGACTGGGCCGGGGCCTTGCGGCGGGGGGTTCGCGCCCGCCGCGGCGGGGCTGGGCCGCGGTGAGCGGGGTCCCTGCCGCCCCGGCAGGGCGGGGGGACCGCCGGCCCTGCCCGCGCCGCCTGGCTCGGGCTCCGCAGCGGGGGGACGGCGGGAACGGGGATGGGGCAGTGTGGATGGGACGGGATGGGATGGGAGCGGGGCCGTGAGGCGCTGGGCCGAGGGATGCGCGGTGCCTGGCGGTGTTGGGCTGCAGGGAGCCTGGGTGCTGTGCGGGGGAGCAGCACGGGCTGGTTTCGCGCTGGTTTCACGCAAAGGCAGAGCCGCGGCTCGGCGCTCCGCGCTTTTGTGCCGGCAGCTCGTCCCCGTGTGCCCGTGGGGTACAGCCCAGCAGCAGCCGGCTCACGGGGACAACAGCTTTCCAGCTGGCCTTGGACAGGCCATCTGATGTGTCACCTCTGCGTAGATACTTGGTGTTTGAAGTAGGTAGATATATATGGATAAAAGTTAAATGGATTGAGTTTCGTGCGAAATGCAACTAGTTTTCTTTGTGATCTCTGCTACTTCGAAACATTAAAACAAGTGTTTTCCTAGTCACTGGACTGTTTACAAAGTTGCTACTTATTTAATTTTTTGTGTGCCTTTCTACCAAGAAGTAGCAGAAACATGAAAATTGTTACTGCTTGAGACTGAAGTGAAAAGGAGACAAGATATCTTTTAGACGCATGCTTTTTCAGTTGTAAGCAGCAGTTATGCTTAAAGTTCAGGAAAAACTAATATCACAATTACACTGGTCTTGAATGTAAGGCATAGCTCAAGTTTATGTTTTCTTTGCAGTCTTGTGCTTGGTTTGACTCCTTTGCTTTCAACATGCTATTAAAATTTAATGACCCAAGATACTAGACTTGCTCTCATGGCATACAAATCTGCTTAATTTGAAGGCTCAGTGTGAGAGATCAGTATTAAACTAACATGTGGAAGAATTTTATCTTTCATAAAAATAAGATTAAAATTAATATAAAAAGATGCGTTTTGATTTGAGAAGCTTCTATCTTCTAAGATTAAAGCAAAACAGATGCTGCTTATTCAGCTATGATAACTGAAATTGAGCTTTTCTATAAGCTTTGTTATGTACTGTGGTAAGTTCATTTAATTGTCTCATCACTTGTCTTTTGCTTTGTTAGTAAGTCGATTAAGTTGGTGAAGGCAGTGAGCCATTCCCATATGTTCAATTTCCATGTCTGTGTCTTCACAAACGAACGCATGAGGTAGAAGATACCTACCTCAAATTCCCATTTCTCTTTTTCTGCTTTAAAGAGTCTCTACCTATGGCTTTGTTAGCAAAACCCCTAGTGTGGGTTAGCAATGAGCACCAAGACATGGATGACTCCTTCTGTTAGTACAGGTTTTTCTCATATGTCAGAAATTACACAAGGTAGGACAAGAAGTTTGTTGGTATTTGTCTTGTGGTGATGACAAAGATAGGGTCTTAATTTGGCAAAATTTGACCAAGAAATTTTTGTGATACCATAGACAGGATTTTATTCTGTATAGAAGTAAAATTAAAAGGAATAGAGAATGCTCCTTCTTTCCTGCTGTGGGTGAATGTTTTCAAGATTAACTGTAATGATAGATTTGTAAAATCTGAAAGTATTGAGTTTCTGTATATCCTCAGAACTAGGCATTTTTTAATGTGCATTTTTAATCATTAGTCATCTTCATTTGCACTAACACTTCAGAGTAGGTTATTCAGAATTGCTACTGCTTTGGAGGACTTAAAAAGCAATCCATGTAGGCTCTGACTTATAGTGAGAAAGTTAAGATGGGAATTAGAAGATACATGAAAATGCAGTGAATAAAAAAAATGAGGAGAAATTTGTAGAGAGAAAGGAAGTAGTGGTAGTATGTAGAACTTCAGGAGGATTGTTTTGTCATTTCTTCCTTGCCCTTCTAGGTAACCCCAGACAAAATATTTTTGGAAATATGGAATAGGATAATTATGCTTTTTAAAGCACTGATTTAAAAATGTATCCAAAACATAATTAATATTAAATTGTTTGACATAGAGGCTGTCATTAACTTGCAACCGAAACTGTGCATTGGAAATGGAAGTCTGGATCTGAAGTTGTATTGATGCTCTTCCTTGATTTAATAATTTGTTGTAATTTATAGGAGAAGAGATCAGAAACTTAAGAGATCAGAAACTTTAATGATTTCTCCAGAAAAGGGGAGTGACATGTGTATGAAAGTATCAATTTCTTACACACTATTTAAGCTGATATCTTACTAAATGTGCTCATGTAAACAAAAAAAAAATCTTACCTTCTTTGTTGTAAGTCTTGAAAATTATCCTGAGGCTTTTCTCTTGCACTGCTTTTGAAAGTGTCTAAATAATGGTACACTTTGGTTTTTTTGTTCTTAGAGGATGTAAGAAAATTGGATGAGCCTGCTATGTCTTCAGTGTTCTGTAAGAAATCAGTGAGAGATAAACAAGACTGTTTTCAAGATGTGTAAAGCTGAAGTAGAGAGACCTCTACTGTCACTTAAAAAATGTACTAACACTTGAAAAATGAAAGAGTCTGCTAAGGCAGCACGACATTTTAGAGCAATTTTCCAAGCCAGGAGGATATTTTTGGATTTTAAAAGTTATGAACTAGCAGTACAGGCTATAAGTGGCTTTGATTCTTGTGACCTAATTTTATGCATTCAAGTCACATGTCCAAATATTTCCAACTCCTAATTAGGATTGTCATAAAGCACTGCATTGCTTGCTGCTGTGTATGTGCTATATCAAAACTATGTCATAATTTAAAGGTAACACTATCATAAACTATTTCTGTTAAGCATAGCTACATTTTGTCACTTTGAGTACACTATTACTGGTATGGGAGTATAGAAAGTGTTGTTTATCACTGACTTAGTGTATTCTTAATGGAAAATATTACTTAGACTTTGATGTTGTATTTAAACTGACCTGTGCAGGTGATTCTTATGACATAGTTTAAAGGAATAACTACTGACAAGTAAAGAAGCACCTTCCAAACCAGCCAGTGGTTTGTTATGAATTGTTTAAAATTAACCAAATGAATTAAACTATTGGAAGTTCTAAGAATAGCTGAAACTGGTTTCTGTGTAACTCTATGCTCTGTAACTTTGGAAGTTCTGGCATATAAAAACATATGTATAAATTAGCTTTGGCAATTTAAAAGAACTGTTTTAATTGATTGCTTTACTTGTAGCTTTTGAGAACAGCTGTATTGAAGAATCCTTTTTTTTTTTTTCTTCCAAATACTTTTTGTGGAGCATAAAGTTTGGCAGTATCCTAGTTTAATAATTATAGCTTTGTGAAGAAACTTGCTCTATCAAGGGCGAGATGTTTCATCATGCAAACTTGTAAGTATGAGTGGCACAAAGACTTGTCCTGCTGGCATCTGGAGTTACATTCATATGTCTGTGCAGCACTACTCTTCTGCTGGGCATACATCTGGATGCTTTGTTTCAGGGGAGCTATTGTGCAATATTTACTTACTATCCTCTGTGTGTGTGTGTGTGTGTGTGCATGTAGCATGTGTTGGCAGCCTTCCATGTGTTAGTTAAAAAATATTTTCAGTTACCTATCTAAAGTGGGAAATCTCTGTCCTTCCTCATAGGCATAGAGCTTCTCTGGAGCTGATCTTTATTTGATATGTTGAAACAGGAAGGTGAAAATTGAAGTTGACAGGTTGTTTTTGTGTCCAGTCTTCTCAAAACTTTCAGAACTGAAGAAGATGCATTACCTGTGTAAGCATCAGGTGACTGCTTTTCTTTCACATTTCAGTGCTCTCAATTTTCTACAGCTCTTTCAGACACTCAGAAATTGAAACTTTTGGATAGGTAACTTTCAGAAATGTAAGACCATAATATCAATCACAGGAGTGGTTTATTTTGTATTCAGGGCCCATTAAATTAAATTATTTTCTAGGTAGAAAGCATGGAAGACATGTTATTTATTTGAAACTGCAACAAGGATTAACAGTTTAAAGAATATGGCAACAGTGTTTGTCAGAGCATCTAAAATGAGTATACATAGTCCTGAATTTAGTATCTGACCAGTCAGAGTCACCATAGTGTAACCATTTATTTGTACTGGGTAAAAAGAAAATGGTGTAACAGAGTATAATGTTTTTACACTAATAGATGTTAATGTTGGACAGTTTTAATCCAAAGGAGATGGAGTTTGCACTCAAACAATTTGATTGAAAATATAGAAAATAAATGCTGCTACAGATTGCCTAGGAATTTCTGGCTATTTTACTAAATGCACATTTTAAATTCAGAATTATTTTTATTGCAACAAACAAACTTATTCTTAAAAATGTGAAGTATTTTAAGTAGTTCAGTCCCACAGAGTTCCTGTAATGTGTTTCCTGTTATGCACAAGTCATGGAAATGCTGATTTCTGACTACACATTTGCTGACAGGGCTACTTTCATTTCCATGAGGAAATCTTTGTAACTAGTTCTTGATAAAGGGAAATGGGAGGACTTGTTGCTCTTGCTTTCCATGACTTAATTTGTTTTGTGTAAAAAGTTGGTCAGTAATGGCTCTGTTGTAGGCTATTTTAAGTGTTTACTTGTATTTGAAGTCTTGCTTTCTCTAATGGTTTGCTGTTGGGGAGCATCTATGCTCTGGATACGGAAGAGCTTTCTTACAGTAGTATAAAATTGGAAATCTCAGAACAAACACCATCTTTTGAAGAGTGTTTTGTTGGCTCTGAATAAGAAGGAGAAAACTGTTAATGGACTTCAGAGTATTTAAATGATGCCTATATGGAGAGAGGAACACTTACATTTTGCACTTTCATACACAGTTTTACTTTTGTTTTTTATTGAGTAATGGCAGGATCGCCCTCAACAGATGGTAGTTTACCTACAAAATGACATTCAGAATGGTCTTTTAAACTGATCTTGAAGTCTGTTACATAGAGCGATCTTATACATGACAGCAGAAGACTGACTGTCTTTCTCCACTATGCAACTTGTGGAGGAAGAAACTGCATCAGACTTAAGTGTCTGTTATACCAGTGAATGGTGATTGCTTATGAATGGGAGTGGAAGGTTCCATCAGTTCCCTCTGTTACATGCTGCATTAATTTATTTTTAAGTAGGCCAGTACTGGTCTTCCAGTGATCACAACTATTAATCTGTTGCCACTAGGAAGGAGCAAGTAAAAACACCCAATGAAGAAAGAGTGTCTAAGACACAAAATTTCCATGTACAGAATTCTATACAGTGTGTGTGGGAAGGAGAAATGTTGAGAAAAGACAACCAAAACACGAACAGTGTTGATGGCATATGTGCATGTAAGAGGATGAATATTTAGCTTTTGTAAATTGAACAACTTCTTTTCCCACTACATACATCTGTCTTGTTATGCTAAATACAGAGCCCTAACTCTGATTGCTGCTCTTCATTAATATAACTATGGAATGGAGAAGTTGTGGAAAGGCTGATAGCTTTTTCTAAAGCCTGCTTTCTGCATTGAGACACCATACTTAATTTGGTTTGGGTACGTGTATGTCTCCAAACATGAGCAGAATCATCATCAGGTTAGTCATCAGAGCTCTTGGTCACGTGAAGAGTTTTGATGCTTGTGCTTTTAAATAGAGCCTGATACAGGAAATATACATTATACTTCACATTATATTTAGAAGTGAAGACATGTTTTTTAGGTGTACCAGACTTATATAGGCCATCAAATCTGTGAGCCTGCTTTGGACTTGCTGCTTTGTTTCGATTTTCAGGTCTTTTGCACATAGGTTCCTAACATCTGATAACCATTGATAGTCTATAAGAGATGAGGCTTTTGAGGAAAGTATCTGTTCTGTTTCTCTGTCCTGCTTTCTACTATTCATTGTAAAGTCAGGAAAAAGAACAGGACTAATTAGAAAACCTAATTTATGTGGAAAAAATTATTTCCTGTGCAGTAACATTCAGTTACAGTTAGAGAACAAGATAATGATGGCAGTTGGTTGTTCAGGCTCATTTCATTCTCTAAAGATTTGCGTGGTTACATTCTGACAGTTTATCAGGAAAGCTGCAGCAAGAGGATGGGTCATGGCTGTGCTACCCTTCCTGCATTTCTAAATTGGCAGGAAATTTATGAAACTCCAGTGTAGAGAAGGCCCCTTTAAAAGTTTCCATTACGAAAAGTTTAGAAGTGGCCTATGTTCAGCACACTTTGGTAACATGTTGGTTTAGCTGGAAGAAACTACTTAAAGCAAAGAACATTTCATAAAGGAGAATTTTATTAGTTTTTCAGGAAGAAGTGCCTAACATTCATTTGTAAATGTTTATCTATAAATTTGGGTACAGTAATGACTTTGGAGAGATTAAATAAGAATTATATTCTGTATTCTAATTGAAAATACCAATAAAGTGTTAATTATAATGCCGTGGCATTCAGGGTTTATATTAAGTAACTACATAAAGTTAATAAGTTAGTGCACCAGTATTCAGAGTAACTGTGGGGTTTTAACTGCAAAGAAAACTGTTTAAATAGGGGTGAAAGGGAAATGAAACTATTTAGACTGGTATTTGAGTAGGACAACATTTAAATAAAGTTGCATTTTCTAGTAATTGATGTTCTTATCTTTCTTTTACTTTTTAAGTTCGTAGAAGCCTTGGTCTGTTGAGAGTCCTTTTAGAATTTGCTGTATTTTCATGTGTTTTGTTTAGTTTTGTTTGTACTTTTTACAGACTGTAATTGCATTTATACCAAACTAATCTGAATTTTGGTGCACCTTTGCAGAGTACATATTACTGCAACCATGGAAACTGATTTTTAAGGTGCTTTTTGCCCTTTGGTTTTGTTTTTCCCAATGCTTGGAAGAAGTAAAGCAAATAATCCTGACTAGTAATCTGTATCAAATTGCCTTCTGTTATCTATTATTTGCAAATTTATGTGTCTCTCTATGGTGTCCTTTAAGGCAATTTGAAACTTTGTGGAAGTGGAGTTAATAACACATCTGCTGTGAAGTTTTTCCATCCACCCATGATTGCTTCTCCTTATTTAAGATGGCAGATCCCTGCATGCCTTCTTCTCCTAGCCCCACCTCTTCTGCTGAGCAATACAGTTTATTTGTTTCCTTGCAGTGATCTGGATCAGTGATTCTTGGTTTTATTTGCTAGCTTTATTTTTCAGTTGTATAATTTCCCTGATAAGGTTTGCTTTATGGCTGCACAAACAAATTTTTGCAGAACTAAACAGGCAGAAATGTTTTGAAGGGTACAAGACCAAATTCTTGGACATTTCTCACTGGCAGTATAGACCTGCCTTTGTTAAAAATTCAGGATTTTAAGAAGGATGTGAACTATTTGAATGCATCCAGGAGAGGACAACAAGGTTGGTGAGAGTGCTGGAAGACCTGTCCTGTGAGGAGCCACTAAGGACTTTGGGCTTGTCTAGTTTGGAGAAAAGGACACTGAAGGGTGACATCATTGCTCTCTATAGCTTCCTGAGCAGGGTAGGCTGGGAGGGTGATGCCCATCTCCTCTCCCTGGGGGCTAAGGATAGGATATGTAGGAATGGTTGAAAACTGTGCCAGGGAAGGTTCAGGTTGGACACTAGGAGTAATTTCTTTACTCTGGAAAGGTGGTCAAACACTGGAATGGGGTGCCTCGAGATGGTGATCAGTGCCTGAGCTTGTCAGTATTTAAAGGACATTTGGACAATGCCATCATCACCATGATTAAATTTTTGGTCATCCCTGAAGTGCTCAGTCAGTTGGATTAGATGATTGCTGTAGATCCTTTCCAGATGAAATAGCCTATGCCCTTCTCTTCTATACCATCCTGTTCTTCTTTCCCTTCCACTCTGAACATGCATGCAGTTTTCCTGAGGGCACACTTCGCACCTTATACAGAAGCAGCATTATGGATCTGAAGCTTTTGTAAGGGAGAAGAGGAATGGATAGTCTGACAGGAAAACTTCAATAGTAGCAGTGTTATTATGCTGTACCTTGCCTTCCTTTCATTTCTGTTGTTGCTTTTTGCTGTAAGGAGGAAGTTCATTATAGTGCCAGAGGTCATAAACTGGCTGAGTTTATTAGTCAGTGCTTAGAGCAGTGTCTCAGTTTTAATAGTGAGGTGTGCCTTACTGGAAAATGTCTTAAAACTAAACTTAATAATAGACAGAGAAGCTATGACTGAGAAGGAAAAGATTAGTGATTTTTTTTTAACCAGTTTTACAAAATGCAGGGGAAGACAAATGAAGAGAGAAGGACTAGGGAAGTAGGATATCAAGTAATTCTAACTGAATTTTAGTTAATGTAAAATAATGAAAGGGATGAAACAATAAATGGAGAGTACAGTATTTATTTAGTATGTGTTTAATATGATGGAAAGTGAAAGAATACAAGACCCCTAGAAATCTGTAACAGGAATGTCTTTGACCATAGCCTAGAAATATATAGATAGAAAAGGTAGTGGTAGCAACTGAGGTGATCTTAGTTTAGTTTACATGTATGGGATTCATGGGAACTAACAGCAATTGCTAAAAAGCAGAAGCATTAGAAATAATTAACTTCCTGATGAAGTGATTAAAATGAAAAACAGTTATTAAAATGCATAGGTTCAGCATGCTGTATTTCATAGTTCTACTTTCTTTTTATATTTAGGGAGAAAGGAACAATGGCTTTGATGTCCTCTATCACAATATGAAACATGGACATTTGTCAACAAAGGACTTAGCAGATTTTATTAGAGAAAGGTAAGTATTCATCCTATATTTTTAATATAGTGTTTGTGGGTTTTATTGTTTGTCATTGCATTTAACAGTAACATGCAAAATCTGTTAACAAAATTCAATTATCAAAACTCAATTATCGTTTTAATATACCTCTCATATTCTACAGGAATATCTATACTTATTTCATTAGCTTAGAACTGAATAGGAACTCTTAAGCATCAGTTAATAGCAAGCTTCTAATTTTTCAGGTTTCATTTAAACTAATAAAAATCTAGAAGTGTTGTATTAGGTGTCCAGCAGTTTATTTAAATTAATCCAAATTTTTCATTTGGAAGAAAAAGGAAGAAGAATGGTAAGTTAAAGTGGCAAAATTATCAGAATTACAAGGTTTTTACTATTGATTTGGAATTAGGCTACTAGCAACTGCTAGTATAAACTTTTAAAAAGCTATACTTTCAGAAGCTAAGACACTAGTTTAGTTAAAGAAAGAGAGCAATACATAGGGACGAGAAAATAATATGCAGAAAATAACACAGGTTCTTCTATATTGGATGGAAGGAACAGGACTGAAATCTGAAAATATTACAACTTCCCAAATAGGAAGCCTAGTACTGCATGTAGTTCTTTGTGAAAGAAGACTGCTGCTGCTACAGAACATACGGATTTCTCTTCTGAACAAAATTACTTATATGCCTACTTTGGAATTTTGCCTTTCCTGAGTTACTGCAACTAGATAACACATAGAAAATAGTTGCAAGGTATTGACTGAGGACCTGTTTCACTGCTGACTTCTTGCATTAGAAACTGTCAAACTGGACTATTTCAAAATTTAAGTTTTGGCCTCAAGTAGATCTCTGTTTAAACAGTACTTTCAAATTTCCACAAAATGTAATCACCACAGATCTGACAGATACTTCGTTGCACTAATATTGGCATCATTTCAAAGTGAATTGGAGAAAATTACAAAAAAAGATTTCACTAAGTAGAAATGGGTGAGTTCCAGAGTGCAAATGAGATGATTTTTTTTGGAAAGACTGTACAACCAAAGAATCTTCTGTTTTTCAAGTCCCCCGTTTCAGAGAATGAATTATGAAGCCACAAAGGGTTCTAGTGAAATCCTGAGTTGGATTGAGCAGAGGGATATCACACTGTTCACATTTAACATTTATTCTTCACAAACCTGCACTTTTTAATATTTGCATTTGGACCCGAGTTCCTGAATCTTTCCTTGGAAAGTTTTTTAATTTATGGAATCATTCTGGTTTTATACCAGTACATCATCGACCTAAGCTATACCTCATCTGGACACATTTAAGTTTATTGGTTTTACATTCCTTGTGTTTAGATTTACCTGCATATTTAGATGAGAAACCATCTCACTCTCTCTGCTTCTTGTCTCTTGTATGTTATATTCTTTGGACATGCTCCATTTTAATCATACTGGTGCTGAGGTGAAAGATCTTACATAAATGGTAAAAAATAACTTGCTGCTGTATCTGACTTGGTTTCTTTGCTTTATTATACTGACATGAGTAAAACTTGACAATTCTTTCTGCACAAAATCCCTTTTTTTCTGTCTATAAGCTTCTGCAAATAAAATTTATTTATCTATTTTTAAAATTAACTTAAAAGTTATTTTAAAATAATTATTTATTTACCTTTGCAGTCAATAAAGAAAGTCTTTGAACCTTTTGCCACATGTTAAAATGTTTCAGCTCAGGTTTCTGCCAATTATTTCTAGTGTTAAATAACATTTAGATTAATGACTGCGTATGAATACATGAGGATCCCCATGGGTACTTTATCTTCAATGAGAGTTTGAGAAATGCTTTTTTCTGTGCATGAATCAGGATGTGCCAAAGAGATATGCAGCCATCTTACAGCAACTTTTGTAAGATCTATGAAAAAAATTCAATTCTCATTAACTTATTAAGATAGAGTCTGAGTGCTATATTGCAATTTACTTAACAAAGCCGCAGTATTGTTCCTTAAGGGAAAATTGCCCATGTCAATGATGCAGACCAGCTGCAGTAAATTCAGTCCTTTCTAGTGACTTACTTTCATGAGTATATTAAGCCTGCCTTGTGTATTCTTCAGCCATGTTTTTCTGCTACCTCTTGATAAGCCCGGCTTAACAAAAAGCAGTTGAGAAACAAATTGATTGTTCTTCTCAATAAGGGATGACTAATAAATGGCAGCCTAAGCTGGTAGTAATTTGTGACATATAGTTTAGATTCAAAGAAATAGAGAGACTTCAAATATTTGGTGTCCTGACTTTGATAAAAATATTTGAGCATCCAAATGCATGCAGTGAAGTCCTTTGCTGCTGTTGTGAAATTACTGTAGGATGTCATTCAACTTCCTGGGAAATAAAAATGGTTCAGTAGAACACATTTTTTCACATGGGCCAAATTCTTGGTCTCAAAAAGAAATTGGATTAGGCAGTATAGAACAATGGTTCAGTTGTCTTGTCCGTGATCTATTTTGCACATTTGTTAATTGCAAAGAAGTTAAGAGATGATGCACACAGTTATCTGTTCTCCTCCTTCTTCTGTATATTATAGTCTGAATATTGTTTTATAGACTGTCTTCTGCTGGAAATATGTGAAGTGAATGAGTAACATGTATTAGGAGCCATCTAGATCTAGTGTTTTTATGCTTTGGCTTTTGTGTATCTGATTTTCGTAACTCTTCCCTATGAAAACTACATTGACATGTATTTGAATTTTTAATCTCTTTTTCCATTCCTTTTTACACATTGGCTATTTTCTGTCTCTTTTTTTTTTCAGAAGTGGATACATAAGAGAGTAAAAACTGAAAACTGTTGAATAAATACAGATCTGAGTTGGTGGTAACACTTAGCAAATTGGAGTACTTACCCTTTCTAGGTAGAGCAGTCATCTGGTCAGCTGGGCTTGCTGGAGTCTCCAGGCTAGCCAGAAAATACACTTTTTATTAAGTGATTTTGCATGGAAAGGAGAGATGGGTCAGTCAATGTGTTTAGGTGTACAGACTGCTTAGAGCACAACAGACCCATGTTTGTGTGAAGCTAGTCTCTGTTACTTGTGCTGCACAGAATAGTGTTTTAGTTGTGTGTAGCCTAATTGGGGAAGAGTATTGTTTCCTTTTCTCTAGCCTTAGAAATGGTAATGAAAAAATGTATAAGATATGGAATAACTTTTAAAATTATTGTTCTCTTAAGCATTTTTTAAAAAATACTTCAAAATTTCTGTAAGAGCATTTTGAGATGTAAAATTTTTTTGCTGAGAAAAACTAAGCATTTGAAATGTATGAATTTGTAATAATATTTCTATGCTGTATCTACCATTCCTGCTTGATATCTGAGAAGGAGCAGAAGTTTTCCTCCTTGTCCGTGTTCAGTGACACAGTATTTTTACTGGTCACTATTGTATTGAAAGAACCAAGAGCCAGTTGGATCTGTAGTTCAGAAGTTTGCCATCTGAAGGAGTGAGTTTCTGGCAGGCAGTCTGCTTAATGTTGGTAGATCATGAGTGGGACAGGTTATCTATCTGCTGAAAGGTTACACACCAGTTTTTTAAATCATCAGTTATAGAATGGTTTGGGTTAGAAGGGATCTTCAAGATGATCAAGTTCCAACCTTCCCTGCTGTAGTCAGGGACGTGTTTCACTGGACCAGATTGCTTAATGCCCCTTCCAACCTGGCCTTCAAAAAAGGCCATGCTTCACTTATAAAACATGTAGAAATTTTTGTTTGTTAAAGAAGTCAAAATAAGAAGGTTGAGCTGCCTGCATAATTGTGGTTTTTTTTACTTTATATATGGAGAAGATTTTGTAGGTGAGCTATCATGTGTTTACATTCATTTAAAATGTAAACTTTTTATATCTAAGAATTCACACTACTTTTCTAGGAGAGAAGTAGGTACAGAAATGTGTTGTTTTTTCTCCTGATGTTTTTCTACACCATAATGCCTATAAGCATCACAGAAAAGAATCTTCTAGATCAGATGAAACTAGCAATGCATGTGTTTCCATTTAACTTTAAAATGTTTGGCAGATCCCAAGCAAACACACACATTCAAAAGGGTAAAAATTAATTTACTAAGAAAATTGTAGTCTGTTACCTGTACAACTCTGTGAAGTTAGTTGATAGGACAAATGTACTAACTGGTCATTTTTTGGTTCTTGGTGTTTTTAACTGATATATGTTCATACTCTGTGGTGAATTGCAGAACTCCAGTTTTGTGGAGATAGTTCAGGGAAGTGTGCTGTAAATTGATTCAAAGAAAAGGGATGTGGATTTTGGTCAAAATTCTTGTGTTTAAACAGGAAAACTAAGACACCGAGTTACAAAATTGAGAAAAACTTTGATAGATGATACAAATGATTAGTCAAAATGTATTGTTCATCATGGTAGTTAAAAACAAAAAAATAATTGCCTATGCTTGGTGCACATGTGCTTGCCATTGTGCAGTGAGCAAGATTTCCAAGCGTTGGAAAGTTGAATGTTTTCTTATCATCTAAGATATGTTCATATATGGAACAAGGATAAAGTGAATTGACTTTGTTTTATGGTGAATAACTTTTCATTTTGAGTATTATCTACTGCAATTTATTTGTTGCATGTTGCAGTTTAATCACCTTCTCCAAATAGGTTTCCAACTAACTAACTGGATAGTTAGTTTGGAAATTCAGTAGGTTTTAGCACAGCTTCTCTGTTTCAGGTGAATACCCCTACTTTATTTTCATATTTTCACAAGACAATTCTTTTTGCTTGTAAACTGTTGCTGTACAGGAGAAATGAAAATTTCTGTCCCATAGCCATGGTATAACTTGAGAGAAGGGATAAATTCTTTATCTGTATTTTTTCTCTTCTCTCGTGTCCTGTGTCCTATTACACAGCAGGAAAGAAATTGCTCCATGCTTTTCAAGAAAAGACAATTATAGTATTTACTCATATCTAGGATGCTTCTAAATCTAAGTTGACACTACGTAATGAATATTGGTTTAGGGTAAAAAATTAAAATTATAGGAGGGTGAGGAAAATTAATAGGGAAAGACTTGGCAGGGAGTCACTGCTGTAATAGATGATTCCATGGCAATTGCCCCTGCAAAGGCTCTAAGGAGGAAGTCTGTGCCTACCCTTCATTTTTGCATCTCTAAAAGACAAGTGAAATTGTGTATTTGAGTGAAGGAAAATATAAGAACACTTTGTGTTTTTCTAAACTCAAATATTACTATGTGAAGAACTTAAAGGAAAGAACAGCCTATCCCCAAAAAGAGGACTAAGCAACACCTTGTTTTGTTTTATGTGATTGCTCAGTAAATATTTTTTGTTTATTGTAAAGTTTTCATTACAAATACATTTTATTTTGTTGCTGTGTAAACTCTCCTGCTTAGGCAGTGCTGGATAGATGATTGTTGTGATGCTTTGTTCTGTCTGTTACTAGGGAATGTTAGTGGCATTTGAGAACAGCAAATAGAAAGGAAGGAATTATCTTTTCCAAGCTGTAAGTTCCTGGGTTTTACTTGTTCTGCTCCGTGCAATATTTTGTCACAGGGTTCTTAGATTATTTTTTTTAAATATACTAATGTGAATTTTTGAACAGCTTTTGAAAGATCATTTAAATTGAGCCATTTTTAGCTCACATAAAAAGTCTTCTGTTTTGTACTTTTAGAATGCATATTCAGTTTTTTTACCTTCAACATTTTGATTGTACTTTTGATGGCTTCCTTTGGCAGGGCTACAATAGAGGAGACATATTCAAGATCAATGACAAAATTAGCCAAATCAGCAAGTAATTACACACAACTTGGGTAAGTAAGTGTACATAAGAGAGAAGTAAGTGATTGTATACATGGTAAGAATCAAGTTGGATTCTGGATATTTTATTGATGATGTTGAAGGTTAGGATAACTTTGCCTTTAAATGATTGTTTACCTAAAATGATTGTTAGGTCTTTAATAACCATGCAAAAATTCATGCAGACAAGGAGAAAGACAATGCAGTTCTTTGAACTGCATAAGAAGACGAAAGCCCAAACACAGATAAATTGTCTTTTCCTTTGTGTTTAGAGCAGAGTTCTTTTCAGACATAGTTATTTCTATGTCTTCTCAAGCCTATGGAAATTATTTTGGAGAGAATATATGGCCTGTAAATGTGGTAGTGAATTTATTTATTTCTATTAGTTCTGGTTTTTGGACTGTTACCTGTTCTCAGAGATGTTCATAATGAGACTTTTCCATAGTTTTATTCAATAGTTAAATGGAAGTTTTATACACAGGGTATGTTTTTAAAAACTAGACTGATTAATGGTACTTTTCTATTGGAAAGATTAGGCCCATGAAAGCTCAGACTTCTGAGAAAAACTAGATTTTTTTTAAAATTTATCGTAATATAATCTAGAAATGTGGGGAGCTTTCATTAGTTATTAATTTGATAATAGTTGTTGATGGTCTTTAAACTAACAGGCAGATATAGAACCTTTGAACATAAGAGCTTTAAAGGCTTGGTTAGTATTGATTTTTAGCAGCGTTAGCCAGAATAGCAAGGCAGAATTATATCTTTGGAACAGCTGGAGAATGTCCATTCAGCACAGAAATCTGAATCTGAGAAATGATCCCACCTCTGTTCATCTTTTTTAATCAATAAATCTTTTTTAGTGGCAGACTATCTTTGCCAATATTTTTTCCTCTATCTTGTGGCTGCAATGATGTAAGACAACTAGAGATGTATCTAACCAAGAAATTGCTGATTTGATCACACTGTTAAAGTATATACATAGTAATATTTACTACATGTTAAATCATTTTAAGCTGTTATTGAACCATCTTGATAATTGGCATTATTGCGTGCTCATCATAGTATTAAATTAAATCTGGTGTGTTTTACTAGAACAAATGCAAGTAGAACATAATACATGGAAAATTAGTACATTGGGAAGCATATTAGTACATTGGGAGCATATTTAATAAGAATCTATGGCAGTTGTTGGGTGTTTTGTTATTTCAGTTTTAGGAGGAGAAGTGAACTGTAAACTTACTGATTATTCTGTAGCACTACTGAAAAAATAGCCACCTGAAAGACAAAAAGTCAGATTAACATTATTTTCCTCAATCCAGGACATTTGCACCAGTTTGGGATGTTTTCAAAACCTCAACAGAAAAACTAGCAAGTTGTCACTTGGATCTTGTGCGGAGATTACAAGAGCTAATAAAAGAAGTTCACAAGTATGGAGATGAACAGATCAAAGCTTATAAAAAGGTTATTAATTCTTTATCTTATGTATGTCCAATGACTTGTTAACACTAAAATTAAAATGGTTTGGTTTTGACAACCATATGATATTTAACAGACTAAAGAAGATGTTTCAGGAACTTTGGAAGCAGTGCAAAATATTCAAAGCATCACTCAGGCCTTGCAGAAATCAAAAGAAAACTACAATGCAAAGTGTGTGGAGCAAGAACGCTTGAAAAAGGAAGGAGCAACACAGAGAGAAATTGAAAAGGTAGCTGTCACATCTTACTTTAATTGTGCTATATTATTATTGTCACATTTAATGAAGGAATGGGATGACCATCAGACTGAGAACGATTTATTGCTCAGATGAACATCAGTCTCAGAGGCCATAAGATTTTAAAGGAGCAAGCCGTCAGCCATAGCTCAAAGTAGTCACAAGTTCTTTGTTATAAGACAATATGTAACTTTCTGTATCAATAGACAGTTGCACAAAGTTTATTTTACTTTTCTAACCTATCACCTTTACTCACTTCTACTGCACTGCGGATACTTTTACCCAATGGTCTCTTATCACATGTACACACATATACTTCCATTACAACTTTTAAACTCTAACCTTACGCTATACAATTACTATACTACAGAGCCTTCACCATCTTACCCAATACAGTTCCTTACTTACAACTATAGAGACATAAGTTTATGATTTTTCTACTTAATGTCTGTGAACTTTATTTTTACATCAATCCAAGCTCCTTCCAAGGCTGCAGATCAAACCCCCCTGTATCTGTGGAAGTTTCTATCATTCAATTTCCCACAGTACTACTAATTGTCTTGCATGTTCACCTTGTATTAGAAAGTGGAATGCTCAGAAAGGGTTAAACATAGTTGAAAGTTCTGACTCTTTTGCAATATGCATGATATAGTAAAAATCTAGATATGTTTTATTTACACTTACTTCCTTGTCTGTTTTTACTGTACTGTAGTTCTAATTTTTCACTTTGTAAACACCTGCATCCAATGAATTTTGTGTAGTAGCTTTAACAGAAATTGTGCCCAATTGTCGTAGCATCTCCTGCATTTTTGAATATATTTATTTATGTGAATGTTCAATGCCCCTGTAACTGAACTCAGGACTGATTGTGTTATCCCTGCAAAGAGATAAAGTAGCTGAGTGCATGAGTATTTGAAGTCTGTTCAATAAAGAAAATGTTATCAATGTTTTCACTGCTGTTTTAAAATGTTCCGATCTCATGGACCAGGGACTCAAGGGATGAGTATCTTGGAGTGTATTTAGTACTGTCCTTGGGTTGTGATGGGGGATTGATCCATTCACAGAATCACTCAATATCTGAGGTTGACAGGGACCTCTTAAAGATATCCTCTCTATTCCTCATGCTCAGGCAGGGCCATCTCAAGCCAGTTACTCAAGACCTTGTGTAGACAGCTTTTTAGTATCTTCAAGGACGGATATCCCATGGTCTCTCTGGGCAACCTGTGCCAGGGCTCAATCACCTTCACAGGAAAAAGGTGTTTCCTGCTATTCAGAGGGAGGGAACCATTTGTGATTTCTGTTAGTGCCCATTGTCTCTGGTTCTGTCATTGGGCACCACTGAAAACAACCTGACTTTGTCTTCTGTGTATCCTCGCTTCAGGTATTTTTATCTATTGGTAAGATTCTCCCTCAGGCTTCCCTGCCCCAGGCTGAACAGTTTCAGCAGTCTCACTGTTTTCTTATGGGTGAGATGCTTCAGTCCCTTCATCATCTTCATGCCTCTTTACTGGACCGTCTCCAGTATGTCCATGTCTCACTTGCAATGAAAATTCCAGAAATAGACACTACTCCAAGTGGGCCTTACCAGTGCTGAGTAGAGGGGAAGGATCCCCTTCTTTGACCTGCTGGGCAAAAAGTAATGTTTCCTGTTTCCAAGAATCTAACTAGTAGAGAAAAGAAGTCACCTTTCCTTGTCTTTCATTATAACTTCTCTTATTAAATCATGATTCCTCTGGCTCTTTCCCTTTCAATTAACTGGTCTGTGTAGAACTTTGTTCTTGTTAGAATGATATTTTCGCTTTTAGTCCTTGATGGAGGAGATTGCTTTTGGTCCTGTCTTGATGGAGAAGATTGCACTGGTTATTGTTTTTTTCACTGACAAAAGTTATTTTGTCGGCTGTGTTTCAGTTGTTTTATCTTGGTATAAATGTAGCATTTTCCCCCCAGTTTCTGTCTCAAATGACAGCTCATGCTGGATTCTAGATGTGAATCAGATGTGTGTTGGCAGATGTTTTCTTGCCAGTGTTTTCAAAGTATAATTTTTCTAAATTCTTGTGAATAGAGTTTCAGTATGAAAGGTTGACTTGAGGGAAGGCTTTTTAAGATGTAGCATTATCCTTGTTCATTTGGAAACAAAAAAAATGTTCAGCATGACAGATGTCTGCATGAGAAGGAGGAAAGAGGAAGCACTATAGGAGAAGGGTAATTTTTTTTACTGTTTTATACACCTTCCTTAAATACAATCATGTAATTGAACCGTACTTGAATGGAAGTACTTAAAATGTTTCCAGTGGGAGTAGGAAACTGACACTTTGGTAGAAAATAGATGTATTACTTTCAGTGCAAACATGAAAACTATTTGCTGGCAAAATCACAGATTTACTGCTTTCTCAGAAAACAAGGGATCTGCAACAGTATACTAAGAGTTTATCACAAATGTTTGGAGAGATACCTGCTTAGATTCTCCAGTAAAGTATCTGAGACCTTGCAAGTCTCATTGCAACTGGAAGTTAATATTAACTTGCATAATAATTTCCTGTTGCTCTCTGACATGTAAACTTCTCTATTTATAGTGATTTAACAAAAAATCAGTTGAGTGATCCTTATTCTTTCACATACTGTAAATCTGGTCACATATTGTAAACACAGTTCTAGCAATTGCTGTACCTCTCCTGTTTTCAGGAGAGATTACTAATTAATCAGAGTGTCCATGAATTGTATCTTTTTTTTTGTCCTACTGAGTACCTAGTTTTTTAATTGCTCTTCAACATGTAATACTGCCATTCTGCTCATCATTAAACATGATGGTAAAAGGAGAATGTTCTTATTTTGCCAAACTCCCTTGCACAAAGGGTTCAATGAAAAATGCTTTACAAAAAAAAAAAAAAAATTTACATATTTTAGCTTGACATTTCCTTCCTTTTCAATGATTAAATATGGAATCAACTTCAAAGCAGTCTTAATTTTAAAAGCAAGATTTCAGGGAGCATGTTGTATTTTCAGCATAGTAAATGGCAGTTAGGAAACATGATAACACTGTGTGCTTCTCAGAGATTCTCCTGTGTAAACGTGTATGAGTGAGAATCATGAAGTAAAATTCAGGATAATAAAGTGATAGGTTTGATACCACTTTTCTGAATAATCCATATTTTTGTTACATTACTTATTTTCATATTCTATTATGCTGAGTTTAGAAGACTTTATGACTAAGATCTACTTAGGCTTTCTTTGTAACTGGACAAATAACTAGTTTTGATTCCTATTCCTTTGAATTGCTAGTGGTACACTGTTACTCATGATTATCTGTTATTTTTCTCTTGGAAATTGCAGAATCTCTCTCTTTCTCTCTTATCAGAGGGCATCTTTTTGTTAACTCATTTGAAATTATAGATAGCAGTCAGCTTTACAGATCATTGTAAGTAAAAATATAGTTTTTATTAGACAGATGAAATTGATTTGCAAGGGGGAGGAGGGCTACTCAGAACTAGAACAAATAGAAAATATACTATTCTCTTTACTGATGTAATTAACAATTCGGGAATACTTTTGTGTTACAAATGATGGGAAATTTTGGACCAATAGTAAGCATGTTGAGTAAAGAAGCTAGGAAAGAAAATGGTGTTCAAGATGATTTTCATTGGCATTTTATTTGGAAATAGATTATCAAAGGGTTGAAAGACTTCACCTCGTGCATCATGCTGTAAACTTTGAAAATAACTTTTTTTCTACTACAGTCAGTCACTTCATTTAGTTTTGTAGTTTTGTTTTCCGTGTTGTCTTCATTTTGTTTTATGTTTTACTTAACTCCCAGAAAGAAGATTTTGGTTTACTAGCAACAAATAATAGTAGCAACTTCATTTAGTTTTGTTTTCTGTGTAATACTGATATTTTCCTGCATTTTGTTTTATGTTTTACTTAACTCCCAGAAAGAAGATTTTGGTTTACTAGAAACAAATAATGAAAAGTATAAATCTCCAAAGGACTACTTATAATAACACTGACCTGCCTAAATCTGACCTTCACTATATTCTGCATTAGTTTCACTTTCAAATATCTGTTAATGCATTGATGTAACTCCCATACTTCTGAGTTTCTTCCTTCATTTTTAAGAAAACTTCACTGTCATGGGTTTTTTGCCGTTGATTCTTTCAGAATTGCACTTGTAATTTTGATCCGTATTTTCACCCTTCTTTTTCCTGCTTTGCTGTTGCAAATATAAGTTTGTTGTTTTGACAAGAGTTAATAAGTTATCTTCAGCAATTAAATTTTATTTTAAAAAAATTTTTAATAAATATTTTTATATAAGGAGAAGGGATTTAATTGAGTTAATTTGTTGCACTTGTGTATGATTTATGTATAGGAAAATCTCTAATTGCTCTTATCTGAGGTATGGTGTTGAAATTTTGTTATGACACCTCACTGTTTTGGTATGCCCCTGGCAATTTTTAGAGATCATCCTAGGCTTGCTTTTAATAGTAACTTAAAAAACCTGTATGTGACATTTGCCACATTTTTATATTGATCTATAGGCAGCAGTTAAATCTAAAAAAGCAACAGATACCTATAAACTGTATGTGGAGAAGTATGCTGCATATAAGTCTGATTTTGAACTGAAAATGACAGAAACAGCACAGGTAAGTGTTGCATTAAATGAGTTACCTTTGAAGTCAGTTAATATATTCTATTTAATTTCTGAAGCCATCTGAAATTAAAGATTTTTAAAAACTAAAATTTGTTTGAAAGACAAAAGCTGACTATGTGTGTTGTGACAGCATGTCCTTCAATGACACAATGGTGTGCTGGCACTCTAGAAGGTGTTCTGAAGAAATTTTTGGAAGAAAGCAATATGAACTTCTGGAAGTATTGTATATGCATTGTGTTTATGTAGAAAATCCTGAATTGCTGGGTACCCTGGACTCATTTACAGAAGTTTAATATTGGGATCCATTGTGGCTTTTCATTATTATTCCATCGAAACACTAAAGTTACAGTTAGTTAAAATGCCTACCCAGGATTTACCTGAGGTTATGCAAAGGCATTATAGCTGTTCAATTTTCTGGGGTTTTTAAAAATACTATGTTCTGGAAGATTTCATCTTCTCTGTATCAATTCATATACCATGTCTTGCCACATTTTAAACCACATTTAGCTCCTTAACTGTAGCTGTCCTTCTACTTAAAATTTTCACTTAATGTTATTATGGACAGTTGTAAACTTTCCACATCTGTCCATATTGGAAATGAAATTTGTCATTCTGACAATTAAAGATGTATGTGTGGAATTCATTTTAAGTATAATGGTGTAGCTGCATCCACATTTTGGGTGCTCAATGGCTACTTTAAATATGATGTGATAGGAAAAATGACATCCATGGTTATATGGAAGACCACTTCTGTGTGAAGCACATCTTGTATTGTCTTAATTCAGTATACCTTTCACTGAGTGAGGAGTGTGAGTATTTTTCTTTCAGTGCAAAATCAGTTGGTTTAGCTGAAATCTGTCTTACAAAGTCCAGTAAAGAAGTAAAATCATAGGGTAGGCTACAGAGGATGAGGTAAGATACAGAGGATGTATCTTCTGTAATTAAGATGAAGGCTGCTGAAGAAAATAATTTTAATCTCTTTAATCTCCCTGAGTGATGACAGAGGCACATAAGTATGGCAGAAATTTGATGGCCTAAGAAGCTAGAGATACATGTCTTGTATGCATGGAGTCATGTTTGTGAATCAGAGTAGCAGGAGGTTCGAGATTAAGATCTTTGCAGAACCCCGTGCAAATTGGAGAGAGGATTAAGTGTTGCGCCAAAGTTTGGACACACTTGAAAGGGTACTTACAGAAATAGGCAGAGAACTAGGAAAGAGCAGAAGTAAACAAAGATTTCAAGACTGTTATGGTTGACTGTTGGGAGGATGAGAACATTTTTAGTTCTGATTTTTGGCCAGGAAAGGGCCATTGAAAACTTTGGAAGTAATTTTAAAATGGCTGTCAGCTGACAGCCTGGGTAAAAAGGAATATACTGTAAAAATTATGCATGATGAGTTTAAAGATCAAACAAATTATATTTAAAGAAGCAGAGAACATAGATTTAACTAGAGAAAGAGTTTATGAGTGTTCTAAAAAGGAAGTGCAAAACATCCAACCGTAAAATTCCTTGGTTTAGATGAAAAAAACACGACTTCAGTTCTGGAGAAAAGAGAAAACTTGAACACCTTCTAGGCATATTTTGGTAGAAATAGGATCTGATTTTTTTGAAGGGTTAGATGGAAGTTCAAAAAGGAAGTAAAAAAAGTTCAATAATGATTCTGAAATCAGAGCTTGCTTTCTAAAGTACATTATTTCATAACTGACTTCTCCACTGTACTTTCTTAAATGTAACTATTAGGTTTAAAATATGGAGAAAAAAAGAGGCTTATTTCTTATTTTTTCATGTTAGTGCATTTTATTATTGAAATGTAATATTTAATATTTTAGTTATGATTAATTGCTTATATTTGTTTGCAGAAATTTCAAGACATTGAAGAAATGCACCTTCTTCGAATGAAAGAGATTATACAGTCATTGTCAAATACCATAAAAGAAATTCATTTACAAATAGGAGAGGTATTTTTATATTATATTTGGATCATGCTTTATGTTTTTTCTTAACAACTAAATGGAATATTTCTTTGTGAAATTTAATGTAAGATCAAATTTTCATGGCTTCCTGTTCCATTTTTAAGTTCAGTATCACAAAGTTTACAGAATAAGACTGGATAAATTTTGTCTTCAGGAAAACAAAATAATAGGACAATTTGAAGAATTCAAAAGTTGAAGAATTTTTAGTGTATTTTTAAATTCTGCTTTCTGGATATTAATTTGGCACTTATTTCACACAGAATTAGGATATTGGTTTTCTAATTAGAACTAGAAATTATATCACTCTGAGAAGTTTCCAAATATTTTATACTCTTGGATTTTATGAGCAAAAGATATTTAGTAACAGAAGTTTTTTATAATATATATTGTTTAGATGAAAGTTTATTTGATTAAAAAATTATATACTTACGAAAATAACACAATACTTTTATAATTATATATTCATTAAAACTATATAATAATTTTTATAAGAAGTCCTTAGGATTTTTTTGGAAGTGTCACTTTATTTGCTTACACTCCAGCATTGAGGTTTTCTGCTAATAAATGATCATCACAAGGGTCTTGCTATTTTTTCTAAACTATATGCATATCCTGCTTTGTTGGAAAAATCTATTATCAGCATATTGTTGGACCAAAACAACATGTTGTTAGATCCAAAATTATTACAACAGAAATGCTTTTTACTCAAGCAGGTGGGAGTTGTGATAATACAGTAGTAACAGTTCACACCCTAAACTGGTGCTGGCTGAAAAAACTGCCTGTCTTCATGACATTATAGTGGGATATGTTGCCAACAAATTAAAAAATATATATATACACAGGTTGTTTAACATGGAAGAAATAGAAGTAAAACCTAGATCTGTAATTTCTTTTTTGTCTGTAGTGTACCCACGCTTGCTAATAGTACAGAAAGGAGAAGGATTTCCTAGATAAAATATTTGTTGATTTCTCTAAGTCCTGTAATGTATTTTAGAGGGAAGATTTTTGAATTTTAACTACAGCAAAAGCTACTTCTTAATCACTTTTTTTTTTTGAAGGTGCATGAAGAGTTTATTAATAACATGACAAATACTACAGTTGAGAGTTTAATACAGAAATTTGCTGAGTCAAAAGGAACTGGCAAAGAAAGACCTGGTAAGAAATTAAAAATAACAGAATAGGAAATGTTGGCTTTAAAACTGCAAATTTCCATTCCTAATGAAATGTCAAATCCATATTAATGTGCTGTATTTTTAACATATGTTCAAATTCTTAGTATTCATTAACTTTGATATTAAATGGTTTGTAGAAATTGGTAATGCAGAATTTGTTATGTCTTTGTAGTATTTGTGTTCATGATGCTTGGTAGTTCATTGGCCTGTAGTACTAAACTATGCAGTTTCCTGGAATATCAGGGAAATTGGTCAAGAAGCTGCAGTTCCTTGTATAAGCTATGTTTTGTTTGCTATGTGTTTCTTGTACAAAATGTGATTCTACATAAATTGTACTTCAGAACTTCGTTCAATATAAGCATATTAAGAGCAGATACCTCTAAAGCTGCTTATTGAATATTGGAACAGTTGCATCAGTTTGTTCAGCTTACCCAATTATCATTTTAATAAATACGCAATATATATTTTTTATTAAAATGTCTTTTAATATACAATAATGTGTGTTGCTTCTTTAGTAAGAAGCAAATTGAATAATAATTTCTGAAGGTACTGTTGATTGGGTGTGATAAGACTTTCCTGGACTGGCATAAAAAGGTATTCTCACAGTGCTGTCTATATAGTGTCACTTTAATATTGGCATGAATATACAGTCACTAGGTGTGTAAATACAGGAATTAGTAGTACTGTTTCTTTCAGTGCTGGAAGTCCTCACTAGCATTTCTGTCTTCTAGTAGAGGTACACAAAGATTTCTTTTCCTAGAGCAAGAATATACATACCAGAGTAGATAATGAAAATTTATAACGAATTGTTAAATGTTATTAGGTATCTTGCAATGTGTGTGCGAGGTGTTTTTAACATAACATTGTTTCATATTCTTTCTGTGATCCTGTAATGCTGATATCCAAGTGGGCTGAGGTAAGATTACATGTGGACCGATTTTTGAAAGTTTCTTGTGTATTCATTAATTTCTCAGTAAAGGTCAAAAAAGAAAATGTGCGAACTTCAGAGTATCAAGTTCAGTTGGTCTGAAATACGACAAAGACCTGTGACAATTTGATGTTCAGACTTCTTGGAATAGCTGTTGCCAAGATGTCATGGCGAGGGATCTCCATCTTGCATTTAAGGTCCCGACACTTGCTAATTTGCCCTAGAACATTGCACACTTTGAGTCATGCTATCAAGCATGGGTTTTGTCAGACAACATTGTAATTTTTAGAGAAGTAATACTTCACTTTTTAATTTAATGGAGAAACTACACACATTTATACTTACTTGCTACTTTACAGTTCTTCAAATCTGTGCTCTCTGGGGACAAATAAAAACATCTCCAAATGTATTTAAGAAAGTTAAGCAAAGTATTTTAAGGAACAATAGCACATTTAGTGTGTAAACATATGCACCTTGAATTTTCTTTTACAGTATTAAATTATTTATTGATATCATCTTTGTTAAGCAGTCATGGTGCAGGGAGAAAGCATAGTCAAATTCAGCAGCAAAAGAATATAAATTCACAAGAACTTTTGAAGTGTTAAAGACTAGCAACAGAGATTTCTAATTATGTTAATTATGCTTACTGCTTCTAATGTATTTGTTTTAGTAACTTAGACTCATAAAACTCTGATAATTCAAAATATTTGGAAGGCAAAGTGAGATATCAGTCTTCTGAGAATGAAAAAAAACTTCTACTGTTAAGGACTGCTTTTTCATTATTAAGTTATTAAACTCCCACATTTTTCCATCTGAGAACTGTTCACGATGAAAAGATAATTCATGGAACAAATACTGAAAGTCTGTGGGATGTATTTATTAACTAGGTTGAAGAAAGAGATGGCTCCTCAGAAAAATCTAAATATTCAGTATAAAAAAATTATACTGACTTGGCTTACAAAACAAATGCAGAAAAACTGCCTTCTGGATGTCACTGTTGGATGTAACTTAAATCTGTTTAAAGGCAATACTTTAAAATTCCCCAGGACTATGTAAGCCTTTTTTCATAATTTTTATATTATTTGTGGGTTACTATGATACGTGAGATTGCGGGTACTGTCAGATAAACTAAAAAGTCAATGCAGAAAGTTTATTTTGGTGCATTCTAGCTATTTATAGTTATTCACAGCAGAGTTCACTTGCTTTTATCTATATCTGTAAAAATAAGAATGAATCTGAAATGAAGAATTGATGAGAGCTGTTTTATTATGGAGAACTAGAAACCATTTTCAGTAAAGTTATTTGCGTATCTGAAATGTATCTGTAAGTGATGTCTGTTTTACCAGATATATGGGCTCCCTCTGGTGG
The DNA here is from genome assembly GCF_050655825.1 of Lonchura striata. Classification (NCBI taxonomy): domain Eukaryota; kingdom Metazoa; phylum Chordata; class Aves; order Passeriformes; family Estrildidae; genus Lonchura; species Lonchura striata. Next base: position 72,679,509 of record NC_140740.1, read on the forward strand.
CTAGTTTCTGTCACCTGGAGTCATAATGTACAGGGTTATCTAGAATTCAAGTCTTTCTTGTACAAATAACAGGTTTTCTTTCAAACAGTAATGCTTTGTGAGAGTTTTTTCATTCACTCGAGAACTTCTTTACAATGGCTTTTTTTGCACTGCTACCTAAATAACTTTTTTAACGTGCTTCTCACTGAATTTGTTTTATTTTTTTCTTTATGAAATCAGTTTAGAATTTAGAGGTTTTAATAACATAATATTTGGAGAAAGAATAATTTTTGTTTTCTGACTTCCATTCAGTGAAAAAACAAAACAAAAGACCAAACCACCTATATCCAGTTGCAAATCTTTAATTTTAACTGAAAAGAAAGTTAGTGTAAAATACCAAAAAACAAGGCTGGCAGAACCAGTAAGGCTTCAGATCAGAATTTAATGTGTTCCCTGAACTGTCTCTAACACCCAGAGGAACCAGGATGAGGTCATCTGGTTCCTCTGGGTGGGGAATGGGCCCAGGTGATCCTCATGAGGTTTAACAAGACCAAGTGCAGGTGCTGCACCTGGGTCAGAGCAACCCTGGTACCAGCACAGGCTGTGATGGGCAGATCACAGCAGCCCTGCCCAGAAGGACTTGGGGGTGCTGTGGGTGAGAGGCTGGACGTGACCCAGCCATGGGCACTCCCAGCCCAGAGAGCCACACGTGTCCTGGGCTGCATCCAGAGCAGGGTGGGCAGCAGAGCCAGGGAGGGGATTCTGCCCCTCTGCTCTGCTCTGCTGAGAGCCCACCTGCAGTGCTGCACCAGCTCTGGGGTCCCAGCACAGGAAGGATATGGAATTGTTGGAGTGGTCCAGAGGAGAGACACTAAGTTTATTAAAACACTTCTCCTGAGGACAGGCTGAAGGAGTTGAGGCTGTACAGCCTAGAGAGTAGCACGCTCCAGGAATAGCTGATTGTGGCCTTCCAGTACTTAAAATGGACTTACAGGAAAGACAAGAAAAGGACAAGAAAATAGAGCCTGTAGTGATATAGCAAGGAGTAATATTTTTAAACTAAAAGAGAGTAAATTCAGACTAGATACATGTAAGGGTTTTTTTATGATGAGAGTAGTGAAACACTGGAATAGGTTGCTTAAAGAAGTGGTAATTTTCCATCCATTGTTGTGTTTGACAGGACGGAGCAACCTGCTATTGTTAAAGATGTCTCCGATTATTGCAGGGGAATTGAATTAGATTAGCTAAATGTGTGTGTTTGTTCCTGTATTAGTTTTTGCTCACTACATGGTTCACCTAGAAGGTTCCATCCAGCCCAGCCTTGAACACTTTCAAAGATAAGGCATCCACAGTCTCTGTGGGCAACCCATTCCTGCACCCTCACAGTAAAGAATTTCATTCTAGTATTTAATCTAAACCTCTTCTGCGTGTTATTTCCTCCTTCCTATTACTGCATGCCCTTGTGAAAAGGCCCTTTCCAGTTTTTCGTGTAGGCCCACTGTAAGTACTGGAAGGTGCTCTAAATACTCTGTGGAACCTTCTCTTCTTCAGGCTGAACAGCCCCAACTCTCTCAACTTTTCCTTGTAGCACAGGTGCTCCAAACCAATATAGTGGCCCTACTCTGAAGTCAATTCAGGGTAACATCTTGTGCTGGGGACCCCAGAGCTGGATGCAGTACTAGAGTGGGGTGTCACCTGAGAGGAGCAGTAGGACAGAATCCCCTCTTGTCCTGCTGCCCATGCTACTTTGGATGCAGCTCAGGATACAATTGGCTTTCTAGGTTGTGAGTGCCCATGACTGGGTCACAGTAAGCTGCTTGTCCATGAACCCCACCACATCTTTCTTTCAGAAGGCTGCTCTCAACCCATTCTCTGCCCAGACTGTATTGGTGCTTGGGATTGCCCTGACCTAGAATCCTGCAGTTGGTCTTTTTGAATTTCCAGAGGTTTGCACAGGCCCATCTCTTGGGTCTGTTCTAGGTCTTTCTGGATGGCACTCCTTCTGTCTAGTGGGTCCACCACACCACACAACTTGGTATCATTGTCAAACTTGCTGAGGATGCTCCCAACTATCCGTATCACTGACAGAGATGTTGAACAGCACCAGTCCCAATACTGTCCCCTGAGGAATACTTGTCACTGTTTTCCACTTGGACATGGAGTTTTTGATGGCAACTCTTATAGTGCAACTATCCACCCAATTCCTTATCCACCAAGTGGTCTGTCTGTCAGTTATGTGTCTCTCCAGTTTACAAATGAAGATGTCATGCAAAACAGTGTCAAATGCTTTGCAGAAGTCCAGGTAGATGCCATCAGTTGCTCTTCCCTTATCCACCAGTGATGTAATCCCATTGTAGAAGGCCTTTGTCTTCATTAATTTATTGTGGTATCATTGTTATTGACTGTTGGTAGTTTGTTCTTCTATTTTTGCCCTTTTTTCTTAAAAAATATTGAAGATGAAATCAAGAATTTTACTGTAATGCAGATTAAAAAATGGAAAACCCCAATCTTGTTCTTCCTTGTTCTCCAGTAAAACGATGATGTGCAGATGACAATTACTACATATGCTGTGCCATTATTTAGTGTGAGTGAGAGAGGCATTGGGTCATTTTCAGCTGTAGTAATTAAAAAAAAAATTAAATACTTTTAAAAGTATTGGTTTTGTGCTCTTAATCCACATTTCCCAATCTGTGAGCCCATAGAAATACTTCTTGGCTCTTTTCATTATCTATTCAATAAATAAGAGCTTTTTACAGGGTCTAAAAGAGGTTTGCAATTTTAAAAATATTGAAAATTGGTGCCTGCAATTCATCTACTCTTTGGATTAAATTATAACAGTAGTTTACAATGTTTATTACGAACAGTTGCTGTTGATCAACCATCACTGGTTCTTGCACATATACTAAAATATTTCACTTTTGTTTCTCATATAATTTCAGATACTAGAAATACAGTATGAATATTTTTAATAAAATGGTGCTTCCACAGGCAAAAAGATTCAGAAAGGACAGATGTGGTATTGCTATTTTTTTTTCCCTCCACCAAATGCAAAAATTGACAAGTTGGTCAATAATCAGTAATGCTGATTTTAAAAAAAAAGTTTGATTTGTTGATTTTTGGAGCTGTTGAAGGCCTATTTCCCTTTACTTGCCCATGCACAAGAAATAGTCTCAAGGCTCCTGGTAACTCCAGTCATGGAACAGAATGAGGTCATGCATGTCAAATGGAGACATAATTTCAAAATGACAAAAAATCCTATATTACTTTCTGGAAATGCTATAAGGTAGATTAAGTTGATAAAATTTTCAGTGAGTTAGGACTACTATAATGTCAGGATCACTAGTTTTTCACAAGGTAGCACATACCATAAAAAAATATTCTGGCATCTTTCTTAGTATGCTGGTAATCCTTTTCTGTTCTGTGAGAACACATTTGGGAGCTCTGCCTATTAGCAGAGATCGTGAAAGCATTAAAGCTTCAAGTTTAGTAAATATCTAAACCCCAAATTTTACCTAGCCTTTAGTTCGACTGATTTCTGATTCCATGAACTCAAACGAATTATTGATTATTTATTAGAATGATGTTTCATGTGGCTGTCTGTTGGCCATGGCATTAGTGCAAAGTTTGGTATGAGTTTATCATATGCTTTTAGGCCTTTTGTAATTGCCTGTTGTGAGCATTTTTGTCCTAAATGTCCATGAAAAGTACTGTTTATGTGTTTTATCCAAAACAAACACAAGAGTGTCAGAGTGAGCTGCACCACAGCAGAAAGGTAGTGCTTATAGTGTTAATGCAGAGTTGTGCTTGCTCCATGTTAATACTCCTATTAGGTTACTATGTTGTCTTAAATGGCGTGTTTTGTATCTAATGAAGAAATGTACCAAATGAACAAGATTAAGCAGTGGGGGAAAAAAGAGAGCTAAGAATAAATGTATTACTCCTAAAATTTTTTAGAAACAAGTTAACCCTTTCTCAGACTTTGAGAGGCAAAACAAAGGCCACCAAATACTGAAACTTGCTTTGATTAGAGCTTAGTAGCATTTTGCTAGTTAAATAATGAACTCTGTTTTGAAAGAAAGACTTTAAACATTGCTGGGTGTGGCATTTATGGGTTTGTTTGATAACATAGTAGTTTACAGCACATATAAAAATATCATTCTAGGACACTAAACAAGTTACAAAGTAGATGTAAATAAACTCTAAAAATGGTTAATACTGACTTTTGAACAGCTCTGCAGGACATCTTTGAGCTTCTTTTCCACAGGGAAGGGTAACAAAGCAAGTATTTATTTTATGTTCTTATAAATTATTTTCTTTGTATTTTCTTTAAATACTGCGAATACTTTAGTGCTTTTGGTTAAATGCAGAAATAGCTTGGAGTGGCACAATTTCTCAAAGACTGTGCCCACATATATTTAGACACAGAAGAATGACTGAGGCGTGAGCTTAGTTTATCAACACTGACAATGTCCAAGGGATTCAGCAAAGTATTCTTTGTGAAGGAGAGCAGACTACTGCTGTAATTCAGAAGTTAATTGAAGAAATTAAGTATGAATATTTTTGAGGTTTTTTTATGAGAAATTGGGCTTGAGGCAGATAGAAAAGTATTTAAGAGTCTTATGCTGTAGAACTGAATTTGATGAGGAAGATACAAGTTGAAAAGCTGTACAAACAAATGTAACTTGATTTCTGTCCTAGATGTCTGTTTTATTTTGCCTGCAAAAATTTAGTCCTTTCAACAAACTGCCAAAGCTTCTCTGGGCTTCTAGTCTGATCTGCCAGCAAAGATTTTTAATGACTACATATATCTAAGTTGTAAACTTGTTTTAGAATGCAATTTATTAATTTTTAGTGGTCTGAGGCATTATAAAGGAGCAATTTTTATTGAATGAAATTTGAATGCAAGTGGAAGAATCATAGCATTGATAAAAATATGTTAGACAACATCAGTAGATATAACGGGATGAGAGCTTGTTGTGAAAAATCTGGAACACTCAGTAAGATAAAATACTGTTTGGCGCAATCAATTTTTTTTCCTACAGGCAAGCAATTCAGTTGCAGTTTGATATTTAAAAGAGTTTTTTGGGATTGCAGGAGCAAAGCAATGTTCATTTCAGTAACTTAAATAGGAGGAATATATTAAGTATAATTAATAATAATAATATATTAAGTATAAAATTAATATTAATATATTAAGTAGGTGATAGTAATCACAAAATATATAATAAAAAATGATGGATTCTACTATGACCAAAAAAATTGAATAGCTTTGAAACAACTACTAACAGAAAAAACACAACGAGATGTGTTTTATGCTGATAAAGTAACTAAGACTTGTACTTTACTTATATAAAAATATACCCTTATTATATAATTAATATTTAGGAAAGGTTTGATATTTTGAACTTATTTATTGGGAGTATATTTCTCTTTTAAGGTAGGAAATGCTGTTCATTTTCAATGGAAAAAAGATCTTTTTGTCTGAAAGTTCTGAATGCTATAAAATATGACCCTATTTTTGCTCCTTAGGGTCACTTTAAACATCTTAATTTTTGATGATTTCATGGGCTTAAGTTCAGAATTTCAGTAAGGAACCATACATCTCTTCATTTACAGGGAGAATATGTGAGTGCTAAAAAAGATGTGATTCTTTGAAGCTGTCTTTGAATATGTGAGCTACAGCTTGACATATTTACAGTGTCTACAATGATGTTCCAGAATTTTAGCTGAATCTTCTTAAAAGTGAAAGTGTCTGTGCATTTCTTTCATCACTGCATACTTGGCATGGTCTGTCTTCAGCAGGTGCATCATGCACCATATAGACAGGCAGAGCCTTTTGTCACAGTCTACATTTATACACTAGACTTATGCTGTTGTTTAGTATTTTTTCCACACCACTCTTACAATTTTCACAAGACTGCTACTTTCTACACCGTTTGATGGAAAAGGAAAGTGTAGTGATGAGGCGATTGCTAGAGGAAGAAGCTTCCAAACTACTACTCGTATAGGGAGTCAGCAAACTCCAGGTATGTATTTGTACATATGTTTGCCTTCAACTTCGCTTCTGAATACTTGAAACCAGCCATATTTCACTTCCTGTTGTTTATGCAGTCAGAGAGAAAATACAGAGTGAAGCTGAAGCAAAAGCAGGAGTAGAAAAGGACAAGAAAAGGGATCATAATGGTCTACAGATTGGTGTATTAGCTGACATTATTTTGCTGCTCACAGACCTCACATTTTCATAGATCATAGAGTGTTGTCATACTCAGGTGTTGCAGCCTAGACAGATCTCTACCTTTAATCATTGCCATTGGTACATGTTTCCTGTCTCTTTTAAAAACTCTTGTGTTATCAGAGCAATGAAAAATACTTTTTAACTGATGTTTCCCGCCTTTTTATTTTAGAGAAAAAAAATCTGGTCTTTCCTTTTGATGATAAACATCTTAATTGATAATAATTATTTTAAGGCTACTCAGATATAATCCGTTTCTACTTTGTTTTTGCTCTGTAAGCCACATAGAAATAGTGTCCCTTGAGTATAACGTATTTGCTGTATTCACATAGTTTGTAGCCAGAGCACCAGAAAAGCCTGAGATGGATAATGTTGCCTTTGATCTGGTGAACTGAGTGCAGGGCTGGAAGCCTAGTAACCAAATCAGGGTTAAAATTCTCCATCTGAAAAAATTCTTTCCAAGGAAGTGCTACATGTTGCTGCTGTTAATTGTTATTAGTTTTGGTGCCAGTATCACCTCTACCTTTCCCTTTTTTTTTTTTCCTTAATTGAATACTATTACTGTGCTATAGTTTTCTTTTTTTAACTTTTTTTTTTTAATAACAGAAGATTTGGTGAGGTGTTCAACATCTCTAGAGTATGTGTATCAGCTAGGCTGATATATCATTCTGAGGATATAATGACTAGTCAGAAATTCAGTGATTGGTGTGGTGAAACTGTATTTATCAAATTAGATTGAAGGATAATGTTTTGCCGGTACTATTTCAGTGTTTTCCCTCAGACTGACCTGTTAGCAGGCCAGTTTTTTTTTTTTTGTCCCTTACCTTCTTTCTTCTTTTTGGCAGAGCTGATCACATCCATAAATTAAGATTAGCTTGTAACACTTTGGTACTAGCATGATAACTCATCACATGTATTAAATTTAGCTCAAAGAAAACAGCTGCTCATCTTTATTCTGCATTCCTCCAAATAATATACTTTTATTTGGTTTTCTCCTTTTTTTTTTTTAATGTAGAATAAAAAGTCCTTTTTTAGAAAAAAAGTTTATATTGTTTTGTAAAATAATTTCTCAAGTATGGACAATAAAAATGGGAAGTTAGTGTTAGAAACACTGATGTTGACAAAATATATTTGGGCTTTCTGGCTTCTGAATTTGAAAGCTTGAAATGTTTTGCTAAACATGTCACAGGATCATATGATATCAAGAAAAAGATTGCTTATATGTTTGTGTACATACAAAATTGACCTTTGTGATGCAGCTTGACATCTAAACACTAAAAGCAGTCATTTGTTTTGACAGCAGAATTAATTGAGGCTAAAACAGTCGAAATTCCACTTGTATCAAGCTGTTCATTAGGAACTGCTGTCTGGCTTTAGTGCTGTCAGAAAAATAACCTGTTCTGCTATGATTAAATAGCAGAATGATGGTCGGTCCACTGAATTTGAGAAAGAGGTTGAATAAACTTTCTACTGCGGAAACAATTCAGAAGTGACACGCTGCAAGGGGGGTCAGAATGTGCATTGATATCCAGCTGAGCTGTCAACTGGCACTGAGCCAGGCACGCAAAGCTTTGCCATTTGAAGCAGCATGTGAAGCATATGCAGTTTAAAAAAAATTGTTCTCCTTTCATGCATGATTTACACTTAGAGACAAATTTTTGTTTTTGTTGAAAACAAGAATATGGTTTGTTACTGCATTTGTAACTACAGGTACAGATTTATGGAGTATTTTTAAAAGATTTTGCCTGAAACAGATATGTTAATGTTTATATGTGTGCATGCATGTGTGTAAACTGATGCCTCAGGCTGCAGGGAAAGGCAGTTTTCGGGAGGAGTGTTTTGAGGGTCAGGGTGTTTCTAGTTACTGAAAATTATGTGAAGTTAATACCAGGATAATGTTTCTTTCTGACATGCATGCTCCCCTTAAGATATAAAGGACATAGTTTTCAAAAGGAGATGCAAATGTAAAGCAGTTCTTACTTGATTTGTTGACTTCTTGATTTAACTTTTTAGCTCTGTCGGATTTTCCAGTTCATTGATATACTTACTGGGGGCACTTTTTCAGTGTATGACATAATATTATGTTTTCCTTACTAGTAACATTGGTTGACTTTTGCATTTGACTTGTTTATTTAAGAATCCAAACAGTAAATTGTTTTTTCCTCTGAATTGAGGAAGGTCGGAATTATTTTATTATTTTGACATTAGCAAAACATTCTCCCAGCATCTCCCTCACAGAGGTTTGATATAAAATTTATATAATAGACAGGCTAGAAAACCTCTATATAGGGTTTTGTGGAGAGAGGTTTTGTCTTTTTTTTTTTTTAAGTAGCAGATATTGGTTATAAAGATAGTTTCTGTAGTTGCCTTGAATATACTCTGAAAGTACTGTTCCCATAGATGCAAGCTATGTAGGAGATTCTGTAAGATAATGTACAGTGCAATTAAATCTTCTTCATTTGTCTGACAATAAGAACATTATCTCCTTATTTCTAGCTATATACTCTACCTTTAGTGGCATGAAAGCTCACTTACATGCCACTTGTAACAAGAGAAACATTACATGTAGTTACTGAACAGTCTAGGAGATGCATCTTGAGATGCATCCTTACTCACTGGTGCTTAATTTATGCAGGTGTCACTTCTTGTAAATTATGAAATTAACTAAAATAAAAATCACACTGTATTATAATACTGTATAAATTATATTTATACAAATTACTTTTTTCTGTTCCAGCAAACAAAAGCTGCCTTATTTTCAAGAGCCTAAGAACTGAACCAATCCTGGTGGATTTGCTTTAGTTTCTTGTCAATTTGCAGCTGTCTGCCTGCATTTTTTTTTGTGAAACTATACTCCATTTGCTTTCTCTTCTTGTCCTTATTCTGTCGCAGTTGGTAGAATACTTTGAGCATTCAAAAGCTCAGTGCAGCTTGCAGTGATGCTTGCTGTGAATTTGTATGTACAATTAGAGGAGCTTACTGATTTTTGATGTCTGCTTCCTTTGTGGAATACTACTATTTCTCATTGGCATCTAGATAGCTAAGTATAATACTTAAGTGATGGGAATCTCACTAGATACTCACATCTCTTTCTGTTGCAAAGGCTAACCTTCATTTCTGCACTTTATTAATTTTTTTCTATTCTGTGTGTCTACACTATGTAGAGGTATTTGAGGTGTTAAAGCCAGTGTTACCAATGTGTGGGTTAATATAGCAGCAGGGAGAGTTGACTTTTGAAAGTTGCACTGTCCTTGCAACAGAACATTAAATCAAAGACCTGTGCAAGGATTGGACTAGATCTCAGCTATAACTTTTTATTTACTGAAAAAGTTTTGAAATGTCTTTTTGTTTTTTACAGTACTGCTGTAGTTTTAGAGTTTAGTTTTGTGTTCATATGACTGCTTGAGAATGGGCTTCCTTCTCAATTCACATTATTGTCTTGTTATGAGAAAAAGAGCAAAGGAAATTTTAGTGCTTTGATTGCAGTACTGCCAAATGGTAATATCAGCATTATCACTTGCACTGCAGTATGGCACCATTTAAATGGTTCTTTCAGTGCCTTAGGCTATCATGTGGCATGGACTCTAGAGACTACTTCAAGGAATGACTTCAGTTCCCAACATCAGCACTGCTTCTTAAATGTGAAGCAACTGCTTTTCTTTCTTTTAATGTTGCAATGGACATTTAATCTGTTTACTTGCATCAATAATTTTAATGATTGTAATAATCCAGATTTTGAGCTGAAGTCCTTGTTGGTGTTAAGCCTTTGTCTACAGTACAATCACTGGGGACAAGTCTGTTCTGAAAACTTTTTACCTCATAGAGGTAATGCATCCATCTTAAAAACTTCATGTAGTTGTTACAGAAGTTATTGAGATACCAGGACATGAGTTTGCGTGCTTTGACTTCCATTTGTATATTACATCTGTCTGGCAATCTCCATTAATGCAAATCCACTGGTAGTTCTTGATTTTAGCAACTTTTGACTTCCCGACTTCTGATTAAGGAATCAGAAAGATATGCATTTTGGTGTCTCAGAGGGGATTTTTTGAGTTGGATTTTTTTAGAGGTTTGGGGGATTTTTTCAGTGCTAGTGCAGCTGCTTTTTTTTCCATGTTATATACAGATAGTGGGCAATGCTAGAAAACTTAAGAAACTCTGAATTCCTTATTGATGCTATGCTCCCATAATAGTATGTGTGCCTAAGGCCTTCTGGCTGCCTAGGAGACTGCAGCTGGTTCTAGCAGAGGACAGTGTGGTGACAATTCACAGTTCTGGCTGGACAGCAGTATTATCACCTCTTTGGACTCAAAGACATCTGTCTGCAGGAAACTCCAGCTGTTATGCAGGCTGTTGGAAGCTTCTCAAAGCTATCCTGGTTTGTAAGTCAGTACACTATGGAGTGCCACAATAGACAGGAAATGTCTATTTCTGAAATGTTACTTTGATTAAAAATACTATGCCCAAGGCAAAATATGGTACTCTTCATGGCAGACATACAGGAAGCAAAACTGTTGGGAGATCTGAAGTTACAGAGCAAAACTCATCAGAAAATTTAAAACTGAGAAATTTCACTCTGCCCCATTCAAAAGGGCAGACTGGATGCACAGAATATTCTTAGTTGGAAGGTATCCACAAGTATCACCAGGTCCAGCTCTTAAGTGAATAGTCCATATAGGGATTGAACCCACAACCTAAGTGTTAATAGCACCATGCCCTAACCAACTGAGCTAATTAGAGACAGCCACTGATATGAATTGCTGAAATTCCAAAGAAAGAAGGGCCCTATACAAATGTGAGTAGGAAAGGTAAGTTACTACCAAAATAGGTTTTTGAATTGTAAGTGGCTCACATGATATCTGTGTGTTTCTGTAGTAAGGAAGAATGTCTTCAAATAAAAATTCCTACAAGGTATAAAAAACTCACCTTTAAAGGCAAGTGTTCTAGGCAAGCATAATGAAAAAAAAAATTAACTTAGATGTCTTGTTAAAGAAAATATTTTCTTTCTTCTTATTTTAGAAGTGGAAGTTAAGATTCTGATCTGAAATACGGATGAGCTATATTGAGCCTTCATTATTTCTTTTAATCATTAGTGTAAAAGTTTTAAAATTAAGGGGATCACTCTTAGTGGAAAGGGTAAAGAAATGGTGGAGTTCTGAAAAAGCCTGAGTATTTTATTCCTTCGAAAATATGTGAGTCTCAGTGTTTTCAGGTTTCTTTCTTTGGCTTTAGGGATGAGTGTTTGTGGTTGTTTTGGCTTTTAAAATTTTTTTCCTAGCAAAATGAGAATATCTTTAGAAGCAAGAAATACAAGCAGTTGAATCATTAGTAAAGTGATGAAAAATGAATAGTCTGAAGTGTAGTCCTGAAGAAGTAACTGTTGTGTTCTTCAGCATCTATATTTTATGGCATTTTTATGAATGTCTTGCTTAATATCCTTAATAGACTTTAATTTTTTATTTGTAAAACAAAATGTTCATTAAATCTATATGAAGATGTAGACATGTACTGTTCTAAAAATAAGTTTTCCTGAATTTTTTTCTATTCTTTTGTTTTACAAGATATCCAGGTTTGCTTCATTTTAGAGCATGCTGACTTTGTTTTACTGTATATTTAGTGAAAGTATTGGAAGATTAGTGTAAAAATATTTATGCTGTGCAACAGATTGAGAGGGCTGTAAGGAGTTTGCATCTTGTCATTCTGTATTGAATAATTAGACTTGCATTTGAAGTAATTTACTAATTGAAATTCAAAAGTATGTTAAGACTGCTATTTGAGATTTGTCTTTTAATATTCTGCTCTCAAGAGCATCATTTGGTGGCCAAACAATTACATTATGATAAGTGAGATATTGATGGGCTTTAGTCCAAAATTCTGATCCTGCTCTGTTACAAACATTTAAATTTGTTTTTACTGATTAGGAAAATTTTGCAAACTCAGTCTTAATTAGAGTAAATATAAATTAATACTTTGAGCATGCCATAATTTAAAAAAAAATGGGAAGTCATTAGAAGTATTTTTCCCCCTCTGTCTTATCTGTAATGTATAGGAACATAAACTTGTGTGCATGCTGTCAAAATGTCTGTGGAAAGGTAAGTAATAACCCCTGTGGCACAGTGATAGCATGCTAAACTTTTTCTTCTGTGGATACAGATACAAGGTAATCCAACATGGGCTGGAAGAAAACATGCCTGCCTGCATGTGCTTTCTGTTTTCATTGCACTTCCACAAGTGCTGGTATGATTCTATCATTCCCTGAACAAAATCCTACAGAAACTCACGCTGGTTTCTGTACACATGCTTCCTAAAATGTCTCATAGTGGGATTAAATAAATTCTACGTTTAGGAATATATAGGAATCAATGTCGCTTAGGACATCAGTTTGCAACAGCAACTGACTCTTAATTTATGGCAAATATAATGTGACTAATTTCTTTAGATCCAGAACTTAGCTAGTGTTCTCTTTTTTTTTTATTTTTGGGCCTGTTGGGTCCTAATAATTTTTTTGAAAAAAATTATTTATTGCTGTGTTTAAGGTTTTATGTGCCACTTCTAATTGTGTAGGCAATAGGCTGTGGAGAGGAAACACTAGAACTAGTAATGCAGGGTTAGAAAAAATGTGACTTTCAAAATTAGGGCTTTAGCTTTTACTTTTTAATTTTTACTTACACATTTCTTGTTCATTAAAAGAAAATAAATTGAAAACCTTACACTGATGGTATATTATAAATGCAATTTTGAATGAGGACACCAATTAGATATATTCAATTGAATTGTAGTTAGATGATGACTAGTATTTTCATTTTTCAGTATGAAGGAGTGAAAAAATTGCTTTACATATGTGATTTTGCAGTATCTTTGGCAATCAGCAGAGTAATTGTGCCTTTCAGTTACTACCAACATTTGTAATTTGATTATCTCATATTTTCAGGAAATACTAGTTTTCATTAAAATAGATGAAATTTAACCTAATGTTTATTTTCATTTTCATTTTTTAAGGCCCTATTGAGTTTGAAGAATGTAACACATCCAGTGTAGCTGAAGGTGAGTTGCCATAGCATAACATGAGAATGCTGCGAATAAGGAGCTGAACTGTGAAGCAGAGAGTGTGTCTGTGTAACTTTAAAGTGCTCCAGTACACTAAAATGCAGTTTTTATTTTGAGAAACAAACTTCAATGTGACTGATGCTTTGGGTTTTAGCTTTTATGTTTTTCAGGTTCTCTACTGCCTAGTATGTAACTCTGAAACTTCGTATCAGGTGTTTGTAGGTTCTCTTCACAGGGTAGTTAGACAAAACAATCCCATCCCATCTAGAGAATCAAAGACAACCATTACCCAAAAAGCATAAACAATGGTGAAGAGAAGGGGGCAAGCCGGGGGCGGGGACTGAGACTTCATGACCTGGAGCTGTTATTGGACAATTGAACCCAATATGTAGATGAACCAAAACCTATTAAAATGTAAAAACATGTGACTGGGATCCATCTTAGATTCATCCTGGGTGTAGCCCTGGCCAGGCTCTTGTACTGCCCAAGGTGTATCCTTCAAAGGCCCTTCAATATATACTTATTTTGTCCATTTAGCTCTGTCTAGTCTCTGTTCCAGGTCAGCCTTTCTAGGCATCAAGGTCTATAAAACGTTTATAAGGCTAATGCATAAAGGTCAGATAACTTGAATGTTTCTTACAAGTATACTTTGGCTAAGGCTTTGTCTTGGCAGAGGTTTGGATTTGATTCAGTTATGAATGTGTTGTAGCTTAATTTACAATTGTCAAAACAATGGGCTCTTCCCATTGTTACTGTGTTAGTTAAACTAAGCCTAATGTAGTGTTATGGTTGCAAAGTCTTTCTTTGTTGGTGCAGCTTTTTTGCGTAGGGGATTGTTTTAAGTGGTTAAGAGCTGCTTTCTGTCCATAAGCTATGTCTTTACTTGTGGGACAGAGGAGTCAGCAGTATAACTTATAGCATCCAAAAACTTTTTTAAGTTGCCAAGATTTTAGCTGAGACTTAAAATCTCTTCTAACTGAAGCAGAGAAAATCCATGTTCAGAAATTACTCTCATACTCCATTTGCCATTGTTTTGGGCTGCATAAGACACAAAGGAAAAACAAAACCAGACATTTAAAAATAATCTTGGAGAAGATTATGTGCCTCAGTATGTATTACTGACTGTACAGCTACCTAATTTGAGAAGTTTGGAGTTATTGAAAATTTATAGGAGTGGAGAGACTCCTTATGTGCTGTGTAATGTATTTTTGTAAAGGTAAATATAATAAAGTGCTTGAATTAACAGTGATTTAATTTTGGAAACCAAATTATTTCTACCATTCTGCTGAAAAGCATGCTGTCAGTAGTATCATGCATCAAAACCAAATTGTAGACTAGCTGGATCAGGTGCTTGCACTTAGTCATTTTGTTTGACAGTCTGCTTTGCTTCAGCAAACATTGTGAAGAAGCAGATGTGGCAGTAAGTCTGAGGGAATATTTAAGTGTTTTTTAGCTTTAGTGCATTAAGTGGGAATTAAAGCATTTTTTTCAGTACTGTAGCTATATGTATCCAGTGCTTAAAGCAGGGAAGAAACAAAAGGGGAGAAGTGTAATTCCAAACTAAGTGAGAACGAGTCTTGGAGCTGGATACAGTACCGGGAAATCATGAACTCACATCATCTGGAAAGCCAAGAAACACTCTTTTTTGTAACAGGACCAAGATCTTACTTTTGAGGAAAGACAGGAGCTTGCAGCTCCTGGGAACACACAGGACAGAAGAAATAACAGGGTGTTGAACTGCAGTAGTTGGGGACGGCAGTATTCAGTTTCTCATCCATGACGATTCAGGATCACCTGGAGCAACAGCTCCTGTTGAGTTTTTGTGATCCGTGTCCTCTTCCTCAAAACTGTCTATTAAAAAAAACAACAGAGTCTATATACCCAAATTGGAGATCCAAGTCAGATTTTTAAGAATTTTGTTTCTAATATGTTAAATGCTACTTTGATTTTTTTTAAATTGGTGTATCACTTAAAGCAAATTGGAATAATGTTCCCTTAGTTTGGCTCCATATCTATCTCCACTGCATACCTGTGGCAGCATTTAAAACATTGAACTTATAGGCATCTGTGTTTGACATTGCTAAATAAGCATTTATTGCTTCGATGTATGAATGAAAAGTGTTTGTTCCATAGGAATAAAACCACGGAAAAGGAAGCCTTTTGGTTTATCAGGAATAATGAAAAAAGAAAAAGATACTGAATCTGTGTAAGTATATTTTGACCCTGAAGCCTTGTTTTGTATGAAAACTAGTAATGGGGATATAAATTAGCCCATATTTAAACAAAAAAGTGGGCTTATAACAGCAGTTTAATGCAATGACTACAAAAACATCACAGTTATTTACGATTTTTGTGACCAAGAATTTTAACATAAATAACAACTAATAATAAGTGTATTCATAGTAGTCAGCTCATGTTTCATTCTTTCCTGTGCATAGGTAAGTAGTTTTCCATTTTAGCATTGTAGACAATGTAATTCACATTAATCCTAACAAAATATGTATGTACGTGGTAAAAGTACTGGAAGGCTGTGTTTGCAGAATTGAAGCTTCAGGTATTCTGTTAGAGGAACTTCTACATATACTGTCAAAGGACAGGAAAATGCCATATTCTTTGCATGTACTAAGTCTCCCAGGAGTCAATCTGTGCAAAAAGCGAGTTTGAGTAACAGTTCTGAGGTGAAATAGTCACAGTGTCTATATTAGTATTTTTTTTCATAATTTCTATATGTATTCTCTCAAGAAGATAGCTTACAATTTGACAAATTTGACAATATAGAAATATTCCCAGAGGGAACATCTGTATACATACTTTCTAAAATAAGTTTTTACAGTATTTTACCAGTGTTAGTTTTTTTAACATACTGCTGAAATATTTATGACCTAAGAACAGCAGGTGTTAATAGCATTTTGTTTCTGTATTCATACACTCTACAACAGTGACTTGATTCTGAAATCAGAAAGAAAAACTTATGACATTATATCAATCTCCTATGTAATATGTGCCATAGGATTTACAGAGATTCTTGCATTAAAACATAACTACAAAATTAACTAGAACATCACAAATAAATAACAGAGGATTCATTATGTGTTTACATAATATATTCTAATACTTCTTTTATTATCTGTTTAGAAATATAGATTGCTAGTCTGTATTTTGTCTGATTTAATCTTCAGCTGATGATCCTGTTGCAGACTGGAAATGATGAAACTGTCATCAGAAACTTCTCTGTACAGAGAAGTCAAGTCCTCCCTTGGTCTCATATTTTATTAGTCTGTAAGCTTGTGTAGTAAGCTTTACTTTGTGTAGGGCAAGCTTTCTACTTTCAGAAAAACTGTTGTGGTTAGTAGGCTTTTCAGTTTGTCAAGACAGTTTTTAAACTGTTGATGCCTGAACTGGTGTATCTAGTAATGGTTTTAATGCAGGGAAATACCACACAGGGTGCATTCTGTTACATATTGCTGTAGTTTAGCCAGGGATTTCACTTCTAACCACAGCTTTGCATGATTTGGTTGTTTCAGTTTTTATCTACAATCCTTAAATTCCCTTATAAAATCTCCATTTTCTGAAATACTAGCTTATAGCAGAACCATGACCCAGTTCTTTAAATTAAAAAGAATGATCTAGTAAATCTAGAGATTTAAAAGTATTTTTATGTCTTTTAAGTACTTGATGTTCTTGTTCTCCACTTCACCAACATTTGTAAACTGTTGTGTTTACATTGCAACTATAGAACAGATCCTGAGAGATGCTGGTAGTACTCCTCTGAGTAGTACTAGATCTACCGCTTCTATTTGAGATCTCTTGACTCAGTAATTTTGGAAACCTTCATTGTGGGCTGAAATATATTCATTCATTTGCCTCATATTTCATATTCTCAACTTTTATGTACCTCAGGTTATCATGTCTGCATACATACACTTTTTGAAATTACATCTCTTAAGGGAAGAATATACTTTGTCTTTTCAAGCAGTAAAATATCTTTCAGAACAGCTCTGTTGCTATGAAAGACATAAACCAAGTAGAAATTTGATCACATATGTCTTCTTTTGTGTGAGGCCTTTCAGAGAAGACGGAGTCCTTCCTCTCGCTGTAATTTTCTTTAGCATGCTGTACTGAAGTTTACATTAATCCTTCCATGTTAGCAAGGTTTTTGCACTGTTTTTAAGAGACTGCAGTAAAAGCTACAATTTTTGCCTTTACCCCATTTTTTTTTCCAGAGAAAATGTTTTCGATTACAATACATTTTATTTTGTTCCACATTCTTTTTTCTATACACGCATGTGTAGGATATTCAGACTAATGATACAAAAACTCTCTTGTTCAGTTACACCAGAACAATTTGTCAGGGTGGAAATTAGAGAGGACTTGTATGCTACTCAAGTATTCCCACGTTCTGTACGTGTAATTGCCTCTGCTTTTTGAAGACATCAGAAAGAATCAGTGTCATTCTTATTTTAAATACTACTGCTCAAATTGAAGTTGCAGTGGAAAACTGTAACACTACCTTCCTGTAGACAATTTTTTTTTTAAGTGCTTTTTAGGAGGGTACTCTGTTATTTTGTTCAGCATCTTCTAGTACTTGACTGCAACTGTGCTTGACAAACACGAACTAAGAATGAAACTCTAAAAGACAAAGCTCTGAATTCCTCTGAAGAAAATCTTAATTTCTTTATGAACTGGATTTTGTCCAAAACATTTTGCACTTACAGGTAGACTGTTTCATTAGGATTGGTGACTTCTACTTATTGCACCTATCAACCATGAAGACCTGAAACTTAAAGTATATTCATCCAGAACACAGTGTGGTAGTCCTCACTTTTCTTTTTTGTTATTATTTTTAATTCTTTTCAGTAATATGTGTGTTTGCTTTTTCATAATTTCTTCTGAGTTTTTCTTCTGCAGCATAAACTGTCAGCTGTTATTTAAATCTCATTCAGTTGAATGTGGATTATTTAAAGTAAAAATTTCAAGAGTTTGAGAGGCAAAAGGGTCAAATGCATTGTTTTAAATTAATTGAAAGTATTGAAGGAAAATATGTGTGAATAAAATAAGTTGTACATTGTATAATTGTAATTTTTTTTTTTTTTAAATAGGGAGTGTCCAGATGCAGACTCAGTTGTAAGTAGACTTATTTCTGAAATAAATGTATATGCTAATACTATCAAGCCTGCAATCGGATGAAACTTAACTTACATACAGTCCCTGCAATACATAATTTATCTGATAGAGGATTTAGTATTTTCATAGCATACTCAAAGTGTTAATTTTGTGCAGTACATGATCTGCAGCAGTATGTACAAACAAGTTTCAGTAATACATTTTTGTTGCCTAACAATTTTAAGTTTTAAGCAAGGTGTTTTCACTGCAAATATATGGTACTTTATTTTTCAGCTAATAGTTTCAATTCCTTGGCTAATAGATTCCAAGAAAGATTAAGATTTAGTTTAATGTGGACTCAACTTTGTGTCATCATACTCCTGTGTTTGCTACTGTTGATTTTGATAAATTCTTCTAATATTGACTGGATTATGCTTTACCACTGGAAATAGAGTGTAGGAATATACTACACTAAAATATGTCTAAAATATGGCTTTAAATGCAGCATTTCTAGCTGCACTTTATTAATGGTCTAGTTTTCATTACTGTTAGTTAGACCTGTGATATGTCTTAATTTTTTTTTTAATCAATTCAGGTAAGTGACCATTTCAAATTAAATTAAATATGTTAATGATTTTTATTTCCTTAATTTAGTCTTTTATTTTTATGCAAACATGGATGTTCTCTTGAATTAACATATAACAAAGATTGTAACTCCCTGAAACTATGTTTGGGGAAAATTTACAGAGTAATCTAAGTGATTTTCTGTAGGTTTATTTATTTTCCATTCATTCCTTTAGGTGCCAATTACATTACACAATTTAAATTTTCAAGTTCATTTATTTTGTGGTGTTTCTTATTTTAACTTGGTAACTAGGAGGTTTTAGTACCTTATATTAAAATTTGTTTTGAGAAACTTGATTTGAATCATCTATCCTAAATGGGGAAAATTAAATTTTACCACATAACAGAACTATATGTATAGGAACAGATGTGTAATTCTTGCCAAGACAGTTATTTTATATTGTGCAGTCATCTTGACTTAGAGCAAGTTTCTTTCCATGGGTGCATTTAAAAGAAAGTAACAATAGAAGTATCTTTATAATTATCAGGCTTCTCATGGAAATAAAATAATTTGACAGTTCAGGTTGAGTCATTGGAGTGAACCACAACTGGATTTTACTTTGAGTGTTTCTTTTCTTTGCTTATTTTGGTCTCAATGTTTTCTGAAAACAATTAGTTCAAAAAATTCAAGTAGAAATTGGTTTGGCATTCTTTCTGGCTACATGAGGCATACCATATGATTATCTACATTAATTGTTGAAACTGCTATTTTGGTTTGGTTTGGGTTTTTTTGCCTGCTCAATGTTTTATGACTGCATTTGAAATTTAAAATTTAGTCTATGATTTCTGCTTGCTATTTTCAAGCCACAGCAGTATTCTGTATAGTGTTTGAATGCTTTAAAAGCAGAAGTCATTACTGTAATTGTAGTGAAAAAATGGTATGAGATTAATTTCACCCCTAACAAACAAAAAAGTGCTTTTATGTTTTAAGGTTGGAGTCCTCTTTTGAAAGGTCTCATTTCAAATGCTTTTAATTTTTCTTGGCTTTTACTTATCAGTTTCCTTTTTGTTTAATTTTTCATACCTAAATACTTTAAACAGCCTCTATCACCTCTAGGAGGATTTATTTTGTATGATTATTTGCAATAAATTATGCATTTCAAGAGATTGAACTTGGAAAACTATTATTAAACAAAAAATACTAAAGCAATATTAATTTATGTCTGATGGCTAGGAAATACTGAGGAACAGACCTCAGAAAATTCAACTTAGTGTCCCACTTATTATTTTGTCAGTTTTGATCACTCACAAAAAACCTGTCTGGCATGTATATGATGAACATGATAATTTTTTAAAAGGTGGCTTTTGTTTTTTTTCAATAATTTTAATTGTGTGAAAGCAATGTAAGCGATAACCAGTCTTCAATTATATATAAATACAAGCACCAAGGTAAAAATATTGCAAATTTTCAAGTTAAGGATGAAGCAGGAACTGATTTCTATATATTATCTACCAGTTCTGTGTCCTACTGTGGACCTTTGAACATACTATGTAGTAAATACCATTAAGGTCTTCTCACTAGTGCAAAATATCTAATTCAGTCTATCAAACTTATATTCTATTTCCAAAAACAAAATTTTGAGATTGGTCGAAAACATCTGTTGTCCCAAAATACTCTCAAATTTATATGTGGTAAGACAGATATGCTTATGCTCATCCTTTGTAGCTACCAGATTTTATATACTGGAAAACAAATTAATGAAATGTTAATTCTGGTAAGTATTTTTTTTGTAACAGCTGTAAAGAGTTTTCATGTGCTCATTAGTAGGTAGCTGTGGATTGAGAACTGGTATTTGTTAAAAAAGTTGACCACTTCAGTCAGCAGTCTCTCTTTAAATATAGATAACAGTATCTCATGAGATATAAAATTCCTTAGTGTTTTATATGTCAATCTATAGTGTAACTTCATTAAGCTAAACCTTGATAATCAAGAAAAGTGTAAAGTCTGTAGTAGAAAGTATATGCACTGGAAATCGATAGCAAGTGAAAACAGACTCTGTATGGGGGTTTTGCCTTAGAAATTTTTTCTAAAGGATGAAAATCTTGTTTCCCGTAAGTTTACCATGTCTCTAGAGATGTTCTCTAGGAAGATATGAGGTCTAAAAGAAACTTATTTCAGAGAAGCATTTACAAAGTTCCACTTGTGTCCAATAAGATCTGAATTGGGATTGCAACCCTTCCCGTGGTTAGGATGCTCGCTGATCTCCTTCTTCTACTTCACTGCCTATTTTCATGAAGACTGTAGTAATGCAATTATCTTTGAGTTCCCTGTTCTTTCTGTCAAATCCATTTGAAATTGTCCAGTAAGTTCAGAAGTAATTAAGAACAGAGTCACTGGTGTACAGAACATAATGCTGAAAGGTTTTTTTTGTGGGAAGCTGAAATGCAAACACATACCAAGGCATCCAAAACTTTTCATTAACCTTTTCACATGTGAGTGTAGCATAATTATGGTTATATAGAATTATAGACCATTTTTTTTATTGTTTGGGACTGGTTGAATTTGGAACCATCAATTTCTGAGAAGTGCAACACAAGTGTAGTCTAATATTTAGTGAAATTCAAGTATTTTTCCTTATTTGCATTTTACAGCATTTTGTTCTGGCATGTTTCAAATAGCTGCTATTGAGGACAAGGCTTTCTATCACAGGGGCACTTTGAATACCCATTTTTCTTTCTTTCTGCATTTCTAACAATAGGAGAAAGTGACTGTCTGCTCTCTTCTTCTCTGTCTTTTGGGTTAATAGGCACCCTAATGAGAGGTGGCCAATATTATGCCTCTGTCTTAACCTAAGTATATGCCAGAGTAAAATTTTCATCTCAAATATGTCAAAAGTGGAGAGCCTTTTTGTTCTCTTGTTCCAGCCTATGAACTTCAGCTGCTTACTTTGAGTCCTCATCTGGACTACAGGAAGCCATTTGAGTTCTGGCATTAAAAAATAAAGTGAGCTGTTCAGCTGCACTGAATCTTGAAGCATACCCTCAGGAAAACTTGATAAAGAGCTCTCATAACCACTGTAGTTATCCCAAGAGAAGAGAAAATATGAAGGAATCAAACTGGGGAATATTGAAGGTTCTTTGTTTCTTGACTGATGACCAGCCTGTCAGCAGCACTAGTGTTGCAGAGGAAGAGCCAAATGAAGTAGTTAGACTAGAGTGCTCCATATGTTCCTTCCTTGTCCTTTGTATGTAGCCCAGAGACACTAATGACATGGTAATGGTGCGGCTTCTTCAATCACTTTTAGATGACAGGTGAAACAGAGCAAGGAAACTGAAATAAATTATTCACCAAAACTAAAAGATGTGTTTTGTCTATAGAATGCTTGGTCCTCAAGCTTCTTGTACAGGAAATTTTATTTTATTTATCAAGGCCTTATGTTTTATTTCTTTAAAAATATATTAACCCAGTAAGCTTGTAGAATATGCCAAGGCAAAGACAAAAGTGTATGACTTAAGTTTCTGATATATGTTTAAAACCATATAAGATCTCAATTAAGGCATTACATCTGCAATCACAGGGGAAAATGTCTTCTGTAGCTACATGTTTAACTGCTTAACAGAACCTCAGAAAGGCTTCCTGTAAGTCCACCAGTTCCAGTTGCTTTTGCAGTTGCTTTCTTTCTAGTTGCTTTGCAGAGTTCAGTTCACATGCATAATGAGGTTGTTGGGAGTTTTTTTACTACAAAGAACACTACACATGTTTGTATAAGGGACTAAAGCAGACCTCCATGCCCATTGTATTAATAATAACTTTTCCCAAAGGCCAGAATTTGCAAAGATCATCATCTTGTGTGTTGAAGTTCAAAAATTTTACATGTAGGTCGTAAACTTGACCTCTGATCAAGCATAGTAGGCAAATCAGATCTTACCTGTGTTGTGTGCCTGATATTTAAGATCCACTGTTATCCATGACATAATATATAGTTCTGTAATTGTAGGAATGTGGAGAAGGAGTAAAAATTAGTCAAATAACTGTAAATGCCTTCATTAACACCAGGTTCATGAGTATGTGTCCGTCTCAGATTGCTGTGTCATCTACCACTGTTATTAAATGTAGATTTGCAAATGAAATGTTGGAATTTTAGAAAGCACATTGACCAGTTCAATAATTCAAAATATTGAGAACAGGATTTTGAAATTACTACTCAATTTGTAAGATTGTAAGGTATCATTTTACTTGTATGTGACACAATCTGCCTTAGTCTATACAAAGGTATATCAAGTATCTATTCCACCCATTTTTTACATTGGTTTACACAAAAATGTAAGTTCAGTATCTAGTTAATTAAAGCACATGTTAACAATGATCATAAATTGGCACAAGATCAATCTGGATTACTGACAAGGCTGGAAATACAAAGTAAATTATTTATGTGTGTATATGGTGTTTCATGTCAGATGTTTGAAATTATTTAATTTCAAACATCTGTCTATTTAAATTTCAGATATAGGGAAAAAAATACAAATTAAGTTTTCTATTCAGGGTTTGAAAAGAGGTGGTAACATAGACTAGCTGAAAGAGAAGGAAGGAATTTTCTTCTGTGTTCAGAACTTAAACTGTACAGTATCCTTCTCTGTTATGTACATGAAGTTGTGAAAACAGACTGCATGCTGAAGGCCTGTTTCTGAGGAACAGATGATTCAAGTATATTATTAAGATCAGAAATATTTGTCATGAAAGTATTAAGGAAGAAAGTTAAATATTTTAAGATTTTGGTGCTTTCTTCATCCAAGAGATTAATCAGTAAATTAAAAATAATACAATTAAAATAACTTTGACAAACTAAAGTTCTCTCATAATTTTATATCAAAATTGTCAGTTTTGCCAGCTACATTGAGCATGCTGTGTCAGCCCAGTAATAGTATCCTGTACATATATGGCCTAGTTATAAGAAAAATTAAATGTTGTATCATTAAAGATTTTTATTGACTTGTAATTCATCTTAACCATGAATGTCCCTGATCTATGGAAAATTGCCTGGTGTGACAACTAAATTACTTTCAGGATTCAGAATTGGTAGTATTACAAGAAAATAAACTTACCCTATAGCTATATGTTTTTGTTCTGTTTACTTTGATGTCAGGTTTCATTAGTGGTTTTTGGTATATAAACAAGGTCAGTTTGAGGTCAAGCGTGGCTAAGAATCCTGATTTGAGAAAGTAGAGCTAAAGTATTGGACCGTGTGATTGTACTCTTATTACTTTTTTGTTGCTGTACTTATTTATTTATTTATTTATTAAATAGCAGTGAAGTCTAGTTAGATCTTGCAAATATTTAAAGAAATTGCATCTATATGGTCTATATTTTAAGTTTTGAAAACTTAAATGTTGATTTTTTTGCCTTAGTTTAATGTATTTAATTTGGTATTTGGTATTTAATTTGGTATGTCTTACATCTGTACTGGACGGTATTTCTTACACTTTTCTTTGCAGAAAGTTTGAGCTATGTGAAAATTTCCATTTATTTTAGAAGTACTAAATTTAGGGAGCTGTACAGAGGAGAATCTTTCTTAGTGAATTATCAGACATCTCATTTGTGATATCTGTAAAAGATACAGAAGGATAACTACATTTGAATCATTTTAATATTTATGTTCTGGACTTCCAGAACTATTCAGAGATATTCTCTTCAAACTTGGCTTGAAATTTTATCTGAAGTCATGAGGTTCCTTTCTTGTCCACTTGAAATCACCAGCATAAGTAATTTTGTTATGTCTCTTGACTTCTAACAAATTACGTTTTGGCCATACTATGTACCTGTACTATGTATCTGTTGGTCAAATTACTTCCCAGTATCTGCTTTCTGATAGACTATACTGATGCTGCACTAGAGTAAATCACTTTTGTGTGTATACATTTTCTAATTTTTATAGCATATTAGTAACTACTGAAATCACTGCATTTTGAAGACACCTTGGTTGTGGTTTTTTGTGATAAACTTGCTGAGACGTTAAACGGTTCACATACACTACCTATGCATACAAAGTTGTGAGTGGAATTTTTTGATTCTGAGTGTGGAACGTATCCATGTTTATCCTGTATATGTAACACATGATGTGGGGGTTTTGTGCGTTTTTAAAATTTAAATTATCTTGAAGACTAGTTTCTCTCTGCCCAAATTTATTTTAATGAAACTATATGCTTAGCTGAGCATTCTAAGTTATTTTAACATCATTCTTTTCAATTTCTGTTTAACTACCTGCAAGAACAGAAAAACTTAAGTTCCTTATCTTAAGAACTTATCCTAAGTTCCTAGATGCTTATTGGCTTTGAAGATTCAGGGTAGTGTTGGAGATGTGTAAAGGGAAACTTGGGAATAGAATTTTGAGCACCTGTGATGTGGATATTCTTTTCTGAAATGACAGTGCAGGCATACTGCTTTTGCTATGGGAAGTGGAATTTGCAATCAGTGCTTTGGCTAACATACTTAAATATTGACTAGTACTTAGGAAAGGTTTTGCCTCTGCACCATCAGAACATCTTGTGTCTTAGCTGAAAGCAATAAAATTTGGGAAATTTTTCTGGGTGCAAGAGAATTATAGTCTAATTTAACTCAATACTAAAGCTAAAATAATGTTGATTTCTGTCCTTTTTGATAATCAATTAGTAATTAAGTAGTGATTGATTAGTAAAAGCAGATGCATTTCAAACTTGCCAGTTTTCACAGGAAATTTAGAGCTTGTTTTGTTACATTTTGTGCTGAGATACCTTGTCACACAACTTCTAAATGACAGATCATAACTTCAGATAATTGTAATAATGTTGAATAAAAATCACTTTCATAAGTTGTTGCAATTTTAATTTGTCAATGATGTAAAATTCAATCTGATGTAAGAATGACATGTTTCTTTAGTTATTTCTCAATAGCATAATTTTTGTTTTTGTTTCTAGAACTTTCCTGATGTTGATGATGAAGGATACAGCATTAAACCAGAAGCAGCACAGGATATCCTTTATACTATTATTGCACCAAGTTATTTGATGTTACTACAATTCTTTGGAGAGAGGAAGTACTGACTAAAGAGTCGACCAAGTACTGACTAAAGAGTCAAGGAAGATGAATGACATTTATGTCTATGTTGCAACCCTGTATTCTTATGTTCATAGCTTTTGTAAAATGAACCATATTTTTTCTTGGATATGTGTGTGCAAATGTTAAATATTATATTAGATTAGATCAGCTCTCTTGGGAACTTTTAAATTACAGTAAAAATAAAAATAAAAAAAATAGCCAGATCCAATGCAGATCCAAAATTCCATGCAGATCTCCCTCCATGAAAAGCTCTCAGAGAGTTTATAAAGTTTGCAAATGTTTTAAAGTGTATTGAATGGTTATCTGTTCTACACTTAAGCTTTCACCTTTTTTTTTGTTGCACTAGAGTAGTGTAGAAATAGAATTTTTGTTACTTCATGAAGTCATTACACCACTTGCTGTTTCCAAATGGTGCTTTTAGCTTTTACTGTCTTTTTAATACCTTCATATTGAAAGCTTTCGTATACAGAATAGATTTTGTTCTGAGTTGCCTTATTGAGGCTCAAGATTTTTCTCTGCTGTTAACCTGTTGCTTTGGAGGAAAATTCTTGTCCACTTTTTTCCTACCGTTGCAGAGGAAAGCTCTACTTAAGAGCTGGGAGTAGTTACCATAGATCTAAGCAAGCCTAGTATGTTGACAAGATAGCTAATTTTTGGAAATTTATTCACTGAATTTTCTGGGTACTTCATATAAAAAGTGAATTTAGGCTGTGCCATTACCTTAAATTGCAAAAACTTTTAAGCAGTTAACAGATCATTACAGTGGCCAGGTCATCCTCATAACTTCTTTGTTTTCATCAGCTTTGCAGAATATTCCTCTAATGCCCACGTGGAAGAGTCCCGTAACAATAAAAGCAGTTGGTGTAATCTCCTATTTACAGAATTGATATAAAAGTGACAGACTTTTATCCAATTCTAAGAGGAGTGCATGCTTTGCATGCATTTCTAAAGTGAGAGAGAAGTGAACAATATTTGTGCCTATGATGAATTATTCATTTGGACGTTTTATTTTTTATTATCTCTTTTTTGTTGTGAAACAAAAAGGCATACATTCAGTGAAAAATATCCATGATTTGCAATCTGTCATGATATAGTACTTCAGCTGCTGAAAATCTTGACCATCTTCAGGGACTTGTCAAGCTCCCTTTCTCTTTTCCTCCCTTAGCCTCTAGAAATTTATTCTGTTGATGGGAACTCATGAGATAATTTATTGGAGGATATTGTTTTATTATGACAGTCAATCTCAATACGTCTGACTTAAATCTGTATTGGCCAAACACTTTACAAGAACTGTCTTATTTGTAGGAAATTAATCTTGAAGGTCATTAATAACTTTCAAGACAAGAAATCTTTTAATGAAATTAGAATTACTTTTCTTTGAAACCTTTTCTATAAATGCTTATTTTGAAGGAAGAGATCCTTGGCTTTTTCCTCATGACAGCTTTCAGATCCTTTCAGCTGGAAGGGATTTTGAATGTCAGGCTTAAAACTTCGTTAGGGGATAGTTTGAAGAAATTTAATGCAAATATCTGTTATATTGTCAGGTGAAAATAACAGAAGTGACTTAGAGAATATGTACACTTCTTCCAAGTGGTACAAAACTTTTGTGTTTCCATAGAGGGAGATTTTCAAATTTTTCTTGTCAAAACAAATGCAGTTTTTAAGATTTAGCGTGGGCCTTTCAGAGCTTTTCTTCAGTGTGGCTCTTGTGCATATAAAGCGCTGTTTATTTTCCTTATTTTGAGGTCTGAGATGTCATTGTGATTCCTTTCTATCCAAAGATGATATTGTTCAGTTTACTACACAGCCTTCTGTTTAACTGGCATCCTTACAAAATTTTCAGTGCCACTGTAAAAGGAGTAAGTAATGGTGGCTCCTGCTCTTTCCTTCAGTGTTAATGTCAGGTACAGGTACCATGGGCTCATGTACCTGTGCATCAGGTACAGGTACATTTCACTGCTCATCAAAAAAACTAGGCTTTTCTTCATTTAATTTAAAAGATGTCTACATTTTTCATAAATCTGTTAGGATCCCTGCTAGAGTCTTGCGAATTATAATTTTACATGCAGAAGTGTTACTGCTTTGGAATCTTAAATTTAACCTCATGCCTTCAAATATGCAGTTGTTCGGTTATATGACAGATATTGCCATTCTTCAGTTATATGACATCATGCTTTTCTGAGCAGAATCATCATTCTGAGGATAAATGGAATAAACCCCTAAATTTTAATTCTGAATTGTGCATTTTGGACTGTGGATGTGCACAGAGAGGTCACGTAATATGAGCATTTTGTGGATCAAAATTATCAAGTAGATTAAACAGATGACTTTGAGGTATTTCCACCTTAACTGAGACAAACATACCAAAGAGAACCATTTCTATTCATCCAGTGAGTCTGACTCTGAAGATGATGAACCCAGGAGGTTCCATGTGGAAATAAAACCTGTCCAGCCAAATAACAGTTCTCAGTACACTATGCCTTCTTTGGATGAATTAAAAGTATCCATAGGGAACATCACTCTTTCTCCAGCAATATCTGTAAGTCTTTTGTTCCTTGTATTTTTGGTGTGTAGAAAAGTGGTAAAGAAACTGTAGTGTAAACATATAATTTTCAGAATTTATTCTAGGTTCAGTAACATTTTTCTTGTGCACTAGGTCATTTTTGGTACACTTCATATTCCAGTATATATAGATTGCACTTTTATATTGCAATATTACATTAAGTACTTTTCTCATATTTAAACTTCCCTTTGAGACTTTTGAGCACTCAGTTCTTGTGTTTATGTTCTTGCCCACATAAGACATTTAGTTACATCTTAGATTTAGCTGAGCATGGCTTTTAACATAATTTGTGAATTAGTTTTCAATAGCATACAAGTATTTTTAAACAGATTGTATAATGAGGATACATGTAACATTTGCGGTTAAGCTTTATTGATGTATCCCGCCAGATCATGGAATAATCCTTTATACCACTATATGATAAATAATATTAGGGTATGCTAGTACAGTATTCAGATCAGAGTAAGACTGGTTCAGATTTTAAGGAAAATAGTGTGCATAACATATTAAAATAATAATTTTTCTCTTTTTTCCCTCACCACATTTTGAAAGCAGAGGCACAGTCCTGTAAGTAGAGAATGGCTTTTTATTTGCATTTGTAGTTAAAACTAAGTAAGTGTAGTATGTGAGGAGACTTATTAGGAAAACATGAGGAATGTTTTATTTCATCTATACCATGTGATAGATACATAGGCTGTTTAATTTTCTGTCCCAGACAGTAAAGAGATTTAAAAATGCTGCTCCCTTTGTCAGCTCTACAGTATTTATTCCTGCATTTTCAAATTGATGTGGTAGATGTGCACTGGGTGCTCTGTCTATGCTCGTGTTCCATAGTCTTCTGCAAGCTCATGATGTTTTTGCCTGGCACTTAAAACAAAATATCTCATAGGAAGTTGAGAGGAAATAAGAACTCTGGGACTATAAAGTGGTTTATTTCACAGTAGAAAAACTTATTCCTATTTTTTTTTCCTGTTTCAGGCACAAATGAATCAAAATTCATCCAGTAAGTGTGAATCATTTAGTCTGTTACAATTTTGACATAGAATGAAAACAAATCTCTTTTTTTAATTGTTGGAGACATAAACTTTGTAAATATCTGTACTTTAAATTGACGAAAATGTTTCTCTTGTTAGTTTTATGTAACTACTCCTTATCTATGTACTTGGCTGTTTCCTGTTGTGGGGACCAGATTAACCTGTATCTGACAGTAATGAGGAACACATCCAGATGCCAAAGAGGTTGCCCCATGGGAAAAATTCCTGTGCAAATTCCTGAAACCCTTCCCCCTGCTCAAGCTTAGTATCATCCACAAACCAGCAAAGTGCACCATATGTATGATTTAAAATACTGATGTAGAGGATAGAGCATTAGCTTCTATTTTTAAAGGTTGAGTGTAGTTTTTTTTTTTTTTTTTTGGCCAGTGGGAAACCAGGCCAGATTTGCTGAAGAACAATGTTGATGTAAACTGTGTAATTCAAGGAAGAAGTTTCAAGCATGCAACACTTCTTTATGGAGCACATTGGTCTATGTAGTCTTCTCATAGTTCAGGAATAAATAAACTTAAGCTATCACAAGTTATACATTTTCTTTTTTCCATTTTAATAGTACTTTGTTTGGAACTGTTAACATTAATATTAACTATCTCTTTATAATGAAAATGAACTCTTTATTTTATATTTCACACTTTTAGTGATAATACGATATCTTTTTCTTAGGTGAAGAGTTAACAAAATCAAAACTTTCTGCTCCAACTACTGAGTAAGTTCAAATTTAAAATTCTATCAAATGCTGTTTTGCAGGAATTTGTTCTTATTTTTCTAAGCTTGGAAACTCATTGGGAATGACAGCTGAGTCCTATCTGAAGTTGTACATCTATTGCATTACAAGCCTAAGTGTTTCAATGGCTATTTCCATTCATTTGTTTACACCTTCTAATACATGTGATTTGTTGTGCTGAGTCTCAGTTGGTATTTATAATTACATGGCTACACAATATTTTTAAATAAGACGGATTTAGTTTCCATCCAAGAGTGCTCTGTGGTAAAGTGTTTAAGATTGCAAACTCCAAATTTATGCTGATCTGCGTACATTGTTTATGTGTATATATGCTGAAATAAATTAATTTAAACATGTAGGTCTCAAAAATTACAGTTGTTTAACTGACATTATGGAAGGTTTTATCATATTATTGAGGGACTTTTTACAAGAGTTATGTAGTGATAGGACTAGGAGGAGTGGCTTTAAACTTTAAGCTGAGAGTAGTTTTAGATTAAATATATGGAGGAAATTCTTTACTGTGACGTCTGGTGAGATGTGGAAACAGGTCACCCAGAGAAGTTCTGGATGCCCTGCCTCTGGAAATGTTCAAGGCCAGTTCAGAAGGGACTTTCAACAACCTGGTCTAGTGGATGCCAGCATGGTTGGAACAGAATTTTTAAAGATCCCTTTGAAGCTAAACTGTTCTGTGAATTATAATTATTATATCATCAAACTACTACTGAAGTTTTTTAATTTTATGAATGCATAAATCTTCCATTTCTATTTCAATTCTAACTCTTAATATAGAAAGGGGAACAGTGACTTCCTGGCATGGGATCCACTCTTCAGCACTTCTCTTGAATCTTCCTCTTCAGCTTCTTTGGCATCCTCATCTTCCTCAGGTAAGATATTTGATGGTAGAGATGGTGTTTGCTGTATTTCTAGATGTTCCTGTGTTGTTTTTTCAGTTATTACAAGGGGATGTGCTTTGCATAAATTATAGAACTTTATAAAGCAGTATAGTGTCTTAGAAGAATCACACATCTGAGAAGGCAGCATATAAGGCTTTCAAGCTAGAGAGCAAGAAGGAAGAGGGAGTCCTAGACACTTCAGGAAAATTCTGTTTTGCTCCTTCCTTTTTTGTTGCCTTCTCATACTTAATGAATAATTCCTCTCCATCGAGAATGTCATCCCTTTGTAAGGCTGGGAGATGAAATGGAGGTTGTTGCAGCAACTGTGAGACAAGTTGAGCTTGCACAATGAATAGGAATGATTTCTTCTTTCCAGGAAAGTCAACTGGGCTACGTAGTACAAAAGCATTGCAGAGCTTTTCTATGAGGAACTCGTTTCCTGTAGGAGATTCTGTTAGGAGATGTGAAGTCATAATCCAAGGGGAGATGGATAAAAATAACAGGACTAAGACATGAATTAAGCTGAGATCCTGAAAGCAGGGATATTGCAAGGAAAGTGATGGGGTGTGGCATGTGGGAGGTGGAGGGAGAGAGCATATGTTGCTTGGGAATTTTTGGTTGCAGGATATTAGTGGGACACCAGAAGGCTTTCCATAAACCTGGTCTTTACAAAAAATAGTTCCATACTTCTTTTCAGTCTACCTACTGTGTATCTTTACTCCAACATCTTAATTTTTTCTTAATGCAGACACTTTCTTCCTCCCACACACCTGAGAAAGGAAGTTCACTGATTTTTTTTTTTAACTAAGTACTTGTATTCCAAAAATAGTCCTTATTTCTTAGTTCATTATGACTTTCTAGTGATTTTCTTCTTGCATGATCATGCAGATTGAAGAACAATAAAGAAGACTACATGTATCAATAGGAGAATTCTTAAAAACTGGTGTTATTTCTTGGCTTAAGTAATATTCTTTTAGCAACAATCAACACTGCTTTGTAACACTTCAGATTTTAATAACTTAGTCTTTCACTACAAATTCGTGTTCCTTAAAGGTTAAATTTTAATAAATCTGGCTTACAGAATTCATTATAATTCTCTCATCCTGACTTACATAACCAGTCAGTAATATTGCCAAGTGAATCCACCGTGTGTGGTAGCACATTTAAGAAAAAATTCTAGAGAGATATATATTATTGGAATATTCTGAAAAGAAATGGTGCTTTCTTAAAGTATTCTGTTCTGATAGCTTTGGTCTTATGTTAGAGTCTGCAGAGAAAGGCAGAGGGTATTGAACTTGTTGCTGGTGGTTGTAGCTGTATTCAGGTGTTTATTGCTGTGTTTGGATGAGAAGTGAGAGCAGATTAGGAATTCTTCATACAGTTCCTCCTAGCAGCAGAAGTGTGAAGAAAGTAGTCTCTGGCTGATGAGTAATGACAGAGATCTATAATATCCTCTGTAGCTGTATATGGCAGGGAGTCATCTACCCTAGTCATACCCATGAGGTTTTTACACAGAGCCCTGCAGTGCATTGGAATTGGTGCAATAGAAGATCTTGTGACCATAAATCAAGTTTAGATACATCTGTGCCTTGGCAAACTCTATCTGATAAATAATTATTTCAAGGATTGTTGTTTGAGACATTAACTAAGATATTTACATTTGTGAAATAATCTGTAGAATTAAATGGAAACTAAGTGTTCCAAAGTAGAACAAATTTATAATATATTTGGGGTAAAAAAAAACTTGATCAATATAGGTCATGTTGTTTAAATTTAGTTCTAATGCTTGCTAACTTGCAAATAAGTTTTAAAATTTTTGCTCAAAATCAATGTTTTATCTTCAGCTTGAAGGTTAGTAGTAAGATGGTGCTTAAAGTTTTTGAAAATCTCAATCCAAAATTTAAAATACATACATTAGTTGTGTGGAATACAGTATATGTCCTTCATGGTTTAAACATTTGTTTAGCTGTTGTTTTATAACCATGTTAATCATTGAACACTTAAACTACTTTGGTATTTGAGCAGACTTGGTCATCCATGAATAATCCCACTTTATTAGAAGTTTAAGCTAACTTTGTTATCTTGAACAAACACAAGACTTTTTTTTAGATAGCTCTTGATATTTTAAAAATGCTTCTATTAGTTATCTTCCTTATTTTCATCCATATGTATTTTTTAAATAGTTCTTAACATCTCCAGATTGTTTTTAAATAGGATTTACTGTGGTATTTTAAAGCCTTTGAATGATAGTTAAAATATCTGCCTGAAAGGGAAAGCTTTGTTCAAATTCTTAATGTTTAGGTGGACTTAGAGAATGTATTTGTTTATGGCAAAAGGACCACTGTAGAGAGGACAACTATACTTTTGATCTGAACTTTTAAATGTATTTCTTTTTTTGATTTTGGTTATCACTGCTGTTGCTCCTAGCTCTGCCAATCTGCAAGATGTTGAGAATTGACTAACCTTGCATTTTCTGCTTCTGTTGTCATCTAGAGCAACAGACAACAGCAAGTGCAGGGGATACTTGTGGAAAACTCCTTTTTTCAGCAGTCAGAAGATTATAGGATGAGAAAGGAAAAAAAAAACCTGAGGTGTATGATGCCTCATCCATATTGTTACTTACTAGATACAGATTGCTGCAGACAGAATAACTATCAGACTGAATCTTGTGGCTCCATTGTCTTAATTCACCTGAAAGCCAGATCTCTTGGACCTTCCTATTACAAATATTAGAACTAAGAGGATCAAAGTCTTTGGAAGGAGCATGATAGGTTTGACTGAATAACTTTGAAAGAAATTAAAAGCAGAAAGCTGTGGAGAGAAACAAAAAATGAAGTAGAATGCAAGAAAGAAAGAACAAAGATGGGAAAAAATTAAATCACAACAGGTAGGAAGTGAAAGGAATAGGGAAAGTTGTGAGAAATAGAGCCTTAAGTGGAGAGATAAACAATAATATTATTTTAATGTACTAAAAAATGGAAAGGGACATGGTTGGCAGTATGAATGAAGTGCATATGATATGTGACTGGCTTTTTTCTTTCTTCTATTTGTGAGATGGGGGCATTGCTTTAGTAGAACAGTTATTTTTCATGCTGGCTAGTAGTCCTTGTACAGTAAATATTGAATACTTTTTTGAATATAGAAAATTTTATCTTTTCATTGTTGGTGCTAGTTTCAATTCTTGCCTTTTCCTTCAGCTACCCTAACAGAGCACAATAGGAGCTCCTCATCATCTACCACTGATCTGCCTGGGTGTAGAATATCTCAGTCTTTGCTTGGACACCAGACAGATTCTGGGTCTACAAGCCCATCCTCACCAGGCTTTACCATTAGCACTTTGTGCAAATCTGGTGTTACAGCAGCGCCATCAGGGAGTACCAGTACTTTATCCTGTTTTTCACGGTCTCAGAGTCAGTGGATTTCCTTTGCTGATGAACTTCTTACAATTAGACACACAAGCACAGACAAGAAGGAGCCCCAGAGATTGCATTTTAAAACTGAAAATGCCTGCCTTGCCTCTTCTGCTTTGCTTGGGAATTCTTCCAACAGCTGTGCTTCTGAGGATCAAAGTGACCTTTTCAATAACTCTATATGCCATGAACAATTATTCATTGAAGAAACTGGCACTGCTGCTGAAATATGTTCTGCATCATCTTCAGCACTACTGGACTATAGTTTAGTGTCTTCTTGTGCTCATACAAATAAGGGTATGCCAAGCATG
Organism: Lonchura striata; assembly: GCF_050655825.1. Taxonomy (NCBI): domain Eukaryota; kingdom Metazoa; phylum Chordata; class Aves; order Passeriformes; family Estrildidae; genus Lonchura; species Lonchura striata. The sequence continues at coordinate 72,714,480 of NC_140740.1, forward strand.
CATTCTGTACTACTCTTTGCTAATAACTGACTCCAAAAAGCAAGCTTTGGATTAATCTTTTTGTTACTATTGCTCAACTGATGTTAAAATTAACTCATCTTCTTACTTGGAATATACTAAACTGCTTGTTAATATCAGTTTGGACAGTTAAGTAAATACTCAGTTTCAAATAAGAAGAAAATTCGAATTATTCATTTAAAGGCATTGCTTTTTCTTAACTACGGAGTGTTGCTTTTCTAGAAATGGGAATGTATTTTTGTGGGATGTCAGACAGCAATGAGATTTGTTTGCAAAAACAATTATTTTTACATACGAACTTCCAAGAGTGGTTGGTATAAAATCACTTGAGAGCAGTGAGAAAGCCCATGATGCTGTTTTTAGATGCACTTTTCAGGGTATCACATGGCACTATTTTAAAAGCACTTATGGTTCTTGGTAACTCCTCTAGTAGAAACATCGCCTCTAGATATTCTACTCAAGTAAATAACTATTTATGTTCAGTGTGATCTTTCTGATATTTTCTTAACTTTGCTTTCTTTCAGCAAGGCCCACCACTCCTCTTTCTGTGGGCACTATTGTACCTCCTCCAAGGCCTGCTTCAAGACCAAAGCTGTCTACTGGGAAACTTAGTGGGATTAATGAAATAGTACGTATTGATTTTTTTTTTATTTGCCATTTGACTTGATTTCAGATACACCGTTCATTTACTCTGTTACAGTGGAGTTACTTTCTAGACAATGTTCAAGGAATCACATAAGCAGGTTTTCAATGTGGCCAGATAGGCATGATAATAGTTTGTGATAACTATCTCATTACAACAAATAATTATTCACACAAGTACAAAGGTCCAAACCATAATTTTTGCATCAGCTGAGTGGTTTTTTAGATGAGCAAATCAGTAATTTGATAATGAAAGACAAAATACTATTGAAGTTATTAACAAACCTCCCTTGATTTATGGATATCACCAAAGCTCTGGGAAATGATTGGGGTTTTTTTCAGTTGCATGTTGACAGAAGTAGCCCTGTTGTGACTTCTCCCTGCACTTGTTCCTGGTTTGTGGAGAAGAGAGGTGGTAGATCACAGTTGCTGCCCGTGAGGATAGTGAGAGGTTGCACACTGTCTGCATGTACCTGCAGGGCAGGTTCTCCTGCCGATAAGGAATGTGCTAAAGAATGTAAATAACCAAACAGCCTATCAGACTAGGCCGTGCCTAATTTCCTCTGTAAATATTAGTATTCTGCAGGTTTCACTTGACTTGCTGACTTGGAAAAATGTTCTGTGGTAAAATCCTATTATTGTGTTTCAAAGTAGCAAGATAGTTCCACCATATTCTCGGTACAAACAAAATTCTCATCTTATGCTTTGACAAAACTGACAGAATATTTTCAAACTGTTTTGCTTTTCAGTAGGATCAGAACAGAGTTTATTTTGAAATTTTTTTCTCTTTCCAATACAGAATTGTAGTAATTGCTCTTAGCCCAAGCAATCTGTTGTTCATGTCATTATAATTAAATAGAAGAATTTCTGTTCTGCTATAAAGTATGCTCTTGAACAAAGCTACATTCATTTTACACTGTTGCTTTTGAAATTTACATTATGTGGATACAAGTAGAACATTGCAGTTCTCTTCATTATGTTAACTCCTTTTACAATTCTCATAGTCTCTATTATAAAGCCAAAAAGTTCAATAGAATGGGGAAAAAAAGTTACTGTGACATCTTGCCTTTAGAGGGAAGGAAACACCCAAGATTTACAAATGCTAATGGTCAAAAGGAATTACTAAAGTCAGAGGGTCCCCAAAACTCACACAGCTTTATTATTAAATGATGCACTTGATCTGGAAATTGGTATGTTAGTCCCTGACCTACTATGTATGCACATGACAGTGGGTTTTGGATAAAGAGGTAGAATAAAAAGGAAGAGACAAAGGAACATATTAAATAAACAGGAAGAGAAAGAGATATCACCAGTCCTGGTTCCAGTGTCAGTTCAGCTGATGGAACGTCCTAGACGTATCTCCTAGGCTTGTTGGGAGTCCAAGTTTTCCCTGCCCTGGAGCTAAGTTTCTTGTTTTCTTTGCAAATTAGTCATCATGCACAGTTCATTCTTTCAGAACTCTCTGGAATTTAGTCAGACGGTTTTGGGGGTCCTGCATGGTCTTGTTACCCCCCATACAGTCCATGCCCACTTCTCTGCCTCATTCCTGCCCTTGAGCTGTTCCTGTGCTTGTGCTTATCTCCAGGAGCCAGAGCTCCTGGATGTCATGGAAAAGTGCTGCTTATCACTCCTTCTCTAGCCACATCTTGTTCTTTTTCACTTTGTTATTACCAACAATCCTTGGTTATTATCAGCAGACCTCATCTGTTAGTACCAGCAGTCCTTGGTTATTAACAATGATCTGTGGATACTACCAGCAGGCCTTGTCTATTAGTAGCAGCAAGCCTTGGTTATTACTAACAGTACTTGTCAGTATCAACATCCCTTGGACATTATTAATATTATCATTTGTCTGTTATTATCAACAATCCTCGGCTGGTTCAATACTCATGCAGCTATCAGTGTTTCAGACATACACGTTAGCCCCTTCTGGGATTCTGCAAAATGATACTTTGGGGGTTTCAGTACCTTTCAGATAGCATGATCACTGTTAAATACCTTAACAGTAAAGTGTATCCTAAAACCATCTAGAGATATAGAGTGGAAGAGACTTAAGTTCTCTAGGTCAACCTGATCAAAAAAGGGCTGACTTCAAAACTTTATCAGATTGTTCAGGAACATGCTGAGTTTTGCAAATTTCCACAGTGGGAGCTTTTGCAATCTGCCAATCTGGCAATCTGTCTCAGGATTTTACCAAAAGGTTGCAAGAAGGACTTTTTCCCAAAGTCTGGTTGCCATTTCTTCACTGTAGCTCTGGCATCTCTTAGAAGAGACTGACTTTGACTTCTTTGTGTGCCCCTTTTTACTTAGTAGGAGCCTGCTAATAAATCTCTTCTTAGGCTTCTGTTCTCTGGGCTGAAAAAACCCTGGTCCTACAGCCTGTTCCTCTCTTGCTCCTGTACTCCAGTCACAGCTATTTTAATTGCCCTCTGCTGCTCTCACTTCCAATTCATTACTAGCTCTGCTTTAGCTCTCTAAATCTATGTTTGCCACACACACAGATCTGTAGTCTTAGTTTCTGATACTGTGTTCTGTTAGTGTTATTGACAAGCTGTTGCATAATCAAATATATTAGACTTGACTACTCTGTCAAACAAATCTATAATCTATGAAATAATGGGATTTGCTCCAGTGGATAATGCAGGTTCTCTATTTTACACTAAATACTAGGGTAGATAAAACATGAAAGAAACTATGTTGAGAAACATTATTAAATTGATTGGGGCATGAAACAAGAACTTTTCTATTTACAATATTTTTTCATCTCTTTAAAACCACTTTGTGTTATATTCCTGTGATCTCTTTTGTTCAGCCTAGGCCATTCAGCCCTCCATTGACCTCTAACTCAAGTCCACCTCCAGCAGCCCCTTTGGCACGTGCAGAGAGTATTTCTTCTATATCCTCTTCTGCTTCCCTTAGTGCAGCAAACACACCTACAGTTGGTAAGTTTAATTAACCATTTTATCTTACTGGATAAATAGGATGACTCAGCCACTAGGCTGCACATGCTGTGAGAAACATTTGTTGGAGTTAGGTGTTTCATATAAGAGTCCAGGTACTTCAAGCATTCTTTGCAGTGTCTGCTTCTAAGGGACACTGATTCTCAGGAAAGCAGATTAAGTTAGATTAGACAGTAGATTTAGTTATGGCATGTTCTATAGGGAAATATTATTCACAATTAACATTCCATGAATTCTTATTTGGTATCAAGTACGACATGTTATCATATATTTGTTCAGAAGATGTTATTGTATAGATGCAGAAATACTTAGAGATACTGAAAAATTTGTATGAGTACAAATGTTCACAGAACTGAGTTATTTTATGTTCTAATGCTTCTTTTTCTTCAAGTTAGTTAAGAATATAAGTTAAGCAGTAAAAGCAAAATAAACAATTAAACAAGAAAGATTAAGATGAGAAGGAAATTAGTCTTCATATGTTGCCACTAATTTCAGAAAATTTTCTCTTGTTTTTAAAGGAAGGCCCTTCAGTTTTGATATTTGATTATCATAAATCAAAAAGAGACACTGGGGCTTTTTTAGTTAGTTGGGGTTTTTTGTTAGTTTGGGAAAGGCAGGTCTTAAGACATTTAAAAATGTTTATTTAGCAGTATTGAATTATTTAATTTCTGAACACATTGCACCTTTAGTCACAAGTTAAATCAAGTTGTCAAGTTATCATTTGGTTATCTGCAAATGTTATTGATGCCAAGGATTCTTCACTTAGACTCAGCAGCTCTGAAGAGCATCTGTGCAGCACCTAGTGAAAGTTCTGCAGTGGAGTCGTTTCCTCCCTGTGCAGAAGCAAAGCCTCTAAGCTCTGCCCAGCCTTAGCTCTTACAGTTCAGTGTCCACCAATTTCACAAATGCTGAGAAGTATCACAGAAACACAACTAATATTTTGGTTGCCAGAGTCTATCCAGGCTCACATCCTCAGGTCTCAGCTCTGGTGTTGAGGAACCAAAAATTGGTGGCAAGAGCATCAATTTTCCCAGCTCTAGGGACATATGTATGTGTGATGTTGGAAACAGTGGCAGAGTGTAATCATGAGGTGAGGCAGAGGTAAGGAGGTCTGTGCTGACAGTGAGGTTTGATGTGGTTATTATTCTGGCCTAGGAAAAATAAATAAGGCCAGTTCCATCTGCACTAACTGTATGAATTAAATAGTCCTGGGAAAATGGGAAGGGCAGTACAAAAAATGAAATACTTGGGGGCATGAGGATATAGTTTGCAATATATTGTGTTCTTTTGACTTTTGCACAATCTAGTGTTCCCCTTACCCTATTTGTTCTGAATAATGGAGAATTGACTCTGATTATCTTCTTCCAAATGAACTATAAAGCATGCATAATAGAGTGCTTCTCTTATGCTTTTGCCTTAATATAATTTGGAAAATATTTTTAATATTAATTTTTAGCATCTATTTTTGTTTGAAATACTTTGTTTTCTTGCAATGTTTTGTTTCATTTAAATGTAATAGACAATGATCTTTTGAGTCAAAATCTTCTTACAATTGAAAAGCTTTGTAAGACACGGCCAGGTATTGTATTCAAAGCACATTTATGCCTTAACTAATCATCCTAATATACTACATCTAATAAAATTGTATTTTTGAAACAAGCTTCTCCAGATATTTCTGGTATCAGTCACATACAAGTTGCCTGACATCTCAAATGCATAACAAATTCTATGTTGCTGAAATCACCAAAACTTCATGTAACCACTTTTATATAATGTTATCTTCTGTCTATCCACTTCTCTGCTCCATAAACAAGCTGAAACTTGACCTTGGCTCTTCAGTTTGTCATTACTAATTTCTTTCAAGTAAAAGGAATATATTTTTACATTGACAATCTTAATTGTCCTAACACAAGTAGGTAATAATGTTTCTATATTTACATATAATACAGATCTTAGAAGACAGACATAATAAATACAGTAATTTTTAAAATAAATTTTATTTTCATGATAGCTGTTTACCCAGTATGAAAACTGTCTTAAAATTTTATCACCTCTTGATACAATGATTTCTGGATTCCTGAGACTATTGAGAATCATAGCTTTTATTGGTAGTTTTCAGGGAGAGAAAAAAACTTTGGAATCATGATCCATGTATTGCCTGAAAGAATAAAGAAAAACAACCTACTGTTCATACAGAAAAAAAAGAATAAATCAGTGGTTTTTAGCTAGAATCATAATAATTAGCTCATTTAAGAATTTTTGGTTTTCAACACTTTTGACTAGAACTTTTGGGTCTAAGGAGGCCTAAGTGTTCCACAAATGTTTTCATGGTACTGATAAGCATTCTGAACATTTTACTACCTTATGTGAGAAATTGTAATGAAGAGAGAGGTATGAGGTAGCAGAATTAGATCAGCTCCTATCTTTTGCTATCTTTCTGTTACTTATCTCTTAATTTAAGGTCTAATATTAGGTGCTCTGAGAAGAGCAAGGTCCCAGCTTCCTTTTTACTTCTGAAAGAGCTCAGAAAGGACAGCCACTTAGAGGAAATAGATTTCATTTGCCTGGGGCAATAATACACAGCAGTATTTTGTTTCTGCTTTGTGGTATGAAAGAGAAATTTTTCTATTTGCTTATGAAAAGATAAAGACTTTACCTCCTTTGTGATAGGTAATACTATCCATTTCTTCATGGTACAAAAAACATAAGATGCTATCTACTACACTGCTGCACTAAGAAAAAACAGAAGAAACTTCCAGTATTGTTTTTCATATTCTGTATACATGTAGAAAATCTGTGAAAAATGAAATCCCATGACAACCTGTTTCATCAACAATATATGCACATTTCAAAAAGCCTCAGCATGAGATCTTGGTTTATACAGCTCTGTATTGGAATTGTGTTGTGTTGACACAAGCAACAAGTGAAGACTTCTCCAAGAATTTATGCTTGGGAATTGCAGTGTTTGTTGGCTGACAAAGTTAAAAGAATGTTAAATAGTTCATTTATGTGGGGTAATATTGATGAATTTACATTTAAGTTCATTTTTACTTTGAGTTCTTTGTATTTCTGTGACCATTTTATCATGCATTTTTCCATACAAAAAAAAGCATACAGTAGGGATTTTTTTTTAAACATTCTAGTCAATTTGCTTTGGGTCTGTTGACTTTACCCCCACCAGTAGCCATTTTACTGCAGTGTTCCTCTGTGTCCTATATTTCCTTGTGTCTGTTTACGTAATGTCATACCAATAGTCATACCTATATTCTTATGCTGCTGAGCAGCATTTTGGTGCTGTACTATGTTTATGTATTTCTACACACTTTAAAAGTAATACCTCAGATGAGACTGTGATGTTGGTGTGAACTCTTGTGAAATGACAGATGTAGTCAACCATTCTGAAATCGACTAAGCTTTCTGAAAATTAAATTTATACTGTATGTATTCTAGGTGTTTCACGTGGTCCCAGCCCTGTCAGCCTTGGAAACCAGGACACCTTGCCTGTTGCAGTAGCTCTTACTGAATCTGTTAACGCCTACTTTAAAGGAGCAGATCCCACAAAGTTAGTTAAATAGTGAATTGTGTTTAGTTACAATAAGAAAAGACAATGTGTCTACTTTTCATACTGGGGGAGGGAAATGACTATGCATTAGAAGGGGAATTCAAAGGGGTTTTTGTCCCTGGGTATAAATGACAACAGTGGCTTATTGCTCTGTAATGGCCTGCATCCTGCCAGGAGTTCACATACACCTGCTTTACACAAATGTGTTCAGTGACAGCACTGAGAATGACAAGGATTTTTATCATTGTCAGGTAGGTGTTACATGTAATTTTGTTCAGCTGAAAGCACTTAATTCCCTGTGACATCCAGTCCATTGCTATGCTGCTTAGGCCTTGCATAGGCAGAGCCATTGCCATGTTTTCAAAACTTGAAAAATATCCAAGACTACTGTATGCTTAAGCAGTTAATTTTTTTTATTTCTTATTTCATCTTAATTCCAAGCTGAAAGTGGCAGTACATAGTCACATTGCCCTCATTTGAGACTGATTTTCTGTTTTAAATTCAGTTCATAAGATTGTGAAATTACAGTGGTTGCTTTAAAATTATTACTAGAATTAGGTAGTTAATGAGTTGCAATGAAACTGAATTTTTATTCTCTTCTAGATGTATTGTGAAGATTACTGGTGATATGACAATATCATTCCCAAGTGGGATTATTAAAGTCTTCACCAGCAACCCATCTCCTGCTGTGCTCTGCTTCAGGGTGAAAAACACAAGCAAACTAGAGCAGATACTTCCAAATACACAACTTGTATACAGGTTTTGTATTTTTTTAACATAATTGTAAACTACAAAATTTGCAGAATTGTTTTATGTCAACAATTCTACAACAGTGTTGTGTATCAGAATTCTTTGCAGTCTGGTTGATTGAATTACATATAATTTAATTTTCTGAATTAATCTTGTTTGGCTTAGTTCTCTCCACTACCACTATTAATCTCAATGATTACTGGACTTAAAACTTGTGCTGAGTATAACAGGAGTCATAAAACATAATTTGTAAATGTGTCTTGTGTTTTCGTATGCATTTTATAATTTCTTTGCACAGTAGTAATAATAATGGAAAAACTAAGTTATGAAATAGTAAGCTTAAATGTAAATCAATAGTAGGAAATTCATGTACTCTCATTTGCCATCTACTAGTGTATTTTAAAGCCAAATCATTACATGGATCAGATTCTTTACATAACTATCTCTCAGATGTGTACCAGCATGCTCGGAAGAATTTGTAGGAAAAAAAGGTTGCTGATTGACTAGGATAATTGTTGAAATTGCACTTGGAGATAATTGTTTCTTTAAAAAAATAGAAAAGCTGGAAATTTTTTAGCAGAAATCCATTTAAGTTGAGTAGTTTCTATTTCATTTATTGGAGTAATTGTTTGAACACTAAGTTAAATGTTTTTGAATGCTGTATTTTTTAAATTACTGAAATAATAAATCAAACCATATGCATGTATTCTTTTATATTTCATTTCATTTTGTTAGTTCATACTTAATGTAATGAATAATTCATACAAAATTAAGTTTAATCACTGTTTGACATGACAGTTTATAACTGAAATGGTAACAGAGATGCGTCGGACAAAGTGAATTATACTGAAAAAACATATTTTGCAAAAAAAAAGGTTAATATATATGATAATCTTGAATGCCTGGTGTAATATTTCACCCCTAATTAATGATCTTTCTTTGTAGTGATCAGTCACAAAGTGACTCCAGTACAAAAGACTTTTGGATGAACATGCAAGCTATAACTGTCTACCTCAAGAAATTATCAGAGCAGAATCCATCTGCATCCTATTACAACGTGGATGTTTTAAAGTATCAGGTAAACAATTTTATCCTTTTGTAATTTTTCAGGAATTCCAGCAGATATTATATATACTCAGAAATTAAAAGAAATATTCTTCGTCTGCCAGCAGGGAGGTGAACTGTCATCTCTCATCTAGAACAGATCTGGATATGTCTCTACTTACAATGCATAAACTCTGCCCAGGCTTAGCACATGCCTGCTATTCTTCATGTCTTTCCCTAAGATACAGAGCTTGTTTCAGCTTACTAATGCTTCAGGTCAATCCTACAAGCAATCTTCAAACACTGCTTTTTTTGATATTTGTCAGCAAAGTCAAATACTCCTTTAAGAGATTTGATGGCAACTTCTTGTCATTTGTACTTGTACTGTCTTTGATTTTGCAATTGCCTAAGTTTTGGATGCTGTCACTGATGAGTTTTAATGCATGGTTCTGACTTGCAGTTGAAAGAGAGTAGGTTTAGATTAGATATTATGAAAAAATTCTTTACTCAGAGGGTGATGAGTCACTAGCACAAGTTGCCCAGATAAGTTTTGTATGCCCCATCTGTCCCTGGCAGTGTTCAAGGCCAGACTGGGTAGGGCTATGAGCAACTTTGTGTAGTGAAAATTGTCTGTGCCCATGATGAGGGTAGGTTGGAACTATATGATCTTCAAGGTTCCTCCCAACCCAAACCATTCTGTGATTCTATCTGAGAATGTATGACATTCTGATTTCTCACAGTGAGAAATAGAACAGTAGTCAGAATGGATTTACTGTGTGTAAGTCAGGTTTGACCAAGCTGACAAACTTCCGTGGTGACATGACTGCCCCTGTGGATGAGGGCAAAGTAGTAGATAATTGTCTGCTCAGACTTCAGGATGCCTTTCCATGCCATTTAGCACAGAATCTGTATAGAGAAGCTGGTGAAGAGCAGGCTGGATGAGCAGACACTGAGGTGAACTGACCCCCAGGGGACATACAGTTTAGTAGCTTCATTAATGATCTGAATGATGGGACAGTGTGTATGTATCCTTGGTAAGTTGATATCCTTGGCTGATGATATGAAATGGGGATGGCCCTCCAGATAAGCCAGAGGATTATTTTGCCCTCCTAAAGGAGCTCAACAGGCTGCAGAAATGGGCTGAGTGGAACCTCATGAAGTTCAACAAGAAGCACACGTGGGGAAACCAAGTAGAAATTATCTTGGCAGAAAAGGACCTGAGGGTCCTGTGGGTTACTATGTCTCAAACAACTCACTGCTCATGTTGCACAGGCAGCAGTTGGTCTCCTGGATGGTCTCCTGAGCTGCATTAGGCAAGGCATTGCTAGTAAGTGAAGTGAGGGGGTCCTTCTCCTCAAAACTGGTAACACCCCACCTGGGGTGCTGTGTTCAGTTCTAGGTTGTTCATTGCTAGTCAGAGTGGATAGCATTCAGCAAAGGGCCACAAAGACAATGGTGGAACTGGAGTACCTGTCCCATGAAGAAAGCCTAAGAGTACTGGGATTCCTAAGCCTGAAAAAAGGAAAATTCAGGGAAATCTCGTCAATATGTCTAAGTACCTGAGAGAGGGCATAGAGAGGACAGAGCCAAGATGTTTTCACTGGTGCCCAGTGACAGAAACAGAGGCAGAGAGTCAGAATCAGAATGGACACATGCTGAATCACAGGAGATTCCCTCTGAATAGCCAGAACCACTATTTTTCTTGTGACAGTGGCTGAGCACTGGACACAGGTTGCCTAGATGGGTAGTGGAGTCTCCATTCTTGGAAATGTTCATAAGTTGTCTGGAGCTTACACAGCCAGCTGGAGGGTTGGACCAGACAGCCTCCAGGAGGTCTCTGTCAACTTCAGCCATTCGATGCATCAGTGAGATGATGTTCTGGCTGTTAATAAAAAGCCTTCATGAATATTCAAGACATACTTACCTCAAGAGAGACCAGAGGTTTTCTAGGCCTGCATTGAAATGTCTGAACATGTGAGACAATTGTCTGCACAACAAAAAAAAACCCTGAAAATTACCATCAGTCCAGCTGTTCATATCTGTAGTTTCCACATCTGCCTAGTGTGGTTTAAAATCCTGGCATACTGACCCTGCAAAAAAGCATGTTAGGCACATGATTTTCTTGGGAAAGATGGGAGAGAAAAAAACATGTGGTTTGCTGAAATGAGTACTGTGTATTATTGTAAAAACAAGGCATTGGCTTGTGGAAGTCAAGACAGATAAAAAAGGTTTTGACCTGGTAAAAAAAAGGCAAGAGTGTGCACCAGGACACAGGAGGTTCCTCAGATAGATTGAGAAGGTGGTTGAGATGCATCAGCACAGTAGAATGATCTCAGCTACAGAAGCAGCATTCAGCCTTCCTGCAGCAGGAAAATAATGCTTTGAAGAGGTAAGAACTATATTCTGCTGGCTGCCTGTCCCACAATGGCAGGTGTTGTTCTCTGGTGCTGGCTGGTTGGGCAGTTGAATTGGCACAGCACACAACTGATAAGGATGAAGTAATTTTGCTGCAAGCATGCATCTTGCATAAGGCAGAATACAACAAAAACAAAGCTTATAAAAAGTTATAAAAGAACAGGAAGGAGCCTCATAGGCCAGAGGGAATTTAAACCTTTTCTTCAAGTATTTTAATAAAAAATTAAAATAACAGGAATTCATTTAGGCAGCAGTCTTCAAAATTCTGTGATTAAGGATGCAGAGGTCAATTGTTCTCTTGATATTTTGTCAGCACTGAGATTTATCTTAATTACCACCACCCCCTAATTCTGCCCAAAAAATGATATTTTAATTAAGTTGTTTTCAATGGTTTATTCTTTTACAGGTATCTTCAAATGGCATACAGTCCACTCCCTTGAATCTTGCAACTTACTGGAAATGTGATGCTAACACTACTGATGTGAGAGTGGATTATAAATACAATCCTGAGTCTATGAATATGCCTAGTATGCTGTCTAATGTCCAGGTTGTGGTACCAGTTGATGGAGGAGTGATAAACATGCAGTCACTTCCACCTGCAAAATGGTAATATTAATTCTTTTCAGTATTTTTTCTGATACTTTTCAGTGTATTCTTTAATGTCATAGCCTGAAAAATTTTACAGGAAGAAATAGCAAAATGTATAGTGCCAGATGTCTAGATGTTTTGTGGTCTGAAACGGAGATCACATGCAGCCAATTCACATAAATTGAAACAGTCAGTGAGTACCGATCCCAACTGTGTAATAATACAATGCTTTATGAATTATCCAATGTTTGCTTTCTTTTGTCCAATACAATAGACAATTGTAATACAGTAATTTGAAATGGTTAAAAACCATTTTCTCTGTGTGTGTAACAATGTATTCTTATAAGGGGATTATATAGCAAAAGTAGCAGAAAGGCAGTACATTAAAAAATTTCCTGATTGTTCTAACATAAAAATTAACTTCTAATGGAAATAATTTTAAAACAAACCTGAATAACTGAGGAGCTCTCCGTAAGCCAGGATGCACTCTCTCTCAATTCTAGTGTTAGGCAGATTATGAGACTAGCAGCTGCCACCTCCTGAGCCTGCATTTTACAGTAGCACTTCAAAGTGTGACATAGGTAGTAGGAAATTATGTTACAAGTTTCAGAAACAAGCAGAGGGTAGTAAGACTAGACAGAGTTGTACAGCCCTGGAGCAAACGTGAGCAGAATTCAATCACTCTGCCTGCACAGCATGTACATACTTGCCCAGCTGTAACATAAATCCTGGACTGTTAATTCCCAAAATGGTCTTTTTAACATGAAGAGGGCAAAGAACATCAAGTTGAAGGAAGTTAGGCTTTGTTAACCTTGTTTCTTATAGATCAGTCTACCTTACAAATTAAAGCTTAAAAGAAAAATAAACATGATGCATTTATTGGGTAGATTCTGATGTTTCTGGAGGCAATACAGTTGTAGGTATTTATTGGACAATGTAGTAACAGAGTATAAATTTAGGTGGAAAAAAAAAAATCCTTACAGGATTGACTCCTTGACTTGGTATTTCAAGGAAACAGTGCTTTTAACCACATTGTAAGCTTATTCTGAACAAGAACATGTTTAGTATCCTATCTGAGCAACACAACTGCACTGTGGTGAAGCTAGTCTCCCTGCCCAGGTTTCTCCCACAAGCCCTCTGTAATGAAGCCAGAGTGAAAGCAGGAACACCCACCCAGGACACTCGGTGTTAGCTGGGAAGGCTTAGGGACAGTTGCATTAGTGAACTCACATAGGCAACTTTCAAGACCCAGAATTTTGAGCCTGGCAAGCTGATCAAAGAAAAAAAAAAAATTCAGTTATGTCCCAGGCAGATATAGTATTTGTGATGTACTACCTGTTCAATCTAATTGACTGGGTGGTGGGGTTTTGGTCTTTTTTTAGGAAAAAAGGTCTCTATAGCTTGACTTCCTTTGAGTAAAGCTACCATATGTGCTACTTATGTGAGCATTTCAGTCCTGCTACATCAATGGCAGGAGCAATTTCAAACCTATCAGCACTTCATGCTGCTCACAGCTTTAAGTAGTTGACTTTCCTTTGATGCAACTGCTGGAAAGTCCTCTAGGAGTTAAAATGCCCTGTCAGCCTAGACACTCTTGGTACCCTTTTCTGTTTCTTTACAGTGTTTGCAGTTAGCTTGAACAGAGTATTACTGATGCCAATTAGTTTTACTAGAGAGGAAATGGAATAAAATTCATGCTGTCAGGACTCTCACTAGGAGGAGAACAATCAACATTGCTCCCCATTCTACCATCATCACGAAGCATCAAGGCATAGCTTCCAGACTGCTTCCAGAGTAACATATGCTTTTAAGGCTGCAGAGGGTTTTGAATTTTGGAGCCATAGGTAGGGACACAGGACAGTGTTAAGTGTGTAAAAAATTACTGTATAAAATGTGTAAGGGAGTGCATTCTTCTGAGCTTAGTGCTCTGGAGTGATGCAGACACAGCCTTCTCTTTTCCTCCTGTAGTTTTCCACAGACTTACCTTAAAATATGCAAATATTTTTATAGACTTCCATTTAGAGATGTCTGTGAAAATAAAAACAAATAAAGTTGTAAAACCAGTACTTGTAACTAACCTACCATTCTCTTACAGGAATGCAGACCAGATGAAAGCATGTTGGAAAATATCTAGCATTTCAGAGAAGTCTGAGAATGGAGGCAAGTTCAACTCTTTTGTTTTGCTTTCTTGTACAGACAATTTTTATCAGTAAATAGGTAATCATTTTAGCCTCTGTGCCCTCTAATTCCTTTTTACACATTTTCTTATGCTGTAAACTGTTCACTAGTTGATGTTTTTATCAATTAATTGCTTCCTGAGAGATTCCAATATGAGTAAGATGTCAAAATATAAATTTAATTATTAGCTATATAAGGGAAAACAATGAAGTACCCTGAAAACAGTTAGTGGTTCTAAAATAGGGTTTAGATAGGATATGAAATTTTTGCATTCATGCAGTTTGGAAGTGAACAGTTACTCAAATGAAAATAGGTTTAATATCTGTCTCTTTCCACACATAGATAATTTAAATACATTAGAAGGAGGTAAGTGGAAGAACTGGGGGTAAAAAAAAAAAAAATCCAAAACTCCTAGGTTTAGATATATTATTTTTGACCAACATTTTGAGTCTTGGTTTTGACTATAATGACTCCAGGAAAAATTTTAATCTATGCACATCTGCTCAGAGTGGTAATTTATACAATATTGCATAAGGTAGCAGTAGTTGTCCTCTGCCCAGTGCCTTTCTCTGAGCTGTAGTTACAACCCCTGCAGTCCCTGCAAGTCCAGTATTTTTCTGAAGTAGTACAGCAGCCAAAGCTGCTCAAAGTCTCTGTGGAGAAATGAACTGCTAATGTAAAGGAAAGGCCTTTAGTCCTGCTAAGAATTTAGTGAAGAGGATTGTGAAATCACAGATTTGCCTGTAAATGTGACTGGTTTCATTTAGAAACCACAAGCATGGAAAGAGAAGACAACTTCTATTCCTGCAAAGCTGCAGAGTTGTGGTTATCATTCAAACACAATAAGAGAGAATTTTATTGAACACAGGTGATTACTCTAGTCTGGTGTAATTTGTCTTTCACTAGCCTCACAGTTCTTTGTTATTTGTCTTCACTACATTGGATTAGCCCTCTTCCTTCCCCCCCACCCCTTTCCAAACTTTGTGGCTTCTTTTAAAAGGAAAAATCGTACTGAAACACAAATGCAGCTAGATGAAGAGGAACTGTACACCTGCAGAATAGCACAGAATTGGCTGCTAGTGATCCAGTTTGCATCTTGTGTATTGATAGCAGACTTGCACATACCCCACTGCTTCTGCTGTATTCTTTTCCTTCCCACAGTCTTTTCCTCCTCTTTTCTTTGAGTATAAGCATGTGTAGTACTCTCAGTTCAGGAGGAAGCAATACTGTGCTAGTCTTGGCAGTTAGAGAAGCAAAGGGAGAAGTTGCACAAACACTGTCAATGTCAGGACAAGTGTCTTCAAGTCTTTTCTCCTGGTGGACATCATGATAAAATTTTAGGGGGCTTTTTATGGTCCAACACATGTGGTGTGTCAGTTGGAAAGAGATAAAACACAGAACAAACTTTCAGAACACTTGAATATATGAGTTGCCATAGTTAGAGTAGAAAGAATTTCCAGTTTACTGAAATAAGGCTGACCTACTGAAGAAATTAAATTGATCTTAAGCTAAATTTATCAAGAATAAGCCACTGTGTGAAACAATTTCTTTTAGTTCCTGCTTTTAGCTCAGTACCATTTAAGTTACTGACTTTCCTCGTCATTTAGCAGGTGTTGTTGATAGGAATAGCAAGTTGTTTTAAGCAAAATTATTCCATTCATTTTAATTGAAATGTCATTTTCCCAGCACACTTCACAAGAGCAAGAAAATACCTGTTTTAAAACCAAAAAGTAGTAGCAATGTGGGGATTTTGAAAAAGCCTTTCATTGCCTACAGAAATATACTTAAAGTAATTTTAAACTATTATTGCTTTATGATACTATCAAAGTGATGCCACTTCACTACTGTTTCTGAAAAAAACCCCTGAAATTTGTGAGAAGTATTTAATCAAACTTTGTCTTTAATAGAAACATAGTAATTCCCTTCCTCTGGGTACATTACTGTAGAACTGAATTTCTTCCAATGTTTTTGTTCATGTTCTTTCATCCAGATAGATCATGACAACTCTTAAATGTTCTGCTAGTGAAAGGCAGATAGTATCTTCTATCTGTCTATCAGATACCATCTACCACAAGATAGATGGTAGTAAGTACTTAAAGACCAGCAAGCATAAATGATTATAGGGACCTATCAGATAAGTAGTAAGTGATTACCAGGCTGATACCTGCATGTCCAGAAATTTATAATGTTTCTCTTTAAATCATTGTCTGAAACAGACTTGTACTCTTACCTCTTTTGAAAGCCTATGTAGGACTGCCACTGGGAATAGATCTCAAAGGTCACCATATTAGTTTCACTTCTTACTACTAAAAAGTTACGGAGATCCTTTTGATTTTGAAAAATAATCAGCCTCTCAGTTTTGTTTTTATAGGTTCTGGATCACTCAGAGCAAAATTTGAGCTTTCAGGAGGACCCAGTAAACCAGCAACACTTGCAGTGCAATTCATCAGTGAAGGAAGCACCCTTTCAGGAGCAGATGTGGAACTTGTAGGCACTGGCTATCGGCTTTCCCTTCTTAAGAAGAGATTTGCCACTGGTAAGACATTGACATGCTTATATATTCAAATTAACATTATATATTCACTAGTGTTAAATTCTAAAATATGAAACTGTTAAATAAGTGATGTATACATAGTTACTTTTTATTGAAACACTTCTGACAAGTCAGTTTGTTTTTCCATAGTTATTCAGACTGCTCCAAGGAAAATATCGACAAAATCTGGTTTATCTATTGACTGCAAAAAACTTACCTTTGTTTTTCAGGACGGTATATGGCAGACTGTTGATGTACCTGTGAAAGTCATTGGATCAGAAGTGCAAGAAACACTTGTGATGATAGGAACTCTACCCTCTCTATTTTTCAAACACTATTTTAACATGCATTAATCTTTAAAAATATTGACTTACTTTGAGGCTAAACTACAGAAAGTAAATGCACTTTTAAGAGTCATTTTGAAAACTTTCTATTACTTTACAATAGCACTGAAGTTAATTTCAACACTGTCTGTAAATTATCAACTGCAATATTTGGGAAAATTTGTTGAAAAATGAGTAATTTTATATAGATGAAGTCAAAATAGTAATCCACAGTTGTAATGGAAGTATGAAATTTTATGTTGTACTGTAAACATTACACCTAAAATATAGGAGATCTAATAAGAAATATTTGAGCTTTTCATAAGTAATACTCATTTTTCAGATTCTTTAATTGCCAGCTTTTAATTGACAGTTTATAAAGATAGCAGAGGCTATGTCTTGTGTAGTCCTTCTTTCCATTCATACCACAAGACCAGCTGAGTTAGAGATGTATAAAAGTAACTTGATGCCCATGTATCATGTATTATTAAATTGTAAGTTGTTTCATATAGAGGTTTTTTTTTTAACTAAGTGCAATGTGTTACAAATTGCAAAACACAGCAGAGATTTACTTCTGCAATTAGTAAAATTTTTTGGTCCTTATTATTGTTTGAGTTAATGCAGTAGATTTAATTTATTTTTATATTAATTGCATAACATTTGTGCCTTTTAAAAATGCCTGTGCCTATTCAATTTGATACTCATGTGCCTCACTTCCTTTTTCAAAGTTTGGCTCTTCATCAAGAAAGCATGGCGTTTGTATTATGCACAGAACTTTATAAAAATTCTTTTCACTGCAATTTATTTAGAAGAGAGGTTTGTAAAAACTGTCGTTTGTTTTAAAAGAAATTTAAAACACTTAATTATTTCCTTGAGGAATAATTGCAGTTAAATGTGGATTTAGTAAAGGGAGCTGCATCATGCAGTACTCAGAAACTTTTTCATTAAGTAATTTTAATGTCACCAAAGAGGAGAATCTGAAAAATCAGTGAGCATAAGAAAAACAAATTTCTAAAAGCAAACAGCATTACTCTTTGCTTTGACTATAAGTCTTCAGACTTTTGAGTGGATTTGGGGATGTATGATGTGAATGTACACATAGTACTTCAGGAGGCATTATAAAGGATATTTTATGGCTGCAGGATGACAAATCCTGTCATGTGTTCATTTTTTTATAGCTACCAATTTTAATATTTTTATTGTAATCTAATCTGCTTGCTACAGCCTAAGCACAGGGAATTGACACATCAGTAACCATTTTTTAAAGCAAGTCACTAATTTAGAAAATTTTCTATGTATTTGTATTACCAAGCTTTTTTTGTAATGTTGAAATCATAAGCATTGGGGCAAAATAATTCAATAACCTGCATGTGGCAATTTCAAATGAACATTTAGCATACCAGCATCTATTTCAAATTCTCTATTAAAACAGTAAAACACGCTTGAGTTAATTCATGCAAAGCCAGTAATGAATTGGACTGCTGAAGCTTTACAAGAAATTGTGCCTTTGTAGAAGCTGCATAAATTGTTGTGTACACTAGACACTTTTGCTGGTGAGAGTTTCATTTTTAGTACTAAGAACATAGTGTACTGTCGATTTGATTGGAAGAGTATATTTGGCTCCTATATTTTGCTAATCTTAGTGATGATAAATTTACATCTCATAAAATGGTGATCTTTTTTATTGGAATTTTAATTGTAACCTGCTTTACAATCAAACTGATTAACACAACAATATTTTATTAATGAAAACCCAAACCTATTATTGCTATTTTTAATCAAGTATTACATTAATTTCTAAGTTAAATGAAGTAGTTAATGTTTCAGCACTTTTAAACTAGCCTTCATTCAGGTGTTTTTCATACATTTGCTTTGGGTGCAGGTTACAATTTTGAAGCCATACAAATTTATATAGGCATTTTGTAAAGAAACTCAAAAACAATGTAAAAAGTATGTGTAGCTATTTGATTTAAAATAAAAAATACTTACGTAGCAAGCTGGTTCTTGCTTGTGTATACAGCAATGTCCCTTGTAGCTGCCTCCTAAGAAAATTAATTTGTAAACACAACTCTAAAGGATCTGAATTTTTATTAATTGTTACTGCGTTAGACTGTAAATTAGAGCATACAAGTTTATCTTTCAAAAATTGTAAATACTCTGAATTTTCATAAAATGTAAGTTTTAAAAATTTGCACCCATAATAAACATGTAATATATAATTTAAATACTGATTTATATTGCCTGTACTTTTGCAGTTAAGTTCCACAGACCTTCTAAGCAATAAGGTAAAAAGAAAAACCATGCCTGTATTGAACATTTGAAAAGATTAACTTTTAAGTGGAACAAAGGGTAGAGATCATAATGAACTCTTTTGTATATTTAAAATCATCACAGAGAAGATTGATGGAAAGATGACTTCTTCAGAACATTTCATCTTTACTAAACTGCAATGTCTGAGATGTCTGTAGTGCCCTATACCTTTACTAAATTGATTCACTTCACAAATAAATTAGATTAGGCAAAACTGTGGATATGTTTATGAGAAAAATCTTGTTTATGAGAAAAATCTTGACTCATGGACATGAGCTGCTGTCTGTAAATAGTGCTATCAAATACTGTACATTATGTCTTAGTTTATGAGTCTATATCTGGTTGTGTGTGCAGAAGAAGAATTAGTGGCAAGATTAAAGTAATTCCTTCTGATTTCTAATGTTCCACCTGTCAAAAAGAGTAGACAATTTAGTATTTCTTCAGTGGTCTGTATGGTTTAGTCCTTGTAAGCTTTGAGCACAGAACAGAAGCTGAAACTGAACAAATGTTTTTGAATCTGTTTGTTTCCTACTGATCCCAAAGCCTGCAGAGGCTTAGTAAGTAATGACTTATCAAATTCACTTTCTCAGCTGGTTGGATATCACTGCAATAGAGGTACCATTCCTGTCATGCAGGAAAGCAATAGTTCAAGGGCTTGATTCTTATCTTCTGCTAGCAGGCAGGAATGAAGAACACAAGTGTTTAGTGGTCAGACTGAGTGGTCCATCTAACACAGTAGTCTGGTCTTCAACACTGGCCAAAGAACAGGCTAGAGTCTTGGAGAGCTAATGTGTGATTTGTTTTCTGGTCCCCCAGCACCTCATTTATTGGTTAGAAATGTAAAAAGGTGCTGTTCAGTTCTTCTAGCATTCATTGAACTTAAAGTGTAACAGATCTGACTGAGGCTGCTCTGGCATGTCAATTAACACTTGACTTATACCCACATACTGCTCACAACTGCTGCAAACTGGATCACTACTGTCCAAGCAGGTTTGTGATTATCTAAGTAAAAAATCAGGTAGTTTTTAAGCGAAACCTAATCTCTAGCACTGCCAAATAACATTTATGTTGGGTGTTTGAAGGAGCTAAGGTATTTGATTATGAACTGTAACAGCATGCAAGTTAGAACTGTGATGAGTTTTGCTATCTAACATAAAAACAAGGTCTTGCATAATGGCAAAAAGTCTGTTTGCAAAGCTTAAGATACACAGATGTTAAGATGCCTATCTTCAGTTTTGCAATTGCTAGATAATTGGTTTCCATTTCAGTTGTTATGAAAGGGAAATTATACTTAAATAGCATGCAAGAAAAAAAGTCAGGAATTCCTCCAAGCATAGCATAAGCTAAAAACAGTTCAAAGTACTAAAACATCAGATAACACATCTACTGTTGAGGTACCATTGATTGGACTGATTAAAAAGTCTCTCAATTGAAAACATAATTTTTATCTTTAATTCTACATATTATTACACCAGTTAAGTATTCCTTCTCAGCTCACTTTGACCTCCATGTTTACAGACCTGTTAATTTTTGGATTCTCCCTTCATTCATTCATTAAGCGATATAAGGCATACAGCCTTAAAAGAAGAGGACTCTTCTGGATTACTTCTTGAACATTTAATACTCTCAACTCTGCATTTTCTGAAACTGCTTTTTTTTTTCACTTCTTTTGGAATAAATTCTTTTAGTTTTTAAAGCTGGGATGGCTATTTTAATTACTGTAACCTAAAATATTTTTGTTTGTCATTGTCCCAGCTGAATTTATTTCTAAAGGTCTTATTCTATAACTTAGTTATTATTACTCAGGAGGTTTTTAAAAAAAGTTAATAATCATAAGCCATAAATCATGCCCATTTCACTACTCTGATTATTCAGCTTTTCCTTTTATCATGTCCCAATGTGTTTTCTTGAAGTTCTCAGTTCTTAAGTCATTTTTTCTACTCCAGAAAGTTAGCAGTGATTACTGTTCAACAATGTCTCAACTCTTTCTCCATCATCATTAAGGAAGCAGCCCATTTTTATAAGAATTGTTGACTCTTCCCTCTGTATGTCCTCTCCTGCTTTGCTATTTGATAAGCTCCTTAAAATATCCACAGCCTTCCCTTCTGTTTCCCACTCTTGTCATTGGTAGGTTATATGAACAGTCATCACTGATACAGAAATGTTAAGGTTGCCTTAGTGTTAGTACTGATGAATTGCTGCCAGGTAAGACACACTAATGCAGCTTGGGATATAAGAAAACCAAAACCCAACAGCATAAGTTCAAAAACTGTTGTTCACCTTCCACCTCTGTTGAACTCTTTCTCTGGTACCTTGCAGGACCATGCATTTAGACAGAGAAGAGACAGAACTTTAAGCCCCATAGCACCTGACCTCATTCTTCAATGCAAGTTTCTTGTTCACAGTTGAGAGTCCCTTGGCCTGTGTGCATGAGTCCCTTCTCACTCCTGAGCAGTTCCTAAATTGACAGCACACTCTGAGTGCTCAGGTACATGAATACAGGAGGACTGTTGTAGCCTGTTATCTGCCACCTCTACAGCTGATATCCCTCTGAAGTCTCACCACTCTATTCCCATGGGCCAGCCAACTGTAGACACACATTTTCCATGCTGAAATCACAGTTCCATCTCTGAGTCACTTGATTGAAAACACTAGACTGAATGTCTGCTTCTAGTGAGATTACAGAATAAATTTAATTTTATTTCAGGATTATAATGCAGAAGATTTCTCAGTGTAAGAACTGCATCTTATACATCTAGCACAAGAAACTTGGCCTTTAGACAACTGCTATTAGTCTGGCATAATTTTTTTAGATAGAATAGAGTTGTGTAGAGCAAACACTACACTGACAAGAGAGAGAATAAGGAAATTACAGGGAAAAATCAATGTGGGCACAAGTGTTCCCTACAGATTAAGGGAAGAATATGTATTTGCCACAACTTTCCCATAGAGGAGTGGAAAATTAAAAAAAAAAAAATCAGAATGATGGGGCATTAGAGCTAATTTATTGGCATTTTGCAAGATACTTGAGAAGACTATCAAACGTCTCAAAATAGAAGTAGTGTCTTTAATATGATGGGAGAACATGGAGGATATGTTCTCTGTCCACCTAGCTATGAGCTAGAATTTGTCACTACTGCATTTACCTAAGTACCAGCCTTTACTTACAGGAAACAATAAGTTTCCCAGTAAGAGAAATATGGAACCTGTACCCCCATTTTCCTCAGCTATGACCTTTCCAGGGTGCTTAAGTTGACAGTGCTTTTGCCAGCTGGTCCCAAAGGGATGACACAAAAACACTCATTAGAATTTGAGAGGTTTTTGGCAAATAGCATTTTCTAGTCATTCCTCTAAGTGATTCTCCAGCTCAAAACAGTCCTACAGTAACATAGTTTTGATAAAGAAGTGTGAAACCTTCAAATAATCTGTGTTTCAGGAAGGAGTTCATCCCTCATGTATGCAGCAACAGCGCCGTCTATGGCTTTTCATGCTACTGATGGTTAGGAAAAACCAGCTGTTGTCGCAAGTTGTAAAAGAAGCTTTCAGAAACGTGCTACACTGTTCTTGAAGTGGTTACTGTTACCTCAGCATTAGTTTATAAGCAAAAAATGTTCTGAGTTTTACCAGGTTAGAGTCCTTCTGGACCCAGGAACATGGACTCAGCTCTACCTTCTGTCTAGGCAGCAGAGGCAGTAGTATGCAGAAGATATATTCACTATTTCAATTACTGGCAACAGTCTATTGTTGACATTATTTTCGTGTGTGGAGCAAAAAGGCCTTGTTTGCATGACAAGCAGCACCAGTGTCCTGCTATGTCATCTTCACAGATGCTGTAAAGTATTCACAGCATATGGTGCTATACAAAACAGAGTCTGAACACAAGACTGATTTCTGCATCAACCCTGTGAAAGCTAAGTGGTAACTTGCTATCTGCTGCTACTCCATTCAGTGATCTTTTCAGTTGTTTTTTTCTGGAATTGTAAAAGCTATAGAATATTGTTAAGACCTTGGTTGATGTTTGTAAGGAACAATATCTTACCCATCTGTTCAGACAAAGATTGGTTATACAATTATTTTAAAATTATTGTTAAATCTCTTTTGGACACTTGCACTTGCCTTTAGTTAAAGGATCTTCTATTCTTTTCAACATTTAAAAGTATTCCATACTTGCTCTGTATCTCCATTAAAGTTTAGGAACCCCTTCTTTGCCTCTCCCAGCAAGGCAGGTGTTTTAATGGCTACTGCTGCCATTATCTATATGTAAAGACATGTGAATTGTACGTTTGCAACAGATAGACAGTCAGATCTAACCAGATGTTTGCAAGTAATGATTCAAATTAGTATTAGATCATATCAGGTATGTCTTTCATTGTTCTCCATAGGTGTAACTGGCTACAGAGAATAATGTTAGCATATACTCCACTGTCATCTCTATAACCCAACTATGATAGTAGTAGCAATCATGTCAAGTTGAGGAACATGTTAAAAATAATGTGGGTTTATTTCTATGGCGAAGAAACTGATGTAAGCCTGCATCAGACTTCCTTGCTATAGTCAGTATTTATTTCTTAATCAGAAGAACACACAGCTGCTGGTAAGGATCATATTGGAACTACTTACAGTCTGCTTATACTTTGATTTACAGAAATACTGTTAGCTTTCAAGTGGTCTGTCATCCATGTCTGATCTGATCTGGGGGAACTCCTTTGGAGCACTTGCCTGAGTTAAGAAATTCGGTGCTCTTGTACAGCAAGCTGTTTTCTTCTAGGAAGGTCCCAGACTCTGCAGAAGCTGCCAAACTTGCTAGCTGTCAGCAGATTATGGGCAATTCATTTGTAGTGTGAGAATGAGCTCAAAAGTGGGGGTGGGAGCATAGCAGTTGTGGAAAGAAATAAACTCTCTCTGATGCAATTGACCAAGAACCATAAATAACACCTCATCTTAAGTGAGTCCTACCTGAACTGCACAACCAAACATTTGTGACAACTAAGTCAGAATTACTTAATTGCATTTGTTGTTAATAATTGGTTCAAGTAGTATGGGCAGGTGTTACTACTTCACTATTTTTGGATATGCTCATAACACAATAATCCTTTTATTATTTTTGGATATGCTCATAACACAATAATCCTTTGATTGAGATGCAATTAAACACAACACAACTGCTTAATGATGAGCCAGTTTCCTCAATAGTTCACTATTATCAAAATGTATGGGCCAAGCTGTCCATCTTCACTCAACACCCCTTGTATCAGCTCTATACCACCTCTGTACATATCTGCTTGTGATGCAACTTACTGACCAAACATAAGTCAAAACCAGAAAACAAAAAAATTCTGTTCTAAGTTAAGCCAACTGAATCATCTTGCAGGAGGATCTGGCAAATAGGGATTCCTGACCTAGGAGTAGAGATGGAATAGGGATTGAGATCTCCCAATATAGACAACAACACATCACCAGCCCAGGCCTACCAAATCACAGTCAGAGACAGGAACTAAAAGCACCTGGCTCCAATGACATAAGGGAAGAATTCTCTTAATAGTGGCTTTAAATCCTGAAATTATAAACTATACAAGATTGATAAGAAAAGCAAATTAAACACAGGGGTAGGAAAGTCCATGGAGATAGTTTGACTGAGGGTGAAAAATAGGCGTTTGCTCCAAAAAACAACAAAAATATTTAACTTCCACTGTGTTATGGTATCCATACTAGCTGGAAATACCAGAATTGGTAAAAACAAAAAGAGTGGGAAAGAAAAGTATTCAGTAAATATTTTGCCATATCTTAAGAGCTATCTAGATCATGTGGTCACATAGTGAAAATACTTGGCAATCCAAGAGTATCTAAAGAGAGATATTAATACATAATTTACTAAAACTGAATATTTTTAAACCAGCATATCTGATAAACAACATCCAAGAATTTAGGAGGTTGAATAAGCCATACTATGGATCATTAATTTTTATTTCAGTAATTCTCAAATACTGGAAAGGATTAGAAGATTAAATGAAAGATAACACCATTACAGCGAAAAAGGAAAAAAGGAAAAGAAAAAAAAAGAAAACGTGTCATTCCAAATAACTGTAATATAGAACTTGGTGAGAAAATTAAAAAAAGCACTTTAGATAAATAGTGTCAATCATGGATGTACCAAATAAAGGTCTTAAACTAATTTAGGATTAGGTTGAAAATCTGGATCATAAGAATAATAGGGTCAAAGGAAAAAAGCATTTATGTAAGATGCCTGATTTAGAAGTACACAACATTGGGTTTATAACTAGAGCAATGCAAGAACATAATTTAAAATTTAGTCTTAGGCAACTGAAGAGGGAATCAACTTTAAACACCATTCTGGTGGACTCCTGCAGACTTCATAATAATATTCTAATATTTTTCCAATTACTGATGTTAAAAAACCTTAAGCTTTCAGATGACAAAAGGTTGTAGGACAAAGAGAATAACCTAGGTCTCAAGTGCAGTTTTTAACCATTTCACTGTCATCAAAAATGGCAGGAGGATGCTATAGTATCAAATAAGTAGGGACAAAATAACTTCCCTTTGGGATAACTAAGGACTTTCCTGAACTATTCTTAAAAGGTTACCCAGCGCTAGATCTTGTGAAAAGTCTGCTGATCTTCATGGGATCACAGAAGATCTGAAGCTAGAGGAAACTCTGAATACCACCTAGTCACTTCCCAAGCTCAAAGAAGGGACAAAGACCCTAAGTTTTACCCTATTTTATGCAATCTCCACCCATGTTTTCCTACATCCATGACAGATCATATGTGACGCTTAAAGACAATTAAGATGTCTGATATGATTCAGGCACATATTATGGACGAAGTCAGATGTTCTTATCCCTCCAATAAGAGCTCTACCATAAAGCTGAATTCTATACACTATAATATAGTTGTGTACAGTGCAAAGAAGACACAAACCTTGGTGGAGCAGTCTCCTAGGCACCTTTTTCTTATGTTTCTGAAAGCTTTTTTTCAGATAATGCAAGATGTAGCAGTGATTCCTTCTTTGAAGTATAGTATAAAAAGGGAAATGGCCCATTTGTCAGAAAAAAATATATGATCAATATTCAGAAATTCTTCATGGCACATAGACCAATCCTTTCCCTTTGTCCCAAAGCTTTCAGAAATTACTTCTGGCTACAAGTTTCCTGAAAAAGTAAGAGAAGTCCGAGTCCGAGAGAATTCAATAAACTGTAGTGCCACACAGACGTTTAATATTTTTTAACACTGGGAAGCAAGTAGCTTAGGTGTATTGCAGTAGCATCCCATATGTACTATTAGTTAAAGAAAGGCTTTCAGCTCCAGCACCTGGATACATCCATGCACAGACATGCACCTGCAATACTCCAAAGAAACAATTATCTGCTTAACTTCTGTGCTGATGAATTATTCAATATGGGAAAACAAACTTTGAGATTGCATGGAAGTTAATTATCACCACCTATAACAGCAAAATAAATAGATAAATTAAGCAAAATATCAGCAAAAAATCAGCTTAGACAAGGCCCCCTAAAAAAAAAAAAAAAAAAAAAAAAAAAGACAATCCCAACCCAACCAAAATAACTTATACTGCATTTATAATCATGTGTGAAAGTACTGGTCATGAATAAAATAAAAATCCTTGTTTCTTTTTTCAATTTTTAAACAAAATAACAAAATGCACTAACATGTTAAATGCAGAGGTGTACACAATCTTAATATTGTTCATTTACCTTCCTTTAAAATCAATATGGAGTCTACTAAAAAAAAGCTGTGGGACTTGCAAAACCAGTGGAATAGAACACCAGTGATTTGAGTATTTTATGCTATCAAAGCCTAAGGAGTTACTTCATCTCAGCTGATATGAACCTAGGCAGCAAAATAGCATTCCATGTATGGCAAAAGTACTGTTGTCAGAAAAGATAGAGCCAATGCCAGCCAGCTCCAAGATGGATCTGCTACTGGACAAGGCCAAGGCCATCACTTACTGTGGCAGAACCTCTAGGGTAACATATTTAAGAAGCAAAAACAAAATGTTATTGCACAGATACAGTTGCAGCCACTGAAGGATGAAGATCTTGAGATCCATAATCCTGGAAGGACTTGTGACCCTGCGGAGAACTCACAGTGGAGCAGCCTGTCCTTGAAGAACTGCACCCTGTGGAAGAGGGACCCATATTGCGCCAGTCCCGTAGAGCTGTTGCCTGTGGGTTGGACTTGCATTGGTAAGTTCATGGAGAACCATGTCCTGTGGAAGGGACCCCATGTTGGACCAGAAGGACTCCTCTGCCTGAAGGGCAGGACCAAAGTATGACTGCAACCCTCATCCCCCAAACCTCTACACTCCTGTGAAGAGGAGGTAGAGCCTGAGGGGTAAATGGTTTTAAGATTTATGTCTCAATTACTCTGCTCTGACTTTGAGTGATAATAAATTCAGTTCATTTCCCCAAGTCAAGTGTGTTTTGCCCATAACAATAATAAATGAATGATCTCTCCCTGCCTTTATCTCAATGCATGAGACTTGTTATATCCTGTCTTCCCTGTCCAGATGAGGAGGAGAATTACAGAGCAGCTTTGGTGGGGGCATGGCTTCCAGCCAGGAAGCAAACAAAATATTTATCAAGCCAATAATGTCTGGCACACAACCTCGTAAAGTTCTGCCCTATACTTTAATAGAGGTATTATTTTCTATTCAACATGTCAATCCAGGAGGGCCAAGTACCAAGTACCATCAGCGTGCTATATCAGAGCTAAGGATGCTGTCACCTTAGCTCTGATATAGCACAGTGATGGTAGAGGGTGACTATGTCTCTTGTATGAACATTGATCCTTTCACTAAGATAGATGTAAACCAGCACATTTTGACCACTCAACTCAAATCACTTTTGGCAGTGTAAATATCAAAATGATAGATCTCAATGTATACTTCCAAACAAATCCTCACCTCCCTCACAGTTGGGACCTGTTCTTAGTATGAGAATTCAATGTCTTGCTTTTATTTAAACTATGCTGTAATTTGGTCAAGAATAAAAGCAGCATCCACAGCTCTGTCAAACAGATTAGGGTGGGAGCATAAAAACATGTGCATGCAGATCTCTAGCAAACCAAAATACAAATGTCCCAGGTCACATGATGTAAGCAGTGTGACCTTGTAGACTAGAAATTAACAGTAACTCCCTGGAGTCACAGAATCACAGAATTGTTTAGGCTGGAAAAGACGTAAGGTCATTGAGTCCAACCACTAACCCAGCACTAGCAAGTCCACCATTAAGCCATGTTCCAAGTGCCATGACTGCATACCTTTACATTTCCTGCAGGGATGGTTTCTCCACCATTTCTCTGAGCAGATCATTCCAATGCTTGGCAACCCTTTTGGTGAAAAAATTTCTTGATATCTAATCTAAATTTCCTCTGTAACAATTCAAGTCCTTTTCCTCTTTCCTATTGCTTATAACTTGGGAGAAGAGACTGACCCCCACCTCCTCTCTCAGGCAGCGGTAGAGAGTGATAAAGTCTCCTCTGAGTCCCCGTCTCTCCAGGCTAAAAAACCCCAGCACCCTCAGTTGTTTTTCATAGGAGTTGTGGTCCAGACCCTTCATCAGCTTTTGTGTCTTTCTTTGGACATGCTCCTGTACTTCAATGTCTTTCTTGTATTTTCTCCTGACCTGACTTACTCATTTATATTTAAAAGCTGAGAGAACTCAGTCAATGTCACACAATCAATGTGCATTTTTTTTCCTGGTTAAGTGTTTATCCAACCTACCAGTCTTGTATTCCTTTAAAATAAGGGCACCTATGATAAAATCTTGTGTTTTAGGATTTCAAAAATGCCTTTCTAAAACATGGAAAGATTTCCTCAAGACCAGACTAGGTGTCTCCCTGCACTGGATGAGAAGTAATAAAGACTTCTGCATTCTTCTTTCCTTCCTTTCTGTGCATGACCAAGGTGCCTTTCTGCAGTTCCTGACTGTGAGAAGCAGCACAGCCTACAGCCAGGGAATGCTGTCTTCCCCAGCCCCCTGCTCTGATGGGCGCAGCATGTTGTCTTAGGCTCACTTCCTCATTCCAGTGTCATCATAGCACAGTGCAAGATGGATTTCCAGTGCCACCAACTGAAACAGCTGTCATACCTTTCTCTTAAAAATCAAATGCAAGCAGAACAAGCAAACCCAACAACTTAAGATACAGATTTGAGATATAGATCTACCTTTCCTGGCCAAAACAAAGCTATTTGATTTTTATTAAGGTTAATGCATAACCTCTCTGAATTTCATTAATTTTTAATCAGTTCTCTCTCACTTCCTTTCAACACTTACAGGGGGCTTATAAGAAAAATGGGTATAGAGCTTTCAGCAGGGCTTGTTCCAATAGAATGAAGGGTAATGTTTTTAAATTGAACTAAAGGTAGATGTACAGTATAAGGAAGAGATATTTTATGATGATGGTGGTGCAGCACTGAAACAGGTCACCCAGAGCAGTGGTAGCTGCCTGATACCTGGAACCATTCACAGTCAGATGTGACAAGGCTCTGAGTATCCTGATCTAGCTGGAGATACCCCTGCTCATTGTAGGGAAGCTAGAATAGATGACCTTTAAAGGTCCCTTCCAATCCAAACCGTTCTGATTATGTGATTTACTAACAGAAATACTGAACGAGACTGTTGCATTCACACACCTTTTAGATGGATGGAGCAGAGAGGTTTGGAAAGATGATTTATTAAGAGAAGATGGTGACTGTCAGCCAAGTCATGGACACTCCTGGCATGCCCAGGCTCTGAAGAGAGCAGCCAATTGGGTCTTTCTCTGGTGCTCCTGAGAAAGAATCATCACAGGTCACAAGGATGCACTGCCTGAGAATAAAAATGCCACAGACCCAGGTTGCTGCTGTTTTGTGAGGAGGGTGTCAGTCCCCCATTTATCCTCCCTTATAGTATAGCCAGCAACATACTCTTTCCTGTGGTTGTTTTGTAGCTATCTGCTGAAGTATACAGAATAACTATTTCAGGATTTATTAAGTTTGGTTCCAAAAATTACTGAATGTTGGCAGCAATGCTTTTGCCATTTCTAAGCCTATACATGGACAATTCTAATAAAATAAATGTTCTATAGACTTGTGAGACTTGTTATACACTTATTTCTAAGTGTAGATCTCTTGAGTCTACCAGACTGTGTTTTGGTTAAATATACCAAAACACACAGTTCTTCACTCTTCAGTTGAGCTTTGCATTTTCTGTGCACATGAACTTCTTAATGTGAACTGGCTGCACAGAACTTGGTGGTAGCCAGAGAGTTGGATGACTCTGGACATCTGCATCATCATCTCATTTGTACCATACCATCACAGCAAGCAAATAGTGAATATAAAGTGAAATTTACCATGCATTTCCTCCATGCAATCTTCAGTAACTCCTGCTTCAAAGTATACCAACAAAAGGTCAATTGTCATTGAAACAAAGCAAGTAGCATCAGCCTTGCTGATTTAAGGATTTTCTACAAAGCTTCAAAGTGTGCTGTGAATAGTTAGTGTTTTTCACCAGTTTAGGATAGTCTGGATTCTTTCTCTCTTCGGGTGTTCAAACATCTGAAAACATTCTGCAGATCACAGTTAATGTTTCCAGCTGAAGCACAGTCTCAGCACATCCAGTATTTTACATGTCTAATTGCAGCAGCTGTGGTTGTATTGACCCATCTTATATTGCAGACATAATATTAACATCTCTTCCACACAGTGGAATTTTAATCTAGAAGTGATCAGCATTTAGTCTGTCTGCATTTGTGCCCTTGTTTCTAGAAACCATCATCTTTCAGCAAACAATTCAAACCAGCTGTCTTTGACTTTTATAAACGTTTGCTAAATTAGAAAAAAAAGAGGAATACAAAGTTAGTAATTTCATTTATATTTCATCAGATTATTGCTATAAGTAGTGGCTTCCATCAAAATAGCTTCATCTAATTCCCAATCAATAAATCATGAGCAGTTATATTTCTCTGCTCACCATACCAAATGGCAATCTTCTTGTCAGTGTCTTCATGAGTGTTACTGACTATAACCCCAGGAATAATGTCAAAAGCAATAACTTTCTGGTAGCTCTGGGTTCCCTGTCATACTCCAGCTGTGAATGCACTGCATTTTTTCATAGTTCTAGAACTGCTTTCCATGCCAGTCAAAAATACTTTCTCTACTGGCACTAACATCCAAAAACTTCTGTCATACAAATACATCCAGTTTTAACATAAAAACTCTCTCGGTACCTTTTCATATGGTAAAAAACCAATATGGCTCTCTGTTTTTTGCCAAATACTAGCACTTATGGTGTGGACTTAAAATACACATAACTTGTAGTTCAACAGTTACTATTTTAAAAGTTAAAAAAAATACAGTTAAAAAATTTCTTATCTTAAATCACAGTATATGGCTCAAGATTACAATTTTATGACTGCAGTCCCATGGCAGGAATCAACACTTAATGCACTGAAAACTCATACCAGCCTGAGTCACAATCTCAAGAACTGAAGAATGTTATTCTTTCAAACCCTTCTTTCATTATGGAGGTCAAGTCCTTAAGCTCAAGACTACAAGAGACCCCAGTGATGGATGGAGGGGAAAAGCTGATGACAGACTTTGTAGAAAGAAGTATTTTTTAGGTGGATGCGAGCAAACTAGCTTGTTAACTGTTATGACTGACTTTTTTTTTTTTTTTAAGTAAAATTCTTGACATGTTAGGTTTGGTACAAGAATTATTTACATAAAATAAAAAACTATTTATGTAACAGGAAAAGAGAACATATATCACAGTGGTGGTCCACTAATTTACTAGTATCAGAGAACTAAAGAAAGCTTAGCCTAACAAAATACTTTATTCAGAAATGTGCTCCACATGATTGTTTTTATTAATTATTTAAGCTCTATGTTGAACAAACAATGGAACCAGAATCAGGTACTAGAAAACTGACATACAAACCTCTCTAAATCTCCTTGTGTCACTGTTGTCAGGCTTCATAAAATAGTCTGATTCTACCTTTGATGTTCTGTCACACTTGGAGAGAATTAATCTTCAGCTTGTGTTTTTAAACAAGCACAGCTCATTTTCTTTTGTTGTCTTCAGACTTTTAAAAAATTCTTTACTGGAATATGATGGCGGAAACCTCATCATAGAACACAGGAATTGTTACTTCCTAGTATCCTTACCATGAAACCCTTCACAGGTGTACTGTGAGTGTTACACAACTAAAGCCCTTCCAGCCAACAGAATTGGGCCATAAAACAGTTGAGACATCAAAGGGTCGTTAACACTCTGGAGCTCACAGGTCTGTAAACCTCAAAGCCCCATGACAAGCTCCTTCCTACACACAAATATATTTTCATACACTCTTTGGTTATCAATTCATTTCCCAATTTTCTTTGCTCTCTACCCAAATGCAGATGGCCTGTGAAGAGCTATACAGAATTTTCACCCAATCATACTGTCTAACCAAAGCATCTCTCTGTCAAGCAAGACTTTAATGACTCTCTTTTCCTCCTGCCATCTATTTTCCCAGCACCACTCCATCCCTATTCTGGCTCATCTTGTTTTAACTCATATAAACCCAAACGGATTCACCCACATCTCACTGGATACCAGGCTGCTGCTAAACACCTAAGCAAACTTCAGTCACATTGTCTTGGTCCTGCCACTGCTACAGCATTTATAAATAGTGTATCTCGATCTTCCTTCCCTGGCTCCTTGCCTACTCACACAGCTGCTTTTTGCACATCACAACTCTCTCATCGCAGCTACCAAAGCCAGTTTCTTCCTCCTTGCACTGCCTGTACCTGGCAAAAAAGCATCTTCTTCCATTTCCACCAGCTAACGTGGCTCACCACTGAAGCAGATCTGTCACATCTAGGCTCAGCCTGTCTTTAGCTTGCCTAACAAGCTCCCAGAGGTGAGACGTATGGCAACTGTTGTTAAGGGACTACTACAGGCTCCTGAAACAGAGAGCCTGGTTCTAGTAATGCTAAGGCTGTGGGTTCAACCCGTCTGTGGGCACTGGAGAGGTGCACCTGATGATTCCTACAGGTTCCTTTCAACTCCGAATATTCTGTGATTCTGTAAAACGGCAAACGTGGCACTGGCATCCTGAGGGGGGCTGCTCGCCTGCCTCACCTCGAAACCGCGAGTATTTCTGACTTTGGCCGCGTAAACCCGACTCCAGAGCTGCGTGCCACTGCCGGGCCCTGCGAGCCGCACCGACACCGACACCGGCCGGGCGAGCTCCGAGCCGGGGGCCGCCGGAGCCGCCCCCGGGCAGGGCAGGGCCGGGCAGGGCAGGGCAGGGCAGGGCAGGGCAGGCAGGGCAGGGCAGGGCAGGGCAGGGCAGGGCAGGCAGGCAGGGCCGGGCAGGGCCGGGCAGGGCAGGGCAGGGCAGGCAGGGCAGGGCAGGGCAGGGCAGGGCAGGGCAGGGCAGGGCAGGGAGGGCAGGGCAGGGCAGGGCAGGCAGGGCAGGGCCGGGCAGGGCAGGGCAGGGCAGGGCAGGGCAGGGCAGGGCAGGGAGGGCAGGGCAGGGCAGGGAGGGCAGGGCAGGGCAGGGCAGGCAGGGCAGGGCCGGGCAGGGCAGGGCAGGGCAGGGCAGGGCAGGGCAGGCAGGGCAGGGCAGGGAGGGCAGGCAGGGCAGGGCAGGGCAGGGCAGGGCAGGGCAGGGAGGGCAGGGAGGGCAGGGCAGGGCAGGGCCGGGCAGGGCCGGGCCGGGCAGGGCCGGGCAGGCAGGGCAGGGCAGGGCAGGGCAGGGAGGGCAGGGCAGGGCAGGGCAGGCAGGGCAGGGAGGGCAGGGCAGGGCAGGGCAGGGAGGGCAGGGCAGGGCAGGGCAGGGCAGGCAGGGCAGGGCAGGGCAGGGAGGGCAGGGCAGGGCAGGGCAGGCAGGGCAGGGCAGGGCAGGGCAGGCAGGGCAGGGAGGGCAGGGCAGGGCCGGGCATGGCAGGCAGGGCAGGGCAGGGAGGGCAGGGCAGGGCAGGCAGGGCAGGCAGGGCCGGGCAGGGCAGGGCAGGGCAGGCAGGGCAGGGCAGGCAGGGCAGGGCAGGCAGGGCCGGGCAGGGCAGGGCAGGGCAGGGAGGGCAGGGCAGGGCAGGGCAGGGCCGGGCAGGGCAGGGCAGGCAGGGCAGGGCAGGGCAGGGCAGGCAGGGCAGGGCAGGGCAGGGCAGGGAGGGCAGGGCAGGCAGGGCAGGGAGGGCAGGGCAGGGCAGGGCCGGGCATGGCAGGCAGGGCAGGGAGGGCAGGGCAGGGCAGGGCAGGCAGGGCAGGGCCGGGGAGGGCAGGGCAGGGCAGGGCAGGCAGGGCAGGGCAGGGCAGGGCAGGGCCGGGCAGGGCAGGGCAGGGCAGGGCAGGGAGGGGAGGGCAGGGCAGGGCAGGCAGGGCAGGGAGGGCAGGGCAGGGCAGGGCAGGGCCGGGCAGGGCAGGCAGGGCAGGGCCGGGCAGGGCCGGCAGGGCAGGGCAGGCAGGGCAGGGCAGGGCCGGGCATGGCAGGCAGGGCAGGGAGGGGCGGTGCCGCCGCTCCGCTCCCCGGGGCTGGCCCGGCCCCGCCGCCGGCGCTCAAATCGGGCTCCGGCCGCGCCGCCCGGTAAGGGAGGGGCGCCGGAGCTCTTCGCCGCCCCGGGGCGGTGCGGCCGTGTGCGGCGATTCCGGGCGGCTCCTCCTGCGGCCGCTCCGCCGGGCCCCGCCGCCATTCCCCTGCGTTCGTCTGTCCGCCGTGCGTGGGAATTACCCGGGTGTAATCCTGTCTTCTCCCCACACTGCTTCCCCAGCGCTGCCTCCAGGCCATCCCTGAGTGAGGCTGGGATATCTCTGAAGGGGCTTCTGCAGCTGTTCTGGCGTGCAGTACTCTCGTGGCTGATGCTGGCGTACAGGTGAGGAGGTTCAGGTGCTGCTCCGTCACGGAGAGGTGGCCCTGCATCGCTTCTTGCTCCGACAGGATGCGTGGCAGCTTTTGGGGCATGGCTCATCTTCCTGAAGATCCTACTGTGACTGAGAATAGACTCTACCTGATGGGGCTGGTGCGTGAGGAGGGGTATGCCATGGAATGCTGCTTTTCCTAAATGGAGTAGAGCTTAATTGCTTGTCCGTTAAATTGTCTGGCTTAATGCCCCAGGCTAGCCTCAGGAAACTGGGACAGGATGGCTTTAGATAGTTCTTGGAGCCCTGCATCTCCCTGATAGTCACCGTGGCCTGTCCTTTGGTCAGAGATCTGTAAGTCGTTTTGATTTGTGCCTTTTGCTGTTCTGAGATGTATCAGCCCCCTGAGACAGACCTTCCTGTGAATTTCTAGAAACTGGTCTGTCATGTGTTACTTGTTTGCAAAACATCACCTCTGGTGTTAACAGTATCTGTCCGCTTTATCCCTAGTCTCCCTGCAGATTGTCCAGAATACAGGAGCTGCTTTGCCGCAGCTCTTGTGTGCCATTAGTGTGTCCTGAAAAAGCATCCCACCAACGAGCATGGGACCCTTCAGAGCTCATTATTGAATCTGTGTGTTGTCCTAATTGCCTGCATGGCATCTAATCAATGGCTTACCAAGCTTTGCTTTGCAAGCTCCTTGCTGTTTAGAGAGACTTTTGGGGTCCTTCTGTCCGACTATGGTGTCAGTATTCTTCCTGGTGAAGTGAGTAAGGGACATTTGTGGCACATCTTTCACTGTAGCTGCTTTTCTCTTGTAGTCTGCAGGGACAGGAGTTGGCAGCTTTGCAGAATGCAGCTCTGTCTGGCACAGTCAGAATCCCTGATTTGTGCTGATGTGTGGTGAGAAAGATCCCTGGTGCACATGTCTCTGGAGAGTGGCAGGGTTCATCCCACTTTCTGGAATTTCTTACTGCAGCTGCTTTCCAGTACTTCTCCAGGTGGCTCCTGCCCCACCTGCAATGATCATAAATAACAACACAGCACTACTCTTCCTATACTGTAAACTGAAACAATAATTTTGTTGACCCTTATGTGCAGAGTTCTTGTGGCATCTACTCCCAGCTTAGGAATCTTTATACACACTGTCTAAACCTTGAAATCTTTTATGATATCTGAGTCTTACATTCTCGAGACAAGAGCATTATCAGGTACTAATTATTGCTGCATACATAAGAGGCCAAATTGCATGTATTTGGCATCTCAGAATTTGTTACTGCTTGTAGTTTTGTATCTTAAAAGTAGAAAACTGACAGTACATCCTGTTGGGCATTTCCCACTAGCTCTTCAAATAAGTGGTTAAAAACACCGTGGAGAGGGAAGAGTGTTGGAATGAAGGTTACGCATTACAATTTAGTTTAACCAGCTCTACTCGTGGATGAGTGTCTCTGAATGCCAAGTTGAGAGTCCAATTCAGGAGGAAACTGGGATTTAATTAAGAAAATGGTATGGGTACAGAAGCAGATGTGAACAAAAAAGGAAATTCAGACACAGGGAGCCATTCATGTTTTGATATGGAAGTTAAACAGACTGAAGTTGAGAACATTTTTCCATACAAGTAGCTTGACCAATAAGGAGTCATGGTTTAATTTGAAACCCAGGGAAAAAAATAAAATATCACAAAAATAATTGTACAGCAGCAACTTCCCAGTAGTGGTTCAAAACTTGGAAGCATAGGTAAAAAAATAGGAAAATTGAAGACCTTGAAAAGGATGGCTTATAAATTCCAATGGGATTTCCATTGTGGACTACAACTGGCAGAGTATTATAGTTTTTGAAATAACACAGACTAGACCTGAAACTTCTGCATGGCATTATTTGTGTGCTTTTGCAAGCAACAAGAGGGAGAATGGGACCTACTCTGGGAAGGATAAAACAGAGGTGCAGCAGTATTTTAATTCTTCCAGTACTTTTCTTTTAATTCTGTTCCCGAATTCATAATGTCTGCATGAAGCTATCAAATTTCATAATATTAAGGGTGACTAAATTCATAGCCCTGGTGTTTGCAGTGGAAATCTTCAAAAATATGAACTCTGAAGACTCAAGAAGAATTGTAGTGGAAGTATTTTAAAATTTTTCTGTAATATGAAAGTTGTAATACAAGTGTTACACAGAAAAATTACAAGAAATTGTAAAGTTATTTCCTGTTGTATATACCTGGCATAGGCCTGATTTACAAAAAGGTAAAGCACAATGTCATTTAAGTTTATAACCAGACTTCTTTATAAGCTATGTTTCCAGTTCCCTTTTCCTGTCATACTTAAGGGCCTCTACACTATTGGATTATGTTCTAATGGTCTCTAAGCTGTTATTTCCATATCTTCTTTCAGATTTGAGTTTAATATGAAGGGAAAATTCCTTTACATCCATATGCCTGTGTAGATATGAGATCTAGTGGCAGTATTTCAAGCACATAGACAATAAAATACTTGCCTCTTTGTTAAAATACTTTTTCTTGAAACACAGGAAATTAATTTTCTGATAAAATTTCATGGTAATGTAAATAAAAATTAGTCCTGCCTTGGATTTTCCAGCATAAAATCTGTGGCTTTTATCTTCAAAGCCATAACAGACTGTTCTGAATATTCCTTCTTTGTGTCTTGAAAGAATGAAGAAAATGTTTACATGCTTTATTTCGAATGTGTGTTTTAGCTTAATCTCATAGCAAGATTGGTGGTAGAGAAGCAGGCACTGTGTTGGAATAAATGTACAAGTCTCTAGATTTTTCTTTGTAATGGATATATATTTGAGTTCACTAGTTTACTTTTTTTTTTTTTTTTTTTTTGCCTTCACATTATCTTACTTTGTTTTAATATGCTTGTATTTAAGACTGTGTTTTCTTCCCTAGAGGGAACTGGAAAGAAAGGATTCAGAGTTCTCTGTAGAGTGTTGGTGTTATAAAGGTTAATGTGCCTCAGCAGAAAAGTAGCTCAAGATGGTTGTGTCTGAAACCAGGCTTTGCTGGGATTTATGTATGTGTGTGTGTGTGTGTGTGTTTGTTTCAGAAGTGTTTTACTCAGCTATGTGCATTTAGTAAATCAGGAAACCTGAGCCAGCTCAGATAATTTATGAGAATGGGGCATATGCAGTTACCAGAACAAATTTTATTTACTTAGTAAAGACCACTGAAATCAAAGAGGTGATCATCCCAGACTATGTTTTTCTGCCCAGAAGTGGAGCCTTCAGAGTGACTACAGCTCATGCAGTATTGAAAGTGTGCTGGGCTAAAGGTCTTCAGAGTGAAATCAGCCAGGAGAGGTTAACTTTTTTAGGGATTTTTCTTGTTTGTTTGTGGTTTTGTTTTTGGTTTTTTTTTTTTTTGTTGTTGTTGTTGGTTTTTTTTGGCTGGCTTTTTTTTTTTTTGTCTGTGACATGCTGTCCTATCTTTAGTGCTCTTTTTAACTTCCCCCCCTCCCCTCCCCAGAGTGATTCTGACTTTTCTACCAAGGGACCTTCAGTTAGCAGTTTTTCAAACTGATCTTAGTAGGGGGTTTTCAGTAGACTGAATTCACAAACCTGAAGAAGCACTTAGCAGTCATAGTTTACAAGTTAACTGCACACAGTAATGGGATGCATTAAGGGGTGGTCCCTCAGTTTTGCTGTTGAAGATGGCCAGCTAAGAGACTTGGTTGCTTCTTTCAGTGGCCTTCTTGCTGCGTTTCCTTGCCTCAGATCTTGTGCTTATTGAGCCTTTCACCTGCATGATGTACTCTGCTTTCTCCTGTGCTCTTGGGGGGTCTGCTTTGATGTTCAGCAGTAGAATGTGTAATAATTTCATCATTCATGTATCTGCTCAGCCAGTGCTTTAATTGGGTTCTACTCTTAAAAGTGGCTGAGTAGTGACTCAATAGATTGTCTTGCATTGCAGGTAAATAATTATGTGTTTGAGTCACTGGTGGGTTCTGTGATTGTGTTTTGTTTTCATCCTGGTGGGCACTGCATTTACTGGGGAGTGACACAAACCTTGTTGTGGCTGACACATGTTCAGCAGTTTGCTTACAGAAATCACAAAATACCTTGTTTCTCTTGTGGAGTAAGTGTACCAGAGTCATATGTAAGGAGGATCCAAGCTAATTTGATGTTTTATCTTCAAGTCATCTGAATTAGTAGCAGAACAGTAGAAGCTGGTAGTGACAAGGCTGAAGGTTAACTAACAAACAGCAGTAACTAAAGCAGATTCCATGCTTCCATCTGTGACAAACTCCACCAGTCCCTACAGAATTGTCTGTCATGAGAGACTGCTGATGAGGGGAAGAGGGCAGTGTCAGAACACCGCAGCACAAGCATACCTAAGTACTTCCTGCACTTGGTAGGGAACAGCTTTCTTGTGGTCTATCCGTGAGACTTGTTTTCCATAGTCTGAACTTTCCCTGCATTTCAGGTTGGCTTTTGATGGATATTAGCCAAGATTTCTGTGGCTGGTAGTCACCATCTGGTGGCTGGTGTCCATCTTGCTCTGCAGGCCACAGTGTCAGAGCAGCAGAAACTTCCTTGTAGGTAACAGCAGAGTTTATTTCTTTTGTACTAGGGCTCACTGACTGGAACTCTGTCCTAACTCTCAGTTAGGCTTCCCTTGCCCCAGTAAATCCACATCTGGCTGATTTGTTATCTGTATTACCATAGGGGCTGTTATTGGCCTCAAAACTGTTTTGTTTTCTTCTATTTTACTTCTGAATCTAGAGTCTTGTGGGCTCAGAAGCCTTCTGGGAGTCACCTTCATTAATTTCTTTTTAAAGTTGTTTTGAGCAAAGGCAAAGTTCTCAGAAGTAGGGGGAGTTGAAAGGAAATGTGGCAGCACTATGCTTACCAGCTCTCACTATTAAATCAGACCTGAACTGGTCTTTAGAATGTTTTTTTCAATTTTCTTTTTTTGTTTTATTATTTCAGAAGAGAACCAGAAATAATCTCAATATTTGCTTTTGCAGCAGCATGGGACAGGAAGCTTATTGAAAGAGAGAAGCAGAGAGGTCTTTACTGCCTGTGGAAAGAGAAACAAGATTTATATGCTTTGAGAAGGTATGTAATAGAAGATTTACTTGGTTAAGAAGTCCAGTAGTCATTGCTCATTTGCATTAACATGCTCTTTCTCACAAGCTGTCACTTCCTGCAGTTCAGCACCAAAATTTCCTGCAGCTTTCTCTTTTCACAGGGAAAGCTAACCTGTCCTTGTTCCAAATATTCATTCTTTCAAAATAAGATCCCATTAATCATAAGACTATTTCTCTAAAGAAACAATTAATTTAGCTGTGCAACAGCAGTTACAGTATGTTTAAGTCAAACTGTAAAGCAAGTTCTGTCTTTCCATTGATATTTAACATCAAGCAAACTTGAGTAGGCCTTGTAACCCATAGTGGAGGTACTGCAAAATAGAAAATACAGGAGCATACACAATAAAGGCTGAATAGCAAAT
Source organism: Lonchura striata (assembly GCF_050655825.1). Taxonomy (NCBI): domain Eukaryota; kingdom Metazoa; phylum Chordata; class Aves; order Passeriformes; family Estrildidae; genus Lonchura; species Lonchura striata. The sequence continues at coordinate 72,755,138 of NC_140740.1, forward strand.
TTGCAAGTAAGGAATATAATGTAGATAATCTTGCTGGGTTGTTTTCTTCTTTTAGTTTTTGTATTTTCATGTTCACAGATCTACTGTAGTTTGCTGCCGTTTAATTCTAACAACTCATCTGCTTGAGGAGATTCTGTTGCAATGTATCCGGTGGCTGTCCCTGCACCAGGAGGTGAAGGAAGTAATGGACAACATGGGAAACTTATTTTTTTCCTTTTTGTTTTTGGAGCTGTGTTGCTCTGTGCTGGATTTTTTCTTTCAGTCTTTATTCTCCAGTCGTGTCCATCTGGAAGCTTCAGTGACTGTAACGAGGTCCTCAAGGCTGCTGGGCCAGTGCTGGCTGTAGCTGGACTGGTTTGTGTTTTACTGGCACGATCAAGGGCCAGGATGTATATAAGACAAAGACAATTGCAAAATGAGCAGGTGTACAGCCTTGTTTTTTGTCGTGGGAACTGTCAGTTTGCCCAGTTTCTCATATTTGGATTCCTGTTTTTAACTAGTGGAATGTTAATTAGTGTCCTGGGCATTTGGGTACCTGGTTGCAGCCCTGTCTGGCATACGATACAGCTCAACCACACTGGCACTTCTGACAAAGACCTCCAGGGCTGTGGATTCCTGTCACTTCAAATCTTGGGACCCTTGATTGTGCTCACTGGGTTGTGTTTCTTCGTGATAGCTCATGTTAAAAAGAAGCAAAACATAAATATCAATGAAGACTCCTATGAAAGTGAAGAACATCCTCAGAGCCCTGAATCCTTTCAGGTTACAGTAGGTGAGTAAAAAACGTTGGAACTTTACACTGGTAATTAGTGAGGGGGTTTTCCCACTTATAATTTATATCTGGGTGTTACTTAATTATTATTATTACTTAGTATAAGCTCTAAGCATGTCAGTTCTGCCATGTCAGGACAGAAGAAATAGAATAATGTTATTTTGTCTCATGTGCTTTCTGTATGGTCAATTCAGTTACCTTTCTCAAAAGGCAGAATCTCTCTTTGGAATAAAAAGTAAGGTCTGACTGTGTAAAGCAACATGACCTGGCACAAATGAGTCTAACCCAATTCTGTTCTCAAACTGTGTAATTGACACTGCAGATCACAGACTTCTATGGCTATATTTAAAATCTATTTTAGCCTTGAGCTCTGATCCTTAAACAGAAGATTCTGATCTGTAACCAATGTATTGTATTTTTTTAATTGTAGCCACATTCTCAATTGTAAGAGATATAATTACAAGTTTTAAACTCTTAAATTACAGAGTGGAAATTGGTAGATTTTTTGCTGTACAATATATTGAAATAGTGAACTGTGTATCAATAGTTGTGGTTAGCATGCCTTGAACTACAAGTAACTTAGTAGGGGAACTCACAGTGCACAAAATCAATTTTCAGAGCCATTAATGACTTCTGTTATAGCACTGCAGTACTTATTGAGAAACTTAGAATGACTTATTTTTGGGAGGGAAACTAAATATTTTCCTATCCTTAAAATGTATGTGGGATCATTTATCTTAAAAGCTAGGCAAATAGAAGTTATAGGATGCTGTTAATATAACCAGAGGTGCTCAGATGTTCAGAAGTAGTAACTGGTGTTCTTTCCCCTAGGTGATGCTGTGATGGTATTTCCACCCCCACCGCCTCCTTATTTTGCTGACCCTATGTCACCAACTGTGACTCATTGTCTTATGTCAAGTGTTTTGCCTACAAGTGAAAATCCACCACCATACCACTCTATCTTCAGTGATGGGTAAGAGTGTTCATTTCTGATTTTAGAAATCTGAGCTGTTTCTTTAAGTATCCAAGACCCTGTTCTTACATAATTGCTGTGAATTAACTACTAAGCATGTCAGAGTTTTCTAGTGCAATTTATTTCAGATAATTTACTTGAAATGGCATTAAAATACTGTCATATACTAGGGGAACACAAACTGTAGAGTGTCCTTCATGAGGATTAAATGTTTATGACTGGAAAGAATTTCTGAAGTCCTTAAATCAATGCCCCATAGTAGATTTCTCCCAAAGATTATCCAAGAGGAGGTGCCACTGACAAATTTTAGGACCCTATGACACCTACACACAGACACTGAGAATGTTACTTTATCTGCTAGTGTGTTCAGTTCTCCTGTGTCCCTTATCTCTGCCTTGAGGAAGTGAGACCTGCTGTGCTGGTCTACCTTGTTCCTGCTGTTGTCTTGTTTTGAGATGAAAGGATTCCTTGGTATCACAGAAGGCTCCAGCATGCTGATAAGGGAGGCTGCAAGATGTTGCACTTTATCCTTACATACATGGATTATAACAGAATTGCCCAATATTGACGCCACCAGACTCAGGGAGCAGGAACTGCTAACTTACCAAAGACTTGCCTGTGCCACAAGAACTTGCAGGGTTATTTATCCCCTGTGAGTTACCACCAGTAAGCTGCTAACTTGAGGGTAAAACAGGTCACTGCAAGGGTCACATACTAGAAGTCAGAGATAGGTGTCATATGTCAGGAGTCCTTAACTTATTTTCAGGCCCTTAATGATTCAGAAATTACTTGGTAGAATATCTTTAGAATGGTCCTATATCAGCCTGGGTTTCAGCTGTGAGACAGTAAAGTTATGTGGGAGTAAAATTTAATTACCTTAATTAACAAGACTGTGCATGCAACATTGTATCACTGGAAACTGGGAAATAAACTCTAACCAATTTGTTAGGTTACAAAGCCAGCATCAGTGTATTAGCAGTGCTGGAGGCATGGGTAATTCACACAGTATGTATACTTTCTAACCTAACAGACCTGGCTATAGTCCTGAAACTAATACATATTCATCACATTTCTTGGATATATATACATGTGCTAATTATTTCCATGGACTTGTTTGTATATGGTTCCGGATCTTCTGATGAATCTTTTCTCCTTGAGAGTGTCTCAAATCAGTCATCAGGTCATAGTGTACTTCTCTTACTATTCTTTGCTCTGACATACAATCCTTTTTCTCAAAACTAAGTTATCAGCTACTAGATATTAATCACTGATATAAGGAAGCATTAATTGGAGCAAGACTTATTAGTCCGAGATGCAGAGAATTAACAATAGTCTCTGTATTTGTACTAAGCACTGGACAAAACTAAGCATTAGCTATGAATATAGGGATAGTACACTTATTGCACTAAAGTTAAAAGAATTTTCCAACATCTTCCCCTACTGCTGCGTAAGACCTCTTACTGAAATATAACCTATTTGGTAACAGTTGGAAGCACCATCACTGCTGTTGATGATGAGTGTGTGGAAAGTTGTCTGGCAGGAAAGGACTTAGGAATGGTGGTCAACACCCCCTAAACACGAGCCATCAGTGTGCCCAGGTGGCCAAGGCAGCCAGTTGCATCCAGGCTTGTATCAACAGTAGTATGGCCAGTGGGACCAGGGCATCTAAATCCTCTGTTCTAGGGGAGGGGTCAATAAGTGACTTGTTGCTGGCAAACTATGGAGTGGGAGGCAAAGATTAGAAGAGCAAGATGCTTGCAGGGATCCTCTGCTTCTGAATCTGGAGTGTGCTGGCTACATTGGAACACTTACAGTCTTAGGCAGTTGAGCCAAGGGCTTCTAAGGTAACAGAAGCCAGGAGGAAAACACTGGAGAACTATCTCAAATGAACTAAGGGATGTTCCTCTGGGGAGCCAGCGTGGCTCATCTCATCTCAGCTAAGGTGCCTTTACACCAACTGCACAGCATGGGCAACAAGCCAAAGCAAGTGTAAGCCATTGTGCTGCTGGAAGGCTATGACTTTGTTGCCATTCCTGAAATCTTGTGGCATGAATCCTATTTCTGGATTGTGATGTTTAATAGCTGCTGGCTATTCAGAAGAGACGAAAAGAAGAGGCAGAGGGATTGCTCTTTACAGCAAGAGATAGATTGAATGTGAAAAGCTGTCCCTGAAGAATATCCATGGGCAGGTGGAAAGCCTGTGGGTAGGAGTCAGAGAGCGAGGCAGCAAAGGGAACCTTTGGCTGGGGTCTGCTACAGCTGCCTGGCCAAGGGGAGCCCCTTGACCAAACCTTCCTGCTCCAGCACAGGAGACACTGTGCCCGAGGGTCGTGTCCTGCAGGGGGATCTCAGCCACCCCAGCAGCTGTTGGAAAAGCAGCTTGGAGAGCTGTGGCAATGCAGGAGACTGCTGGAATGTGTGGAGGATAACTGCCTGAGCCAGGTGACAGACCCCCCTGCCAGAGGGAATGTGTTACAGGATCTGTTGGTCACCAATGCAAGCGAGCTAACTGGGACACCAGGACTGGAGGCAGCCTGGGCTGCAGGGATCATGCACTGGTGGAGTGTGCATGAGGGACAGGGCTTGGGTCAGGAGTGGAAGTTCAGCTCTTGAACTTTAAGAAAGCAGACTTCCAGTCCTTTGGGAACCTAGTCAGTGGGATCCCCTGACAGACTGCCCTCGGGGACAGGGGAGTTGAAGATCTGGCTTCTTTCTCTCTGCCAGAGAGCTGGCAGATCTTTAAGCAACTCTTCCACAGAATGTGAGAACTGGCAATCCCCAGGAGTTAGAAATCAGACAAGGAGGACAAGAGACTGGCATGAGTGAGTTGGAACTTGCTGGTCAAGTTAAGGGAAAGAAAGGTGACCTAGGAAGAGTTTAGAGATGAAGCACAGTTTTGTAGGGAGGCCATGAGGAAGACCAAAGTAAAACTGGAACTGAAGCAAGGGACACATAACAAGTGGCTGGACAAGGTGAAATGGCCTTAAGCTGTGCCAGGAAAGTTTTATCTTAGTCATTAAGCAAGGATTTTTTTGTGGAGAGGTTAGTAAAGCATTGGAACAGACTGCTCAGGAAAAGTGGTGGAGTCACCATCCCTGGAACTGTTGGAAAATCATGTGGGTATGGTTTCATGCTGGTGTGGATTTCTTTGTTTTGTGAACATAGGTACACAAAGAAGCAGTTTGTTGGGATAGTATCTAGTGGGGTGGATAAAGCACCTCAGGCTTGGATAAAGAACCCAAGCCTGACCTTGCCCTGTGGTGTTTTCTGATGGGGATGCTCTAGCTGTTGCCCTTCCATGTTTCCCAGTGTCCTCACAAAGATCTGCTGAGCTGATACCACCTCTGGGGGTTTCACTCAATCCTGCTCTCTTATGGCTCAGCACTTGTTAGCAGTCAGGGCATCTTGACTAGTGCAAGTTGCTTCCTGAGCACTTTAATAGAAGAGAAGCAATAGCCTTGTTCTTCATAAGAGTGCCGTGGCTGAAGATCCCAAATATGGCAGGGGATACACGTATCATATGTTGGTGGCTACTGGACAAAGGTGATTTGCCTCTTGGATCCATTGCTCAGTGTTCTGTCAGCAAGCACTGTGCTGCAGCCTGTGCTGGATGAGAGGGCTGTTAGTAAACTGAGTCATGGTCTTATCCCAGAATTGCTTGCATTCTTCCTGCAATCTGTTACGTAGCAGCTCAGCATTTGTCTTGTAGTATTTCTCTCTCCTTTGAAAATGCTCACAGACCAGTAACAGCATTGAAGATGAGGTGCCTGTACTCTGTATTTGTACTCCTCACTCAGCATTTATATGGATACAGATGTATGAGTCAGCTCTGGGAGTGAATAATGAGGAGCAAGCAGGTCTTCCCTTTTCTTGGGAAGCAGCTGAAGCAATATGCTGAGGGCCAGCTCCAGGGTGAGATGAGCAAAGTACCAGAACAATGTGGGTTCAACCAATTTTGGTCCAGTTGTGATGGTTAGAGGAGGACAGGGAATACTTGGCTGCTCACCTTCAATGTCACTGTGAGCTTTGCAGTCTGGTCGTGTCCAGTTGCTTCTGTTTCTCCAGCTATGAGTGGGAATAGAATTCCTTATGTCTGCCATGGATTGCTGGAGGGCCTAGTAAAAGTTTGATTGCCTTTCATGTAAAATCTCAAAAGGCTAGGGATTGTAGGGAGTGCTGTGCTCCAGGATGGCTTTGATGAATGGAGACAAGAGAAGGCTGCTCTTAGGATATAAGGTTTATTAGGGATGGTGAAAGGTCTTGCTTGGAGGGATGGGGGAGGGGAGAGACAAGAGGGTGCTCTAGGAGAGGGTGGAGGTCCTAAGAGGGGGGAAGATCCAAGAGAGGGGAAGTTCCAAGAGGGCATCTGGCCCCTCTGAGACCCCTTATCAGGGGGCTTCAGGGTGGGCTGGAACAAGACTTGGGCCAATGGGGTCACAGACACCTGATGTTTCAAGGGAGGGTTACAGGTGTGGGATAAACCATACATTTTGGGGGTTGAGATGGAACAGGCCATTTGACTTTTGGACCTATCTGTAGGTAAGGGTGTGTCCAGCCAGCAGGGGGGATTGTTTTCATCCTGGCTGTACTATTATGAATAATTATATTTATCCATCCTTCCCAACAAGGGATTATGATTTTTTTTTTTGGATGCAGTTCTAATTCTAGAAACTGTCTTTTATAAAAGAAAGAGACTGTGTGTATGTGATACACTACAAAAGGGAAGATATGAGCTAGGGATCAGAAGAAGATTTAGTGAGATTTTGAAACAGCACAGCCAGAAGCAGCTAATACCCATAAGCCAGGCTGTGACTGGTGATCTAAAAGGTTAGAAGGGAGCTTCTTTTGCCCTTCCCCTCTGAAATTATAGACTTTTCATATAGTCATAATGTAGCCCACAGAATGAAATCTTAATGCTTATGCAAGTTCTTTGCTTCAGGGATTTTTAGGAAGTGTGTGCATGTATGTATGTTTATATAAATCAAGTCAAATTTCACTCACTGTAGATAAATGAATTATGCTAATACATAGTTTTGTGTTTTATAGAGCACAGCTTGCTGATGATGAAAGAACAGTTGCTGTTAGAGACTATGAATCCATATATGCAATTTCTGGAAGCAGCTCACCTTCAGATATTTTACCAGTGGTATACCTTTCTTCTGAATCACCACCAAAATATGAAGAGAAAGCATCAATAACAAATAATGAGTATTCACCATCTTCTTCCTTATCTTTTTCATCTATTTTCTTAGCCACATCTGACACCAGCTCGTAAAGGACTGACAGTTCACTTAATTTTTAATAAAATGTACACAGATTTACAATTTTTGAATTTATTTACATTTTGTAATAAAAGTAATAATGTTGGCTGTGTCTAATTTTTCATCAGGAAGAATAAACAATAAACTTGGATTTCAAGAAATACCTAGAGAAGGCTTGGGCCTCTGCTAAAGTAGTCTGAAGGGATTTCACTGCAAGAACATTAAACACTCATCTTGTTCTGTTACAGCTTCAATTTCTATTTATAGCTGTTCTTTTTATAATGAAGCTACTAAGTAGAAACCAACTTTTTTGATTATTTCAATTAAATCTGTTTGGAGCTCCAAAGAAATTAATTAGGAAGTGTTTTTATTTCTATTTTTACATGACTTTTATGGAAAATACTTGTTTGCAAAGTTATGACCTTTACAAATACTCAAGGAGCATTCACATATAGGGATGTTAAGATTGCTATGAAGATGCCAAAGATGCTATGAAGAGCCACAGTAGTTACCTTTTGGTCTGCCTGGTAACAAACACTCCATATTTAGGCTATCTCTGGTCCTTATGTAAGTATAATCCCTAGGAAAATCAGTTTTAGCTGCAGTTAAGAGCCCAGTGGCAGCCCTGAGGATAGATAATAGGCTAACAGTTTAACTGTGGTGACAACTGATTTCAGGGGCATTATTCTGCTGGTTTATATCATTATTCATGGATTATACAAGGACTGCTTATTGTGTGCGAGTGAGCACCACAAAGCAATGGTATTTTTGAGGTGCAGACATTACTCATCAGCAGATGCAGGAGAGGCAGTTTTGTGGAAACCCATGCAACAAATGTTTTTAACTGACATAACACTTGACAGATCCTTCAGAAATACAGCCCTCTTAGCTGTTCCATCCTGCTGCAACCCTAGGGTAGTGGTAGTGGCTTGCCTTCAGGGTGGAGGTTCTAATTCTATTTTATGTTTGTTTGCAGCTGTTTCCAAACTGAAGGATTAGCTCGTAGTAGGTAAAGATGATTAGGAGGAACTGAGTTGCTGCTATCTTTGGCATCTTACAACTTGCTCTGAATGCTGTTTGAGAAAAACAGATCGGATTCTCTGCCCAGAAAAGTGGCAGGGCTACACTTTGGGCTTGGTTCAGGCTGGTGAATGTGCCAGCATTAAAACTTTTTGGAAGAGTGATCTCTGAATTGTTCAGCTGAGTCTGAACTATGTGCTTTGGGACCTCAGTTACACCTTCACTTGTCCTCTGCCATGCTGAATTTCAAAGAACTTGACTGTAACAGGATGCCAGACTATGAATTAAGAACTTAAATTCCCTCCTGTGTCCAGGGAAAGGTGATTGCATTGTGTCATCTTGCTATGAACATGCCTCTCATCTGCTGACTGCTTTAGAGAAATGTTCAGGAGCTCTTGCATTTGCCATTTATTTCCAATTCTATGTTATTCCATCAGTTATGCTAGGACAGCTCTTTATGCACCCACACAAAAAACAAACCAGCCAGTGAGGGAAGTATATTTAGCCAGCAATAGAGCTGAGGGGCTTATGCATGCAGAGTAATGAGCAAATATGGCACAGAGGGGGATTTAGCATGTAGGAGCTGATTAAACTGGCATGACTCAGCCATTAGAAATGTCTGTATGAAGAAAGGGAATCCACAAAAGCCAGTAGGGATTTTGTCCTTTTTTCTCAAACATTTTTTACAGAATGAGTTTTTCAAGGATGTTTCTCCTTACATGCAATCTGCAACACAAGCTATAATTTGCCATCTCTCTGATTATTTTTTCAAGTTTTTTCTCCTACTGTTTAAACAGTGGGACTCACTACTGTACATGATTTGTGTGTACAAAGCTTTGCACATGTCTAAGGTGCTTGTTTCTCTCTCAATTTATCCTTCTATCATATAACAAGAACAGAAGCTGGGGTATTTTACTGGAAAGATCCCATGCAACATGTTAGCTTTATCCTGTTGTTCAGAACACTCATTTTCTGAAAAGGCTAAATATCAAAACATGTTTTCACAAATCTGGAAAAATTTCACCATCTTAAAAAAAAATCAGTTACCTCTGGTGGTAAACTGAAAAAGTATCAAGCTCTTCTTCTGCCTTCAATTTGCTCAGTCAGTTGTTCCCAAGATGTACCCAAGAGACCAGACAAATCAAGCAAAATATGTTGCCGTATCTGAGTTCTCTGTAACAGACATAATCTTGTTTTCCTTCAAGGTTACTGTATTTGGAACATCTACTGCAGAGTCTTCAGTACAGATCACTTTACTTTTAAAAAAGCAATCTTTACAGAAACTATGGTTCAGAAAGTGGCTTCAGACTCAGCATCTGAGTTTCCTGAGAAGGCTGGATGTTACCCCTGAAAACAAGGATTGAAAACTGAATTTATCTCTCTAGGATTTTGAGAAGATGCTTAGGAAATAGATCAGTTTACAGCTGTATAAGCATCTTTTACTTTTGACTTTAGAAAATCATTACTTGAAAACTCAGTAGATGTGCTGGTGCCTCTCTGCAGACTGCTCAGCACTGAAGTAGTTAACACAGCCAGTGCATCAGTGTTTGCCAACTGTTGAAATCTGTTGCAGCAAGGTCAGAAAATGTGAGTAAGAGGCTAGCAAGTCTGCCCTCACCACTGAAGGCTACCACTGGGTGAATGGCAGTAGAGGGAGGAATTTTTTATGCGGGGAGTAGGAGTGAAATGTCTGTATTAGAAAGGAAGCAACACCTTGTAAAACTATAAAAGTAGCTTAAAATAATACGGAATAGCATTTTTATTGAGGAAGTGAGATACTTTACTGTCCCACTAATGGTGCTATAACCCTCTTTCTACCCTAAGGTTAGCTTAAGTGTTTGACATACAAATGCTAGTGAGCAAGTCAAGGTGGTTACTGATTCACACTTACTTAAACAGGCAAAGTGGGAGGTAAGGATTGCTTGCCCTCTCTAACTGAAGTTAAAGTCTTTCTTCCTTGCTGCCTGCACTGACATTGCTCTACTTCTAACTGCAACACTGCAATCCTTTGCATTTGAGAGGGAGTCACACAAACATAAATTAATGTCTTTAGGAAAAGTCTTTCGTCCTACATCAACAGCAGCTAAAAGAATGAACAGTTAACTCATTTGAAAAACTGAGATTGCACAGGTCTTTGCGATGTTGCTGTGTTTTTGTGATGGCAGCATTTGCTATCGCAAGGGTGTGATTGCACCCACACCATCTTTCCCCTTTGTGGTTTGTGTTGCTGTATTCATTTATCCCACTTCCATCCTGTCTCTACAGAATCATGACTTGTAGTGACAATATCTCCACTTTTCTGCAGCGAACATGCCAGACTTCAGTGCAACCCCCTCTATCACCCATGCATGCATCTCAACAATTAGGCATGGTAAAACCTTCATTTTGGTGTCCTTGCTCACAGGACAGCATTTTCTGGAGAAAATAAAGTCATCTTGCTGGTAAGTGCAATTGTGGGCAGCTGGCTGAATCTGCTCCTCACTATTTATTTGTGCTTTGAGGATGGCAGTGCAGTAGTTCAGGGGTGAAAGGCCCACTCAGAGTGGTTCTTCATGTACTGCTCTTACACATGTAATTCATATTTTCCACTAAAGACACCATGTGCAGTTACTTTTCTCTATGAAAAGGTCCCACTAACTCGAACCACTGTCCTTAATCTCCCTAAATTATGGAGTGGTAATTTGTACTTACTCATTTTAAAGCTAATCAATGTGCAATACTGTGTGTTATGCAGCTTTTTTTGCATGTTCTTTGACTAAGTCCCTGCTTATATAATTGGCATGTAAGAAAATAAAACCTTCCTACAAGGGGCTGATAATGTGAACAACTGTGTAAAAATAGGTGACATAAGGAGAAGAAAAAAGGGATAAGTGATAGCCTGTCAGTGTTCACTAGGATGACTCTTCAAATGGGTTAGAGAACAGAGCACCTGCTTCCACCAGCAATCACTGCAGGGGAAGTTTGCAGTGGTAATACAAAATTAGGTGGAGGAACAGAGAGCAAAGCAGTGCTTGTGTTGAAGGGTAAGGTCTGAAGCAGATGAGAACAAAACTATATTGAGATCTGAAAACAGTATTCATTTTGAAAAACCATACTCCAATTTTTCTTGGTTTCACAAAATTCTTTTGCTTAAGAGTGATACCAAGTAAAAGGGATGTATTTAGTGAATTGACTTTTTAAAGTGAGTCCCCAGAACACACACTAACTTACAAAGAAAAGCACTGGTCTTAAAAAAAATCAGTGTGATCCCATAATCTCTTAACCTTGATAGCTCCCTGACTGCAGCATTACCATTCTCTGGACAAATAATTGGAGAAATATGGAGATGCATAGAGGAAACTGGCTTACAGAGAAAGGACAGTTTACAGGGAAAGGAGTAATTTTGATGTAGATCCTAGCACACCAAATGGAGAGTATCTTCAATCCTATTTTAAAAGTTCAAGTGGCATGTAAGTTTGGAAATGAAAAAAGAATCCTGTGTTCTTCATCTCTACTATGCACTTGCTCAACAATCATGAAGTCATGTCCTAGACGAGAGGAAAAGAGACAGCTGTGGGATAACACAACACCCAACTTGGAAAATTCTGATTCCAGACAGTATCTAAGAACCATTCAATGGGATTGAGGAAGTGCTCCAGCATGATCCCATTGCAAATAGTAGTTGCAGAGTTCTTGAATGAATGAAAGGAGCAAGGTGACACTACATCTGTATAAACTATAACCTAGACAGCTATTATAATATAGCATTGCTTTTAAAAGGATGTTGGAAAGCCTGAAAGATTCAGCAGTGGCAAGGATGATTCATGGTATGGAAAAATCTTACTTGTAAAGAGCAGTAACAGTTCATTCCATGAAGTTTAACAAATGTAAGGTTAAAGGTGACTTAAACTTTGGCAGTAATTATCAGTGCAAGGAAATTTTATCTAGTATTTCAGCACTTTATAATTGAGTTGTCATCATACAAAACCACTGCATTGCAAGATTGATCCTTTACTCAAGAAGTGCAGAGAATCCTGACCAGACTTAGTGTTGTGGGAAAGGCTGATCTTGAGTGTATTTGTCAGAAAATGTGTTGACACCCTGGGTGACAGTGGTGACTTAATAATGCTGCGTTTGGAAGTTTCACAGCTTTTCTTCTTTTTAAGGAAACCAGCATTAATATTCCTCAAAGTCTATGTGCTAAAAAAATGAGAAAGACATCTGCAATTGCATTCATCATCAGTTCTAAAGGTGCCGACTTTGGTGAATAACCCTTTCCAAGAAAGAGCTGTTGTCACACAGTGTGATGTGAATGCACAGTAGACTAAAGGTACTTTTACTGTCTTTGAAGAAGCAGTCTAAAAGGTAAACTTTCTACTTCTAGAGCTATTTTTAATCTTGCAAATCTCAGGATAAGCTTGCTTCCCCAGAACTACTGGTAGCAGGAAATAGCATAATGTGTTCTACTGCATGAGCAGTAATCAATGCCCTGTGTGTAGTACCCTGCCACGCTAGTCAAAACAGGCAGAGTATTTGGAGATGTTTCCTCCTTAAGGAATTACACGAAGACATTCTACCAGAACCCTCCAGCAGCAATTACTTTAGTCTGAAACTGTTAGGAAACAGAAAATTTCAAAATTCGATAATCTGTCTGTTTAATACATGAGACATGAGTTCAGTAGAACAATTAATTGTGATATGAAGAAGTGTCCTAGGTACCTGTGAGTACAGGATAAGATTCCTCACTCTGTCAAGTTTAGCATTACAGGAGATGCTTTCTCATTCCTGCAATGATGTGCTATTCAGGGTACTTGGGCATTTTCTCTATAAACCTTAAAACCTACAACAAAAAATGTCCAGAATTAAGGGGAAATTATAAGGTAATTTTACTACTTCAACGAGCTGGAAAGCTTTGGCTCTCTTGAAAAGTTTTCTCCCACAGCCAATTGTTCTCCCAGGCTTCTCAGTGCTCACCATCCTGTTGCCACTTACCCTCCTGCTCACCTAGTGGTTACCCGAGAAAAATACCAGGAACTGTAGTTTGCTATTTTTTTAAACACAAACTGCAAAATGAGCTGCAGCAGAGGTCCAGGCATGACTATAAATGTAATGTTTCAGAGCGTGGAAAAGCATTCCTAGCTATGGCCATGTGGAATTTTCCTGCAGAAAATTGAGCAGGAAGTGGAGAGCAAGGATCTATTCAGTGCTGCTGACTAAACATACGCTGTCCATATGTTGGATACATCAGCTAGCTGGGGCCAAGGAAAAGCTGCAATAACTTCAGCTTGCTTTTTCTGCTATCCAGAATGAGCACAGTATCATGAGTGCTAAATTAAAGAAGAAGCCCAAGGAGACAGGCAGTCATGCAGGGGTGAATCCATTTCGGAAGTGATAGTAGTAATTCAAGAAATCTTTTGTGATGGCTTCAGGCTTCAATTCCCAGACCTTTGTTCTTTCAAGCAAAGTTTATTCTTTCACATGATGGACTCTGTTAACCATACACACACAAAGTTCTTGTGTAACTAACTTGAACCTTCGACTTTAAATGCTCTGGCAAGTCCTTTACAAGCCCTCTTTCTCTTGAAGGAGAAGGTACGTTATACTCAGTAATGGAGCAAAACAACAACAATGTAGAAGATTTCTCCTTGAATGTCTTTTCTGTCACTCCTTGTCAGCCAAGCAGGTCTGATGCCCTGGTGTCAGATGGGGATAAAGCTGGCACCACTCTACTTTTTTCAGGTGTGTTTTTGGGACTGGTGGGGATCACTTTCACTGTGATGGGATGGATAAAATATGATGGCATTACTCACCTGGAGTGGACTCAGTTACTAGGGCCTATTCTGCTGTCTGTCGGGGTGACTTTTGTTCTGATTGCTGTTTGTAAATTTAACATGCTTACATGTAAGCCCTGTAAAGAAAGAGAGGAGTATACATCGGAACTTGACCAGGCTGCAAGTGGACAGTCCTTTGTCTTCACCGGCATTAACCAGCCTATAACTTTCCACGGTGCCACGGTGGTGCAGTACATCCCTCCGCCGTACCCATCCCAGGAAGGCGCCGCTGGGAGTCCCGGCTACCTTCACCCAGGGCTCAGCTGCTGCGGTGCTGCTCCCCCCAGCGCCTCGCCACTTCTCGCCTCGGGTCCTCCTCACTTCTGCCCTGCCTACACCCTGGATAACCTGGCTTTTGCAGGAGATGAGAGCTACTATCCTGCAGAGAATTACAGGAATCAGAGGTACATCTTCTGAAATGACTTAGTGTGTTTGGACACAGGCTTCTGAATTTTTTAAATACTGTGTGTGTTTTCATAAGAAACTATGGCTAGTCCAGGGTATTATCCTTCTCAGACATTTTTTTGTCTTTGTTAAGAATTTTTCTTGAATGAGGAAACATACTTTTCCTGGAAAGTGTTTTTATACAATTTAAATTCACTTATAAATGCCTTTTGGTTTTCAGTGAAGTATAAATTGGGGAAACAATGGGGTATTCACAAGTCTTTCTATATGCTCAATTCTTCAAAGGCACTTCTAGGGAGAGACACTGGAGCAGTTACAAGCAACCATTACATTCAAAAATGTGGAGGTTACTCTAGAAGTAAATAATCAAAAGTACATAGAGGTGTTAAGTTTAACATTAACAGCCATTGAAAATAAGGAGAAATTAGTAAGGAGATATTAAGTCAAATATTTCCCAGAGTACTGGGGAGGAGTAATTTTTCACCATCCTTTATGTGTACGATACCCAAGATGATTTTTTTGTCTTTTTTTTAATACACCTTTTATATAACTCTTTTATAGTCTCAGTATTATTAGCATGCATGCTTATAATTCCTCAAATCTGATAACTTATAATAGTCCTGGCATTCTGTTAGGCCAGGAGACCAAACATTGTAAAGACCTCATGGTAGGAGGCTGTAAAACCCTACATTGTCTTGGGAAACCAAAGTCCTCTCTTCCTCTTTTCCTAGTTTTGAGGCATAAACAATATCAATCACGTTGCACAGCAGTATGGAGCTGCTCAAATTGTACACAAAATAATTTTATATAGTTCTTTCCTCCAAGGAAAAATATTCTAATTATAGGGATTACTCATAATTACATCCTTGCTACAACAGAAGTCACTGCTAGTTCATTTATCAAAGTCTTTTAAAAAAAACCTGCTGACTGACCCATTGTCCTCAGCAATATGGGTGACAGGCATAGGTAGGGTGAAGACAAAAGTCACCTTCTGACACTTCTAAACTTCATGAAAAAACAGCAAACAGCTGAATCTCAGTAAACTTAATCTCATAGCATTTTCTCAATAAGCTGGAGGGTACTTTTCCCAGATAAGGCTGAGAGGATGAAACACTGAAGTTAGGTGAGTGCTCTGTGTTTGGTAAATTCTTTTTGTATCTGCTCCTCTTCCTCTTTTCAGGTCAGAAGACAGTTCTGATGAACCAGAAGGACTGCTGGAAGACTATGCCCGTAATAACTTGTCACCTCCACGTTATGAGGAAATATACCCTTTTTCTTCATAAGATCATCATGGACAACAGATAACAATCCTAAGAGATGCTAGCAAGAATCCCAAAAAATCTTTTCTTTAAACACTTGTGTGATAAGACAGTGTGAGCAAGTTCTTGATATTCATACACAGGATCACTGAAGATATTTAATTGCCCCCTTCCTTTTTCTCTGTTAAGATTCATTAGCTCTTTGCAATGCAGCTTAATAGCAGAGCTATTAATTATTCAATGGCTAAACTATTAATAGCAAAGCTGTTAAACTCAAGGATCTAAATCCATATTAGGATTCCCAACAAGAAGCTTGATTATCAGACTTGCTGAAACCAGGGTGAGCTGTGAACACACAAGATGTATGTGGACGATCATGGTTGCTCCTGGACATTCAGCATCTTTAGAAAATATTTGATTTTTTCTTGAGGTATTTTCATTCTTGATTGCTTGGGAAAGTTCAAAAGTGCTCAAGTGTCTGATCCAGGAAAGTGCACTTTATGTCTTAATTTTGTCTGATTCTTTAGAAGAGCTTACTCATTAGTAAGTCCAGTCTACAGATTAGACTTTCTCAGCTTGCTTTACCTGCACAACCAGTCTTGTTGCACAACCCATTCCTGTAGGCATTTTTTTGAAGCATCCTGCTTGAACCAAAGCCTCTCAGAACAGAGAAAACAAACAGTGATTTCTGACAACTTTCACATAGATCTCTAAGATATCCTGCATGCATCAAATTCAGTTCCCTTCTCCGATGGGAAGCAAAGCATGGTCTCCCACCGGGAGTCCTAATAACTGTGAAGTTAATGTCACTAAAGAAAATAGCATTTTTATGAAGCCTCGACAGAGATGTGGGATCCTGCCACCATTAAGGACTTTGACAATCACAGCTGCTGCACACCACGCTGTGGGAGGGCTGTGGTGAAACACCTCTGAGGTCCCTTCTTATTTGAATTTGGGTCTTAGGCACACAGCCCAGGCTGCAGATTGCCCCCAGTATCTAGGCAACTGTGGGCTGTAGTAAACTTTCCTGATCAAGTTCAGCTTGCTTCCATGCATGGAATTCACAGAAATTTGAGATAAACTCATTTGATTAGAGAATGGTGTTGCTGAATGCCAAGACTTTGGGTTTGATCCCCATATGGGCCATTCACTTAAGATTTGGACTTGATGATCCTTGTAGGTCCCTTCCAATTTACAATATTTTGTGATTCTATGGAATATATTTATAGCTGTATTTAAAAACGAGAAAGTGTATTAGCTCCGAAATTTTTCAGTCCAGAATGAAGATCTAAGAGGCTTTGCTCAGGAGCTTTTTAAACCCCAGAGCAATGACAATGCTTTAAGTCCCTACATTTTTATTTTGTTTTTCAACATATATTTTAGGTCTGCTTTTGAATGTGCCTAGAAGTGCAAGTCAGTATTTCCCTATGATGATCCCATTAGGTTTGCTCATCTCCCTCAAGGCAAAAGCTGATCTCAGTTCTCATCTGCTGGGGTGGACACCACACAAAACACCCTGGGGGGCAATGGTCACTGTCCAAAGTAACCAAATGGTGCATTTCTGGTGTGCCTGTGGGTCAGACTCCTGGCCTGGCACAGCACAGCTAAAAGCAGGCATCCATTATGGAATGCATCAACTTTCTCTTATTTGTCGATGCAGCTGTCCTGGCTCTTGCAGATTTCATCCACCTGTGATTGATCTTATTCCTGGGAGCTGGAGAAGCTTGGAATTTGAGCACAGACAGTTGCACACTAATCTGATGTACCTGACATCTGGAAGTCTTGGAGTTTCTGTGCAGCTGCTCTAGCAATCAGGAGCCATGGCTCTGGGTGGAGATGTGCATTCAGAACATTGTCCAGCTGCATGGACCTGCGGGTGCACACCTCCCTGTCCTGTACACTTAGAGGCTGCCAAGAAATAAACCATTATGGGGGGTGTGGAGGGCACAAAACAACCATTGTGCTCCACAGTGATGGACAAAACACTGCCAGAGGTCATATTTGGAAACAACACTTAAACAGTCTCAAAGCTGGATTAGCAACTGCAGCAGCAGCTACTGAAAAGTGAGTGCAAACTTTGTATGGGGTTTTTCTCATTAGAGAAATATGGAACACACTGTTTTTTAGCAGTGATGGCCTGGTGTTAGCAAGTAGTTGGAGAAGGGGAGGCATGTGTATTTGGAGAAGAGGAGGCACGTGTAGCTGGAGAAAGGGAGGTATGCTGTGTTCAGCATGATCTCTATGAGATTGAGTGAGAACAGACGACCTAAAAATAAATGCAAGTTTATCTTATGGAAGTGTCTTGCTCCTTTTCTGAAATTTACACAGAGGTGAATTCATCCTCCCTCTACAGCAGGAAACTGGATGGTCCCAAATCCCCAGTTAGTTCCACATGTACAGAGCCCTGAATTTACCACATAGTTGTGCTGAATCCAGCAAGCACTGCAGTAGCACAGAGGTCAGGCTTGATGGATCCAATTTCTGCCCGGTCACCCTCCCCCACCACAAAAAAATAAATTCCTTCAGTCAGACACCACAGATTTTTTTTTTTCCTGCTGCTCTTCCCTGCTCCCTCCTGCCTCCCCCCCTCCACCACCACCTCCTCCAGTGGCATAAGTTTCATGAGGTAATAATATATTTAATTTTCTTACATCAAATAATACTGACAGAGTAAATGGAAGAAAACTCAGAAGGGTGCACTGTGGACTCCATATTGATTTTAAAGTTTACTTCTAGCTGCATTATATTCATTGTAAATAACTTGAAGAATCCTGGGTTTCTCTTTAAAAAAGAAGATTTAATATTAAGTTTAAATAGCTATATTGAAATTACCTTGACCCATCAGATGAATTCTGGCTGAATTCCATGGGAGTCTTTTGAGAAACTCCAGGGTGGTGACATTTCCTTACTGTACTGAGTGCTGACCGTTGATTTTAAGAACAGAGATGTGCTCTATAAAGGCTTTTTCTTCCTTCTTTTCCTTCCACCTTCTACTTTCATCCTTTTTTCTGTTTTAAGTCTTTTTAACTTCAGGGTTTGGGGGGTTGTTCTATGTGTGTTTGTTTGGATTTTGGTGATTTGTTTGTATGCTTGTTTTTACTGTGATACATAACCATCACATGAACTCACTTCTTAACATTAAGAATTCCTTCTACCCTGTGATGAGTGAAAGAACAAACCTTTTTGGCCTTCAACCAGGGTGAACTGTCACAGCCCATCTAGATTATACTGTTGTAACTTCCTAAAGCACCTGGAAGACTGTATTTGAGATTTTGCTCAATCCATTTTTAATTTAAGGTGGTGCTCTTTAAGCAAAATTGCCTTCTCCCACATTGCAGACCTGCAGAATATGGGGGATTTAATAGTTTAAGGTGCCTTGCATTCTAGTCCTAGTGATAGAATGGTGTATGTATTTTCAGCTATGTGACCCTGTGTGGGTTCTTGGGATTTTTCCTAATATAACTCTATTTATAAGATTTTGATCATAAACTAGTTAACATATGAAATCACTAGTCTGTGACATGTCTGTTGATATGAAACTGAGCATGATCTATTAATTTCAGTAAAAACTCTGCACAGAGCTTTTCTAAGATCAAGGAGCTATTTCCAGACATTGGATGCCGTATGGTGCAGCGTGCGAACGTGCGAATTACTTCTCAGATCAAATTCGAAGTCTGCTTTTTCACACCGGCGCTGTCGTATCTGCGGCCGGTACGGAGGTCAGCCAAGGAGGCGTTTGATGCGCTGTGCTTTAGCATCACTTTACCCCAGCAGCCGAATATCACCAGCTGCTGCCGTTCCGCGAGGGATGATGCCCAGCGCAGACCACGCACGGGCGAGGGCGCTGAAATCCTTCGAAGAGCTATTTTTAAACTGAATCGGGATTTAGGAAATCTGGGTCTCGGGAAAAAAAAACAAAAAACCTGTAAGTAGGGCTCGTTCCTTCCAGAGAGCCCTAGTGACGCACACGGCGGCCGCTCCCCGCGGGGAGGATGCTGCAGCCTCTATCCCGCATGGAACCCGAGCCCCGCTCCCTGGGGGCTGTGCCCGGCTGGACCGCGGCCGAGGGGCTCCCCCCGGGCCGGAGCGGTGTTTGTCCGGCTGTCCCCGGGCAGGAGCGGTGTTTGTCCGGCTGTCCCGGAGCGGTGTTTGTCCGGCTGTCCCGGAGCGGTGTTTGTCCGGCTGTCCCCGGGCAGGAGCGGTGTTTGTCCGGCTGTCTCGGAGCGGTGTTTGTCCGGCTGTCCCCGGGCAGGAGCGGTGTTTGTCCGGCTGTCCCGGAGCGGTGTTTGTCCGTCTGTCCCGCCGCGCCGGCAGCGCCAGAGGGCGCCGGGGCCGCCGGGGCGCAGCCGCAGCCGCGGAGATGCCGCCGGTGCCCGGTCCCCTCCTCTGCTCACCCGCCCAAGTTAAAACTGTGCGGGTTTAAGGAAATGTGTTCCCCCACTGACCCGACGGGTGTCAGAGGGGCACAGCTGGCAGTTTGTGAGCGGCCCCGCGTTGTGAGACAAGCGGCATTTCAGGCCGGGGAGCCGAAACTTCGACTACACAAGATGCCGTTGAAGATTATCGTTGAAGATTATCCTGCTCTATCTCACAACCGAGAGTTATCCAAGAACAAAATACTCGTGAAAGACCCAGTGAAAACCCCAGTGAAATCGCCGAAGAACAGGGCACCCATCCCTGCTCTCAGAGCAGCTCGCACACCCCTGGTTTCACATCTGGGGGGACTGCGGCTTGGGGGTAGACGCTGCACAGTGCACTGACATGCACATGCACCCCCGTCTCTTCTCTCCGCTGTCACCTAATGGGACAGGCTTCTGACTGCATGAAGGAGCAGGGGGAGTCCAAGGGTCATTTGCAAAGAACTGGGGCATGCTGTTTGCATACAGCACCTAGATAACCTCTGCCTGCTTCAAGTATCATCACTGGTTCCACTTTAGCTGTCAGGCTGAATAGACGTCAACAGGACTTGCTGAACGTGGCTGTTGCTGCCCCATCCCCAGTGTGAATCAGTGTGTCTGTCACAGAAGCATACAGCAGAGCAGGTGGGATCCCATGGGCTGTGCCTGCATTAGCTGAGCAGCGCTGCTCAGCAGGAGAGGGCCTGAAAAGGAAACAGCAGGTGCAGAGAACTCGGTAACCACATGCACTGCGTGTTGGAGAGGCTTATATCAGACTACTCCTGTGGACTTGATGCTGATTAGCAGTTGAAATACACATTGTTCTCCAATGGTGTATTTTCCGGTACTGATTCATCCAACAGAAATTATTCATCTCACACCTGTGATGTGATGTGATATGATATATGATGAAAATCTTCACAGAGCGAGTGAAGAGTGTAGGAAGTATCTTAAATAGCATCTGATTTAGAGGCACTTGTTGCCCTGCAGACTGGGATGATGACTTGCAGCAACTGCAGGAGTTGTACGTTGTAGAGCAGAGAGGCTTCTCCTCAACTTCCTGAAAGCAAAGAACTCGTGGGAGAGCCTTTCCCAGCACTGACAGAGGTTACTTTGAGAGATCTCACAGTGTGCTCCTGACACCTCCAAAGGTATATATAGCCTAATTTTGAGATGTAGCAGGCTTGTGCCTTCCTGAACAATAATTGCAAAGTGATGAAGAAATATTCCCATGGGGAACAGGCAAAATTACTCCCTAGCTCTTGTGGTTTTGTACCTCATTCCTTATGTGATAACAGCACAGGGTCAAGGGTAAATCAGCAGTGGCATGATTGTATCTGTGTCGTGTGTGGCATCTCTAATGAGCAATTGATTATATCTACACACACTATTTAGCAAACACCATGGGACATGTTCTAGCAAAGTAGCTGCTGTACTTCTCTTATAAAATCCTAGGATGAGATTAATGCTCTCCTGTTTGGCTTATATCATGTCAGATTTTTTTTTTTTTTTAATTGCTTATTTTTGCAGATGAATCATCACTCTATATGCAAGATGCTATGCTTCCTTCTTAGGGAACAGGGCAAGCTATTTAACAGCCCAGAGTAGATGACCCAATAATTTCATGTTTTGCATAGCTGCAGCGTCCTCTTTACTTACAGTTCAGTGAGTTTGCTCAAGAGCTTAGCTCTAAGGTAAAGCTTCATGCTCTGTCAGCTGAAGACATACCTAAAGAAATACAGAACTATAATGCAGTCCAAGGTCATGACTTTCAAAACAAACTGAAGAACAATCAAACCCAAAACAAAGAGGTGTGTATTTTAAATTTCTCACCATGAAACTGGCTGTAGCTTCCATGTTAATGGGCACTGCTTGGGGTACCCTTCTTGTTTCTCTGCTGCTCTGCAACACAAAACTAGAAACAGAAAGAGTCAACACTGGTGTTCAAGGCAGCATTGACTTGACACATTGCCTTTTGTCCCTAGGCACCTGCCACCCATCCCCATGCTCAGCTGACAGAGCTTTGCCCCACACAGAGGTCTGGCAAAAGCTGGCAGTTAGAAAAGGCTGCGATTTCCACATCTTTGCTATTTTTGTTTTTCGCCATTTAACAAGCCATCTTCTGGATTTATGTAGAGCAGGACCACAGTTGCCACAGCACACACATCATTTTTTTCAAAAACCACATGCACTAGATAACCATTTGGCCTCACTCTGCTTAAACCCTATTAAGGAACAGAATAAAAGAAACTAAGACTTCAGCAAGAATTCATCTCTTCTGAACTCTAGAAGTGCTGTAGAATTATTTTTTTTGCCACAAAACAGCAGTTCCCTGAAAAATCTTTCATGAAAATGTAAGGAAAGAGACAAATTATTGGAAATATACATATATAATCCATCAATATGTGATCTTATTTATTTTGATAAAATATTAAGAGAAGATAAATATTATTTTTCCTGTATCAGTTCAAATAAGGCATTATTCTTATTGTATTCTGCTTCCCCAGTTTTTGCACTCAAACCAGAGGTACTTGAGTGTTTTGCAATGTGCCAACACTGCACTATTGTAGATCTTTCGGTGTTGTTTTGGTCTTTTGCAGACTGACAGGTGCTTTGTCTTCTTGCCCTCCACAGTGACTGGACAGGGACTGATCAGGACACCTACAAGCACTGTATTGCCATAAGAGCAAACATAGATATACATGAACCCAGCACACAAAGAGCAGAATGACTTCTTTAAAAATCAACTTTTGTAGGGCTGTGTCAGTGGGAACTGGACTAATGTGCCAGTTGATGAGAGAGTGCAGCACTGGGAGCACCAAAGTGGAAAAGATTTGTACGACTCCTGCTGTGGTGGGCAACTGCACGAGTCCTTTCATAAATAGTTCAAGCTCCATTTTAGAGTTAGTTCGTATTTGGCCCTGCTTTTAATGGAAGGTAGGAAAAAGTCAAAAAGAGAAAGAAAGACTCAACATGGTAGAGAAGAGAAAGGCAGGTAATAGTTAGGGGGAAAAAAATAAACTCCTTTTACATATTATGATACCTTTTTTAATGTCTTTGCCTTCTCAGTCCATGCTCTATATGTTGCTCTTGACAGTTAATCAAAATCAAGCAACAAATGTGTTAATTTTTTAGTTTACTTAGCCATACAGACCAAGATGGTGACCCACCACCTTGGGTAGCATTACTAAGATAGTTTTTTCTACATTATATGTTCAAGGATTTTATGTTACCTTCCTGTTATTTTTACCAAAATCAGCCTCTCCTCCATCTGTTTAGGGAAAAAAAAACATCCAAATGAGCTACAAAACTATGTCTCTGGTTCCAAACAAGTAGTGAAATTTTAATATTAACAAACATGCCACCATAATCTAAACTGTGTTTGTGATCTAACTGGATAATAATTCACTTGTAGTATTACCAGTTCAAAATGAACATCAGTATAAGTATTGTTGGTGCAGGTGTAACTTAATGAATTCAGGCTCATTTTATCTGCCACTTAGTTGCTTATATTGGTGTGGGGAGCATTAGGTCCCCCAATTTTTCATAATGAGCAACACCATTAAACTGTCACAGAACAATATACATCAGAGATTTTCCTTAGACCCCATAAAACAACTAACAAAAATGTTATGGTTGCCAGATTTACTGTGTGCTTTTATGCATCCAGCAAACAGAACTGATTATAATACTTTCTCTCTGGCTACTATTTTTGCTCTTGTTTCAATAGTGCATGAAAATCTATGTGAACTGAAAAACTCATTGTCAGAGGCATAGAAGTGGTAGCAGGTTCCTGAACATAGCACAGGATCTCTGTTTGTACTTTTCTCTGCTGCATTGGACATATATTTTTGTTAAGTTAAATACACAAGCAATGAGGTCAGACGAAAGTGTGTGATTGCAGAGTCGTGTCACGAGCCCGTTTAGAACATCTTGGGTTGTGTGATTGCATGTAATTGATAATCACATGCGGACATGCCTAAAATGCTCACCTCTTGATTTAACCTATTGACACAGGCCTGTATTAAGTCACTGAAGACTGAAAAGCAAGAGCGGAAATACTAAGGAAAAAGTATTCATTGGTGTTTTTCAGAAGGTGATGTTATTGTTCATTGTTCATTATCAGAGGATAAATTATTTTCATTGTTCATTTAATTGGTGTCACAATACATTTTATAATAATATGTGTAAAATTATTTCATAACTTGTCCCTTGCAGCTGAATTTCCCATCTTTCACTTACTAAAGAACCACCTAATCCTAATTTAACACCCTTCAACAACAGAATATTTTGTTACCCAGCTCCCTTTCCGCTCACTATCATGAGAGTAAACTTTGACCTGCCACCAAAAACTAAGAGAAATCTACCTTTTTCAAAGGCAACAATTTACACACTGCTTTTCATGTTTCATTCATTAATATGTTTTTTCAGCCCTCTGTAAAAATTTCTAAGATGCTCATTATCAGCAAAATGGGAATAAATTCAGCCATGGTTCCATAGGTTCAACCAATTAAAATAATGTCATTTTCCCACAGTGACATTACACCAGGCTGATGCAATCTGAAAAATAATTACCTTCATATCAGGTACTTGTTGTCATTTGCCAACCAGCTATAAGACCTGAAGAATAGGATGAATGCTTCAAGCCAGTTTTCATTAAATAGCTGCCAGAAAATGCCCAAAACTCAAATCTTCACTGCTTTTATAAATACTTTTATTAACATATGAATAAACTGCATATTTGAATTTTCACTAATACAATTGTCTCCTCCAGAAAATCACAGTTAAAAGCTGAAGTGAATGTTCCTTTAGAAAGTGCTCTTTGTTTATAGAAATAGTCTTAGCAGTTAATGGTTGGCAAGGCTTCAAACTTAGAATTACATTACATTGGTAATTTTAACTTTGTCATCTTAAATAGATCCAGTTTGGATGTATGAATACAAGCAATGTAGGACAACCTTCAAAGAACTGCCTTTAAGCAGGCTTTATTCTATCCCATGAAGCTTTGTAATTCCTTCTCTTATTATTAATAGCTGTTAAGTGCTGACAGCATGCTTGGCACTGAATGAAACGCAGGAGCAGACATGGTTCTTGTTAAGGGTGGCCCTCGGGAGGTCATTTACTGTGTGTAACAACAACAACAACTTTATTGGAGCAGTAACCCGCTAACACAGCTGCAGCCCGGGTATCAGGAGGTGTCGCTGTTTAGACGATATAGTGGTGTGTACATACATGCAGATATGACTCCTTTCACACGTTAATTTCTTCACAGCTCACAAGGTTATCAGCTGAGCAGGTAAGATATTCAGAGGTAGCCAAAGAAACTCTATGTCCCAGAATGTCTTTTTGCAGGGTTTGCTGCCTGCAGCCAGGGGGTGTGCAAACCATAGGCACAGGCCAAGCAGTTAGGAGCATGACAGGTTCTGGATGCACTGGGGTGGAAGGACAATCCTCTGCTGCTAGATCTTATGGCAGGTTCAGACACAGCATTAAAGGAAACGGTGGAAAAGGACTGGCAGGCAGAGGGATCTTGAAGATGCCTTATGTAGGTGGCTTTCTTTTGAACCAGGAACTGTTGAAAAATAATGTTGAGGGAATGGTTTGGAAGACAGCTGCAAACCCTGCCTCCTAACAGTGAGCTCCTGAATCCCTGAATCCTCCTAGGGCAAACTGAAGCGCCAGAGCAGAAGACAATTTCTGCTCTTCTGCTGCAGGTAAATCTGGCATGCCCAGCAGATACCATCTGTCTAGAGTCACAGAGATAATGCCTAGCTCCTGACCTTCAATGTCCTATTAGATGTCATTGTTCAGTTTTAGCTAAACCAAGATGAGAGCTCTACTGCATCATCACATATGGAAGGTAGAAGAGAACTCACCAAGTTCACACTTCAAGATGTATGTGAGCCAGGAGTTTTGCAAGTGACCTGGTCAGATGCCTATGCAGTGCCCAGAGCAGAGGAGGTGACTTACTCCTCCCCAAAAATGACTGACTGCCCAGAAGTGTCACTGCTGAGTCTCCTCACTTCATATGAGTAGTGCCCACATCCACCAGTGTGTCTGACCTGACACATAAATGCTACCAAGGCAGGGTTGTCTGTCCTCTGCTGTCCTCTCCTTTGGATCTGCACTAATACTTTATACCAGTGTCCAGGTAGAACTCTTGTGTTTGCAGCTAGACTCATGTCTGTGTCTTCTTCCCCAGGGCTCTGCTCTGCTACTCCAGCCATGGCCACAGACAACCTTGCATCAAGTGAGGCTGGCTGGGGGTGTCTGACCTGTAAGCAGGTGGATAAAGCTCCACATAAATAGATGTTGTACCATGCAGAAGGTAAGTTACCACTAGGTGTGCAGATGCTGGTCAATGATAATGGCAGGAGAAAGTAGGTCCAAACACATCAAATAGTTCTCTCAAAACTGTTTATCTTAGTTTCATTTTAATTGCCTGGCTGTCTTGTTTCTTGCTGCACAAAACCTTCCTACCCCCTGCAACATCGCCCATCCTCAAAGAGATACTAACAAGTCTCCCCCCCCTTTTTGCTGTCTGCCTCCTAACACTAATTTTAGGTGTATCTGCTCTTTCAGTACCTCTGCTACAAACAGAAAAACTGTCAGAAAATGTTCAATTACACTCTAATTATGCATAGTTTTAAGGTCTTGCAACTGGGTACTCCAAAAATATTAATTTAAAAGTCATTAGTCACTTGTGACCATTTGAGCTATATATTAGTTAAACTGATAATTTTTTACTTTCTAAGGAATAGCCTTGCTTTTCATACCCTCCTATGCAGTGTTCTCAATATTGTTAAAATCTGCTTTTCTGTAAACCCACTATTCCATTGTATTAACACTTGAGCCTGCAAAGGCTTTTCCCTGCGCAGTGTTTACACCCGTTTGACTGTGATGTACTTTTAAAAGAGCATTGGAGGGGGTGGCACAGGGGGAGTGTCTGCAGGAACTGCATAGTGACTGTGCAGATTTCTGTATCATGAGCTGGCTTCCATATCAATCCTATGCTGGGAACATGCCCTCAAACAAAAGGAAAGTTGTACAGGGTGATTTGCAGACAGGCACCACAAGGTAGGCATTTTCCAATGCATGACAGTGATCTGAGATCCAGGTTGCTGGACTCTGTGACTGCATTGTAAGAGGGAGAAGTTTCAGCAAGGCTAGAGCTAATTGCCTCAGGAACTGAAATAATGTAGAGGGAGTAGCATGGAGGGATGAACAAACTATTCAAAAAGCTGAGTAAATATTCAAACAGTTCACCCATGGTGCTACAGCTGAATTATGAAGAGCATCACAGAATTTTTTGGCTGTGCTGCATCATGTTGCAGTGGCTAGTAAACACATCTCCCCTGGCTTTTTGCACCAATATGGTGCAAATACAATCTTAGTCTACAAAACGATACAAGATAGAAAATGCTGGTCAATCCAAAAGTTTCTCATTTTCCAGAAGATTATTATGCAACAGAAGAAATAGTATATCTGTTACAAGATAGTGAATAGCAAGCACTTATGTAGATTGTTCTCTATATTAAAATTAGTACTTACATGTCCCTGTTTTTTTCTTTATTTTCAAATAAAAATCTGCACTAAAAACTTGTGAATGCAGAAGATATCTTCCTCCCCGTCTCTGTTTACTACTAATTACTGTGTGTCACATACTATTGGCCATTTCCCGTCTCCCTCCTCAACCACACATCCACTTCACACATCACCTCTCACTGCTCCCTGTTTCCTTCTGAACTCCAGCACAGAGCATGTTTGGTTCAACTGTTTTTTAAACATTAACTCCTCCACCATCACAGAGAAGACAGCAACTCTGTGTATCTGCCATAATAGTAGTCTTTTTATTTTTCTGCTATGTTAGTAAATGAACCACCATTTCACTTTTCCAATGCCATTGCAGATAAGATAGCCATAAAGGCATTTTCCAGCAGGCTTTGAGGAGAATTGAACATAGAGTTCAATAAGTATCCTAATTAAGGCACAAAATAGACCTAGCAAACTTTATAGTACTTAATATGTCATCTTCCTATCTCTTAAACCCAATAATGTGCAAACCACCACTATATTGGAGCATTATATCTGCTATAACTTATGTCAACTTGGATCACACACCCCCCTCTTTCTTAAACAATGTTTGGCAGAGAACCGAGTGTGGAAACTAGACTGTTTTACATTAGCCAGAAGTACATTTAAATCATTCTCACCAAATGATTTACAGTGGATTACAAATTCTTATATGACATTTTAAGTTAATGATTAGGCAAAGTAATATATCACTAAAATGATTGGGTGCATATGTATTTAGCTTCTATGATTCTAAATTTCTCTTTGGTTTGGAAGACTTCCTTGAACTTATTTTCCCCAGCTGAAGGGAAAAAAAATAGGAAAAAAGAGTAAAAGACTCTAACATTTCTGCCTGTCTTCTTAAACTATTGACTAAGTCAAGAGGAGTTTTGTCCCTACAGAATGGTTAGGTCATGAAGAAGCACTGGTAAGTTGATTAGTGCTCTTCAGGGAGATATTGGCAGGTGTCAGTATTGCACAGCATTTCCTTGCCCTATTGTGCCCCAGTGAAAGGAGGAAAAGCTGGACAGAGAACAAATAAGATTTTATATCAAACAACAAAAACAACAAACAAACAAATCTGTACTTGTTCTCCATGTACAGGCATTTCTGTGGAGCTCTAAAAATTGTAGGGATCCTATGACACTGGAAAAATGGGATTTGCTGACTCTGTCTAGCAAGTGGACTTTGAAACACAAGTGAAAGAAAGTAGAACACAGTAATAAAACACGGGCTGTTACACCAGATGCTAACAGGTGACTGGAATTCTTAAAAAGAAACAGTGACATACAATAAATTATTTGTTTAATTTATTGCTGGGGGCCAGGATCCTGCCAGTGCTGAAAGATAACAAGCAACTTTGCATTTACAACATATATGAAATAAGGAAGACAATTTTGTGTGCTGCGGAGGTAATAAAAATAAAGGAAACCATTCACCAGTGCATAGTTACTTGTGTGTAAATGTGTGCAAATCAAGACTTGTGGCCATCACCCTCTGGTCTGTTGCAAGCAAGCAGCTGCCCTGTTGGTTTTGCTGTGTATGGCTGCAGTGATTCATTCATTCATATGAGCCTTGTTCTTGGCATAGCAAAACCAGGCCAAATATGCATTGCATGCTCATTTTGGCATCCATCATATCTTTCATCTGCAGTTTCAGATTGCTGAAAAATAACAAACAGAATTATTGCAATATTTATTGAATTTATTAATGACCTTACATCTTAAAAGTATATAGGGAATAAAAAAAGAGTAAGTGCCAGACATGAAGGAGTGATCTGAATTCATTATTGACTTCTATTTGGATTTCCCTAGTCATTCTTCAAGTTTCCAGCACATTCTATAACAGATCAGGCTCCATACACTTCTCAGAGGAGTTTACCTACGGAACACCACAAGGGCAATTTCTGCCATCATGATTCTTTACTAGAAGTTTTAAGAGAAAGGTGCCTCTCTCTCCTTGCACCAAACGTAAACATGTTAGGTCTTCTTCCTCAGGCAATGCCAACACTCAAGAGGTGACATGAGAGTCTGGCACAAGATTGCATCTCATCAGACAAGGTCAATGCTACGTGTTGGCCCTAGGACAAAACTGCAAAACGCTATCAACCATAAATCATAGGCACAAAGGTTTTTGGTGGAGAAGTAGATTGAAATGTATTATGTTCAGGACAAGTGCCCAGGAAGAGGATTCAAGAGAAAGCTAATCCTGAAGTGAACAATGTGCGAGGATATAAATAGCAATGTGCAGCCTACTTTGGGTAAATAAAAATCAAAGATTCTCACCCAATAAAATCCTGAGACTGCAACAAAATAAAGAATGAAAGCTGAGAGAAATGAGAGAAACAACAGTCTGTCTGGACTGAAATATAAAATTCAGCCTAAATTGTCCAGGTTTCTTCTACAGTGCATGTACACCTAATAAGAGGAATAAGAAGAGGGCCTAAGCAGTTACAAGATGAGAGCACTGAAGGGGCTCACAAAGAATGCTAAGGACAGGGGAGCACCTGTCCAGCCTTTTGCTTTTAAGCACCTGCTGGATGTATTTGTAGGAAACTGTCTTCACCTGCAGAGGCAATATGGCCTAATACCTCCTATGGGTCATATTGTACATACACAGAGTATGAGGTTACCTCATGTTAAGAAAATTATCATTAGCAATATAGTTTTTAAAAAATCTAAAGAACCGGGTTACAGCATTTTCTCTGGAAGTAGGAAGGATGGCTTAATTTCCTTAGCAGAATGACTGTTAGCTCTAACCTGCATCTGCCTTATCCATAAAAGTACCAACGTTCCTCATTCTAGCTATGTGGAGTGAAGAATGTAGGTTAACACAGTGAGTAAGCACTGCTCAACCCTCATGAATAGCATCACTTGGAAGGCTTAGGAGTTCTGGGGCTTCGAGTCCCCTTTTGAGATACTAAAACCAAAAGCATTATATTAGACATATTAGCAGAACAGGAAGCAAGTACCAGAAGCATAACTGAATGCCTGAAAATAAAGGATCTAGAGCTGTACTCCCCTTGCATTGTCAGTGCAGATCATTAAAAAGGGCTCAGATATTCTCATGACAAATGGGGAACATAGATTTCATTTTTAAATTTTCAGCCTCTGAGACTGAGAAGGACATTGAATTCAGGTGTCTCATTTCTGTCACATTGTTATATATATAATGAGGTGCATCACTCAGCCCTGTATATCAAGCTGGCATCTGGCAACACACTTCATCCAAAATAAATTGGTCCAAAATCAGATTTTCCTGGTGTCTCCAAGATGAGCTTAGAATTCTCCTGGTCTCATAGGTCACATAGGAATGTGCTGCTTAGGGATAAAACTGACTAGATTTTGTATTAATGTTGCAGTGTGAAACTGAAGTCTCAGGATTGCATTCATCAGGCCTTGGGGAGGGAAAGAAGAAAGAGAAAGACTGTGTAGTAACCTTAAGCAAAATTTTACAGTGGCACCCTTAAGTATGGCAAGTCTTCCCATACATCCAGTGAAGTCTGGTATTGACCTGGACACTCAGGTTTCCAGATTTTCAAAAAATTTATGTAAGAATGATGGTCTTAGGGCTTGGAGTAAAATGATTTATAGTAGGCATGTAAATTTCTACAGGTGTGACATAGCAGCCCAGACAGAAGTCTGGGAGACCCAGTGGGCACTGAGTTCTTTCTCAGTCCTTTCTAAATAATATTGTATACTACCCCAAGAGATTGCATAAATTGTCCAATGTTACACAACAGGACAGTGATGGTAAGACAATTCTAAGCATTAGTATGTGTTGCTTCTTCTTTCAAAAAGGTGAAGTCTTGGACATAAGAGTTTTGTATGTACTATTTCTGAGCTAGAAGAAAAGCAATCTTTGCTAAAGAGTCTCCTTATAAAGACCCAACATACAATTTTTTCTTCCAGCTAAGGCAGCAGGATTGAGCCTTAAAGTATCTTTGTTAGCCTAGTTAATAGATTATTGTCCAAAATAAACATATTTCAGTAAGTGCAAGACTGTTTTTTCCTCCTCTTTCTGTCTTTTGTTCAACTTCAGCTCAGCTATTTATGATTCATTTCATGAGCCACTAGGTTTTCTCTAAAGGCACTAAAAAGGGCCAGAGCTATCAAACAGTTTTAGTGACTAGTGCCAACAAGGAACTGTTTTCCTCCATGCTATAAAGCAGGCACTGTCAATAGACTACAACCGGCAATAAACTATTAAAAAAGGAATTTATGATGGCTACTTATTATCCTCCTGAAATAATGTTGTTACAAGGCTGCCCTTTCCAGTCCTCCACAAGGATCACATGGCAAGTGCCTAACAAAGGGAAAGGCCCAGATCTGCAGGGACTGTCTACAAAGAGCCCAGGAACTGCCACATGTTATGTGGGCAAACACACCACACCAGCATTTCAAAGCAGCAGAGAAATTGTCCCACACTGGATCTGGGCTTTTTACAAATGAGCATTTCATTTAAGGTGGGGCCTTAATTAACTTATATCTAGAACATGTTGCATTGTTTTAAGAGCTAAATATCAAATTATGGAGGAATGTCTATTATTGTTTAGGGAGGAATCGGGAAACCACAAGGATAAAATAAGAAATGGCAAAATCTCAAAAGCAATCAGATCTGCCTCTTATTTTAGATTTCTTAAAACCCCCTAATTCTAGCTCTTTTCCCTTCCTCTCCAGCCCTATAACAGGCTTTCTTCTTTGCTGAAATATCTTCTGTCTCTAAGTTGACATTTGACTATGACACTGGTCTGCAATTGCTCTATATATATATATATATATATATACACCACTTGCGTTACTAGAGTTTCCAATTAATGAAATGTTGCCTTCAATAAATATTTTAGAAATAAGGAAATTATACAATTCAAACTTCAGTGTCATTTGGATTGACTTCTCCTGGTCTGGACCTTCATACAGTGTGCCCCTTGAATCCTCAGTACATCAGGCTGGAGACATACAGACTGTGGCCAAGGCTGAAGGCACAGCCCTGAAAGGAAAGAAAAGTCTCCTGATTATTACTAAAGTCTCCTAATAGTAACTGGGTCTCAGGAATGACAGAGACGGTCCTAAAAGTGTGTAGAAAGAAGCAAAGTGTGCTTTGAAGAACTTAAGAGAAAAAAAACATTTTCATCTAGTTTGAGCTGAGAAATAGAACAAAAACTGAGGTGTGGTAGAATGGGATGGAAGGACACCATTACTGATATTTGGATTAAAAAACAAAACAGACAAAACCAACAACACAAAAAAAACCAATAACACCCCAACCAACTACTAGAATACATTTGCAGCATTAAGATTTCTCAATGTCCTGATCACTTGCAGTAAAGTTATCGGGAGGGGGTACTCTCCTCTTGCCCTTGTTGCTGCAAAAGAGTAGTTGCCTTATATTATGTTTCTGAATAGTGCATCTGGAGGAGAGATGATGTTATTTAATAGCAGATGTTATTCTGAGAACATAACACTTATTCTCAGCAAGGGACTATTTTTAAATTCAGTTTTGTAAACTTTATGAACTGCAAACAAAGAATGTGCACAGCAGAAAATAATGAAATACCATGTATAGGAACCTCAGATGAAAAATAACCATTTTAGTAAGAGAACTTTTTACAGATAGTATCTGTGTGGTAAAAGCACATGTGAGCAAGAGTTAAACTGCTGCTGAGACTATAGCACTGGGTTTGCAGTGTTTTCCTTTATTATTTCCCATTGAAAGAGACCGTCCTGTCTGTGATTGTCTCTCACTGGCTTCTTGACTTTATGCAGTTATAATCACATCTCTACAGTGAGAGGAACAACAATTAAAATACCGAATCCATGAGAAGCCATAAATCCTGCAAAACCATTGAAGTTAATCACTTCAACTTCTTCGAGAAGAAGAATTCACATTCTGTTTCCACACAGTGTTTCCACACACATTCTCTTTCACAGCACCTTCTGCCCCTTGTGACGCTTCCATGGTCTACAAGCACTCACTCAAAGAACCAGGGCATGGAGAGGGAGCACAGCCTGTGGCTGGCCACACGGAATATTCACCCCTTCCCTGTGAACCCTTTCAGTGAAATATGGTCATTAATCATTATTTGGCTCATTTTTATCAGCATATGAATGGTCTGAAGTGAAACCATCACCTTTCACTGAGCCCTGAGAGGACTGCAGCAAAAGAAATGCAAGATCTTTAAAATTTATGGTTTGGCAGCATCTTTTAAGTGAAGGGCTTTGGAGGCAAGAAAAAAAGAAAAGTGTTTTAAGTGTGCACAAACAGAGAGAAGCATTTAATTAAAAGCATGAAAGAAGACTAAAGACTACGTTCATTCCTGCTTTTTGGTAACATATGCCTATCCTATAATTGCTTGTTAATAGCCTCTGCAAAAGCAGCTCGGATTAGTGGGTTTTCTGGATGAGGGATGGAAACTCTGGCGAGTTCAGCTGTTGAAATCTTATATGAACTAGTACTGTATGGAGACGGTGAGGGGGGAGCAGGGTGAAAAGGGGAGCGGTGGGTAAGAGAAATTAAAAACAAAAAAAACCAAAAACAAACAAAAAAAACCCCTAAACCTATAGAAACTCCGGCTTGCAGGGATATTTTTCTAATTATCACCTTGGCAAGATACTGTTCCGTGCTTCCAAAGCCAAGTTCTCCCTCACCAGCACGGGTTTTACACTCTCACAAATGTTCTCTACTTCCGTCCCTTCCTCTCTCGCTCCCTCCCTACTTTCCTCCCTCCCTCCCTTTCTCCCTCCCTTCCTCTCCGACCTTTCCAGGGGTTTGTACAAATCACCCACAGAAATGCCCCCGGGTGTCGCTTCGCAGTGCCCGGAGCCGGCGGCCGAAGGGGGCTGTACCAGAGATACCCTCTCGCTCGGCCACGACTCCTCCGTGGCACAGACAGCAAAAGCCGCTCTTTCTGGGCCACCCCATGTCCTCCACACAGGCTTGAAACACCTTTTTTTTCCTGTTGATAGGCAGCCCTCTGCTCGGTAAGACGCCGCACATTTTAGGACAGAGCTGCAGAACTGTCCGCGGGGAGAAAGGAGAGGGTCGGAGGAGGACGAAAGGCAGGGGTGTGCCCATTGGGACCCCTGAGGGTACCCTCACAAGTCCGCTGACCCCAGAGCGGACATAGTGAAGCCCCGCAGAGGCAAAATCTCCTCCAGCATCCTCCGCCGCAGAGGAGAGCGCGGGTCTGAGGGTCTATTCCGCGGAGCCACCGGCGCCGGTGTTCCCGAGGGGCTGGCGGAGCCGCCGGTAACGGGGCGCTGAGGATGCGAGAGGCTCCGCGCTGGGAGTGACAGCAAAGAGAGTTCCGTGCGCCCCTCGGGAGGGTGGGGGGCTGCGGAGGGGCGGCGTTCTGATTTCTCAGCCGTTTTGTTAATAATAGCAACGCTTTAATGCTTTGGTTACAGCACGCTCGTCCTTCACGGTATCTTGCACCGGGCTTATTTTATGAGGGACTGAACCGCCATACGGGGATTCGCACTGAATAGTTCTTATGTATTAAACCACTCCACGTTTCATGGCTACATCGACAACTCGTTTCAGGCGCAAATACTGGGGTGTCAAGCTGTCACAAATTCCATCCCCTTCTCTGACCTGCGTCCATGCTATTGCACTGGGACAACGGGGAATGCTCGGGAAAATATTTGCTCCTGAAAATCCATCGCCCGCATTTTCCCCTCGACCTCTGCCGGCCGCTTCTGAGCACCCGAGAGCGGGGAGCGCGGCACCGCCGCCTCGCTGCCCACCTCCCTCCGGCGCTGCTGCGGCTCCCATCGGCTCCCCGCCGGCAGCCCCGAGCCCGAGAGCCGCGTCCTCGGTGCGAGCTGCTCCGCTCCCCGAAAGGCACCTCCGCGACGCTTCTGCTGGACCTGCGGCGCCGGGCAGACCGGAGAGCAGCGGGCAGGCAAACTTCCTCTGTGACATCTGAGGCGAAAATTCGGTTTTGAGTTTTCCGTTACCTGTTGACTGGAATCAGGCATATAGGGGAAGCTTTCGATATAATGCTGCTTTCGCTCTCTGTAAATCCCACATGTTGTAGTCAAATTCTTACCAGCTGGGAGGGCCAGAGCAGTAAAATCCAGCAATTCTCTTTCATCATAAATCAAGTTTATGAACTGTAGTACAAGGTATATAACTCTGGAAGCTGAACTTTTTGGTGGTGAATGGTTGTTGAAATATTTGAATGTGACATTGTCAAATTCCCTTTTCCACCTAAAACCTGACATAAGCTAATTCTTACAGTTATCTGTGTGTCTTGCTTAATTTGAAATAATATCACCTGGCATAAATTACGTTAGACAAACAGAGAAAACGTAAAAAAAAAAAAAAAAAAGGAGGTAAACGTCGCAGCGTAACGTTTACAATAAAAACCCCAGGTACTGATTCAGCCTACGGTTCTGATCTGCATATTTGTAATCAGATGTGTGCAGGAGCCTGACCATGACATACTGTCATGTAGTGGTAGTCAAAGAATAAGTGACCTTGTTTTAAAAGGAAATTTAAAAGTACCCGTTCAAATTTCGTTTTTTTAAGGCCCTCTCTATCCTTGCAATAAGCACAATATCAAAAGTATACCCGCACAAGACAAATGCCATTCCAGTCTTATTTTTTCCTTGATTTTAATTTCTTACTGATTTATTCTAGAGTTTCTTAGGAACAGAGAAACTGAAGGAACAAACCCGTGGTGTCCTCTCGGATTTGTGCTCGGATACTGATTTGCAGTAGATTGAGAGGACTGTTGTTCCTCCCCTAAAATTCAGAGTACCATCTACATCGAAGTTCAGTGTTTCTTGTTAGGGGTTTGATCGTGCAATAGGTAGGAAGGTTGCTCAGGAGTATCTGGAAAAGGGTAGCTTAGAGCATTATTTGCTGTCAGTGTTTTCATACCTAGGACTGTGATTTCCAGTCGTTTTTCAGGACGATCTATGGCATTTAGCAAGACACTGATTATTGTTACCATTATAATCACAACCACGAATATTGCACCGACTACCAATAAAATGTATCGATCCAGCAGCAGAGAACACAGTATTATGCCAGCATAATAGAAGATCTGGGTACACTTCTCTGACTCCCGGGAGTCAGAATAGGGTCTCTATCAGGGCTCTTCAGCTTGTCAAAGCTTGTCTAATCAAAGGAAGTTAAAGTGAGGAAGAAAAGAGTTGGGATTTCGCTATGTAACTTTGGAGATGGGAGACTGGTTAGGGATCGAATCACGCCTGTGAGATTGCAGGAAGTAACACCGGTAAATTGTTAATTTTTCTCCATTGAAATCACCCAAAAGATTCTTCCGAGAAGCAGCTGTCAAGATTTTACCCCTGGGGAAAGAAGAAAAGAAACCACACGCCACACACCCACACACTACCGCATATAAATAGAGACCTGTTATGTGATCCAGGGCTCTCGAAGAGGTGTCTCGTACACTTAAAACAATTTAGAAATACTTTTAAATTGAATATTGTTAATTTTAATAATTGTTTCATTTTCCCATCCATAGGTATCTGCAGCCGTTGTCAAAAACTACGGAGATGTGATGTGTCTCTCCCCATGAGACCAGGCTTGCATTTTGTGTTGAAATGTACTTATTTTAATGTTTCTGCATTCGAGCTGCATTCTGCATCCACTCATTATTTTTGTGCAGCTGAAGAAAGAGAGCAACAATTTTAAAAAACCCCGAGGATGCTCTCGCTAGCATTGCCTGTATGTGATGAAGCATATTTCCCTCCAGAGTTTGCTATCCTGACTCTTGCGTGGGGCTGCGGTGTTGCCGGTGTGGACAGCGTAGGCGAAGGCGCGGCAGAGGCAGCCTGCCCAGCGTGGTGCTGCGCCTCCCTCGGCTTGGGGGAAATGCGAGCACGGATGTGGGCAATTTACATGCTTACTTGTTTTGGAGCTCTGGAAACAAACTGTCATTTTATATATCCTTAACACTTCTATATAGGATTTTTTTGTCAAGTATAGACTGTCTCTCTATGAAGACAGATTTAAACTGGCTCCTAAGAATGAATAAAATCCGGGATAAATGGAAAGAAAACTGCTATCTTTTGTAAGTTTGTCTTAACACTGTAAAATAAGATTGGGAGTTAAAATCACTCTTATTCACGTTATTTCTCGGGGTATTCTGAAGTCACCCAGGTGACGTGTGTTTGGGATTTTGCAAGGAAGTAGCAAGATAGCAAAATATACTTTCTTTTCTCTCTCTCACTCCCTCTCTCTCTCTCTCTCTCTCTCTCTCTTTTTTTTTTTTTTTTTTTTAAGGGAGGTGATCTCTAGCAGTGAAGTCTGCTCTGCTGGAATGAGATGTGTTACCGTTTTCCATCCTCGTCTTTTTTTTCCCCGTCACTCTTTAGACTAGTTTTGTACGATAATCCGTGTTCCACTTCAGTTTGTAGTAGCACCACGCCACCTAATCTACGATAGTTCTAAAAAATGTATCTCAATTTATGATTGCAAGCGGCTTTGCCACTGCAGTGGTGCTGCTGCCTAAGACCTAGTTTACGAAACACTCCTGTGGTGCCTCATTTTTCTTCTGGAGGGATTTTCATTTCTGCCTCACAGACGAGAGATCATAACTTAGCTTTTCCCCAAGAGCATGGAAAAGCAACGCATTTGCCATTTATTGTTAAACGCCTTAATCTAATAGATTGTAATAGATTGATTCTATAGACCATTAACACACAAATATAATCTGTTCAGAAGTTCATCTGGTACGATTAGGCCAGCAGAGTGCTGGCTGAGCCGGTCCTGATGCGAGCCAGAAGAAGTAGACAGGACCAGGCGAGAGACAGAAGGCGACCGGGAACAGCTTTATTAGATAAACGTATTAATCTGGATCCCAGCTGTAACTGCAGTGTTTTCCAAGATTCCTTTCAGAAATCATTCTAGTCGGATGTGGGTTTCCCTAATTAATCACTCATGCCGTTGTATACATTACAGCTCAAGAGTGTAATTTTAGTCAGTTGTTTTGAAGCGCCTTACTGTTCCCATCTGATCCGTATTTGTCGATTAAGCGTACAAGGAACGTAACACTTGTAGATAGGAGTCCCGATACGGACTCCCCGCGGCACCCGGGCTGCCGCTCGGGGCCGCCCGCAGCGGCGCTCGCCGCGCCGCCTCCCGCCGTGCCCGGCACGGGCCGATGCCCGGTCCGATGCCCGGGGCCGATGCCCGGGGCCGATACCCGGGGCCGACACCCGGGGCCGATGATGCGGCCGATGATGCGGCCGATGCCCGGGGCCGATGCCCGGGGCCGATGCCCGGGCCGATGCCCGGTCCGATGCCCGGGGCCGATGCCCGGGGCCGATGCCCGGGCCGATGCCCGGTCCGGTGCCCGGGCCGATGCCCGGGGCCGATGCTCGGTCCGGTGCCCGGTCCGATGCCCGGTCCGATGCCCGGGGCCGATGCCCGGGGCTGATGATGCGGCCGATGCCCGGTCCGGTGCCCGGTCCGATGCCCGGTCCGGTGCCCGGGCCGATGCCCGGTCCGGTGCCCGGTCCGGTGCCCGGTCCGGTGCCCGGGCCGATGCCCGGTCCGGTGCCCGGTCCGGTGCCCGGTCCGATGCCCGGTCCGGTGCCCGGGCCGATGCCCGGTCCGGTGCCCGGTCGGATGCCCGGGCCGATGCCCGGGCCGATGCCCGGGGCCGATGCCCGGGCCGATGCCCGGGCCGATGCCCGGGGCCGATGCCCAGGGCCGATGCCCGGTCCGATGCCCGGTCCGATGCCCGGGGCCGATGCCCGGGCCGATGCCCGGGCCGATGCCCGGGGCCGATGCCCAGGGCCGATGCCCGGTCCGATGCCCGGTCCGATGCCCGGGGCCGATGCCCGGGCCGATGCCCGGTCCGATGCCCGGTCCGGTGCCCGGGGCCGATGATGCGGCCGATGCCCGGTCCGGTGCCCGGTCCGATGCCCGGTCCGGTGCCCCGTCCGGTGCCCGGTCCGATGCCCCGGCCGATGCCCACCCGGCCCGGCAGCCCCGCGGGCGGAGCCGTCGGGCGGGCCGATGCCCCGGCCGCGGGGCAGGGCCCGAGGCGGGCCCGTCCGGCCCCCGCGGCCCCGGCCCGCCCGGCCCGCCCCGCCGCGCCGCGGGGGCCCGGGGACGTCTCGCTTCATCTGTCACCAGCTCTGTTCGCCTGCCCAGCTGTCAAAACAGGGGGTGTCTTTTTCATTCCAGCTCACAAAGTACCAAAGGGGGAAAGGGACTTTAATGCCTGTGTTTGGACACAAGCAATTATCCCTAATTATTGTTTTTCTTTTGAGCCTGCCCGTCCTGCTGGAGAGCCAGCAGATGAGCATGCCCTAATCCTCCCCAGTCGGTTGATCTCAGTGGGTTTTGCGGGACAAACCGGGCGAGAAGGCTTCGTAGCTTTCATCTCGATGTGAGTTTTGAACTGATTGAAACTCATTGCGATGGAAGAATTAACCTCGGAGCCCAGGCTTTCAATGGCCCCTGATAAGAGATTATACGTGTTGATGGCAAGCTTTTCTTGGCAAAATGTTTTCAAAGGACTTGGAGCTGTTAAATCAAAGCCCTATTGAATTGTTGGTAGGCCCCTTAGAGCTCTACCTCCTTCTTCATTCTCCAGTACTGTGTGTTGGTAATTACTGGCAGGGGTGGGAGAAGGAAAACAGAAAATCCCCCTTGGAGGTACACATGCGCACAAAGGTGATGAGCAACATCAGGTGGAGAACTATGAGGAAGATAGAGGAACAATTCTTAATTCCATGGAGGATAATTCTATAAACAGGCCAGTGGAAGATTGATCCTTTTCTACAGTCTCCTCTCATGTCTTCCCCATCATTTTGCAAGGTTGCAATAGCATTCCAAGGAATCATGCTTCCATGTTACTTCCTCAATAATTCATCCTCTCATGTGTATGTAGAGAAAAGAAATAGGAAAATCCCAAAAAAGATAGAAGATATGAGGATCTATTAGCCACACATATCTGTGGGTGTAAGAAAACCTAGATAATACTTAAGAAAAGGAAAAATCATGACGAGTCCTTTTTAAAGGAAACTTATTCTTCAAGTTTGCTTCTTCCTCACCTGTACAAAGAGAGTGTCCTGGACTCTGGAATGACACATACTGGAAAGAATTACCATATATATGAAATCTGGGTCATACTTTGTTGAATACTCTTCCTTCCACTGTCTCCAGAATAAGAACTTTGAAAAAGCTTGCATGCAAAACTGAAAACTGTTTGCTCCCACCACTCTTATGACTTAGAGGAATTTTGTTTGATGCATCCTAGATTTTGTAAGTGAATGTGTGTTTGTTCAAAGGAAGTTCCAGGGTAATGGTGATTCTTATTTTAACAGTGGAAGACTAAGGTCTAACAGAAGAAAATCTTCCAGGAAATAGAAGAGGTGAAAATTATTTTCCTTCAGAAAGACAGTCCACTTCAAGGTAAATGCCAACAAGGTACCCACTGCAGAAAAGTGTTGAGCTGGAGAAAAATACATGCTGGAGAAAAATACAAGGAGAGATGTTCAAATGGGCCAAATCTTGTTTACTTACTATTCAGGGCCATGGGACAGGGTTATTACATTGATGTGCTGATTGGTTTATGAGAAAAAGAAAGCATTGATATCCAAGACCAGAAACATATAAACAAACAAAAAACCAAATCAATAAAAGAATTTTAGGAGCGCTACTGACAGTAAAATATTATCTTCTCCACTACTTTGTTCTGTAGTGGTAATGAGGAGGCAGTGGAAGCAGTGGCAATATGGACAACTTGATGGATAAGATGTCTGGAAACTTCCTTAGAGAGGGAAGATCAGCACAGGCAGGAGCTGGAGTGCTGTCAACCCAGACAACAACCTATGGAGGTATTAGAGCCAGCTGCCCCAGCTGATGCTCCAGCTGAAGGAGGAGGCCTAGGTTCGAAGATATTCAAAGTG
Organism: Lonchura striata; assembly: GCF_050655825.1. Taxonomy (NCBI): domain Eukaryota; kingdom Metazoa; phylum Chordata; class Aves; order Passeriformes; family Estrildidae; genus Lonchura; species Lonchura striata. The sequence continues at coordinate 72,796,505 of NC_140740.1, forward strand.
TGTGTTGCAGGCTGGTAGTCATACTATCCAGACCATCAGTTTTTAAAATGTACTGTTTATGACAGTTGCTTTTTCTCTCTAATAACACTCCATATATTTAGAGCTCTATGTTTAAAATATTTTCTTGTGGAGGAACATATTTGGGTTTAGAATTCTCTACTGAATATTGGTATGCCTTGTCTTCCCAGATCCTGATCCAAGTTTTAGCCACGGTCATTTACTGAAATGACCTTGAGATCAGCCCTTTATAATGCCTGGTGTTTGCCAGAACACAAACATGCAATAATTTTTACCCTTCATTTAGAAGCTTAAGCCATAATAGTTAAATACTATAACTAAACTGCATTTACCTGTGCATAGGCAGTACAAATGCCAGAATAGTAACCTTTGCTTTTAACTTGGCATTAAATTGCCACAAAAATACAAGTTGTTTGGGTTCTCTTCAACTTATATTTTATCATGAAAATTTCTTGCCAGCAGTTCAGTAAGAGTCTTGATAGCAATTGCAAAAAAGGTTTTTAAGTTGAAAATGTGTAGGGTTTATTTGCCTGTTTGCTTTTGTCAGACAGCATCCTAACAACAACTGGAATTACAAAATGAAAATTTTGGCTTATTCACTTCTTACTGTTGACTAGACCTGTGATTTCTGTGGAGATTATGTGAAGAATAATAATTGCTTTACTTGTTTTGGTTGTTGGAGTGTTCTGCCGAGGGATCCTACAGAGTTCATAGGCTGTGCAGGATTTTAGGGAAGGTATACATTGCAAAGAGTTTCTTCTTCTTTGGTGAAGTGTGTAAATCATCACTAAACCATTGCAAAGCTTATTGGGAAGAATGTGCTTGCAGAGTTTATACTCTTCATAGAAGCAAGTAAATGCAATGTGGATTTTACAGCAACCATAGGATGAAAGGAACCTGTAATAGCATAGAAGACAAGCCTGTAGTAAAATAGATAGAGTAGCTGTGTAAATATTTGGCAATTCTAAAGAGAAATCCAAGGCTAAGGCTGTTTCATTGCTACTTCAGAAATGCCTGCAAGTCCCAATTAGTTAAAAAGTTTGCCACTTAAAGTAGTTTGTGTTCAGCTGGTAAAGTTAAAGATTTGGGTTCAGACCCAAATACTTTAAAATTTTTATACTCAGTGAGAAGCAGCACTTGGATCCAACAAGGAGATGGTAGTAATGGGTATAACAACAACACCCTTATTAGCAGCTGCAGCACTCCAGCTCACAGACCAACATCCCAGACCGATGCAGTTCTCTCAAAGGAGAAAGACTGACAGCCCATAATATAGTAACAGAGCCTCTGAGGTTCTTGGGATCAGGAAGGTATTTTGGGTTGGAAGTTTCCATGGACTTGACATATTGAAACAGCTTTGGCTCTAACAGCCTCTGACTGAATTCTTGATATAAAAATAAGTAACTTTACTATTTGTAGTTCTCCATCCCATTAATGCCAGGACTTCCAGTGTGTCACCTGTCAGTCTCTTGACATAGCAAGAGTCCCTGCTCCCTAGAGCAAGGAGGCCCTATTAGCATTTTCTATTGAGGTATTTCATGGATGAACTCCATGTGTTGCAGGACCACTGCTGGTCACATGGCTGCTTAACCAACCTAGAGAGAGTGTCCCTATAACTATTATCTCTACTCATAGAGATTTGCCATCTAATCACATACTAATAGCTACACAGTACAGTCCCCTCTACCACATTTCTCTTGGCCATAGCTCAATAAATGCTCCATTTTTCAAAGCAATAGCTAGACCATTTAGAATTAAACTTCAGTTGTTGCTCAGCAGGAACAAAGGGGAGATCTTTTGTGAAAGTACTGTGTAGGCCAAATATCACCGTCCTTATTCTTTCTACATGCTACTTGCTTGTGAATATTTCTGTTGGTGTCTACAATGGTTTTAAACATTTATTACTATTGAAGGACAAAAAATAATGGGAATAGCTACCACACATCCTGTGCCAAGTACTTAATATTCGGTATTACAGAGAGAGAGAGACCAATGTTGGTATCTGAAATCTAGTTGCCAAGCATTTAATCATTTTTAGATCAAAGTGAATCCAAATTTTCAACCTCCACTTGTTTTATAATAATAAGGGTTTTTTTTTTTAAGTAAAAGATAAATGTTATCCTTATGAAGCAAAAATTTGCCTAGGTAAGATAATTGTATTTCTGCATATCTTCATATAATATAGCAGGTTTTGGGAAAAAATGAGCCCAAGGAAATCTGCAAACACTTAAAAGAAGAACCAGTCTTCATGGCTTATGAGATCCAAAAGAAAAAATATTCTAGCTGTAGCAGGTGCCACAAACCACAGAGAGGAAACTACAAGCAAGAATTATATGCAAATATATCAAGGGAAAGAAATGCTAGCCAATAAAATTTCATGAAATAAAAACAATAGAAAGGTAAGATAAAAGACATAACAATGGGCTCAGACATTACTCACTTGTTAAGTGATGCTTTGCTGACACTATATTGTTCTGGCATGTTCATTCTGGCACACTGCCCCAAGATACATGTCTGAGATGCAGAGCAATATATAAAAAATCTGGTGTTCTTCATAGGTGAAAAATCTTGGATTAACTCACTTTTGCTACTGTGCTTTCTACAACCTTATCAGAAGGGAATCAGTACAGAATATTTTGCTCAATGTCTCTTACATATAGGTTAGTAAAACCATTATATTATTTAAATTATTATGTTTACCAAATATTTCACTTATTTTTCCACTGTTGTTATGTTTGAAATAGTACATTAAAAAAAAAAAAACTAAATACGTATTTCATAAAAATAAAATCTCTTCCCCTTGCATATTCTAAAGGACAATACGGGTCATTTCCCAGCACAAAGCTATAGATCTTGGCCAAAGCCTGCCTTTTACCCCAAATGCAATACCATAGCTTGCCTGTGCAGATTCCCCAGAAAACCCTGTGCGTTCAGCTGCGCAATTCATATCCACTCACTGCCTTCATTTCAGCTGCAAAGGTACTGTCTCTATGGGCCAAACACAAATGGACATAGATATGATCAGAGACAAAATTTAAAGGATGTATTTAAAGTTTTGAATAGTTTGTCACCTTGAGGGCTTCAGCTTCTTAAGAGGTTCATTCTCACCTGCTCAGTGACTCACAGGGAAAAAGAGCCTTTTCCTTTTTAGAACTCGGGCAGATAACAAGCATTTTCAGATTAAACACCAGGACTATAGAAGACATTTTTTCCTCTGTTTTCATTTGGTTGTTTTTTCTAGTTGTTGTGGTTTTTGTTTTGTTTGTTTGGTTGGTTGTTTTGGTTTGAGATCTGTTTGACTGGGTGTCATATCTGTTGTAGTGTTCGTCTGAATTCTGCCTTTTTTCCCTGTTCTTTTGTTTTAATAGCACACCTTTCTCTCCTCTCACATGTCCTCGAAACACGCCTGTGCAAACTTCCCTGGACACAAGTGAGAGCAGAATGGGATGCAAAGGGCCTCTTAGCATTAGTGACTTGAGAAAGGAGTGGCAGCAAGTGCTCTTGAAATTCATAGTCTAATGCAGATATCAAGTCTGGCAAATAAATGCATGCAAATATCCTGGTGCAACTTTGAAAGCAGGACAGTGTCTGCATGAGGGCTTCCATACCCACAGAAATGAGAATTTAGGAACACAGGAGGATATCACTGACATCAGACTCTCTCTGATTATAATGGCTTTTGAGAAAACACAAAGAGACCTGGAAAGAGTGATACAGCAGAGTGATCAGTATGTATGTCCAAACCGTCTAGTCTAAGCAGCAAGTGCAGCTCTTCTGCCTGATGGTTTGTGGCTGGCTGTAGCCAAATTCTCCATGAAATACAATACAATAAATACTGGAGATCCTAAAGACACCAGGTTTATCTTGAGACATAGCTGCAAATGCCACCCAGACATGTCTCCAAGGGGAGCAGTGGGACCTCAGCTGGCCTTTGTCATATCTCAAGTGCTTTCTGTTTCCCTCTTTTCATAACTGCGTGATACATGTCTTTAATTTCTCAGTCCCTGAAGATTCTGGCATACAGTTTGTGTTATATGAGGTGGTGCTCATGCCTGGCCTCAGGTTCAGAGCTTGGGGCGCTTTGACATAAACATGACAGTCTGAAGTCCCTTCAGAAAAGCAAGGGATGGATAATATCCCTGAAAAATTACCCTAATGGTTCCCTCTGAATATGAAATGGTGGCATATTGTCAAAATCTAACAACAAGCAGGAAAAAGGAAAAGGATATTCTCTGTGCTGCTTTAAGAGTGCCAGTCCAGACTTTCCTCCAGCCTTGTAACCAGTGTACTTATAATCAGTGTTAGAGTCCTAGAAAAGACAACCCTCCTAATTAGAATTAATACACTGCAGCACATGCTAGAGTGGAAAAATACCTCATATTTCCTTTGCAAACTCCTAGGTGAAGCTTTTCTTTTGTTGAGTTTGGTCAAATCTTTTCAGTAAATTGTATATATGAGATACTTTCAGTTGAAACACTGAATACATAATTCAAGAATAAAGGCATAATTAAAAATACTTCTATACTTATATTTTAACTATAATGCATATCTGTCTTTTGTGTGTGTTGTTTGGGCTTGTGTGGCAAGTTTTTGGTAGTGTGGGGGTTATAGCTACAGGGTCAGCTTCTGTGAGAAGCTATCAGAAGCTTCTCCTGTGTAATTGCCTCAACCAAGCCCATGCCAGCTAGCTCCAAGATGGACCTGCCACTGCCAAAGCTGAGACCATCAGTGATGGTGGTAGAACCTACAGGATAATGTATTTAAAAAGTGGGGGAAGTTACTGTGCAGGATCAAATTTCACCCAGAGAAGAAAGGAGTGAAATTATATAAAGGAAAACCATGGTCAGTGTAGGAGGGCAGGTGCTCTATGTGCTGGAGCTGGATTCTGTCTCCTGTAGCCCATGGTGCAGATCGTGGTGAGACAGCCATGCCCCTGAAGCCCCTGAAGGACCATAGTGGAGCAGAGGTCCACCCACAGGCTGTGTAGGACCCCACACCAGAGGAGGTGGATGCCTTCAAAGGAGGCTGTGACCCCATGGGAAGCCTGTGCCGTGGGACAGAGGACCTGTGGCCACTGGAGAGACACCAGACTGTATAGTAAGTTTGTTGGCCTAACTTGTGACCCCATGGAGTATCCTTGCTAGAGCACTCAGATCCTGAAAGTCTGCACTCTTGGAAGGGACCCATACTGGAGCACTGGAAGAGTGTGAGGGTCCTCCTACAAAGGAAGGAGAGGCAGAGACAATGTGTGTTGAACCGACCACAGCACCCGACCCACATTCCTCTTCACTCCTGATGAAGAGGAAAGAGATCATTTGGGACTAAAGTTGAGCTCAGGAAGTAGGGAGGGGTGGGGGAAGGCATTTTAAGGTTTAAATCTATTTATCATTATCCTATTCTTGTTTAATTGGTAATAAATTTATTTCCCCTAGTCAAGTCTGTTTTGCCCATGACAGTAACTGGTGAGTGTCCTTATCTCAATTAATGAGCCTTGTGTTATACTCTGTCTCCCCTGCCTCCTCAGCATGCTCTGTTATACTCTGGCCAGCTGAGGAGGGCAGTGACATGGAGGCTTTTGTGAGGACTGGTGCTCAGCCAGGATCAGCTCCCCATAGTTGCCTTTCATTTACCTTGAGGTGAAAGAACACTTTTTTTTGTTTCCAAAAAGAAATGCTCAAGTGCATGGATAACGAAGTTTTAAGACTTCAAAATCAGTGTGGATTAACCTAGAGGAGCAGTAAAGCAAAATTTGTCTTGATAGACAGTAAGAGGTGATTCACACAATTGTCTCACTTATATTAAAATCTTTCTGTCTTCAACTTTAGTTTCCAACAAATGATTTTGTAGAAGCATGACAAAGGTATACTGATATCTAGCTAACTGCATTAATATTTTTAAAAAGCTATTAATATGACAAATTTTGCTCTTTTATTTCAATCATATTGGATTTACTTTAGCAGATGTTAGCATCTTAAATGCAGTTGGAGCCTGTATTCTGAAATAATTGAGGAACCTGAAGTAGTTTATGATCAGCTGTAGTGATGATGTGCTGGATATTATAACCTAGAAAACAGAGTATTACAGGCACACTCAGCCTACAGATGTTGCTGTGTTAGTTTTTGGTGTCCTGGAAAAAAGTATTCTAAGATACTGAAAACATCTGTTTTTCCTGTTAATGCATTGAATGCTCATCTTCTTGCTCCATATATCAGAATATCAGTGTCAAAATTTACTACTACTGCATGAACTGGAGAGACTTTGATCTAGAGACAAGATGGTTCAGTCAATATTATGTAACAGCTGCCCTTAGTATATTTTAAAATAAAAATTTAAAAAATTGTTATTCTGTTACAATATGATAAACATGAATTAAAGTTAAATAAAGTAAGTGATAGGACACTCACAAAACCATTTTGAATCAAGAGATTATTTTGAAATTAAATAGAAAATGCATTTTCAGAAACAATTTTAATTTAAGTAGTTTTACATTTTGGATTCTCAGGGAATTAAAAATTGTATTTTTTCCTAATTCCATGGAAACAAAATTCAAAGTTTTACTACAATCTGTAAGGTGAAAGAGAATTCAGAGTTCTGACAGGCATTAAATGTTGCTTGGACCCTGGGAAAACTTGAAGACAAGTATTAAAATTAAAATGCACGATAGAGAAAATTAAGGAACTTTCAAAATGCATCTGTGAAATTACAAGGCATCCTATGAGTAACAGTAGCATAACTGAACAAAGAGAGGAGGGAAAAGAGCGCAGAGATTAGGGAGGGAGAAGGTGACATCTAAAGGTCTGTATCTTGTTGCAGAAGATGTGTACAGCATTCATTTGATAATTAAATGAAGATTTCATACACCTGTATGTCTTTGGCAGATCACGAGTGGTGGCTTACAGATATTAGTGAACCTTTTGATTCTATTCTGGGAATAATCACAAAAGTAGTATTGCTCATAAATGTGCTTTTTTGACAAAATGTATAAACACATTTGTTAAGGACTTATCTCCCAGATGTCCTCAATTTTGCATGCAGTTAGCAAAAGCAATTGACAAACTCCCTTGGGTCAAGAAAAGGTCCATTAGAAGCATTGCTTTCCTATCCATCTGCTGAAACTGTTATCTGAGGCAGCTAATTACATGTTTCACTCCTTCATTTACAGAATCAAATATACCTCTCAGTCTCTGTATCATTGATTGCATTAACTGGAAACATTTGCAGGAATCATGGACAGTGAACTTTACTTCACCCTGAAGACAGGGGTAATAGTCCTTCCACTTCTTTTTTTTTATTTTTTTTTAACTTTGTAAAACTGTTTAGAACAGGGAGAGTGAATTGGAATAATTCAAAAAGAGACAAGCTATTTTTTCATATACTGCATTGCCCGTCATGGACAGAAAATCTGACTTAGCCTAAATTCAGGAAAATCTAGGGTTTCTCAGGACTTTGTCCTAACCACTCCCATGTCCTGCCTAATCATAAAGTCAGGTATCTGGCATACTTCTTACATGATGTATAGTTAAGACTGTTGGTTATGAGATGATTAATAAAGTACCTTCTATTGGAACATCAATATAGGCCTATTTAATATTTTCTCTTCTTGTTTAGCAGACCATAACAGACCACAGCAACAAGGAGCTCACTGGATTGAAAGAGGAAAGTGCTCCTGAAATGTGCAAGTGATTTCCCTGGAGAGGGACACTGCTGGTGAACAGCAGTGTGTGCTAGGAAAGCATTGCTGGAGGCTTGGAGCGGCCACAAGTGACCACAGAAAAGTAGTGGGGAAGCTCTATCACTGACAGTGGGCTATTGGATGCAACTTAAACCCCTAACAGGCACTTTAAATGTTATTGTGTATATTAACCTCCAAAATAGGCTTTATCAGGAAGATTCTGGTTGACTGGTATACCTTACTCCACACAAGAAATAATTTGCATTAGTTACAAAAACATTGTTTAAATGTTTTCCAACATACAATGTTGAAAAGACAACAAACCCTAAATATAGTTGAATCCAGCAGAAATTAGTGCTAACAGTGTTAGTTTTTCTCATTAGAAGCTGTCCTACGGAGTCCAGATAGTATATTCAGATAATTACATTATTTGTGAGAAATACATTTGACAGCTCTTTTCATATAATTTACCACTATCCTTGGCCAAAAGAATATAAGTCGTGGGATGTAGCACAAAATTTCTTATCTTTTGTTCTTTGGGGTCCTTTTCAGTATGAGCAATTTCAGCTTCATTGAAAATGCTCATTTGGAGATCATAAGAAATCAGAACATTTCCAAAGACATTGTTATTAGAATTGGTCTTAAATCAGAGCAGTATGTTCAGCTACATGCTCTCCCTTTCTCTGAAAAACATTCTTAGATTAGATTCATAAAGCTGTTTACTTTCTTTTTATTGTCCCCTCCTTATTTTGACTGATAGTTTTGTTTTGTATTATCTGATGGAGGTATATGCAAACTAACCTAATGGAATACATAGAGATTTTCTTTAGATACTTTTCTTTATTATGAAAACCTTATATACCTTCATACAAAATTTGCTACTTGAAGTTAAATCAAAAGTTTAAATTAAAATTAAGTGTTATATGTGATGTTCCTGCAATCCAAAAGAAAACTTTAAAAGATCTTTGGGAAAGTCATAGAATCATATAATGGTTTTGCAGAAGGGACCTCAAGGATCATCTAGTTCCAACATCCCTGCTGCGTGCAGAGACACCTTTCATTAGACAAGTTTGTTCAAAGCTCCATCCATGACATTGAACAATTCCTCAAGGGGTGTTAATAATCTCATCCACAGCTTGTCTGAGCAACTTGTTCAGCACCTCACCACCCTCACGGTAAAGAAATTTTTTCTAATATCTAATCTAAACCTACTTCCTCCAAGTTTGAATACATTGCCTCTTGTCCTGTCACTACATGCCCTTTTAAAAAGTCTTTGTGTTTCTTATAGAGTTGCTTCAAGCTGTGGGTGGATGGCTGCAGTTAGGTCGCTCTAAGGCCTGAACAATCCAAATTCTTCCAATACTGACACTGCACTGTGTCAGTATTAACCATTCAGATCTTTATGGTGTTGGAAAGTTGCTTATTTTGAGCTGGCTGACCAAAACCTTCCTTATGATGGCACCACTTCACTTAGGGAAGACTCCAGGCTAGGCATATAGGAAAAATACACTTAATACAAAAGGTTTGTATAGTCTACCCCTGGATTTTCAGACATCACTTCTGACATTCCTCAATCTGAAATTCTTAGTTGCATATAAGACATGCTCACAGTGAGATAGTATAAATTTGTTGAATAATGCAGGAACAACATTGTTAAGCATTTAAGTGGCTTTAAGTTAAGAGAAGAAAATTGCAACTCATATTCTGTGCAGTACATCAGAGATGTAGTTAATCATACAAAAACATATTTTCTTTGCTTATCTGCTGGTAGATGTGTGTGTTATCAGCTGTGAAATTGGTCACAGTGCTGGAAACAATCCCTTTCAGCACAGGCTTTGTATTCTTGTTCTTTCCATGGGAATTTTGAAACTGCTGGCAGGGTATTTATTATACTTTGCTGACATACCAGTAAAAATACATATTAAAACTGTTTCAGAGTTTTAGGTCAAATTTTTGCTCTTCACTATGCTAATATTAATACAGAGGAAAGCTACTGCATTTCTACTTGTGTAACCAAAAACAGAGCTTTGCCTTAAGGAACATGAGTGCAAATGGCAAGGTATTAAAAACACAAATGCAGAGAGAGAGGTCCATGTGTGGAAATGGTTTATATTAAGAAGCAGTTGCTGAAACAAATGAGAGTTCTGCCCATGCAAGGCCCACTTCTTGATTCGGTATTTTACTTTGTGACTTCTAGTTTTAAAGACATCTATAATTAAGACAATTTGTTCTGCCTAGTCATGACTGTTTCAGATCACTTGTCATCTCCTTGGCACTCTAGGTATTTTTCTGGACCGATGCTGTATCAAACTTCCAATTCTAGTTGTTCATATGTTCAACCAGTGTTAACAGTGGAGCTCTGATTTTTAATATCTGCAGAAGATTACTTCCAGTTAATCACAAATGTTAATTGTAACAACTGGCTGCATAGAATATATAAAACTTTCTATTTTCTTGTACATAAAAGGATCACTAAATTCTCTGCTCAAACTTTCAGTGTGTTATTGCAATACTTGAAGGAATTTCTGAGGAGAAAAGGTTCAGTGAAAAAAATTCAGGCCTGCCCATACTAAACAGAGCTGGTATTAAATATTAACTAAAGTTATTTCTGTTTTCAGTTTCCTCCTGAACAACTTTGGCATGAATATTCAACATTTCTAGTAAAAAGATAATGATAGGTGAGTAATAATGCAATGATAGATTGGTACACTAGCATAAAGTGAATAATATTCTTATTTTTGCATTATCTTTCTTAGATGTAGACCTTGGACACCACAGTCAGAACTTCCTTTCCCTTTATCAAAATATTCATCATGATCAAGAATGACTGTGGAAAAAGGTGTCAGTCATGGAGTCAATATGGAATTGTAAGAAGTAATCATAATAATACTAAATTTGGTATTTTTTGAATGTTTTATTTTTCTGAAATTATTTTCATATAACTTAAACCCTAAGAGAGTAATAGAATTACTTTGAAGATTAATTATGCTCTTTTGTCAGTCATAGGACTGTGGGCTGTTTCTTATGGCTCAGCCACATTTATGCTTGGGAAAAGTCACCTCATGACTTGTGGGTTTGAAGTTTATAACTGCTAATGTATTTTGCATTGAAAGATGCAATTGTATCTGTGGAGTAGATCTATCTCTTGTTACTGTCTACCACCAGGCTGAGTTTAGGTGGTGTCTAGGGAATGTGTGTGTGCAAGTGGACTCATGAAAACGGCGGAGCCCTGGGCATGTGCTGGGAACCTCCATCTTGGCTTGCTGCTAATACTCCCTAAAGTAGGAAACGAAGCATTTGTCCCAAAATCCTCCACAGAGCAGGGAATATTATTTTATGCATAGTAATCCAACATAAATGTAGGGGACCTTTCTTGGTGAATATGAGGAGGAGCAAGTCCTGAAAGCAAATTGTTTTGTTGTCTGTGCCTGACTTTGCCTGAGCCTGCAAAAACCATGAAAAATTCCCAAATCCTGCTGTGTCTTCAGAATATTCTGGAAGACAGCATAAAAACAGTGTAAGTCCAGGCTCCTCTTCCTGTGGTCCACTCAACAAGTGACTTTTTGCTGTCCCAGGTCATGACAATGTCTCAGTGGCAGATGGGGACAAGGAGGTAATACAGCTGGGCAGACACTTTCCAAGGCTCATCCACACTGCAGGAGAGCACATCCTGGAAAATGTTTAATTACTTGGTCTGCACATGAGGTCTTCCCAGAGAAAACTAGTTGAATGGACTCAAACTACTCAAAAAGCGCAGTGGGTAAGCAGTGGTGGACAGATGGAGAAGCTTGCTTCACAGCCACTTGTTATTGCAAGGTAGATATTATCACCTCAAGATTAATATTTCCTTAAAAATAACACTATTTTGAGAAAATCATAAATCTTGCAATAATTTACTGCCTTCTGAGGGGGCACAGTTATTTGTCTTGCCACTTTGCACTGTTTTTCTCTTTGCCCTTTATATTTTTAAACAATTTGAGCAAGCAACCAAAAACCTCTCACTCATAACCAAGGAAGAAACAGTAGTCTTCTGAGTTCCAGATATATGCATTGGTGTAAGTTCTATGTGTGCATTATTATTTATTGTCATAAATGGCAATGTCTACTAGCATATGCAGAATTGCTCATAATTTAGTAGATTTGTTAAAGCTGATGTTATTTCATGCAAATGTACTTCGAGCATGTCTCTTAGTGTGGCGCCAGAAGTGAAATAAATTTCACTGCTCAACTTGTTTGCTGTGGTTGGCTGAATAACTTCAGGCATGGCTGTGAGCAATACTTCATTCTCTGGTGCAATATGTATATACAGCTTATTTGTGAAAAATTAACTTTTTCCAGGAAAGGATGGAAAACAGTTCAAAATAGGTAAAGGAAGAACAGTTATCAGGGTGTCATGTTGAACATAGAACACAGGGCAAAGGAGGCTTTTTAACATCTGTCTTTAGAGCTAAAATAATGAAAGATTTTTTTAAAATCTTACATAGTTTGGAAAAATAATAATTACCCAAGAAAAATGCCATTATTTGTATTACATCCACTGGCAATACTACTGAAATAAGACAGAAGAATTATGTTTCTATTAACTATTCTATTCTTCTTATATACTGTGAAGTCTTAAGAATCAGTAGCCACACGGCTAACAAGCTGATACTGTCATGGCATTGGCACTGGACTCAGTTGCATCAGTACTGTTAATAGCAAATAGACAAACAAACCTAGGACAGAACTAGTTGAAATAACAGATTATTCACATGAGATCAAGTAAAGACATAAACACAGAATGAAACAAACCAGAGCAGCTTTTGTGCACAAAAGGATAAGCAATACAGAAGTTATGGGAGAGCATTTGATGGTCTCTTCTTTCAAGATCTTGTGTCCAGAAAAGAAATCACTGTGCAAAAACATACAGATAATGCTAGAACTATTCCCATCTAAGTGGATGGTGAGAGTGACAACCTTTTTTGTGGGTTTGCATTCACTAGCACTTGCTAGGAGATTCACAGCATTATGAAAATTGAATATTATATACAATTTTAGCCATGACTAAAGGAAGTGGCTCAGAACTATTGTGAAGCAAGCTTTAATTAAAAGTAAAAGCAGGAAGAATTTGCAAGACAACCTGGTAAGATGCTCTGGACAAACATTATTTAATGGTATTTGAGGATGGGTGTTTTGGGATGATGCTCAGCAAAAAGTGGGTTTCAGAGAAGATATCTTCACAGCATGGCTGGGAAGAACAGAGACCCCCTTCCCTGCTTTTTGAAGGCAAGAAATTGAGTGAATGAATAAAGCAGTGTGAACAATGTAGCATGATGGTTATGTGATACCAGGTACATTTTCTTGCACTGAATGCAAGAGATACTTCATTTATATAAAGATGCTTTTGGAGGTAATTCCTACCTGCTTGAAGTACAACAGCTCTGCGTTTAAAGAAATGCAATTGCTACCAATAAGTAGCAAATATCTTCAAGAGGAAACTAAGAAAAAACCAAACTTGAGAAGCATGCAGAGATGAGGAATTTTAAATTAAGTTATACAACTAACAGAATGGATGAGCAATATGGTAGTTATTAAAGATCAGACAAACTATACATGTGTATTGTTCAAATCTAAAATAAAATTGCATGATGTGGAAGAGAGAGAATTGCCCTGTAATTACACTGATAATTGAATGTGTTCAGCTTGAAATAGAAAAAGAGATGTGTACTACTTTTGTAACTCAAGTACACATATTCCTGCATTTGCATAGTTAATTTTCAAGTTAACTATTACTATCACTAAAATTGTGCAGCCATGTTCATAAATTTTAGGTTAAGGAAAGTTGCAAACTTTTTCCTGAGCACATCTGCTGCATAGCTTATGTTATCCAGGTCCAAATGAAAAAAAAATAGTATGTATTGTGCTTTTCTACAGTGTACCATTTTTAGAGGAGAAATATGTACAAAAAAAGTAAGTGAAATTGCCATAGCATCCATTTGTATGTTAGTAGCTGAAGGAGTGTGCACTTCTCTGTGGGATCCTAATGGGCATCAGAGACATGAATGTGCTCCATGATTTTTTGCATGGTATGGGTTAAGAGAAATCACCAAAGGCAAGGCAAGCCACTTTTTTCTTGTTTCCTGAAGCTTGTTTTGATGCTCTGTTTGGCTACCTAAAAACAGAGACCAGAGAAAGTTAATAAAAATAGGGAATAAAAAGCTGTTACATTTATTGAAGGGCCTTCGGTACATTTAGAGCAGACAAAGCCTCCCCAGAGGCTACATCCAAAAAATGGAGGATGGATCACAGGTTTTCACACTTTTATAAGTTTGGTTCACTTGCATTTTGGAGGTTAATTCTCCAATTACAGTTTTCAGGTAATGAAGTAATTTACCCCAAATTTGCTGCCCACAACTCACTTTTGTTTACATTTCTCAGGGCCTGAGACACTGAGTTGCCCTTGATTCCCAGGCCTGGAGAGGAATTGTTTTGTCTGACCAAAATGGGAAGGCAGTAGCTAATGTTCTATATGGAGTTTAGAGTTATACACTAAAGAATTGCAAGATTACAAATATGTGAAAAATATAAAAGCTGAAATCCTAAGGCATCCATTTCCTCAGCAGTGGGAATCAGAGACTCCCAGTGAACGTCTAGGTCCAGTGTCTGCAAAGAGCGAGGCATGACAGGGAGCTGAACCACAATGACACACACGTGCTGAGGAGGTCCTTGTAGAGAGGTCACCAGCATCAAGTGTAGAGCAAAGCTGTGTCTAGTGGCTGTGCCTTGCTGCAGCACAGCACTTTCATTATTTGGGATTTAATCTTTGGCTGCCAATCTGGTCCAGGGTCCTTCTCTTTAAAACACAACCACCAAAGCTACTGCCTGCTGTCTTTGGTAGCCTTCAAATCTGTTAATCAAAATACAGAATGAGATACATACTACCTGTGAAGAGAGAAGCATATCTCTTAGACCTTGGTGCAGAGAAGTATCATAAGCTCTGCTGCAGAAGAATACAGCCTGCATAGCCACTGTGCACCCCTCCTATAGCCTATGTACATGAGATTCTATGCAGATTCTGGCAACTGGACATGGACAAGTTTTTTCTGTATAAATTGGTACATAGTTACTCAAAGTGCAGCAAAATTTTGCAGCTACTGGAGTGTTTTTTTTCTGGATTATTTTCCTGAATTTGTGTACTTCCTAAGAGTGTTTTTACATGTCAAAGTAACCTTTCTAATTCCTCCCCGTTAGTGCTTCCAGCTCCATGTGCACTCTCTCTTGGAGGTCAGCCAGAGCAACAGCCCAAAACCCATTATGTTTTCTGATCTAGGTATTATGCCTAAAATCTCACCTATGAGACTCACCCAGAAATATAGATGGCATTATTCTACATGGGCTTTCCTGCCAATATGTTCGCCCTAGCATACTTCCCTAGGAAATTTTACTGTGAAGAGAGCCCCTTGCCCCATCTGCTGGGGCAATGACATTCTAATTTCACATTTAAAGGCATGATGCAGGCTAGAGTCATGTAACTTCATTACTTGTTTAATATGAAAAAACCCTAAAAAAATATTTCATTCTACTCACTTGTGGCTTCCCCATCTGGAGGTCATTGAGCTAGTCTCAGAGAGGGCCTCTGACAAGCATACTGGATGGATCAGATCCCTGCCTGTGTCAGTGGGATGTGCACACTATCACTCATTGATTCTACTGGCATTTTTAGTACAGTACCAAGGAGGAACTATGCCCTTTCATTAACTGACATTCCCATATCAATTAGGGTACCCCAGTGTTTATAATTTGTAAACTGATTAAAACCATGCTGCTAAGTTATACCAACTCCTTGGAGGATAACAATATTTTATAGTTCTGTGTTTAAGCCCTAGGAAAAGTGGCATGTATTGTGACGTGTATTTCAACCAAAGTAAATAAGGCAGCAAAGAGGAGGGGGCAATTTTAGATGACTAATGGAGAGAGCTCTGCAAGGAGAGCATGTGTCACTTAGCAAGGCCTGGGGCTCCCATGGCCCCGGGGGAGGTTCTGCTGCTGCTTTAGTGCTGTGCATCAGGGCACTCCCCCTGATGCTTGGCTGGCTGCATCATGATGCAGGGTACATCACGGGAACCTGAGTGGGTCTACTCTCAGCTGATTTTGAATGCCTCCCTGACAGAGGTCTGCATCCAAACTAGACAAAAAACATCTCCAAAAGCTTATGGAGAAGATGTTATTTCACTGATTTAATATTAGTTATATTAACTCCATGCAAAAAATATTCTTGATCTTCTTTTTCGCCACTACTGTAAAGGAAATACAGATTATTGTATTTGATGTACAAAGTATTTTTATACAACAAATGAAGCTTACTCTCAACAGTTGTGTTTTCATGTTAGGGCAGTATGTGCACTAAGGGGAGAAGAATTAGAGTTTACCAGAATTACCTGTGTGCATGTACTTCACCTAAAAGCCAAACTGTTAGCACTAACTTTATTTCCAGATCACAGAATATTCCAAATTAGAAGGCATTTACAAAAATCAATCCCACTGTCAAGTGAATGGTCCATGCAGGGACTGAGCCCACAACCTTGGTGTTATTAACATCGTGTTCTAATCAACTGAGTACTCCCAGGGATAATTCCAAAGTAGCAGGCCATTCCCAAAACCATCTCCTCACCTTGATTTCAAGTGGGGATTGAACTAAGCTCTCCTACATCACAGGAGAGTAGATCCACTGCCAATCTGTTGGATAATTGCGCTGCCTCACTCCCATTGAAGCTGTTTTGTATGAATAATTAACTAGTCATTGCAGCAGTGGTTTGAACCTGATTTGCCCACTTCCCAGATGAACATGCCAACTAGCAGGCTGGAGAATCACTCCCTTACATTTCCCATTCCCCTGTGTGGCTCACTGAACACTTAATTATTTATATTAAGGGATTTATGAAGCTTAAAGTGAAGAAAGGCTCATTTGGGGATAGCCTGGGGAACAGGAGACCTGAATCAAACTCTTTGCTCTGAATCAAGCCAATAGAGAATTTGAAAGTTAGGCTCTGTCTTCAGATAAGCTTTTGTGCTTGGGACCATTGAGTTAAGTCAGGTTGTGCATACAACAGGGCACAGGGAAAGATGAAATTCTGTAGCAATGAAGCCTCTCCCAAAAAAGGGTCAGTAGTTGAGAATCCTGGTTGCATGTTAGTTGGGAGTCATGCAAGTGCATACCTTAGACATTGCTGTCCCCAGCATTTCCCACCAGGAAAATGTTTCTCTTACATAATAAAACTTTCTTATGGGGTGTATAGAAAGTGAGAAGGGTCCCCAAAGGGACCACAAGACTTAGTCTTACATCTTTGTTGTACACCAATGTCTATCCTTGTCCTTATTCTATAAATTGACTACAGGAGTTCCAGAAAATTATAACTGAGTCTCTAGATGCTACCATTACATTTAATACCTGAAGGAGCTTGAATCCTTCACCTGAAGCAGAGTTCTTTGGCTGCATCTGTACTGCCCAGGCTTTTACATTTCTTTCAGATGTTGCAGTAAAAACTGCAAATAAGGGTGGGATGCCAGTGTGCATTGGGTACTTCTGCCACTTGGTGCCTTTCTTCATAGGAGTCAGGGATCACAGGCAGCCATAGAGCCCCAGTGCAGGCTGACAGGGTGAGATCTGGTATGAAATAAGGCATTACAGCAATGCAGGAGACAGGGACACCAGTCTGACATGTTGTCTTAGGTTGCAAATGTAGGATGTGGCCAGGAGTGTGCATTCTATTTCCATCTGTTCGAGCTGGGGCAGCTGTCTTCTGTTATTTGGGCCACCTGTTAAAACCAGGTGTGGGGTTTTTCTTTATCTCTTCCACAACCAATCCTCCCTCTGGGAAATATCTTCTGTTAATGAGCCATTGAGTCTCACTGCATAAAAGTTGACTGATAAATGACTGATAAAATTTACATCACTCCACTGTGAGATGCTCTGCACAGAGGGAGGAGCCAAGCATTCCTACCTGCATATAATCTGAGATTTGGAACAGCACAGGCAGCCTTTTCCCACTGGAGACCAGGCCCATCTACACCACCACTGGACCTTCAGAGAAAAACTCCACCCTTCTATAGGATCACTGCTTCAACAGAACCACATCTGTCACTGCAGGAGGACTGCAGCCAACATTTAATGGGACTGCTACCAGCACCCTGACACAGAGAGTGTCAGGTTATATTCTGATTCTGTCAGTGCTCTTTTGTATTACTGCCATTTTAAATTTTTTTTTCCTAATAAAGAACTGTTATTCCTGCTCCCATATCTTTGTCTGAGAGCCCCTTAATTTCAAAATTATAATTCAGAGAGAGGGGGTTTACATCTTCTGCTTCAAGAGAGGCTCCTGCCTTCCTTAGCAGACACTTGTCTTTACAAACCAAGACATATGTGGTCACACTGTTTACAAATGCAATGATATGATATTTATTAAGAAATCTTTCCTGTGCTTTTTGGATAATCAAGGGGGAAAAAAAATTCTGTTAACACTGTCATGTTTTACAAAAAAAGCTGAAGTTCAGAAAGATTAGAAATTCTACCTGAAACCACATTATTAACTAAATTAGGACTAAACAGGACTAAACAACTCCATCCCATTAGAACTGTCTAAGCCACTAAAGATTTGAGGGGAGACAAATATGTACTTCCCCTTGTTAAGTCTGTGGCTCTCAAGGTACTGCACAACATAATGCCTTTACCTCTCTGACCCAGAAATGTTGCTTCATCATGTGATTGTGCAGCAAAGTGAAGGGGGCAGTGGCCTGCCTGGGCACACAGATTCACCTGATGCAGAAAATCCAGCTTTCTGTGTTAATGGCTCTTGCAAGAGATGAGATCCATTGCAATAGGCTTCAATTCACAGCAATTTGCTTAAGTGAATAGATTTATTCACCAAGATTAGAGAAAGCCAGTGAGGCGTGTTCTGTTTGTTTCTGGTGCTTTTTCTTAAAAAGAAAAAAAAAGGGAAAACCAACCCTGAAGTACGGGTTCTACAGAAAGTGCTTAAATATAGCAGATGAATTGGAAATATGGGCAGAAATTTTGTATGTCGAGTATTTCTTATAACATTGTTTCAACTTGGCATTATTCTCCAAAGGAGTACTCATTTTTCAGAGATGTGACTCTACACTTACCCAGCTTGACATGTTAAGGCTGCAACTTCTGTCTTCCACTGGGAGAAAGTGTTCAGATCAGTCCAAGAAAAGGTTTGAAAATGAACACATCTGTTAAACTGAGTCCTTTGTGAAGAGCAAATATCTACCTATTGTCTACTTCAGCCTGAAGGATGAGCCTGCTGGTTATGTGCTACAAAATTTTAAATACCAACCAGCTGGTTGGGAGAGTGCCACTACTTCTTTTTTCTTTTCTGAGACAGAGTGTCTCCTCTATGGTTATTTTTGTTAATTGGAATTTTTTCCTCTATGCCTGTCTGCCTGCACCGCTGAAAGCTGCTCCCTCTTGTGGTCTAGTGAGATTTATGGCATAGGATATTAATTATATATACTATGCTTGACCCTTTACATAAAAGGAGGAGCAAACCAGAGGTTTATGAACTGTAAAGGGACCCTGTTCATAAATTTATTTATGTCTGACTGTCTTTTGTAAGATGCCCCCATTCAACTTCCTTACAGGGATGTTTTAAAACTAATACGACTAAACATTTACATGTCCCTAAAAAAAAGATAGGACCATCCTCTTCAGGAATGATTTTTCTCTCAAGGAAAGAAAGGCAGTGGTACAGTATTATAACAGCACATGGCAGTAGGATAAAACTTCACAGTACTACCTCAAAACCCTCATGACTTAAAAAGGAAGTGATTTCATAATGCAATAGGCATAAAAAAAGTGAAGGAGCTGATTAGCATCACAATTGTTTCTTTCTGTTGCTAATTCTATATGCTGGTTTGGTGTCTATATTCAAGGCACTCAAAAATTATGGCAACAAGCTGATGGTGAATTTATATTCTTGTTATCATCCATACTGATGTTTTTAGATGGTATTGGTTTTGATGGGCTACAGTAGAATGTCTTTATGAACTTTTATAATATGTCTTTGTCCAACAGAAAATAACCTAAAATCAAAGTGTGGTCTGCAGTAAGTGTGGCTATCATCTCAAATACTCTCAAATGCGTCCTTCTGTATACTGGTAGAAAAATGTTTTCACCCTCTTACACAGTGAGGTTTTGTCACTGCTGATATCTTTCATCAACACATTTCACAGATATTTCAACATATATCACAGATATAGGATATTATGTGGAATCCTCTCTATCTCCTTTATTCCTGAAAGTTTCCATCAGCTGGGTTGAGGATACAGCCAAAAAAAGAGACCACTTCTCTCTTCACTTCCATCTGTCTGCCCTAAAGGTCTGATTGTCCTCCCCAAGAAACCAAAGCAGGAGTGGTGAGATGTGTTCAGGTCTTCTGCCACAGATGCTTAGAGGATCTGTCATTAGGTCTCTTCTCTTCTGTGAATCTCATTTCTACATTTGTTTAACCTTCATCCCTCAAGCTGTCTGTGTGCCCATGTGGGTCTGTGGCTTGCTTCAGGTAGCCACTATCTTCTTGCTGACTGCAACCTTCATTTCAAACCACACTGACAGACTTGAGGGCCACACCCATGTCTTTCAGCTCCTTTCCCTTGCATCCTGAGACCCACTCCTGTTCCTTTTCTCACTTCATATTTTGCCTTCATCCTGCTGCCTATTGCTGTTGTTATGACACTGATGACCTGTTGCCCTCACTTTGCACATATCCCCTGAGGCCTATTCCATATTCATTATAATTTTTATTCCCTCAGCCTCAAAGCCATATTGCTTCATTCTTTGACAGTCCACAGTTACCAGGCCTCTTGCTTTATAACTCTCCAGTCTTTTAATCTGTATCACCTGGGACCACATGCTTCATCTCTGGCCAGGCCTCTTTTTCTTCTGTTAGTGTTCTTCTTTGGCTTTTCACATCAAATTCCAATTTCATGTCTTATGCATGTTCTATGCCTAATCACTTCTGCTTTTTTTCTTGTTCCATTTCATGTGCTGTGCCAGTTGGCCTCTGGACTCTGCACATTTCACTGCACCCTCCTCATCTCTCTCCTAGTCAGGTTTCCCATCACTCCATATCTTCTATCTGCTCTCTACCTCCAGAGTTTCCTCTAAGCCTCCTTGTAAACATGCAATTCACCAAGAAAACTGATAAATAATTCTCTGCTCTCCTCGTTGGACAAAGTAACTTAAAAAAAAAAAAAAAGGCAAAGAAGGAAGAAAGGTCTCACTGTGAAGGCCTAACAAAACAAGCAAATGATTTTTCTATTTGACATCATTTCACATTCAAGTATCTCCTAGGATCTATATAGAGTGCCTGATACATGACTCTGTAAGGACTTCATCTGGAAATAATGGTTAGCAGGATCTTTCCCATCCTCCAAAGGATTTTATGTTCTTCAAGATATGGATGTCATCTTTGTCTTACCTATAAGACAGAATGCTCAGTTGTGATACACAGCAAATGTGGTGCCCTATGATGTTTTAGTAATAGTGGCACTGGTGTGATGATGATTCTTAATGCTATCTCAAGCAATTAGTGTCCATTTTAATAAAGGATTGCCTTCCTCTGAATTGGGAACAATAGCTAATATGATATTTTAATTTCTTTTTTTTTAACGTATTTTAGCTTTAAGTTGTGAAAATCCTTTCTAATCTTCACTCTATCAGGTATTTATGCTGTCTAAAACAGTCTACCTGTTTTTGTTCATCACAGAGAAATAGGAGCAGGAGAGCAAGAAAAAGGGGAGGAAGAGTTCATACAAGGATATGAGTTTTCTGAGTCATCTTTAGAACCTATCATTTTTTCACTCACTTTAAAAACAGTCAAACGATAAAACCTGGTTTCTTTGTGCTTTTTGTGCAGTGTGATGAGGGCATCTTGTGTCACTTTATGTAGCATCACATGCTGAACTGTTTGCTATCCTTGGATAACCTGAAGCAACAAGATGCTCTTAGAAACAGAATTGCAGATGGTATTTCATGTCTAATTGCCAGTAGTCCTCTGATAACGACAAAAAGACTTGAAACCTTTTTCTTCTGGTTATTGAGTAGATTTTAAGTGGATAAATTCGTGGAAGCATGATGTTTTAAAGTGCTTTTTTGCTTATCTTTTGTGTCCCCCATGACTTCGCCATCAAAATTTACAGCCGCAAGAATCTGCTTGCCTTGCATGTTACAACACTAAATGAGGAGTGTATAGACATTTTGGAGGCAGTTTTTTGTGCAGTAATGCATATGCATGAAAAAATATCTTCACTCCGCCTCCACCTCCAGTGCCACATATAATATATACATGTATTTTTTAATTGATACAGACACATTTCAAACATCTATGCTGTCACAGCTATTCTGAGAGTGAGGCTGTACTGCTCAGGATGCCATGAATCCATTTCAGTGCCCTCCCAGTGACCTTCAATGTTGCCTGATGTTTAGACACACTAATGCATCTAGCTTGTAGTTTTCTGGACCCATCACTCTTCTGCTCAATCAAAGTGTCCTTGATAACACTGCTACTTGCTGCTGGTATAATGAGATGGCTCCAGACCGTAGCAATGCTCATGTTTGCATGCAGAAAGGGGGAAAGGAATAAATTTCTCATTAAAACAAACTGAAGTAATGAGAGGAGCCTTTTTTGGATGACAGAGGCATGAAGATCATACTGGATCTGTCCTACTCCTGCCAGTGGGTTTCACTTCATCCACCTGAAATCACTAAAGAGACATGATTCAGCTAGCTAAGACTGTCAGAAGATGTGTTTGAATTAATTAAAACAAACATTTTTAGGTAATTGTACCTTGGCACGACATTAGAAATAAGCAACTGCAAGATGAGTTCCAGACATGTTGTAAATATATATTATGCTATTTGGAGTAATAGAAGTTGTTAGTTGGTTTTCAAAATACAGAAAATAACATAAAATGTGCAAGTAATCTTTCCTTTGAAAACGTTACAACCAAAAGAGGAATTCACATGCTTTTTCAAAATTGTGTGCATAATGCCTGCTAAAGAAACTGTAGTAATGGATTGGAGTTTTCTAGTATTTTAAACAATTGTGACTTGTTAAAAATTGTTAAATGTTAATTGTTGCATAAAAATTCCAAATCCCAAGCAATACTCAGCATAATTATTACAGAAGTATTATTTTCATAGGTATTTTATCTGCCATGTGTGATGTTCATATGTACA
Source organism: Lonchura striata (assembly GCF_050655825.1). Lineage (NCBI taxonomy): Eukaryota > Metazoa > Chordata > Aves > Passeriformes > Estrildidae > Lonchura > Lonchura striata. The sequence continues at coordinate 72,819,433 of NC_140740.1, forward strand.
TAGACGTTAGCAGTTCCTCTTCTTTGATATGCACATTTCAGGATGTGTCCAGACTCCCCTTTCCCACAGGACTGGAACAGTCTGCAGCTGCATCTGTATGACTGAATTCAGTTCTTTCAACTGGTTTTTGTCTAATCTTATTACACCTCCCTAGTCAGAAACTCCCCGGTTAGACAGTGCAGTACCTTCCAATTGCAAAAGACCACACTGAAGGGCCCACCCCTAATTTGCTGTCTCATTTAGCCTGAAGGGAAAGTCCTCTCAACTGGTGAGCAGAAGCAATGCTGTTTCTCTTCAGAGAAGCAACTCAAGGGTGCTGTGGCATATACTGTAAGCTTAATCTAAGACATACTTTGCTAAAAACCTCAAGTTATACTCAACATATGGCAGAGGATCATTATTTAACTCTTTAAATCAAACCAGATATCCAGTTGGAGGTGGATCTATCATGATCTGGCAACATTTTCTATAACTGCTCAATTTTAAGAAGTGTAAAAAGGAGTTAAAAATTAGGCTAAATCTACAGTCATGTGCTTCAGTGTCTCATGATTGTCTTTTATTACTGTCGTGCTATTAAAATACCCTCAGATTCAGATGATTTCTAGTGCCATTTGCCTTCTCTCATGGTTGTGCTAAACCAACTCAGCCAGAAATTATATAGGGATACATAAAACTACTTCTGTAAAACAAATTTTTTCCAAACCCATCCCCCCATCCTCCAAGCACCATTGTCTTTGATACAAACTGGTTTATCTCAAGTGTCAGGTATTTAAAAATTTGGAAGCAAAGCTCTGCAAGGTCTTAACAGTAAAAACCTTCTGCTTTGGGCTTCAGTTTCACTTTGAAACTGCATTAGCACCCATCACCTGTTCTTCATATGAACTTCTTTGTCCTATGCTTCTGCCTGTCTCCCACTCCTATATTTGATTGTTGTGTAGTAGCTTCTTGGACAGGAAAATAGTACATGCAACTTGAATCCTCCTTTTTCCTTCTGCAGCATTCCCACCAGGCTTACAAGAACCCATTGCAGTGGAAGATTAGCATAAGGATGAGGCAGACTGCTCACATTTTGAAACAGAAAACCTGTTATGATAGCTAACCTTCCATAAAGTGGCTTGCATAAAAACAGATACATACTAAAAGGACAGTTGCTAAAAATAAACAAGCAGACCAAATAGACAGGTATATTTGTCTGAGATCTTAACTATATTTTTAATAAGCAACAGCATAAACAACCCTGATTTTGCAATTATGTGATACTACTCAGACTCAAAAAATAACTTATGAGATATATGTTACTGATGTAGGAAGATGATTTGAGAATATGATACAAGTGTGAGGTTACTGTACTTTAAAATAGGAGGTATATATCTGGTCCACAATAGATGCTGCTATAAAACCTGGAGTATGCTAATCCGTGTTTGAATTTAGGCAAGACTGGATTATAAGAATTAAATCTGCATCTGTGCTGGATTTTAATTTGCTCAAAGTCCAGGTGGTCTGGACTCAATTAATTTAACTCAACTTTCTTAAAATGAAAAATCTATTTACTCACAGCAAATCATAAGTAATGCAAACTACAAAACATACTGAGTTAATGAATTCCCAAGAACCACATCTTGCAACATTTTCATCCCCAGAAGGACCAACTTTTCTTTCTTCTTCCATCCTTAATGGAAGTTCAGTTACTTATTGAACAATGTTTATTGAAATAAGTAAGCTACAAATGTTACAATGTTTATATTACAGCATTCATTTTTATATTAACAGTGATTTTACACTCGCAAATATTTCTTTGTAAAGGCTGGCTTAGTATTTGAAGTTAGCACACCTAACTGAATATTTTAAGAAATAAAATGTTCATATATGTTGCCTTGCATCACATAGCCAGATTTAAAACTGTCATGAACTGAACATTATTTCTTTCTTCCAAGTGTCACAAATTCCATCCAGCACATTAAGGAACAATGCACATAAAGAGGTTTTGTTTTGGTTTGGTTTTGGTCTTCTTTTGGTGTAAAAATTCTATTGTTTGATCTTGGGATTTTTCTGCTCAATTTGTATCTAGTTTTGAAAAAAAAAAGGGGGAAAAAAAGAGTGGAAAAAGATGAATAGCTCCCCTTTTGGGGAGTAATGTATCCATCCTGTTATATACTCTGTTTCCTGCATAAGATCATGATTATTATTCCATCTTTCCTCCGAAGACATATCTAAAATCTTAGTAATGTAACTTGCTGAGAGGTTATTAGCAGTATGTGTAGACTGTGTGTTGTTTTGCAGGTGTCTATGTTTATTATGAAAAACCGAAATGTAGAAATCGCAGTCAGTACTCAGTCTGTCTCAGCTTTCAGCTCAGCCTCTGAGTAACCTGATGCTCCAAACCCCACAGCTGTTGTCTGCCCCAATATGAGACCTCAGCCGGGGGCCAGGCTCTGCTCTCCTTTTCCACAGTGCAATTTCACTATGCCAATGGAGTTTCTGGGGTACATGAAAGTGTATTTTGGCACCATGACTCTCTGTGCAGTCATAGGAGGATGGTATGTTTTTACTGATTAGCAGAGCTGCATTGATGCTGCTGAGAAGGGGAGCCGTAGGAGGGAGCGGGCACTGAGCTATCCAATGGATTCCAACTGTGGCACAAATTAACCTTTGGTTAACATCAACACAACTCTGGGTGCAAGAGAATTTTTCCAGTTTTCCCACAGGAACTCAAGGAACAGGCCTGTAGGAAATGACAAAATGTTTTGCTGGATGTGCCTACAGACAGAAAATGTTTGCAGCTGATTTTTGTTTCAAGCCCTGGATGAAAGAGTAAGTAGGTCAGAGACACAGAGGAGTAGTTCAGGCAGAACAGAAGACTCAGCTAAGTGACCACTTCTGTTGTATGTGACCACCAGTTGGCAGAAAACATACTCAAAATAATGCTTTTCTTTATAGAAAACTAGCTTAATTGTATACTGCCTATACTTAACATTAGCTGACCCTTTCCCTTCCAGCTATTAGTGGTTACCAGGATTTCCACTTCTATGAATTAATTTAAATAAATTTGGATTTAGAAAATATTTTTTTTTATTTTCCTCTGTCTTTTCAAAACTGGAAATTCTGCCTGTCTTTCAGTTCACTGTGCAGCATAAAGGGAGAGCAAACCAATTGCAGGTATGTCACAGTGAGACAGAACCAGGACCAGGGAATCACGTGCCTTGGGATTCAAATTAATTTGGAGTAGCTGGGCAATTTAGAAGCTATGAAAGCTTTGGGCTGAAGGCAACTTAAAAAAATGTTTTAAAAATTGCCCAATCCTATTTTATTTCTTTATGATGTATCAAAAAAACTGAGAAAACCCTTTGAAATATCATTTCTGCATATTCATTATCTTTGCAATATCAGTAATATCAAGTTTGATCATCCCTGCATTCATTATGTAAGTTTTTGGCTATTTACACCGAGCTTGCTGTTAGTCATGATACTTTAACAAAATACATTTTCTTCAAAATGGTTGCTTATAATCATAGTTGCATTTTCTGTGCTTTTTTTCCAGTTGTCTTGCAGACTACAAAAATACAGAGTACTGCAATTTGCCTGGTTTTGAAGGAGTGTGTCATGTTTAAAATACTTGTACTCCCTAAGTAAGATTGTATAGGTCAAAATACCTATATTGTGGCTTGGTAGAATGGTGTTCTTAAATATCATGAAGTAAAGTATTTTATTTATTCTCACTTTTTTTCCATTCTTTATTTTGGGAGGGGTACCTTTACATTGACTCGCCTTTCACTAAACACTTGTGTACAATAGGCAAAACTACAATAAGACATTTATTTTTAGGTATATACAGTTTGTCAAAATGGAGTACAGGATCCCTGCCTTAATCTCCCCAGGACTGCTTAGAAGAAACTGTGAAACACCACTAGCCTGGTCATGTCAGGCATGTACCTTCCACAGCTTCCAGTAGGGAGTCCAACTCTGAGAAGAATTAACCATGGATGAAAAGGCACTGGGTTCAAGCAAACACAAATCTTTGTTTGACATAAATGTAATAGGCTCATGGGGCTGTAACACAGACAGCAGAAATCTGCCAGCATTCCCTGTAACTGATGTGCTCATCAATCAACATCACATTGCTCTCAGTGCGTACAGTGCCAGAAAAGCTCTTGACTGAAGGGCTTGTAATAGAACCTGAAAGCAAGACAAAGTGACCACTAAATAAGATGAATTCAAATAGAATGAATGAAAAGTTACTAATTACTTCTGAGCTGCATCTCTATTGGAGAGAGATCTAGGAAGGACACAGGATTCTTCTAGTTCCCTGTACTTATATGATTTTTGGCCAAACTTTATGCACATAGCAGTGATTACCATACTGACATTTATGAGTGACCAATGAACAGTGAGTCCATAGTATATAATCTTTGGAAATACAATACTCTGCAATGTTTTGGAGCAAGAAATATTCAAGTAAAAGTTTGATGAAAAACAGGCAGAGTGGTCCCTTATCACTGAAGAATTATAATGACCTGTTGGCCTAAAAAGTTTGGAAATCTTTATGGGTTTCAGTTGTTCATGGTTTTTCAGCCTATTAACACTGAAGATCAATACACCACCTTTTGTAAATTTTGATTTCCATTTTTGAAAGGTGAAAGAAATATTTCTTACTCTACTAGTTTGTGTATTCTGCAATTTTGGCAATTCACTCCTTAGTTTTACACACATCATACATAGGTAGGTTCTTTTTGGTAATGCATACCATTTACAGGTTGTTTTTCAGCAATGTACGTCGTATGTAGGCTGAAGTATTAATAATAAAATTGAAGCTTAGTAGCACGATTGATCTCTGAAGGGAAGAAAAAAAATCTCATTATGGTAATATTGGATGCATGGTCAGTAAAGCACTAACATGCTTGCTACAGAGAAAACTGCGTGCACAGTCCTCTGTGTACTGCCAGTCTTCGTGGATAGCTGAACCTCTGCAATGACAAACAATAGCTCAAACTTAACTTCTTTAAGCAGAAAATACTATCCTCCTTCACCACTGTGTTTGTATTTAACCCTGTGTATTTGAAGTGTTTAAGATTCTTCAGACCTGTAAATTACTACAATACAGCTGTAAATCACACTGAAAACTGGAATGTATTTTTTTCAAGTAAGGTCTCAAGACCAAAAAGAAATGGAGTAACTGTTTCCTTGGCCTCAAATCAAAAAGTTCTTTTTGTGAATCTGAAATATGAGTAAGTTGTGACAAAGCAAATAGTTTTGGAGTTCAGCATTAGAGGGGTCTCTGAAGGACTTTTCCAAGACATCAACCCAGGATTCAGAGGCAATGATTTCATACCAAGGAGTAGGAACAGACTAATTGCAACAGATGCCCATAAACTCCACAGCTAAACACAGAAGAAAACATTTTACAGAAATCGAACAGGGAGAAGAAAACTGATGCAAACCAAGGAACATCACTGATGTGGCATCTGACTTAAGAATGTGAAACATCCATTTATTTGCAAACCTTCCACTGAGATGTACCAGCAAAGGAAAGGCATGGATTGCACTCAGAGCTCAGAGTTCCAAGCGGTGAAGAAAAACTGGTTTTGAAACTACATGGTAAAGGATGAAACTGCAAAAGAAAAATACCAATGGTTAAAAAATACTTTGGAAAACACTCAGGGATACAAATGAAAGAACTGAATTTCTACAATGGAAAGCTGATGTGAATTCAAGGTGAGACTATGTGTCCCTGGCAAGGCTCAGATCCCACACTTCCAGAAGCACAAACTGGGACAATCACCAGCGGGAATGAGGGCTTACAGGAACATGCCACCTCTCATTGCTGTTAAAGCAGCTACGCTGGTGGCCTAGTGGCTACCAGTTGTCAGGCAAGCTCACAAGAATGGGATTGCTCTAGGACACAGACTCACTGGTGAGGTGGTGGAAGGAATCAGAGTCTGTCAGGCAACCCACTATGTTGGATCATTTTTTGAAGACAAAACAGACCAGTGGAGGAACTATAAAACATGACAGCAGATGGCATTGTTTGTAGAATCAAAGAACCAGCAGTCTGAGCTGAGGCCCTAAAAACTGTGGGGAAGGAAGAGGACAGACACAGACTCTGCATTGACCTCAAGGAGCTGAGCAAGAACATTAAAAGGAAATATTTCCACGTTTTTGCAAGTAACAACATGTGTGCTGAGGGAGAGAGCCAAATTCCTAAGCAAATTTGTTGCCTTGGCAGGGCTTTGGCAGAGCCCCCAGGACACAGAAGGCCAAAAGTATTGCCTGCTCAGTAAACTGCTTAGCAGATTCTGCTGTGTAAGGTCACTTCTGAGCACAACCAGAAATGTACTGCAGGCACTGCTACAACTAAACTACTACCAAAGATTTGTGGTTGCATATTGAAACAACTGCTTCACTAGACTCCTGATGACACTGGAAAAGGCTTTTCCCAGACAGCTGAGGGGCAAGCAGACTCAGAAGACTCATGCCAGACTGTATTTCCTGTGTAATTTTGCATGTCATATCTGTTAAAGAAGTCTTTTGTAAGGGTAGTTGTGAGGATTGAAATGGCCAGAAAATAAGGAACTCCAATACTGTGCTGAGGGAAGCTGGAAAAAACATTGCCCTTCTCCTCCCTCTCTCAACTGTCATGCCACAGCTATGAAAAATAGAAACATGGATTGCATTTTTCCTCACTACTGCAAGAGTCAACAATATTGAGAGGAAAAGTGCCAGCTGGTGTAATCATCCTGAAGCTCTGGTGACTCACACCCACAGAAGCCTTGACCATACTAATATTTCAAATGAGAGACTAATTAGATAATAACAATTTGGTCAGAAAACTGAGAGAGCTGAATTTGGCATGGGTGACCACCCCGTCTCTGTTTCCCCTTCCTCCCAAGGGATTGTGGAACTCTGAATGGCAATAGCTTGTAAATCTTTGTGTCTGTTCTTCTTCAGTATGGGTTGCCCAGGCCAGCCCTGTCTTTGCAGAGCTTTGTGCCCTCCTCAAAGCAAATCAAGTGTCATGATGTCCATTTTGGATGCTGGCAGGTCCTGCTGGCTTTCAGCTGTCTTGTTTTCACCTGTCATTCACATCACCTGTGCCACCCTACCTTCTGCCTTGTGCTTATACATACGCCTTTTCTACTATGTAGAAAACTAGGTGCACTGCCACAAATTGCTTGCCCTTAGTAAGAACTGAGTAGCAAATGGCAACCATTCCCCACAATCTGTTTGTTTCAAATATCATATTAGTCGGACTCACACTCTCTTCTCCTGAACAGAGGTAATCCCTAGACAGCCTGGGCAACAACACTGTGTCTCTATCCACACAGCAAGGCATGAGCAAGGCAAGCAGCTCCACACAGCCCAGGGACAGGACCACGATGGAGAGGGTGGATGCCATCTCTGTGCCCAGGCCGTCTCCAGCACTGCTGGGGTTGCCTGCAAGGGTGCCAATTAGTGCCAGCCATGGAAGCAGCTCCTGCCAGATGGACACCTGCCTGGGAGGGAGAGCACTGAAATCACCCACACATCTAAGAGAGGTCACCGAGCAGCCATTCGATGCTAATAACTTTTGGTCACTACCAACTTGGGCCGCAATCGAACCACTGACCTAGAGGTGAAAGGCTGTATATCCCATTACCAATCTGCTAAACCATCCAGTCTCCCTATTACTGCAATTTTAATTAACTGAGCCAACGACATGAAAGCTGAAGGGAGGGGGATTGGGCAAGGAAGCGAGAACACATTGGCTTTTACATGATTTGTTTCTTTTGAGTGGGTTTTTCTTTTTTGTTGAAAAGGCTTGTCCTAACCTGTGCTGCCCATGAGACACCCCCCAATCTGCTGCTCAGCACAGGACTAGACAGCACAGTTGCTGTTAATAGCTGAAAAGGTGAAACACTGCTGCTGCCCCCACTTTACAGTGTAACCCCTGGGAGAGCAATTCCTGACATCTGAAGTTTGCTCTCATCAGGAATATTCCTTGGAGTAAAACCAAAATAAATGAAAGGCACAATATGCTAAATTCTGAGACAGTCTTTTTCTGAAACAAACAGAAAAAAAATTCTGCACTCTCAAGTTCCTGGATGCTAGGATCCAAAGAAAGCCTGTTGTAATGTGGTCCATAAGAGGATTGTACTCAATAAGTAGAAAAGTTAATGTCTCTGATAGGCAAATTATTTGACCATGCCTAAGTTCAGCTGTTACAAGTCACTAGGAATGGTTCCACAGTTGTTTGAATGAAGAACGAAAAGATTATTCTCCTCTGTTAAGAAATCATGCCACTGCCAGATGCAGAAATTAAAAAAAAAAAAAAAAGCTATTTGTTTGTCAACAGTGCATGCCATTTCCTCACCTGCTCCTTTCCATTAATTTTAGTAATGGAAAATGACTAAAATGTCTTCACTGATGGTTGGGAGCATTGGAGGAAGGATGGTGAGCCCTACAGTAACTCTGAGGTCATCCTTGGCTTGACTCGTACCATCATCACCAACAGCTTCCCCTGCAGCAAGAACGTTGGCAGCTTTCCTGTGGTGATAGCTATCACCATCTTTTGAATGATACTTGTAGCCTTTGTGGCTTGTGAATCGCAAAATGAGGGAAGCAAATCATTGCTTCAGACTGAGCAGCTCTTCTGCTTTTTCCCCTGCACGTGGTTCTTACAGTGTAATTAGTCAGCAGTCAGTATTGCCCCTTTGTGCCCATGTGTTTCCTTAGCCGAGTGCCTACATTTCAAACAGCATCCACTCCACTGTCAAGCCTGAAGTACTTCATGCTTGTTCTTGCATGTGTGTTTGATAAGTCACGGCATGACTATTTTTTCTCTGTGTGTTGATTATCCACTGTGGTCTAATCCCGCAACATAAACGACAGACAGAGGGACCCTAAAACACAGCAGCTCCTTGAGGTCTAGCATCCTGTGAAAACCCCTCTCCTCACAGGCTGTTCCTGTCTCCAGCAGTGCAGGCGGAGCGGGGGGCCTATCGCAGCTTGATTTCAGTCCCCAGCTGTCTGCAACAGCCGCTTTTGCTTGGGGCTCACAGCGCAGGCCAAGCTGTAACTCAGGGCTTCCTGGAGGTGGAGAGCTAAAAGCCTCCTCACCCCCTCATATGCATGAGCCTCTTTGATGATCTTGTGCCTTGTTGTTTCAAATGCTTTGCATGTGTAACTTGTGCAACAGGTCTAGAAAAAGAAAATTAGCAAAAGGAAGCCAGAACCAGACTGTGCTTTTAATTATACCTGTGGTTGGGTTGGAGAGAAAAGTATTAAGCAAACCCCAGCTATGTGTGCCCTGATGGTTCTTCTCCTTTTCAACTGCCACTCTCCTGTAGCTTATGTACTCTGCTCAAAGTGCAGTACCTTGATCTTTAATAGTCTTCTTTTACTCCTTATCCCCTCTGCAGAGTGCAGCCTTGCTCTGTCCCCTCCCTTCTGCTATCCTTCACCAAATCCCTCTCTCCCTGCTCCCAAAGAGAGTGTTAAAGTGTCACAGCACAGACCTAGAGGTTTCTGACACTGTACAAAGAACAGATCAGAAATGCCATGGCAGCTTTGCAGCTTGAATTTTGGGGAATGGAGAGGGGTGGCATATGTTAGGATCATGAACAGCAGCATCCCTGTCAATGGACTAACATGCAGTTCCTCCATCAGGTTCCATCTGAAGATCAAGGTGCTGAAGGTCTGAGTATAGAAACTGTACTGCATCACCAAAATATGTTGTCAGAGAAATACAAGAACTACTTGGGAGGGGCAGTGCAGTATTTCTAGAGAAACCTCTGCCTTACAGGTCAAGTCCCTATTGCAGCCTGCTCTCTTGCTGCCGCGCTCATGTTGTTTAGGTGTGTACCTAGGTAGCATCCAAAAGGCAGTGAGGAAAAGTACCTCCATTCACATCTTCACTGGCCCTGAAGGTGTGAGCAACTCATTGTCTGTCCCACAAAAATATAAGGAGGGTTACCTTAATCCTCTGTACATCTTTTACCCCTCAGTGTCCAGCTGATGAAGTTTCTGTGCAGCTAACAATCTAACAGAGGGCACATAAGCTTTAGGAAATTAGGCTCTCTTCTGGTGGTTTGGTCTCTGCTTGGTAGGTGCTAGAATGGAAAACAGTGTATTAACTGCATACACAGCCCAGAATTTAAAGCAAAAGCTGAGATATGGAGATTGACCCAATGCCATGACTACTCTCTCAGCAGTGAACAGGGTGATTTCAGGCTGTGTTCACTACAGCCTCCTTTCTAGCAACAGGCAGGGAGTAAACCATTAATAGTATTGGCTTTTGTGCTTTTAGACTGAAAGCCTCAAAGTTAATAACCTGTTGAGATGAACAAGATGGTTAATCCACTTCAGAGCTCTTTCCCAGGCTGCTGCAAATTCAGCATGACAAAGATTTACACTTGGTTACCCTTCTAATAATTTTTTCCTGCCCATCATGGCTAAAAATGAGTGCAATACATAGAAATGAAGCTAGAGTCTGAAGCTCATATTCTGCATGAGAGCTGAATGTCAAGCAAATTCTATAAGCACAGAAGCACAATCCTAGCTTAAGCTTGTAACATATCCATATACCTCAGACAGGCATAGACCAGTTGTGTATGCTAATTTACAAAAGCCTCTCATATATCTCTTTAGTGACAATGCACTCCACTTTATCCCTACAGAGTCATTGGGAAACACTACAACCCAGGTCTCCAAAGCAGACATCTCCAATGCTAACCTCTCTCCAAGAGCGTGAGATGAAGTAGCTTGGAGTGCTGTCTGATACATCCTGGCAATTGTAGAGAAAAGAGAAGACCTGCACACTCCACAGCTGGTGGACGCTCTGCTTAGCAGAGCAGTGTGGAGGGAACTGCCTGGCTCAGAGGCTTACCCACAGCAGTGGCACTCTGCTGCAGACTACCACTGCCCAGGACTGCACTGCAAGGCACAGCTGGATTAGCACAGCTGTGTGGCAGCTACAGCTACTGTTGGAGACAGAGAGGGAGAAAGCAGGACTGCCACACTAATGTAAGGAAGATAATCTCGGCTGCAGGAAGGCATAAAGATGAAGGGATTCTTAACACTACAGATTTGACAGAACTCATCAGTCTTATGGACATCTTGCTCCCATTTTCTTCTCTGAGTTTTTCCTATCATTGCTGTCAAAATTGAAGTGGGAAATCCTTTGACAGCATGGGATTCAGCAGAACTGCTGGGTTTCCTGTGCCCTCAGCACTTTTCTACCATCCTTCAAGGACCTGTGGGGCTCTAGATCAGATGTTTTCACTCCTTGCCTATATTAACACTTGGAAATCATTCCTGAATGTCCTCCAGAGGCCTCTGCTCCCTACTATGGAGTGTCTTAAACTCACGTGCTTTTTTGTTTGCTTTGATACTCACCGGATCTGGACTTCTCTTTACCTACTCTGAAGCTCATCACGACCTCCAGTCACATCCCCATCTACCCACCAAACCAACACCCCTGGGGACCTGGCTCACACTGCACACAAATCACCTCCAAGAGAGACCTCATCCTGAACCATTCTGGCCACAGACACTCCCACTGTGACACCCTTCTGTGGCTACAGGAGCCTCCTTGGACCAACACCCTGGGCTTATAGCCATCCCTGCCATGCCTTGAAATATAAGTCCTGGGCAAATACCTCACCACAGATAGATTGAGGCTAGGACCAGCACAAGACTAAAACTGGGTATTTGAAGTGTGGCTGCAGACAGTCACAAGCAACAGAAGCACCAGAGTGACAGAAATATCCTGCTGTGAGCTTGACTGCATTTCAAACAGGATGTGAATGCTAACAATACAACTTGACTCTCTGGGGGATTTTGGCTTTCTGAGTACTGGAGATTTGAAAATCATTGGTTGCTTCTAAGCAAGAAGAGGAGGGCTAATTGCACTCCGCTAATGAAGGACATTGGAAGACACAGGAGAGGAGATTTTTTAATCCTATCCCAGTCCCTAACCCAGCTGTCTGGCAGGCCACTCGACTCTTCCAGTTTAAGTTTTATTTGCTTTATTTGTTCTGGACATGACACCAGGCTCTTTCACATGTTCCACAGTCCAGTCTGGACCTGAGGTAGAGAAATGCTCTGCCTCTACCATGGTTGTACCCCTGGAATTATATTCCCTTCCATCCCTCCATGCTGGTTCCCTGATCTTGCAAGTCTCAAGCCACATGGCAGCAGTCCTGAGAAAGCAAATGCAGGCACAGCCATTGACCCAGATGCACAATTTCCCAGGATGATGCCATCAGTACAGCAAGAGTTTATATCACAAGTCATGCATTAAGCCTCAGACTACACAACTGAATTTTATCTCACAATAGTGGATCTCCCAGTTCTCAGGCCAGCAAATTACTTTACCTGGATAGCAAGTTCTTAATTAATGCAGCACAGATGTTTGCTCCTGTCCTGGAATTAAAGACTTATGTAAATGTACCTCACTGTGTTTCCCTGGGCTATCCAAGCCCAGGGAAGATGACACTTCTGCAATCCAGAGAGGCATGACATGAGGTCATGTTGTCCAGTGCAACTGAACTGCTCACCATAGGAATGGTCCCCTGCAAGATGGATCATTCTTTGTCCAGCTCCATTATTTTCCTGGCTGTGGGTTCTTTTCCCATTGACCTGCACATAATGCCCTTCTCCCCTCATTTAAATGCCTGCTGTCCCCAAGAATGGCACCACCAGCAAAGACTGTTCTCCTGCTGTTTTACACACTGCTCTTGTCATAGTGCAGGTCTCTACTTTTCAGGCAGGTCTCTACTTTTCAGACCAGACTAGTATCAGAGAGAAAGGTGCAGTTGCTGGAAGAGGCATCACCATCCCTAGATTGTTTAAAGAAAGGAAAATATGCCTGTACTGCTGTACTTTTAAGTAAGAAGAAGAAAGATGCTTTATCTGCCTTCCTGCAGCTTCCATTTTCTTTTTCAAGGGGTTTTGAATGAAGCTGGACCACTCAAGGATATAGCTACGCTGTGGAGTACAGAGGAGGGTGAATATTTGCTGGAGGATACAGAAGGATGGAAAGAAGGGACAGGGACAACAACAGGGGACAGACCGTAAATGCTCGAAGTCATAGACAGCAGAGAACAAACAAGCTCAGCAAATGTCCTTTATGGTGAAGAAATATTGCACCTCAAGGGAGAAGAGAAGCAGTGGTGAATTGTATCTACATGCCCACATTATGTATCTAAACACACTAACAATATTAAAAAACTAATTTATATGCTCTTTTTGTTACTCCTGAAAGAAATACCTCTCTGTGCTTTTCTCAGACCCTTGTTAATGCTCTCTGACATGCCAGTGTTGGAGTGCATGAAGAGCTTTGCACCATAGCATAGAGGTGTATCTGGGATCCACAGCACTCTCAGCCTTTAACCTCAGACTACTTCATTTAAGCATCTGCATGTTTGCACACGTCTCTTAATAGATTTTCAGATGGGCTCTCAGTAAATAGAAGGGGCTTTGTTTAGGGTGGCTTTTTTTTTTGTTAGTTTTGTTTTGGTTTTGGTTTTGGTTTTGGTTTTTGGTTTTGTTTTGTGTTGGTTTTGGGTTTTTTTTTGTTTGGGTTTTTTTTTTTTTTTTCAAAATGCATTTTTCCTTCATTCAGCTGACTAGTTTTCATTAGCATCTCTAGGAGAGTAAAGACCTGAGGGTGTATACTGCAGGGTAAAACAGCCAGCAGTGCTAAGACTAGGGGTTGAGGGTGTAGACAAGCTGTAGAAGGCAACATTAGAAATCAAGAGATGTTTTATTGCCTGCAAAGCAAAACACACAGTGGAGTAACACTACAAGCACTGGTGATTTCTGCGGTTTCCTGAAGCACCCTTTTTGATTTTGCTCTCACAGCAAAGCAAAGAAGCTACATGAAAGCTCAACATCCCATATTGGGTGCTTCCCTGCTTGAAGTGGTCTGCTTTCCTTGGCCCTGAGTCCCAGCAGCACTGTGATGGGGCAGACAGCATGTGGGAATCTGCTAGGGAACAGGTCTGGGTCTAACAGCGAGAGACTGCTGTCTTGCTTTCAGTAAAAAGGCAATCAACCCTGCATTTTGCTTTCCTTATAACTGTTCTCCCTAACATGCTCTAGTTGTTCCACATCAATCTTAAAACATGATCATTGCCCCATGTATAATGCTATTTTTATCAGTTTTTTACACTTTTGAAATACAGCTGTGACACAAAATATGTGATAGCTGTCACAAGAGAGAAGGAAAAAATATCTCATGTGTAATTCATAATAGCATGTTTCAGAAACCAGATCTCTCCAGAGAAGATTTTTCCACCAAATGAAGAAGGTTTTTCCACCAAAGTTGAAAGGGAAGGAATAAGGGGCTTAGGTGGCAGGCTGTGTGTGTTGAGTTTGGAGCACAGAAGAGCCAACTGCTTGTGGCAATATCTTCATCTGCCTTTGCATCTCCTGTACTTGTGCTGTAATGTATTGCAGATAAAAATCATCCAGCTAAGATTATGTATTTCTTCATCTGCTCATGGCTGACTACTTAGGAGCTCCACTAAGAGTCCAGGATTTCCACCAAATATAGCCTCTGTTAAGGACTGTGCTTGTGGAAATCCTTTTATTTTCTGTACATCCCCCTTCCCCATTGTATGGGCCTGTCTTGAAAAATACAAGTTGTTGCAAAATTACAGAGTTTTGTAGGTAAAACAATTAACATTTTTAGACATGGATGCCTTTCTATTTCCTTCTAGCTATTACTTCCATTCAGAAACCCCTAGGGAAAATTACTTAATCCTTGCTGATACAGAGGGCAACAGGAAGATCTTCTAGGATTTGATAGGACTTTTAATAATAAAGCCTCTACACCACAGAGCATTCACTTCTGCTGTACTATCCTAATGAAAGGCAAAAAAAAAAGAAGGCTGAAACTTCTCTTTGCTGTGTCTTGTGTTGCTTCTCTGATATCACCTGTGATATCATCAAATAGAAATAGCTTAAAGTATAGTGTGTTCGGTGGAAGAAAGATAACTGGCTTTGTTAGCTGAACTGATTTTAAGAAAATTTGCACATTAGTTTTCAATAGAAAAGGTACATTTCATAAACAGGAGACATGGTGCTGTTAATTGTAGTATGCCGTTTATACAAAGAGACATTTGGAAACTGAAGAAAAACAAGGGGCTATGTTTAGACAGTGTAATAACTGAGTTCATGTTGTAACTTAATTTAAGGGCTGTATGATGCCAGTTACGAAGCTTCTCTGATAGACTATTACTTCATCCTACCCTATGCAGTTTTTCTAACCTTACAGCCACTATCCTCTTTCATAATTTATATGTGGTCAACTTGGAAAACAACCAACCAGAAAAAATTAATATTCTCAAAATGAGGTATTTTTCTCCATTTGGAGACAGTGCCATAGCTGTATGTCTCCTGCACTTGATGAGCTTGTATTGCTTTTTCTTAAATATTTGGATTAATTTCCTGTTCAGGGTAGACCAATCCCTCATTGAAGTAAAAACCATGTCAGCTTTAGCAGGAATGTTTTCAGAGTCTCCACCTGGGAAGACTACATCTCTGAGTGGGAAAATAAACATATTGGCCTTTAGTTGGTTCGCTATTTTCTCTGCTGACAACACTAATTGTTCTGTCAGTCAGGATAGTGATGGTTTTCAGCACCAAGTCCTGAAAGAACAGGAGGATAATGTTGTCTTTTCTGACTCAAAAAACATGGATGTATCTAACCTTGTGTTCATAAAATTAACTTAAAAACCAGGATAGACTGGATAGCACTGTGCAAATGGGCATGAGCTGACACAGGTGAGCTTTCGCTGTATCTTTCCTTATGTTTCAGATTTAATAGAATTGGAGGATTATTTAATATATCCTCACAAGTTTTAAACTGCACTGTACTCTCAAACATGTTATTACACTAGGAAGTGACTGCATTTCACTTAGGTATAACAGAGCAGCACTAGGCCTGTCATTCACATCATAATACTGACATGAAGGAAATATATCTTGAAAACCATTTGATTTTTTTCTCTTAAATGAAGACCTTTTTTCATAAAGGAGGATTTTTTCAGCACCAATAGATACTAGTAGCACAAATAAGAAAATAGCTCCAATATACACCACGAATTACTAATTCAAATCAGCACCAATTTCTAGAACAGAGCAGATAAAAATATGTAAGCAGTAGTTGAAAGTACTTTGCCAGACTTCTGGACTATCTAAAATACATATCTGGACTACCTAAATACATATCTACACATCTGTACTGCCAGTTCTTTTCTAAAAGCTTGGTGAGTTGTTGTTTTTTTTCCAAGTGCAGAGGGTACCTATGCGGTACTTACTACAGGAGCACTCAGCAGTCTCTGCTTGTGTACAAGACAGTCAATGTAACCTTTTCACAGACAAATATTATTTCTATAACAAATCTGTCTGGAGTATTTCTTATATCATAATTTCTGACACAGCGATTTCTAATTAAGTATGTCTAAAACATAGGAAAATTAAATATTCTCTCACCAATAACACTAATGCCTCCAATCATGGTGTCATCATTTCCTTTAACACAAGACACTAATTTCCTACCCAGTTAATGAAACATGCCTAGAAGCAACTGTTTGTGCTTTTATTCTGTTTCTATCAAATGCCTCTCTGAGTGTTACTGCCCATAGAAACTTGGGGAAACTACAACATTACACGCTTTCCCTGATGATTGTAAGAAGACATGAGTACTTCTGTACATATACATGTTTACAGAAACATATGACCCCTCCATCTTACAAAATACTATACAAAAAGACACAAAGGAAGCACACGTAAATATTTTGTGTGAGAACCCCGGCCTTGCTCTGGGGTCTCATATGGTGGTGAAATTCCTCCTCCAACCCGTGCTTCCAAAGAAAATCTCCGCAGGCTTAGCTGTTCGGTCTCAAGGCAGTTTATTGCTAGTTATCTAACAGATTATGTTCTTGGACTGCGGCTATTTGATCAGCGGCCTGGGTAGAGGCACACACACACTGACACCCTGACTGTCTGGTGTCTTCTTCGTGTCTCCCCCCGCCCAGGGCTGCTGCTATCTTTTATAAGATATATTACATATAACATGTTTACAATTATTCCCCAATACCTACTACCTACGTTGCCAAGTGCTTTTCTACTCTAAACTAATCTGTGAGTGCCAACATCACCAAGAACATGGAGGTAAGAAAAAAGAAGGAGGAAGAACAGGATCAGCCCACTTTCCTCCATCTTAGAACTTCCGACCCCATGTACAAAGTGAAAACCCCCTGTACATGTGCTAAAACATGTACAATACTAAAAAAATTTCCCCTCTACTTTGTAATTACTTATACTATACTATCTAACCTTTTGTGACTGCTTGTTCCACCTCCAAAGTTGGTAATTCATTCCATGGCTCAAACTCAAAATCACAGCTGTTTTTCAGCTGCCTGCTGGGGTCTAGAATGCCTCTGACCAAGGCCTGGCACCTCTAAAAATGTCCGAGAGACATTCTGAGTTCCCACAATTTTGCATAAAGGTGGTTGCACTGGTGCCACAACTATGAGCTGTAGTGCTGAATACACTGGCATACACTCACAGCAGACAGCATTTGCATCTGTCTAGTCCTCTACACCTCTATACCTCTTCTCCTGAGCCCACTAAGCCAGTTGTAGAAATAGTGCATGACTTCCTCTTGTGTTGTACTACACAAACAGTTCATTTTAGCTTTTACAAACAACAAAAAAATATGGCCTTCACTGTGAGGTCAAATAAAGAAATACCCATAGTGGAAAGCAGCACTGAGCTGCTGCTTACTCTTGGGGAGGTCTGTTTACCTCTCTCTCTGCCCTGATGTCCCATCTAACTCAACATCTGGCTTCTCTATTTAAATTGCAGAGACTGTCTATTACTCCACATCCTCAAGTGCCCACAACAATAGAAACTTCTAAAAAAGATCAAGACCACTAGCACATAAAATATGGTAAGTATCAATGATGACATGGCACACACATGAAACGCCTGTCTGTTTTGAAATAGTCACCATGTGAGTCACCACACACAGATCATCTGACAGTCAATCCCATCTACCTTTTAAACTGCATCACACTAATATTACTACCATTTACTCAATTTTTTTCTCATTATTCAGACCAAAATTCTACATAACAAATAGTTAAGAATTTATATTATAGATGCTCAACACCCTAAAATATTCATTAGGAAAAAATATATTGATGAAACTGTACTGGTCCTCATATTTAATTAAGATAGGCCTGAATTCTCATCTCCACAACTAGAATTTGCTGTAGGAAAATACTAGTGGCATTAAAATCTGATATCTTACTCTATTCTGTGTCTAAGAATAAGTGCTCTGTCATGTTGGATATACACAGTGTCTATGTATCACTCTTCCATATGCACATTTAACCCACACAGAAATAAAACTGGGGGTGTGGGAATGATTTTTATTTTGTGGTCTGTATATCACTGCTTCAAATTACTGGATAATTAAGTAATTTATTATTATTGTGTGTGGGTTTTGTTCGCTGTGGGGTGGTTTTTCTCATTAGGATTTTTTTTTTTTTAATACTGATTGCAGTGCCAGGGGATGTGAGTGGCCATCCTTCAATCAGAAGGAAAAATTAATACACGGTACCATAAAGACATACCTACGGTCCAATATATAATAGGTGCTAAGGTCTTTTGTTTTTTCATTCTCACACTGCAGCCATTGAGGGTCATTTCCAGCATGACAGGCAGGGAGATCTGTCAACTGATAATTGCTTCACCCTTTCTCCCTTTGTTAAATTAAAGTTGGCTGCAGTTTGATTTAACATACTGAACAAGGCAGAGTTGAAGATTTTTGGGACACTGCAAAGCAGGGAACCACAGCTGAGATCTTATTCTATGACTTCTGTAATATCATATACTTAACAAGATGAAAATCTAAAGATTTTGATAGCGTAAAGTCTGAGGTGGAGATTTAGTAATGCTTTTCTCTGCTGCCTGTCCAATGAGGAATAAAAGTGATGGAAGTGATTATCAAGCTATACATCTACTGCAGACAACTTTTGTCTTTGGTGTCTCTTTCATCATTACTTTTTTACTCTGTTTCATCTTTTAACTTGTTCCTCTCCCAGTTCATTCTCTTCTTCCCATTTGATTCAGTTTTTGTAGCTTGTTCGATGCCACTACTTACTGCTGCCACATTTCAGACTGAGGTAAGACCAATCATTATCCAGATTTGGCTGTTTTGTGTGAAGGAAAACATGAAACTTCTCAAAAACCCTAACAATTTGTATCTTCTTTTTACATTGTGAAATAAAACACTGCTGCTGAAAATTCTGAACTCTAGAAAATTAGGTTTTAATACAGTAATCCAAATTTTTGGGGAAAAAAATGGAACTGCAAAATCACTTATGAGAGAGATAAATAAAAGCAATACTTAACAGAGTAAACATTTATTAGTCTTTTCTAGAAGTTGTCCTATTTCTTCACTATTAGCTAAGCTCCAAGCTGTTATTTCTTCTGAAACCTAAGCTTGACTCTTACACAGACCTTCCTTCTATGCTGCCCTTTCTGTTCAAGAGATCACAAAGCAATTTGCATGATGCAATGGCAAGTAAGTAAAACAAAAATATTGAATAGTATTTGAAGGTAGTATTTGCTCTTTTACTCTCTCATGTTGGTATCAGAAAAGTATATCAATGTTACATTAATGAAATGGAATGGGACATGTTTTAAGGAGTTACATATTCACATTTTATTTACCAGATAGCAGTGGACAACATCACTACAGTGTGTTGGTAGTAAGCGGCTCTATCAGAAGCAACAGCTTCATTTTTACACTGAATTAGTCCCATTGACAAACATGATATACATTTGTTGCTGGGTTATTGTTGGTCATTGTGGATAGATTGATTTACCATTCAGACATATTGCAAGAGTTCTGCATTTCAATTCTTAGGTCTTGTCGAGAACATCCTAAAACAAATGAAGACACATCTCCCTGCTAGATGCACTAATGCATCTATCTTTGGGTTCACAGTACCCTCTAAAATCTAGGTCTGAGATTCAAAGTCATTAGTTGTGTGTACTAACACCACACAGCTGCTTTTTCTAAAATTTTGGACTGTCCCTCTGATATTTTATCATGGACTTTCTGGACCTCTTGCAGTTCTGTAACCTGTCTGTAGCTCTGATCTGACTTTTCTACAGGTTTTGGCTTCCTGGTTATGCCCACCCAGATTTTACACAGGGGTTTTCTCTTTCACACACACACAGGCATAGCTGTCACTTTGATTTGTGGTGCTCTGCATTTTGGAAGCTTCAATGTCTTTTTTTGAGATGGTGACAAAGACAGATTTTGTCTCTATTTATTCCTTCAAAGATGCCCTGCAAGGATCCTTCCCAATTTGGCCCCTTCCTCTTCTGTCTTTGCATCTTTCTATTGGCTCTTATTTTTCTAAGGAAGCAGACATCAACACACTGGTCTTCATGTCTCATTGCTGTTGTAGCATCTCCACACTATGCTACCCTTCCTCTGACTTTCTTGAGGTTTGAGATTTTCTGCCTCTGCAGATGCCCATTGCAAAAGGGTGCTGTAAGCTCCTTACCTCTCTTACCGTTCCTCAAGCAGGGAATTCTCCCCAGGACATGTTAGTAGCTTTTAAATTATAAAAGTACATGTTCAAGGACTGGACACATCTGTAGAGCACCCTATGGTGCGCACAGCACATCATTGGACAGTTACTTGCTGGGAGAGATGAGTGCTTGACAGAAAATCCACAGGCATAGAAGAGCTCCTGTACAGACTGGTGATTGGTATACACGGCAGTATCTTGGAGGAATCCCCTGAATGTGCATTGCGCTGAACAGCTTGCTGACACCCTGCTTTTGCTCGAGGGTCCTACAACCCAAGCAAGAGACACCATGCCAGAGAGATTTTGTGTTCTTTCTGTAGAAGAGCTTCTTGTTCCCTACACACGGGACTACCTTGCAGCCTGCGCTGTGTCCAAGTGCCCGCATCTCCCAGGCTAACCTGTTACTCTGTGTCTCGGCCAGGCATCAGGGCAAATGTTTTTTAAAACAGGACCAAACTAAACTAAACTAAGCAAGAAGCACCGAAAATAAGCATGCCAACCCCAACGGGAGGCTGCAGGAGAATCTCCCAGGATGTGGTGTGAGGAATGTCCCCCAGGCGGCACATGGGGCCGGACTCAGTCCAAGTCCGCAGCCTCCGGACCCTTCTTGGTGCCTCAGCAGGGCTGCGCCGATGCCCCGAGCTCCCTCCGGGACCGAAGGAACCTCCCTGGCCGTGCCTCCCCCGCGGACAGGCCACCCCTCACCCTTCGGCCGCGGCGTGCAGGCAGCAAGCACAAACAGAGGTCGTTTTTTTGGTTTTTTTTGTGGTGTTTTTTTTGTAGGTTTTTGTTTGTTTGTTTGTTTGTTTGTTTGGGGGGGGTTGGGTTTTGTGGGTTTTTTTGGTTATTTTTTGGGTTTTTGGGGGTTTTTTGTTTCTTGTTTGTGGAGAGGGGGGTTGATTTCCCCCCCCACCCTTCGTGAAGGGCTTAATAATACCTCCGTGATCGACGTCGGGCACCGCGCGAGGCTTCGGCAGAGCAGAGGTGCTGTACATTTGACAGTGCTATTAAAACGTTACTAAAGTTAACGCAGCCTCGACGGCATCTAAAAAACTAAATAAGAGACTAGTTTCAACTCCAATCCCCACTGGAGGGGATACACTAGTATGTTTCTTATTTTTATTTTCCTTATAGCCTGTTAAATTGACTAATAAAGTCAACACAGAGTTCTCTGTGTGGCTTCAAAAAACTCAGTAATTTTGTTAGAAAACGTTGAAATCCAACCCCAAAGTATTCAGCCCAAATATTTAGTTAAAGTAACCCTGTGGGTTAATAAACTAAACAAAGGCAAACCATGCAAAACTGCAGCAATGAAAACCAGACTTAAATAAACGAAGGAAAGTTTATAAGAACCCTTTAGCTGGAAAAAAACAGCGAGGGAAAACTGCATGAAAGTTTAATATGAAGCATGTGACACACAGGGGCTCGTTTTACAGGTACACAGCTTCGCTTCAGACAGTCGTTGTCTCCAGAAAAATTTCAAAAATAATTTTTCTCTAAGCTGCATTTCCTTTGAAACTTCACTGCAGCGTTTTCTACTGAAGAAACACTCGACAGCTTTTGGCAGGTTAAAAGGACCTCTTCTCTGTCTTGCAGCTCTCTCACTGCCCACACTTCACCACATTGCTAATTTTGGTGTCTGACTTGTTTAGTTATTTCAGCTCCAGTAATGTGGTTGCAAAATATTTACCTTTCACACAAGAACCTGGATTATTTTGATTAGAGACCGATGCACTCTTCAAAATGTTTGCTTATGAGCGGGAGTTCTTCAAAAAGGGGCACAACAAAAGATCCCTCTTCTCAACTACTGCTTTTAAAACAGTTGTTAATAGCTAAACCCCGGGTTGCTATAGAGGTGGAGTAAGCCTCTAAAAATAAAAAAAAGGACATTTAAACCAAGCTATTCAAAATACATATGCGAAATTATCTGAGATTGCCTTCAGCACGCTGGCAGTTTGGTAATAATTATAACCATTGCTGTTCTGCAGTTTAGATGATCATGGAAGAAACCTTCATGACAATTGTTTTTTTATCAAATAAAGGGCATGGGATTGATGACATGTTTTCCTCTATGGGTTTCCAAATTATTTTCTTTTGCATTATATCCCTAAAGAAGCAGCCCAGGAAAAGACCTCTGGAAAAACAACCCCCAAAATAACAGGAGATCGTTTAAACTTCTCTTCTTAGTTGCTTTTCATTGTCAAGAAAAGCTGAATAAACAGCGTCAGCACCGCCTGAGAGCGGAGAAAGCAGGTTTGGAATGAAAGAGACATGCGGAGGGAAAAGACGAGGGCTTTTTTTATTTCTTCCCTTTTCGAGTACTTAACTTTCTCCTTTTCAGAAAGGAGCTTCGTGCAGCCCAGGGAGCACTTTATTTACCGTGTACAGAAGAAACAAGTCAAATTTAAAATTAACCTCCAGTCGTGCTGGGAATAGATCCGACCAAATGTTGGGGGAATTCCTTCATTTCCCTCTTCTGATATTTTTGTCCAATTCCGCTGTTTAACCATCACCCGTTGTACTGCCAATGAAGAGAACGGTCCCTTTCGGTGACAAGCCCTGATGAAATGATTTTCTTTAGAAAGAAAAAGAGAAAGATGGACTAAAGAACTTGGGGCAACAAAGCTTTACAAGGAGAGAAGAAAGACTTGGGTAAAATACGACACATTTATCTATCAATTGCTAGACAAGACAAAGAAGGCTTAACAACAGTTTGAAAAGAGTGGCCTGTGAATGGTTACTATTCAATTTGTATTTTATTCCCCGCTGGTCATGGAATTGAGATCAGAAGAAAAAGTGAAAACACATGGCTGAGGTCAGTAGGATCAGAGAACCACCACATACAGCAAAGGGAAGGAAAAGCAAAGGGAACTTGTGTGAAGAAATGGATTATATAAACAGAGCTTACCATCGCCTGCACCCCATTATCCTATAATTTACACTGCATGGGAGCATAGAAATATATTAAACTAGTGATAGGTTTCACCGTTGCTTTATGCCAATCAATTCCATTATATACTTTCAGACATGTTTAGAATTCTTGGACTAATGTGTTTATTTTAAATATCACAGGGAAATTATGACATCACCGGCAAATAATGCTGGGGAAGGTTGCCTTCCTTTTGAAGTATGCTGCAGTGAAACATGATTTTAATTACATAATCACTTTGGAACCGTAATTATATAATAAACGAGGAGGATTAAGCGGGAAGTGTATAGTACATTAAAAATTGCTTAGGTCCTGGAAAAACAAACCGAACACACAGTGAGAAACTCTCGGTCACGAAGATCGCTTGATAAATTCGGGCTACAGCGTTTATTTGCGTTTTGCCCGAGGCGACAAGAAGATGTCCCCTCCGACAGCAAGCCGACGCTTGCTTCTCGTTTTCCTCCGGAGAACACAAACGCAGCCCCGGTTCCGCTCGCCGCCGCCTTTGCCCGGCGGGACCGCGGCCCGTCCGCGCCGCCCGCGGAGCTGGGGCCGGCCGTCACCGGGGAGGGGCCGCCGCCGCCCGGTCTGTCCTCCGCTGCACCGCAGAGCCAGGCGGCGACAAATCTGGCTTTTAAAAGAGGGATCAGTCGCCCTCCCTCCGCCCGCCGGGTTCCGCAGGCGCGGGCCGGGAGTACCACGCGAGGACTTGATTTTTCACCCGTGGGCTGCGCCCCGGGAGCAGCGCCCATCGCCTCGGGCAGCGGTGCCCCGCTCCGCTGTCCTCCAGAGGCGCGGGGGAGAGGAGGTCTCGCTTCACTTTCTAGGTGGCTTTTTCGTGTGTGTGTGTGTGTGTTTGCTTTTTTGGGTTGTTTGATTGGTTTTTATTTCTTGTTTTCGTATGGTTGTCATGTTTCTTTTCGTTGTATTTTTCTGTTTGTTCGTTTGTTTGTTTGTTATTTCTTGGTTGTTCTTTAAGGGCTAGACCTGAGCGCGGCAAGGTCCCGGGGACCCTACCTGTCCCCACGTGCTTCCCCGGCACTGCCATCACCTTTGCAATCTGTCAGGCACGGGAGCCGGATCTGCCAACCTCTTTCTGCGGCTCCCCCCTTCTTCCCCGCCGCTTTTGCCTCGTCCCCCTCAGACCGAGCCAGGCACCAGCACTGCAGGGGAGCAGTGGCCTCCGGGACGCCCCGAGAGCGCAGGAAGCCCCAAGAAAAGGAAGGGAGGGACCTCGTCCACACAGTAAGTGCCCACATACTGCCCAGAGGGCAAAGCCCTGGGGACAGTGGTTGGATCCCCAGACCAGAAAGAAATTCAGACCCAGCTAACCCAGTGCAAGAGCCTCTGCTTGTAGCATCGTGGGGCACTTCCACCCAGGTTTCCAGTGGTTTGTTGCAAGTCAGCTTGGCTCTCAGGACACATCAGACTCAGCCCTTGCCACACAGCCAGTGAACTGCTCTCAACATTTATCCAATGGGCTGCCCACATCAGGGACATAGCTTCGGATCTGGACTGTATATTTCCTACCCATCAGGACACCTTACTTTTTGGAAGGTGAAGAGGAACCACGGCAGCACAGATACCTTCACTGCAGAAATGGCTTGGACCATCACATGCAGCTTTGTTCTGGACTGGAGAGCTGTACCTGGAGATCTTCTTCATCTAGATGGGCTTCTAGCAAATCCACTGCTCAGAAAGACCTCTGCAAGCACAGAGAGGTCTTGTAAAGAGCTGGCATGTGGAGGGGCAAGCACAGGTAATCTGCTTGGTGCAGCTTCACCTGGTCCCTGCCTGCAGGGAACAAAGTGGACTGGCACCTAGGGACCAAGCAGCTCCATGCTTTATCCAGAGTCTCATGGCACTTCATCCCCAGCCCATCTAGCAGGCTTTTATTTGGTCTCTGAAGTTAAGGGTCACTATTTCCAGGGGAGTTGCAATTCCAACACATGCCGACGTGGTTGGTCTGGAAACCACAAAGGCAGGAGGCTGCTTGATGATGGCACACAAAGCCAATCCAAGTATGGGACACTCATCAGGTCGCTCTGGACCCAGGCAGGCCAGCTAGCTCCCCACAGTTCCCTACAGACCAGATCAAAACTCATGGATTCCTTGAGAAAAACAGCTTGCACTCACATGCAGATGCTAATCGCATACTCAAGAGGCTGTCCCAAAGACAGTAATTTCCCCAGATGCTAGCTGTGTGGTCATGAATTCTCAGGAATATAATTTTTTCATATGAAAACATTTATTTTTCTTCCAGATGTCATGGTAATTAAGGCGGAAGAATGCACTCTGTTAAATGTGTGAGAATGATCATGGTGCCTCACAAGTCTACAGGAGTCCCTGGAGGACCAAGTACCAGATGGCACAGATGAGTCTCTGACAGGGGCATAGGGGTGTATAAAACAGGCCTCAGCAAAAGTCTTTCAAGATGCTGTCACAAGAGGGAAGCTGGTCACAAAGAGGGGAAGTGAATATGGCAGAGGAAGGTTTCTGGTGCAGTGGGGAGGCTCTAAAATTATCCAATCAGTGTTCTACACTAGCAAATGGTAAGCACATCAGGTTGTTTTAGTCAGAAATTAATCTGGTTTGTTCTCATCATGGTGTCTGCAGTGGTATTGCTGGAAGTCCTGGTTTCCTAATTACATGGGGGAAAACAAAAGAACACAGGAATGAACAAAATATCTGCCAGAAAAGAAATAGTCTAAAGAGGCAGTCTGTGATACCTGTAAACCACAGGCATCAAGAAAGGAGAAATAGGAAGCTGTTCTGGGCTAAAGGGCAGCAAAGTAATAAGAGTGCCTAAAGCACCCAGAAGTCTGTTTTCCGCTGTGCAGATGTGGACCTTTTTAATTCAGAAGCTCTCAGACCCCATAAGTGTAAATGAATTGAAAAACAAAGAAGTGAATTTGTGCTAGGTTCATGACTGGACAGCCCATGGATTTGTCCCTGCACGGATTTGTCCCCTGCTCCTAAAATGGAGTTTAGTAGAGGTTAGGAGGTGGCAGTATGACTCTCAGCTCCCCTGGCTCTTATGTTTTTTAACTCCCATTCTGGCACTTTTTATTCTCTTGTTTTGGGACATCTCAGTAACACTGATAATATAAGAACTAATACTTAAACAGCTTATTTTATCCAAGTACTTCAGAGACCTGTGCTGACATGGTTAAGTTTGCTAAATAACCTTGGACAGATGCAGCAGTTTGTTTACTTCGTATTTAGTAGAAACTGTGTACACTTGGACCATCAGATGGAAAGACATAACAAAATTATTTAAATAGTTTCCCCAGTGGAAGTTCTTCCCTGAATAGAGTGTGTTGCAAAAATTTCACTGACAGTTTGAAAAGCTGAGTTTGAAAAGGACTGAGAACTACACTGGAAAAATCTAAGGGTATAATATGATTAAATACAACTTAATGGACTGGATAGTCTTGGTTTGACTGAGCATAGGTTTATATCAGACTCATTTAAAAGTAACAGAAATTGGTTTTTTTGCAGTGAAAGTGGCCACTTTTCTATTATTTGTCCTTCCATCATTTTTTATTTGACTCAAGAAAAAAAAAACAAAAACCACTGTTGCTTCAGTTGCTTCATCCAGCAAAAATGTGATAGAAACGTCTGGTGTATCTGTCTTGTCTAAAGACTCCTCTTACCTGCTAAAGCTCAGTGTTTGTTGTCTGGACTGCATGTCGGACAGAGCCTGTACCTCTCCTAGTTTCAGCCAGGATAGACTTCATTTCTTTTTTAGTAGCTGATATAGTACTGTATTTGAATTTGCTATGAGAATAATTTCAGTAGCATGCAGATGTTTTTGTTGTTGTTGTTGAGTAATGTTTACCCTAAGGACTTTTTGGTTCCTGTGCTCTGCAAGTGAAGAGATGCAGAAGAAGCTGGGAGGGAGCATGACCAGGACAGGTGACCCCAATTGGAGAGAGGCATATTCCATACCACAGAACACTGTGCAGTACATAAACTGCATCTAGTTCCCAGGAAAAGGGCCAATCTCTGCTTAGGGACAGGCTGGATATGTATTAGTGGGTGGTGAGAAGTTGTATCGTGCATCACTTGCTTATCTCGGGTTCCCTTTCTCCCTTTCCTTTTCATTACTATTACTTCTGCTGCTACTATGTTATTATTGTATAGTTTTGTTTCAGTTATAATGCTGTTCTCATCTCAACCCATGGGGTTGTCATGGTTTAACTCTAGCTGAAAAGTCAGAACCACACTGAGACATTTGCTCAACACCCTTCTCTCCCCCCTGCCCCTGTGAAATGGGGAGAAGAATCAAAGTAAAACTAGGTTTAGGCAAGAACAGTTCAATAATTGAAGATAAAGTAAAATACAGTAATAATTGTAAATAATAATAATAATAATAATAATAATAATTAAAAGGGAAAAAACAAGTGGTGTACAATGCAATTCACCACCTCATGATTGATGTCAGACCTTCCCCCCCATTCTCCCAGACTAACCACTCTTCTGAGTAACTTCTCTCAGTTTATATTCTGGGCATGACCTTCTGTGATGCGGAGTACCCCTCTGGGCAATTTGGGTTACCTGTTCCAGCTATGCTTCCTCCCAGTTTGGTTTTTTACCTCCTCACTGGCAGAGCATAAGTCAAGGGAAAAAAGAATCCTTGACTTGGGATAAACACAACTTAGCAGCACACCAAAACATCAATGTGTTATCAACACCATTCTCATTTGGACTCCAAAACACAGCACTGTCAGAGTTACTGAGAAGAAATTAACTCTACCCTGGCTGAAATCAGGACAGAGATTTACCTCTTATTCAGATTCTCCTCCCCACCAGGGAGGAAGAAATGAGTGATCAGTTGTGTGATATTTAGTTGTCAGGTGAGATTAATCCAGGAGAGTGCCCAAAGTTCTTTCCCTGACAAGTATAATGTATCCAGGTTTGCGAGAAGGCATATCTCCAACATGATGGCAATGCATCCCTGCCTTGCATTCACAATACAGTGAAAGGGAGGCTCAGAATGTTAAGGCCCAGAACACCCATGATCATCCTCTGGGAACCAAGAAGGGGGTTCCAGTTACTGTTGGTGCAGGGATATTTTTCACATAAACCTTGACAGACTCACAGACAAGTGGACCTGGGCAGAAATTTCAGGTGCTCTTTCTTGGAAAATGAAAATGTTGCAGAACACAGACCTACTGGCAGACTGCAAAGTCATGGAAATGAAGGAGGACTTATAGAAGTTTCAGCAGTGATAGTGGAGCACTGTCATATTACTGTTTTTTTCATGTGCAGTCTATGTATGAGAGATTGCGAGGTGCTAAGCTTGAAGAAAGAGCAGATCAAGTAAATGAAATTACTATTATTCTTTCTACTGTTCATATTTGAGTTAATGATATCCCTTTCAGGGCTGTTGATTGATGTAAAAGAATCAACCAGACAAGAAAAGTGGAAAAAAGATAGATGGGAAACCGTTTTTCCTTCTCAAAAGACAGCACATTTAGACATATCTTCTTGATAATCACAGATATCCCTTAATTATGAATATGAAGAACTGCTTGCCGGGTTTTACAAGCCTGGGAAAGCAGGTCTGTAACTTCATCAGTGTCCCCAGAATGTCTGTGAATAAAATCTATTAGAAGAGCATTTATTTATTTTTGTAACTAGTCTTTCACCAGAGATAAGTCTATCGATTCTTCATAAAATAAAGCAGGGAACTCCTGAGAGTGCATTGCTTAAATACAAATTATCCAGATGGAATCTGGGGCTGGGAATCTGTATTAGGCCTACTTGTGTTCTGACATCTTCTTTTAACCTAATAATATGTAGGAAATTACTTGAGAAAAACAGAAAGAGCCATTTTTCTCTGCCATGAGGATATGCACATGAAGGATTTTCTGGAGTTTTTGCTTCAGTTATGCCACTGGAAACAGTGAGCATCCTTTGCAGATGAGATTTAGAAACTGTTCAACTTTTTTGGGAGCAGACAATTTTCTGCCTGTGATAAATACAAAGATGGTGAAAGAAAGCTGATTGTGTTTTGACTGAATTTATGACTGCCTTTGAGTCCAGACACATATTTATTTATTTGCCTTTAGATACAATAGACAACGAAAGTGACCTTGAACACTTCACTTTATAGAGAAACCTAATTTTATCTGAGCTAAAGATATTTAAGTAGGAGTTTTTCCAGTACTCTTAAGATTGAATCGAGATGAAACTTTGCCCCAGCATGGTAGAAATAATTATCCACTAGAAAGCATTTTGTGAGGCCTAGATATCCAGGCCTCAGTTTTTTTCTTTCATGCATCTCAGTGGATCTAGAGTTCTGTATGGCTCAAAGCCTACATCTATGTAGTGTGGTCATTTCTAGGAGCACTGAACAAATTTTAAACACCATGCATGTTGGGAAGTTTTAAATATATGGTGGGAGAAGTTTTGTGCACAGAGATCTTGGAGCTCCTGGCTGGAATGTTCCTCTTGCTCTGGTCATCACAATATCCCTAGGAGGACATGCACATAAGCAATTAAATAGTTATTATTATCTTCAACATGCAGTTTTTGACCTTTTTGAGTCTGTGATGCCAAAAATAAATTTCCACTGGAGAGCTGTTGATAACTGAACCCCACATGTAGTCTTGCAACTTGCACAGGTTCCTTTCTTAATCAAGTTATTAAAATAATACAGAAACTATAGGTCTGTGGACAACAAGCTGACCAAAAACAATTAATTGGTTGGTTCAAATACATTTCCAAAATTCTAGATGAAAGCACAAGGGGGGCAATAGAGATCATGCTAAACCATCCCTTTTGTATTTTTCTTTACAGGATAATTTGATTTTAGAGAAATTAACCTTTTTTAAGCGGCAGGCTTCTGCCTTTGAAACCTTCTCAGAGAAAATGTCTTCCCTTATCAAAATCTGAAGACAAGTTACTCACTATTTCCCAGCTGAGTTTCCATCAGTGTTTCTATATTCTCCTATTCAGGCTGCTGTCTAGCCTGTCCTCTCAGATTCATGGAGCCCATTGCCAAGCCCATCTTTTGTGCATTTTTAAAATATAAATATCTCTGTAATGCTTCTTGTATGCAATAAGACCAATGTTTTTATCAGACCAGTGAAGACAGAAACCCCGAGTCTTTGCAGTGTGTTAATTGCATCATTATTTTCCCTACACTCTCAGCCCCCCTAGAAACAGCTTGCAGAGAACACTTCAGGAGAGATATGCCAGCTGCCCTGCTCACTTTGCCATGATGTGCTCTCTTACTGCACACAGAAGGTATCTGTGCTCTCATAGCTCAGAGACTGCAGAAGCTTTAGAAGCTTCAGAGACCAGGTCTTTAAGTGGAATCTGGACCACTGACCTGATCAGGGATGGTTCTGAGAGCATAATGAGAACCTTCTCAGGCTGCTGTCCAGAATCAGTACAATCACAGTTCTGCCTTGGATTTAGAAGACTCCCCTGGAACGTCAAGCAAGGTTATGTTGAAGTATCACCTCCATGTCTCACAGGGAGACAATTCAACATGTTGCACTTGAATCAGATCATATTGGTATCTTACAGATAAATACCATTCATTGCACCAATATCACACAGTGAGGCAAAATCATAATAGAGGACACACAGTGAAAACAAACGTTTTTAAACTTTACCACATGTTCTGTGATTCCACAGGATTAAATCTTCAAAGTAATAATATTATTTGTAAAACACCTCCCTTAGCAAATTTTGCTGGACCATGAAAATACTGCAATAAAAATGTCATTTGGAATGTTATGTAAAATCGTTCAAGAGAAAAACAAATAAAGGAGCCTGGGATGGAGAAAATGAGCTTGGATACCAGTGAAACACACAGAACAAGAAGGATCCACATAGGAAACATCTGTGGAGGGAAAAGGTATATGTCTACCTGTAAGAGTAGTGGGGAAACAGAGGAGAAGGGGAGAAGTAGTGATGAGTGCTAGCAGTTTCCAACAGGAAGACAGGTTGTTAAATAATTTCTTACTGCCATAGAAGAGTCTGTAGCAAGAAATAAACAAAGGATCTGACAGTGATAAAGGCAAACTGATTATTCTGGTTTGAAAGCAAATCCAGTGAGAGACTCCAAGTCAGAAAGACAATTTATTAGGAAAAGGGAAAAAGAAAACAAAATACATGCAATAATACAAAAGAAAAAACACAGACAGAGTCAGAATACAACCTGACACCCTTTCAGTCAGGGTGTTGGTAGCAGTCCAAGTTGGAATGGTTGCAGTCGTCCTCGAAATCCAGAGGAAAAACCTGAGTCTGGTGTCCCAAAAACCCAGATTAAACCCAGTTAGGAATGCTTGGCTCCTCCCTCTGGGCGGAGCATCTCACAATGGGATGCTGTAACTTTTATCAGTCATGCAGTGACATTCAATAGCCCATTATCTGCAGATGTCTCCCTGGAGGGAGAATTGGTTGTGAAAGAGATAAGGAAAAAACCCACTTAACAGAAGAGGACTGCCATACAGATGGCAAATGGAATACATCTTGCCTCAAAATATGGGACACTGATGCTCTGCCAGGTCTGGGCTTTAGCCTGTCTCTCTCCCTCCTTTGAGCTTCCACTTGCCTGAGCAGCTGGGACCACACTTTGCCAAATTGGCCATGGCCACAGGTGACTCATGGAGAACTTGCTGGTGAGCTGCAGGACCTACTTGTTGAAGAGTGCTGACTGTAGCTTTCCTTCTAGCTGCTGATCATATGGTAAAAGCAATGCTAAAAATACCCTGTAATAAATTGGGTATAATTAATTTGGGAATTAATATAACTCACTGATATAATGTTAATTGCTATACTCATTGATAAGGCAAACAGCTAATTTTTGTGGAGATCTTACAAGAACCTATGTACTGCAGGGATGCTCATTTAGGGCAACTGTCTATTGACACACACCTTCAGTGCTGGACCCTTATCTGGCACCAGGCACTGATTTTGATAGGGACTCCAGGTTTCTCAACATCTCAATTGCTTTCTCACCAAAACCAGTCAGAATTTTCATGCAGGATACTGAAATTGCAAGGTCATAAAAGGAACCTAGCTGTGAATGTGAAGCTGTAAGGTGAACAGGATTCCTTGCAGCTCTGTCCCATTTGCTCCACACCTTCAGAAGATAGGGCAGTGGCTGAGCAGCTTTCTTCTGACCTGGTCTGGCTGCCATTTCTCTGACAAGTAGTAATTGTAAATTTTTTATATTTCCAAGGAAAGACTTTTCAGATACCTAGCAATGTGACATTTTAGTGGCATAGAAATGGTACTGATTCTGGAAAGAGAATTTTTCCTACCAGCTTACTCATCTTCCTGTTTCTGCCATGAAGGACTTTACAATTCCTATCCTTTAAATTGATAAATCAGCTGTCATTAGTTTTAAGATAATGCATTCACCTTTTAAAATTTTGAAGGCTCTCAGTGAGGAGACAAGTGAAACAAAAAACTTCTAGGTAGGTATATATTGATTTTTGTGCCATACAGATGTTAACATAGATACATGATTACAGGTTTCTTAATCTTTCTTTTCATTCACTGATACTTGGAAATCACCCACAGCAACAACAGCAACAGGTCAGCTTTGTTATACAGGTTAAGAATACCTAGATGTAAAAAGGGATGGTTTTATGATTAGGTTTCTTCAGTGTAAAGCTGCTGGGTTTTAATCTGGAATTTACTGCTGATTGAAAAGTTTCAGGATGATTTACAGGTCTTGCATCTGGTAGGCTCACCTGTGAAGCAGACTAAGTAATTCTGCTCATGTGGAGGAAAGCAAGAGAGTCGTGTAAAAACTTGCATGTGATGAGTTGGGCAAATGAATAGATTAGAAAAGGACAGAGAGGAACACATGAGTTCTAAGAACTTGGAAAAAGCTCTTCTTGAAAATCAGTGATTGAATCAGGAGATCCCATGCAGCTGAATGGTAGTGAAGGCCTTGGGAATTATTCACATCTGCTTTTGGAATAGCACAACCTGTACAAAAGGATGATAAGCTGATATTACATTTGCTGTGTTGGGTTTGTGATTAAGATCTGTGCTTAGGTTGAAATGTCTAATACCCATTAATTTTTCAAACTGGAAGGAGTTAGATTAATTTCAGAAAGAAAGGGATTGTATTTTTGAAAAAAACATTAAGACTGTGCCAAGCACTCAAAATCCAAGAAAGAAAGAAATTTGTAGAACTTATTTCATATAAATGCAATCCACCTTATGTGCTGGCATTTTGAGGTAGCCCAACTGCATGTTTACATGCTGGTTTTTTCTTTTTTATTTTAAGATATTAAAATTTTAAAGGAGGAGTATTTTAACAGTCAGAGCATAGGATGTGATACTTGGGGAATAAAATAGGTTTATTTACAGAAGAAATGTACTGTCTGGAAGCCTTTTGTTTCATTTATTGAAGAAATTGCAAGGTATGAAAGGAATAAGATGAGTTATAAAGACATGATCTCAAGGTTAAGGTAGTTGAAATTCTTCTAACACTACTATTCATCTCTGCTCCCCCAAAAAATCCTCTAATATTTTACTGAACAATTTACTTAAATGAAGTGATGTGTACTTGTGGTTTGTACAGCAAGCCAGCAGCAAAGACCCAGCTCACAGTAATGAGAGCAGGATAAAGAACAAAGAATAGGACTGAAGGCAGCCTGCAGGTCCAGAGGGAACCTCTCACACAGTCATCATTTTGGCTTCAGGCAGCTGGCTCTAGGGCTCCATTCGAGTCAGGGTCTGCTTCCTGTCAGCATAGCAGTCAGTGCCTGCTGCCTGCAGGGTGAGGCATCCCAGCCAGGCAGTCACTTGTTCCCACTGCAATATGAGGTTCCCCTTCCTGGGCACACGTGTGAACCTGGGTACCACCCATGGCAGGTTAGGTCAGTTTCTGGAGTATCTCAGATTCTGGAGTAACAGTCATATTGCCTATACCAGGGAAAGAGAAACAAAAACTACATGTTAAGAAAAGAAGTCCAGAGAAGTGGTGAAGTCAGAACTAAGCAAACAAGCAATCATTTATAGGCCACAAAATCAGTGCTAAGCTGCCAAACCAAAGAGGCCCTTCAGAGTTGCCTAACAGAAAAACCAACAAGGAAAACAGTGTATATTACTCCCACAAAATGCCATAAAGCTAGAAAAAAGAAGTCAGAAAGTCCTCAATGATTAAAAAGCCACAGAAACACCAAGAAAAAAAAATAGTTAGAACACTTTTCAAACGTCCAAAAGTGAGAAAACATGTAATTAAACAGAGCCAGGCCTATGGCTATATGACAAGACTTAAATCCTAAGAAACCACTTCTTTTTTCCCCACTTCTGCCACATTTTGCCACATACTTAATTGTGGCAATTGATTGGTCTTAGGGAAAGGAATGCTATTTCACAGTTTTACTTATCATAGAATCATAGAATCACAGAATTACCTAAGTTGGAAGGGACACACAAAGCTCATCATGTCCAACTTATGGCCTTGCACAGGACACCCCAAAAATCACACCATTCTTGGGGAGTCTGAGAGCCTGAGAGTGTTGTCTAAAGGCTTCTTGAACTCTGTCTGGCTGGTGCTGTGACCACTTCCATGGGGAGCCTCTTGCATGCTTTACCACCTTCTGGGTGAAGAACCTTTTCCTGATACCCAGCCTAATCCTCCCCTGACACAGCTTCAGGCCACCTCCTCAAATCCCATCCCTGGTCATGAGCATGAAGATATTGGTACCTACCACTGCACCCGAAATGCCATTCCCTTTTGCGGATGTTGAAGGCACACTGATGTCTCCCCTCAGGCTCCTCTTCTCCAGGCTGAGCAGACCAAGTGATATCAGCAGCACCTTTTAAGTTTTTTCCTCCATATCCATCAATGGCTTCCCCTTCACCATCTTTGTATGCCTCCTTTGGACACTCTCAATGCCTTTCTTACAGTGTGGCACCCTGAACTGCCCCCAGCACTTGAGGTGAGGCTGCCCCAGAGCAGAGCAGAGCAGAGCAGAGCAGAGCAGAGCAGAGCAGAGCAGGACAATCCCCTCCCTTGCCCGGCTGGTGATGCTCTCCAGGTCACAGGCGGCCCTCCTGGCTGCCAGGGCGCTGCTGAGTCATGTTCAACTTGCCATCAACCAGGACTCACTGGTCCTTTTCCACAGCATTTCTCCCCACCTTTGCATTTCTGTCTATACACAACAAGAGCTGTCCCATCCCAGGGGCAGAATCTGGCACCTGTCCTTGTTATGCTTCATACGGTTGGTCACTGTCCATGTCTAGTTAGTCAAGGTGTGTTTGTAGATCCTCCCTGCCCTCGAGGCAATCAGCAACTCTTCCCAATTAAGTGTTGTCAGCAATCACAGTATTCTCTCCAGTCCTTCATCCATGTCATTAATGAAGATGTTGCAGAGGGTCAGGGATAGAGCCCTGTGGAACACCACTAGTAGCAGGTTGTCAGCCTTATGTCCCTCCACTGTAACCTTTTACACTCATCCTGTAAGCCAGTTGCTCTCCTATTGCATAACATGGTTATTCAGCTGTGTGCTGGACATTCTGTCCAGAAGGATATTGTGAAAGACAGTATCAAAAGGTACTTCTGCTCCTTCTTTCACCTTCTTTGTTTTTACCTTCCTGGATGTTGAACCCCATGGAACAGCTAATGCTTAGTCTTTCTTTCTGAGAAAATACAGAGGGAAAAAAGTGGCAATATCTTAATCAAAGGCTCAACTGTAGAAAAAATCCAGTGAAACACAAGAAAAGGAAGTAAGGGTTACAGACCAGGTGCATTTAGTGAGGAGAAATTCACATGGTTGCAAATAAATATTGTGAGGTGTCTTTCCTATCATGCTTGAAATTGTAGCAATCACAGAGTGCTAGAAGTTAAGAAGCTTAAACAGATCTGTTAACTCAGCAGCATATTCCATAAAGGACTTCTAGTGATAGGTTGCACATACAAACTAAATTTAAGTGTTCAACCTTTGTCTAGGACTTTTAAGTTTTTCTAGAGACT
Organism: Lonchura striata; assembly: GCF_050655825.1. Classification (NCBI taxonomy): domain Eukaryota; kingdom Metazoa; phylum Chordata; class Aves; order Passeriformes; family Estrildidae; genus Lonchura; species Lonchura striata. The sequence goes on from NC_140740.1 coordinate 72,855,923, forward strand.
AGATACCCCTGGCCTTTTGCAAATACCTTAAAAATAAGAACAGTATTCACTCCATCCCTGAGATGTTGTCTGGAATACATAAACACCTTCTTGACATCTGTATTTTCAAATACAGTTAATTTTTTGTTTGTCTGTTCTTTAAGCCAATGAAATGAGAGTACCAAGAATGCCCTTTGTCCATGAAGTTTGTAAGAGTTAAACAGTGACAGAAGAAGGCACTGCAGATCCTTCACAGGAGTTTGTTATTGTATAAAATTGCAATATAAATAAGAAAACTTTTATTTACCAGAGTTCAATCCACATGCAATTAGACAAGCATTCTTGTTGGGATAAACCATTGATTCTTATATGATTGGCTAGTGGGTGCTTTGAAGGTTTATTTTCTAATGAGATGACAGCTTCCTTTCTCCCTGCACAGCCATCTGTAAGCATATGCTTCCTTACTAAAAACACGTGTGTGGACAGTCACTTCTCTCTCCAGCAGGTGCCATCATTTATAACAAGGTGTTTGATAAAGCTTACGTGTGCTCACTGCTGAAGGGCAGTTTCTGCAAATAGTAGTGTTATTTTTGTTTTTTCAAAAATGCTCTTAAAACCACTGCTGAGCAATGGTTGCTAGGATACTGATCCTTTCTTTACATGATGTACTTTATATTATGTACAGGTTAAATCAGAGGACCTGTGAAATTAAGAGCTGTGCAAGATAGGTCACAGTATATGAGCTCATCTTCCCCCACGTTGAAGCACTGCAAATAATTCAACTTTCTTACGTCTTTCACTGCTCTAGTGCATTAAAATGAATTGTATAAGGCTGAATTATTATTTTTCCCTTTGGTTTAGATTAGCATATCTATTTCTTTTCAGATATTACATCTGTTATACTATGGTCTTTGCTAGAGCAGTGAAACTGCTTCTGAAATCTTATACTATTATATGACTGCCAAAAATGGGGGGAAACTGACAATATAAACCTCAATGAAAAGCATGTTGTAAAACAATGATGTTTTCATGTACCTAATAGAGAATGTTACACAATCTGCAGAAAGTAAACATTTTGACTGCTATTTAAGAACATATTAATAGTTGCCATATACACTACCATACCCTTGTTCCAGCTGCTCCACTCTAAAACTGCACTTTTTCATTATATTTTATTTATTATTTTATTTTTTCCAAAGTGTGACAGAGTGTGATTGTGTCAGCTAAGAAATGTAAGCCAGGTTTCCCTATATCTGCTCAAAAATAGCTTTATTAGTTTTTATTGTGAGACCCTGCAAGTCCTGGTATGTTGGTGGAGCTTTTGCACACTATAATTTTTCCTTAAAACCTGCATGGTTTATCCTTTTCAGTTGCAACCTCTGTGGTGATTTCCACCACTTGCCTCTCTGTTCACAGCTTGCTTTACATCCAAGAACCAGAAAACTTCCTTTTCTGCCCATTTCTGTTTTCCTGAAACCTGTTATGCCATACTGAAAGGAATAAAGGCAAAAAATGCCCACAGATCTCCCCTCTGTGATTCTTTAATAAGATATGTCCTTTGCTAGAAGATATTCTCATTTCCTTGCAAGAAAGAAAGCTGTCCTAGATACTGCTTCAGATGTCTCCTGATTAGCACATGGACTAATTAGTACATTGAAATAGCAACCAGAAAAGTAAGATCTTAACCTGAAAAAACTGGTAATTCCCCATTTCTGTTGCAATCATGAAATTGGTGAGATATTTTTACTCAGAACACTGGGAGTTAGGTTTGATGTATAAGTTCCATCTGTAACATAGGAATGAATAAACTAGTGCTAGTGGTTGAAAAGCTGTAAAACATCTCTTATATGTGAATGCTTTTCACATGTTGATTGCACAGCCCTACCTAAGAATAGCATGTATTTCTCAGTAAAACCACAGAAGGATAAGTACTTACCACACAATCCAATTTTTAAAATTGTAATCAACACATTTAATTATTTACAGAGCTTTATGCTGCAGCAAATCCTAAAGAACTCAGAAATCTGTTAAAAAGACTGAAGATAATTGGAGCACAGAGAGTATTTCCAATAAGTAATGTGGCTATATTTAGCTTAACTAGGTTTCCTGACTTCTTAAATTTGCTTTGCACCACCCTGAAATTAGAGAGATGCCTGATGGTCTGAGGACAAAGGAGTCACAGAGCTGTTGTGGTTCTCATTCCACCACCAGGCTAGTTCTGAAAATCTGATATCCAATGCTAAAGAACAGGAGACTCCCTCAAAAATGAATGGCAAATCTGCCTGCAAAGCGATGTCTGACTGTCAGTGTCATGGCTCAAGGCTTGCAAGGCCACAGCCTCTCACAGAATAAGAATGTACCTCCAGCAGAGCACATATGAAGACTATGTTTAGTTCATGGCAGCTTAGATGAATTTCAGTAGTTTGCAATATTTTCTGATGAAGTTAGAATGCCTATCTTTTAATAATCATTTGAGAGTTATAATATCTGATGAATGTTTTTGAGTGTCTTGGTGTTAGACCTATACTTTCAAAGTCCAATGAATTCCTCTTCAGAAAGCCACTCTGTCTAGAAAAATTATCCAACATGTTGTTTGACAACTGCTGCTAAGAAACTACTAAGCAGTCAATAAATCAACACTGACCTTTCCAAATCTCATGCTACATACATCAATGTTCCATCCACACACAAAAAGGTGAGGTTTGCAAACATAATGGACTTGAGAGAATTTATTGTCTTTGGGGTGGGATATCTATATAGCTAAAGAAATGAGAGTCGCAACAAAAATCAGCTCCATATCAAATGAACAGGCAGACAGGATGGGAAGAACAATCTTCTCTTTAGCAAACAGACAGAAATGTAGGTGCCTAACTTTTGCTATTGATGTTTGAGACATCAATGTCTTGGCCTAATTATTCTCTTCAAAGTCCCCAAGGTAGTGTTGAGCTGTCTCATATTTTAAACTCTTCTCCTCCTCCTATTTCCAGTTTTATTTCATGTATCAATATTTTTCCACATTTTAAAAGCTAAATACAACCATGTTGTTTGGGTATCTTCTTTTAATTATCTGGCTTTCTACTTGAAATAAATGTAGAGATCATAACTAGTAGTTTTGATGAATATTACATAACCAGTTTTGAATTTTGTGACCTCACAAATTTGATTCATCCTGCTGTACTACATTGCACAATGTGACCATATTGAGCAGATAAGTGATAGCCCACAACTATTTTTCACTTCAAAGTGCTTCAATGATACTTTAATAAAAGCTTGAACACACTGAAGTTCTCAATTATTTTTATTTCAAATTTCAGTGACAGTTAGTGTAATACCTTTAGTAAAATGAGAAAAGGCAATTAAAATGTCCACAAATGGCTTTGTGGACACAAGATTTCTTCTTTAGTGTTATAAAAATACTTCTTACATCATGTTGGAATAGTGGTACCTGTTGGACAGCTCTGTTCCCACATCTGATGAATTAATCCCAGCTTCACTGGAACTAATGGTATCGCCTTAATCAGAATTACTACATGCTTGCACATATGTAACAGAGCACCATTATAGGGTCCTATAAGTGTTACCAACAGCTATTGGAAACTACAAACACAGCACATGAAACGTTATACAAAGCTTTAGCTTATTTTAGAAACCTGTTAACATTAGAAAATGGTGTGTACACTATGGCCTATATTCCTTAGTATGCATAGTAAATCCTCCATAGTATTCCTTCTATACATAGTAAATCATAACAAAATTCAGAAATACTGAGACCAAATGACATTGAATCTCTCACTGTAGAAGTGCATATGTAAACAAAATCCAGATTTTTTTCCCCAAGTCCCTGATTCAGGTTTGGATCTGTCCCCTTTTGCTGTGACTAGGCATGTTTGCTCAGCCACAGAGATGCTAAATTGAGAAGCAGTTGAATAATGTTGCTGTCAGCTGTAAATCAAACAACAAATGTGAAACATATTACATCTTTAGAAATTAACCCAGATTACATCCATCTGAGATTTAATATCAGTACACCTTTTGGAAAGAAACTCCCTGTTTGGTATCTTACACCACTGATTTCCAAATTGTGTTTACTGCTGCCCTACAGTTGGTACATATATTTGTGTACATACGCTGACATGGTGAGATCTGCTTTGTTCCAAAGTTTCCCTGAGAGGTGCCTCTGCAAAGACAACAGGTGCATGTGGACTTTTCAGGAACTCTGATTGCTAGGAATTCCAACTAATGAAGAAATGGTCCCCTATAACTTCAGCATACATTTTTTCCTGCTGACTGTCATACAGGGCTCTCCAGATAGTCATAAGTCTGTTTATCATTAATTCATTTCTTTCATAATCAAAGTGTTCTTGCCGAACAGCAGATCTTCCATCTTCTATAAGAGCTTTTGCTTCAGAGGGCAAAGGGCATATCAGTCACTTGTTAATAACAAGGTCAGACCGCTTTCAATCCCATGGTCTGCTGCAGCAGCTCAGCTAGGTGGCCATGAGGAAAAAGAGCCACAAGTGTCACTGCTCTTACTCCAGCAGACAGAAGGCATTTTAGGGTCTTCCCTGCACCCGCTAATCACAACAGGCATTTCTCTCTCTCCTCCTGAGAGCCACATACTTTGCATTTTCCCTGTACAAATAGCTGCTCAGGCCCTTTTTCCAAAGAGCCTTTATTAAACCACCAACTATTTGCTGTCAAGACATTTAGGATGAAATCATCGTGTTAAACAAATAAACGCAGCTTCATACAGATTTCTGCTCTGGGAGCAGAATAAGAAAATAATTTCTGTCTGCTCTCCACAAAAGCGGCTGGAAGGGCTGAAAGAAAAATATTATTTTTACTTCATTGTGTGAAATATCGTTTTGGAGGATCTGTCGCGTTGAGCGTTTGAAGAGTTTTTGCTGGCAGGTTTCAAGGGTCCCCTGGGCTGACCCCCTGGGATTGTTTTCTTCATTAATAAACTTTGCATGATGTGTGTTAAAAGGAACATTTTGTTTGCTTTGTAAATAAGGGATGTCAAACAAGAAGCAGAAGCCTCATAGACACTAGATGAGGTGCTCTTCAAGGGCAGGAGATACTTGTGTGGAAAAATAAAAGTCTCAGAGAAGTCAAGAATAATGTAACTGCCCTATCCAAGCTGCAGCATTGCTGTGGAAACTATTGTGCCTGTGAACCCAAATGAGATAGCTTCTTTGCAAATCCCAGAGAGAAAGAGGCACATTGTGCCTTAAAGCAGCAGGAGACATACCTTGGAAGGCAAGGGCAGGAACATCTACCCAAAGCTGGGCAAAGCAGGCAAGATGGTGCAGAGCAGGCACTGCCATCACTGCGTGGAAGAAGCACTTTTGCGAGTTCTGCAAGCAGCCCCAGGGAGTGGGACTGAAGAGCCTTTCTGCATCAGCATTTGTGAGTCTGATGCTGCTGTGGAAATTACTGTGGTAAAGCTTTTGACAGGATTTAAGGCAGTAATTTGCAAGAAAGCAATCAGCCTTTTGCAGGTCCTAGGGTTTTCTCTCCTATCACAAAGCAGAAGTAAAAATAGTCTGATGTTTATTGGTGTTTATTTTCTCCTGCCTGCCTCCTTGCCGGTATTGCCACTCAGCTCTCCCACTGCTTTTGCACCTGTTGTTGCCTGACGTCTTGAAGATTCCTAATAAGCCTTATAAACAAGTTAGCTCCTGTCATTCACAGCTAAAGTATCTGAAATGCATCAGAAATGCTACAGCCAGGAAACAAAAATGTCCCCAGTGTCACTTTGGGTCCTGTTTCTGGCAGGGGTAGAAGCAGGTAGGCTATGAGACTCCTGCTAGATATTGGATGGACCAAGCCCCTCAGCTGGCTTTGCCCAACCTGCACATATTTCTGTAGTGTCCTATTCCTCCAGCTGTCATCACAGGGAAAAAAAATACCCAGACTGCTTAAAACTTGTTTACATTAGGAAAAGAACAGTTAAGGACACTGTTTAAGAGATGAAGGAGGATCAATTCTCTAACTTTAGTGATCCAGGAGAAGAAATATTTCAGTGTCCAATAGTCCTTGGATGTAATTACCGCTGACAGGATTTTACTTACATTTACAATTTCGTGCAAAGCTGTGCAGTGCATCAAGAAGAGATGTGGCTTTCACAGCTAAGCCTCAGGCTGGCTTTGGAAGCAATTCTAAAACAAACATGAAATTAACAATATTACCTTTCTCTTAATCCTTATTGCATCTTTATTACTGCAATATTTATCATATGTAGGTCACATACCATGCAGTCAGTAAGCTCACTAAGCTGATTTCAGAGCTACGTTAATAACTGAAAGAAGAACGTTTGATTTGTCTAAAATAAATAAGTATACTGTTTCTATAATTTTGGTCACAAAAATAATGAAATGTAAACAATTTATTGAAGAGGTGAATTGGGTGCAGAATCATAAGAGTCACTGTAACTGGTGATGGTGACAAATAGAATTTCAGCTAATTTAATTTTAATTTACCGATAAGCATAAATGATGGAAGGATGTCTACCAAAAATTATTTTATAAAAACCTAGTTTTGAAGTGATTTGCAGTGGATTTAGAATGGTGAAACAAGACTAAAAAAAAAATCTGTTCTGTGTTTAGAAATTTGACTATGTGTATTTCATTCCACAGGCTCTCTGCCTGGAGTCCCAGCTTCTGTTGTCTTTGAGTTACTGTCACTCTTAAATTCTTTTTGTGCAATGGATAAGATTAATTTAGAACTTGAATTAAGAAGTTGTGTAATGTTTATGCCATATATAATCTTTCCATGTAGAAATGTTGCTATTTTGATTTTGCATCCAAATTCCCTTTTACTGATTCTTTATAACCAATAAACCTATTTTTTATTCACAAAATTTTCTTGATTTTAGGAGGAAAGAAGCTGAGTACCTACTTTGAGTTAACTGAGTTGCACTAGTAGCTATTTATACAGCTTGTGAGTTTACATAAGGTAGGACACTTTCATTGATGGACTGGAAAGAATGGACTGGAAAGCTGTCACAGATTTTTTCAGGTTTGGTACTTAATTGCAATACAGGTCAAATAATTTGTTAGCAAGTGCTAATTTTTACTAAACATAGGGATATATGGAATTACTATCTTCATCTTATTCTTTTCTAGACAGAATATATCCATTGAACAGGTGGCCCTGATGGCAATCATATCAGAGATACCAAAAATGGCATAAACATGGAAATCAAGGAGATCCATTTGAAAGACAAAGTTCTGACCAGATAGCAGTACATTAAAAAATCCCCACATATCTTTGAAACAAAGCTGAATTGGAGGAAGTAAAGTTTTGTCCGGGTTATGTCAAAACTTAAAAGCACTAAAATGTGACATCATCCTTAAATGATGTAGAAGTATTTTAAAAATTAATCAGAATTTATGCTGGTATTCCTGAAAAGCAAAGCTACACATAGTGACAAGTAAAGTATCCTGAAGCATTGCCTCATGAAATTTTTGCAGTGGAGTACCATGATATATATCTTTTAGAGCCTTCAGCTTCAAACAACAAGACATTTATCATGGTTGCTACACAGATTTTTGGTGATAAAGGTCTAAAGTTTGTATGGTGACAATGCTAGGGATAGCTCCTCTTTCCATGTGAATGGTGTTCAGGACACACTGTTCGAACAGATCAGAAAGATTAGCATGCAAATTACCTCTAAGCACATAAAGAACCTATCTTACAGGTGTTTGGATAACCCCTCTTAAAAATTAAGATTCTTCTGTGAACCTCTCTGGGTAGGCTGCTCACTAGCCTTGGAGTTAATGAATTGTCCAATCTATCTTCTTTGCTCAAGTTAGTGCACTTTTTCACATTCCGTCCCCAGTGGACATGGAAAATGATTGATCACTGTCCTCTTCATAACAACTTTTTACATATTGGGAAATTGTTATCCCTTCCTCCCCCTCTCCTTGAGCCTCATGCTTAGTCTTCTCTTTTCTAGACTAAACAAACCCAGTTCTTTCAACCTTTTCTTGTAGGTCATGTTTTCTAAACCTCTGATCATTCTTGCTGCTCTCCTTTGCACTCTCTTCAATTTGTCTACATCTTTCTTGAAGTGCGGTTCCCAAAGTTACAAAGCACATCATCTGAGGCCTCACCCATGTAGCCTAAAGTAGAACACTTACTAGTTTTTCCACTGGTAAGATATTCCAGATGAACCACCAAATAATAATATTTGTTTTTATCTTAACACTGCACCAGCAAGTCCTGGTATTGTGATTGCCTATGATCTCCAGTCATAATCTTTCTTATCTTTTTCCTGATTATTTAGATTCTTCTTAACTCATTTAATGTATTTCTCTCTCCTTTATTTCATCTAAGGCTTCAGACCATCTCTTCTATTTACCATGACTATTTTTTATTCTGATCGTATCCTGCAAAGAGTGCCTGTTTGACACCAGGTGCCATAGCTCACACGGGCTGTTGCACGCTGTGTCTGTGACCTGTGAGTGTCCCAGGATTGTCTGGCCATGTCATGGTTCTCGTTGCAATGACATATGTGCCAACCTCCAGTCCCAGTAACTCACTGAACGTACAGAGAGGAAAGTTTTGCCCACGTCGCACTTTCACCACAATGGATGTGCTGTTGAAAGCAACTCAAAAAGCAACTTCAGCCTCAGTTCCTCTAGCCAGGGAACCCTTCTGAGAGCACAGCTCTCCTGCTCGAGTGCATCCCATATGACACCAAGTAAGAATCAAATGTACCCTACATATATATTTTTTCTTTGAAGTAAAATAGTCTGTTTTTAGGATGACTTCATCAGCCTGGACTGCTTTGCCTCATACTTTATCTTATGAAACCTGATGCACTGGTTCTTTCAGTTTAATGCTTCATTTTTTTGAAATGTAATATTGTTATTCTGCTCTTACTTCTTTCCACCTGTTCCACCTTCCTTTTTCATTCTATATTCAATTTTCCTCTGCCTCCAGATTCTAAACATATTTTTCCAGGAATCAGTGTATCTCCCCCCATAATTGTCCTTTTCCTTGAACCGTTTTCTGAGGACAGCTTGACATTTTCAACATATTCTGGGAACACGATGGACCATTTTTCACTTTTGCAACAGATAAGCAAGGTCTGCTGAAACTGTCCTTTAGATAGTTCTATATTGAAGTATTTGGGGTTTATATATTTTACAAGTTCCACCTCACCATCTGGTAGGATGATTTGTAATTCAACCCTGCTAAACCTTGTTAGTCCCAGATGTAGCCAACTCATGCATGTCTCTGAAACTTCAAAATAATTACATAACCAGTATTTAAGTTCTTATATCAATACATAATAGGACTTACACTTGCATTTTCAAAATAAACCTATAAAGCAATATAAATAAATCTACAAATTTTAAATAAAAGCAGAAAACCTAGTTGTTAAAAACCTGGTGGTGAAACTTGCTTTGACATGGTCGTCAAATTCTTGGCATTTGTCTGGAGATACATCAGCAAATTGTTTTGCTACGGTATTTAATTTTTCTCCTCTCATGTTTCTTCCCCCTCATTTGTTATCTATTTCCAAGATTTTTTCTTGATCTCTATTTCTGGATTTTGTTCACTTGAAGGTCCTCTCAGTAGTTTTCTTCAAAGCCAGTGGGAGCTCAGGACCCAGAGAAAGCTTTTCACTAGAGTGATCCCATTTCTGAGTAATTTTCCTTTGCAATATACTGTCTGGTGTCCAAGGAAGACAAAATCCCTCTGTCAACACTCTCTGCAGCCAACTATTCTCCTTTAGCCCTGGCTATTATAATCTCTGTGATCACATTCAAACCCTCTCTTCTTAACCTGCCAGAGCTGTGCAGCTGCTGGTCATGTAAATCCAGTAAACCAACCAAAGTCTTCCTGCCTCATCCTCCAGCTTCTCTCAGCCTGATTCTGGGTTATTCCAAGCTGCCTTTCTCCCCTGAGCCACCACTGCCCACTATTGCCATTCCCCTTCTTCCTGAAGGACTTCCTGGGGTGCTCCAGACAGCAGGTTCTCCCTTCGTATGTCCCCTGCCTGGCCAAGGGCTCAGCTGTCAAGTCCACCTCTCCCATGTCACCTTGCCATGCTCTGCTCCCCCATGGAAGGCTGCCACGGCCTATCCACTTGTGTATCTTCTGCCTGAAGACCTCAAAAGGCATTGCAGATTTTTTCTAGCAATGTGTGATAGCAGGAGACAAACCAGTGATGCAATTATTGCCATAATTGATTTGGTAAATTTTGAGCCAGATTAGAAACAAAACTGGTGACCTTATTCTAGTCAGGAGCCTCCAGTCATGTCTCAGTTATGTAACATCTGCAAAGGTCTAGGGGGTCCCTTAACTCTCCCACAGATTAGAAAATATCATTTGGCCTGCTTTATACTCTTGACATAGATAGTCCAAGTGATTTGCTCTGGGCCACTCAGCAGAAAATTTCCATTGCTCCTAAGCATTACCAGTCTAGACTCTACTGCTTTCCAGGTTCAAAGTTTTTTAGTAACATCTCTAACGTTCGGGGGGTTTTTAATTGCTTGGTTTGCATGATATGGCATATTCTAGAACATTGTTGCTGTGGTATTTCTTTGCGACTATAGATTTTGCAATTACCAACTACAATTACCAACTTTGTTCAATGGTTCATTGCTCTTTGAGGAAGCCTGTTCATTCCTCTTTATTAGTTCAGTCTTATATAAAAGATGTATTGCTGCAGAATAAAAATCAAGTTTTGGAACTTTTCAGTTCAAAGCCATCTACAAAAGACATTTTCCATCCTTTTTTAATTTTTAATTTTTAATAATGGACTCTTTCCATTGATGAGTTTTCGACATAGCCTGTTTTGAACCCTGGGTATTTGAAACAGCTTGCTGATGTTTTCTTAAATAACATCCTCTTGTGGGTCCGTAAAATCCTGAAGTTATTACAAATAAATAAACAAAATTTCACTTCATGATGTAAACCAGCTTTGAATGAAGTCATTGAGTGGAAGTTTGACTTGGATTGCTTCTGAAAAATTGCTCAGACCCAAGGCAAAGTTCTGATTTTCCTCTGTGCGCTGCAGAAATTGGTGAGCAGCTGTTCTAAGTCAACTGAGGGGAGCAAACCCCTGTTGTTTGATGCCTTGTTTTAATTTCCAGTGGGAAACCAAGTATCAGAAAGTCTGTACTTTCCACTCCTTTTTCTTTCATTCATTTTTTCCAAGTAGTATACTCCTGAGCAGTTAAAAGTGATTGAATTATATGAGATCTGAGTTTTCTCTTCTTTTTTATGTTAGGCATCTATATCCCATCAGGCAATGCAGTGGGCCTCAACCTTCCCCTGACTAGTGGAGGAGGCACCAATACTTAATGACCTGTTCCATTCTGACCTGTTCAATTCTGACCTGTTCCAACGTGAACCACAGTGGTTGTGACACCAGCAGACAGCTCAGTTCAGACTCTGCCGTGAGTCCCAAGACATCAACAAGTAGTGCTATGAAATTATGCCTGCACTTCACTTGGTTCCCTCCCCATTCCTCCTCACTGTGGTCCTCTGCTCTTCCACACATCTTCATCACACTCATACAGTTTTTATGTCACTGAGAGAAAAATTAGACCTCCTGTGGTCCCCTGCAAGGATTGAAATCCAAGTCTTTATCACCTCAATGACAGTTTGCTCCAGTGCACTATAAGGAGATGCCAAAATGTTGACTGCTTGTATATTCAGGAGATATGTTTAGTCTTAGCACAAAGGTGCACATTTTTTCAACTAGCATCTGGTGCTCTGATCATTAATAGTTATCATTTTGTCTTTTCATTTTAGTGTCATTTTCACAAATACCCATCAACAACCCAAGCACTCAAACATATGAATCATTTAATGTGTTGAGCATGTCAAACAAAATTCTCACAATGTGCTTTTTAATTATTTCATTAGCTGTAATAATAACTTAGCAATGCAAGCAATAAATGCAGCAATCTATCTCATAGAACTGAAGACAATGGCCAGGACATCCTGCTCTCAGTTCTCCTGAGAGAAGGCCAGATTCTGACGCTGGAGCTGTAGACCATGTTTTAAGTGATGCTGCTATCTGAAAAGCCAAGCACTGGGATTGCTAATGGAGTGAGGTACTACCTAGTATTTTGACCACAACTAGCATGTGTCTGACCACAGTGTTCACAGGAATAAAATAATGGATGAAGAAAAATACAAATTAGATGGCAGGACCTAAAGATAAAATGAAACAGTACAGATTGAATTAAAAAGAACGGTCTGTTAAGAAGTCTATATAAGTATGACAATTAGCAATGTGACTGAGATCTGAGTGCTATTTGCTGCTTTACAGTTGATAAAGCTCTTCAGCAAGGCCATCTTGCAGCCATGCTGCGGGGTTGTCACTCTGATTCCCCAATGGTTGGGCACTCACACCACCCCATTCCCCAGTTGTTGGAGGCTGATGTTTTATCCTACCATTCTCTCCCCATACCCTGAAAACTATGAGATGAAAATCAAAAATATTCACAGGTATTTCTTTTTACCTGGAAATGCTGTCACTGCAGCCTCCAGCAGAGCTTCCAAGACCACTTCTCCCACTTCTCCCAATGAGATCGGGAGATGTCCCACCTCATCCTGCTCTGTGGGATGGAAGTCAGTCAAGCAGCACATTTTGTCAGGTTGAGCATAACCAGACATCCTGACTGAGATCAGGAGAGCTGCTACATTCAGCTTCCAACCACAGCTCCCATGAAACTTTGTGGTAGAATTTCAGTGTGGAAATACTTCTATTTTCAGGCATTAGGGGATAGAGTATGGGATAGAAAATCTTGTTGAAAAACTGATACTGTTCACAGAAAACAGATACTTAAATAATTCATTTAGCTGCACACCGATTTTCTGTCAATAAACAGTTTTAAAATGTGCCTGATCCCTAGTGAAGCCTGCAACCCATACTGAGCTATTTTATTACTCTGAGTACCTCTGAATCAGTTAGCCCTGCTGTTTTCTCTTCCTCCACATAAGGTAGAGATTTGTTCATCTCGTGGGATGCTCAGTCAGTCCTTGGCTCCCCACACTGACAGCCAAGTTACAGTTTCAGCTCCACAGAACTGTGTTTATATAAGAGCTAGAGAGAAAAGACACCTATGAAAAAAGAAAAATAATTATATTTGTTTGTGTTATAGAAGCCCTCAGCAGCCCCACTCACAGTTGGGCCCCAGTACATAGCACAGGGTAAGATCATAGCTGCAGTCGAAGCTGCTTGCAATCTAATTAAGACAAGATGTAACATGTTGATGCAAAAAATGGTTGGAAAGGGGACCGATGATGGGGGAAGCATTCACTCCTTAGGAGGAGAAAGAAATTAGAGATTTTTGCTAATTGACCAATTCCAGCATTTGAGGCTTAAAAAAACTTATGGGATCTCTCGAAATCAACAAATAATCAGGAATTTTCAATAAATCTTGAGAGCAGGTTAATATATTACTTCACATTTTCTGCTTTTTGTGGGTTTTTGTGGGTTTTTTCCCCTTTTCATGGGTCTGTCACATTTGTGCCTTTAAGTGAAAGGTAAGTTAGCACAAGCAACATCAGGCCATATTTTGGAGAGCCATGTACACTGCAATTGTCTGCCCCAGCAACCAGCTGTTTAGGTAGGCTCTGGAAGTCAAAGTTTTTCAGGAATCATTATTGTTGAGAAAGCCTTAAAAACTGATATGCTGTACATAATCTAGACAGATCAGCTCCCTGAATCAGTAAGCACAATGCTGAAAGAGCAGATCAGAAGTATGGATCAAATATTTTCATCTGAACGAGAAGGTGACTCTAAAAATTGTCTGCAAACTTTTGTGTTTCAGTATTAATTACTTCCCCATTCATAGATTTTTTTTATAGGTACTCAAGTACTGCATTTATATTAAAGTCCTAGCAACTCCCATAATCTTCACCTGTCCCAGCTCCCATTGTGTTCTAGACACTTGACCAAATTTCTGGATTTTGGAAGGAGGAACTGCAGAGTTTCCTATTTAATTGAACAGAGCAATTCTCAACTGCAGAGAGCAGGCAGTAGGAATATGAGTGTTCAGGAAGTTTTATATTAATCAGAATCATGGTTTTGAGTTTTGGTGTCAGAAAGAAATGTGGTAAAAATTTGTAAAAGACAATATGCTCCCCCAGTCTAGTGTTAGGATGTGTTGATGTAGTATTGACATATTGGCATGCTCAGTAGGAGTAATTTTGGTTACTGTTTGAAGTCTACCTGTAAAAGAAAAGTGCCTGGCAGAAGCAGAAGGTAAAGGCAATTCAGTCTTCAACACTCCTCTCTCTATATTATGGCACTGAGAGAATTACAATTCTGTTTGAAAGGGTTCAACAAAAATAACCTTTTCTTTAAGGAAGGTTTCAGAGTAGTAACTAGGGAAAAAATCAGTAAAAGATTCTTCATCATGGTTCAGTCAGTGATTGTTGGTGGTTGGAAGCTGGAAGATGAAACAAAAAAAATGTCAATTTTCAATAAGTTTTTGTCTGAAAATTTATACCATGGAAGGAGCATGCTGAAATCTCACCACTTTCACACGACGTAGTCTTGAAAATGTGTAAACATATTGAGTTTTAAAAGTGTTCACAAAACTTTGCAGCTGCTACAGGCAAGTGCTTTGGTATTTAAAACTTACAAGCAGGCATATTTAGATTTTCAATCAGCAGTTTGTAAAGTACTGCAGTAACTAAATTACAGCTCAGCCAGTCTATCCTGAGAGTGCCAGTCTCCACTTCTAATGATTTCAGCATCATTCTTAGAATTGCATCGTTCTAAATACCCCTCAAAACTTTACTCCAACCTGGTCTAATTCTTCAGAAAATATAATCCTTCAGAAACAGTACTGAGTTAATACTTCAACAGGATAAAAAGGGATATTCATGATGCTGATTAGAATGGACTGTCAGTCTGACAAACCATGAACATGGAATACAAACTGCTTGCAATCATTTAACTCCTTGCAACACAGTGTACCAAAACTAAGCTGTTCACTCAATTTCACTGTTAAAGCAACTATTACTTGCTCATGTAGTTTTAGAGAAAATTAAACATAAAGGTAATATATTTCTTCATTTCCTGCCCTGAGTTTATGTAGTACTGCTGCATTTTGTTGAAAAAGCTGCCATGTTCCACCCTACCACTGGATGTATTTCAAAAGTAATTGAACTAGTTGTTAAAGTATACAAAGAGCACATACACTGCAAAACTTGTTCTAACAGTTATTTCAAACTATTTCTTTGTTCTACTGGACAAGAATGTTTGTACAATGACTATTCACATTTGTCTACACTTAACATCTTTGCCCTTCAGAATAATAGCACCATTCCCCTTAGGCAGGAATGCAAAATGCTAAAACATGGCCACAGAGGCTGTCCACTACTGAGCTGTGAACCTGCTGTTCTCTGGACCTATTTTGATTTCTGTTTCTTAGTCAAGTCCCAGTGCCATGTCTCTCATGTGGCTCAGTAGGGCTCCCAAGCTTGCAAAGCTAGCATGAAAGGATGCAGGTCTGCCCATTTGCTGCTAGGAGAAAATTTATCCAGTAGATATGAGCTAGTAATCTAAAATCTTTTGCACATTTGCAGTCAAGGAGAGTTTAAAATCTTAGAGTTCAAAGATAATACTTACTCTGCTGAAATGAAATTTCTTTTTTTAATATGCAGCTTACTTAATTGGGGGTTGAACAAAAAGAACAGATAAGCATGGAGTCATTCTGGCTAGGGTATGAAAATCCAGAATTAACTTTTGGAGAAGAGGTTTTTCCTAAACAATTTTTCAGATATTAAGCCTTCCATCTCAAGCTACCAGCGTATTTTGTCCTTTCCTTTAGCCTGATCAAAATTTTTGTATGCTTGTATGAAGATTTTTTGCCCCCAGTTCTTTATTGGTGGCTTGAAGGAGAAGAAATAAGAGATGGGCAGCCCCCCTCAAATCAGGCAGTCCGCGTTCCATCAAGTTTCTCCAGAGGAAACCACTGCCATTGGGACCTGCCCATGGGCTGACAGCAGCCTGCAGAGAAGTGCTAATGAGGAAGTGCCTGGGGAATATGAGAAAATACCTTTGTTGTAGCATTAATAGTTCATCTACTTTACAAATGTGAGCAATGTAAATGGGTCTTTCTATATCTGTCATGGCAAGGAGACTAAAAGTATCATGGAAAGTGCTAGTTTAATGGTTCTGGCACATGGCCAACAAAAGGGACAGGGGGTCACATCCTGTCCAAAGGTGCAGAGTGCAAGCTGGTGCTGGAGGAGAGGTAGACGCTGTATCCACTGGTATAAAAGTCTCCCACCAGCTGCTCTGATTTATAGGAGCTGTAGAAGGGTGAGCCCATTTCAAAACCAAGGGAATGAAAAACAAGCTTTATGCCTCTTGTGTCCCATGTTTGTAGCATGAAATCTGCTCACTTCCCTTTTGGAACCTCTAGATTTTCATCTAAATATTAAAGGGACCTCCAGGTACAGAGACCAGCCCAGACTTTTTTTGTTTACAGCTCCTCAAAGCCACAGACTGTCATCTGTCATCTTTTCACATTTTTTTATGGATATTCCAAAGTCAATCAAGGAGATAAGTGTCTCTTTTATGCAGCTAGCAATACCTGAGATAAAAACATTTATTGTTATACATTAATCCATATACATTAGTTTCAAATATTTGGTCCATTGGTTTGAGCTACCTACTCATCAGCTGGCATCAAAAAGCAGAAGTACACCTGCAATTTTTCACTGAAATAAAAGAAAATATATACAGATAGCCCTGTACCACAAAGGAAAAAAAACATGCAGCTCCTTCCTCATTTTTATTTGTAATATAGATATCACGGCATGAACAGAAGTACTCTGTTTGTAGACAAGGGCTCATATTCTCATTAAAAAAAAAAGGGCTATTTGCACCCAGCTCAGAGAAACCCTTATTAACACATCTGTTCAGATGCCACTGGTTGCACATCAGGGATGTCTTTCAGCCTGAAGGCTGGTGCTCTCCTGAGTGGGGGGCCACAGGCAGAACTGCCCTGGGCTTCCCACATCCAAGTGTTCAAAGCACAGGGAGCCAGGCTCCAAGCCTGGCAGTCACACTCCTTTTTCAGAGAAGATAAAAGCAGCAGAGGAGAGTTACAGCACAACCACAGCATCTCAGCTGTTAAACAGTACTCAAACAAAATGTGTTTCTGGTTAGTTTAAGGAAGGATAAACAAGATTTAATATCTGGCAATGAACACAAGTTGTTTTTTTTCTTGCCCTATTAATGATATTTGGATTCATTCAGATTCATGTAGCTCCCACTCACGTAAGACTCTGTTCCATTTCCTAATTTTCCATCTTTTTTATTTCCTAAAACATGAGTTGTTGAGCTAATGAATTAAAACACTCTGAGGTTTGGTTTTGGCTCTGTGTGCATCTGTGCTCTTTTACTACCATAATTCAATGTGACAAGTTTATTGTCCAAACAAACACTAGCACCTATTGTAGAACTATAATAAAAAAAGAAAGATTGCCTTAAGCAGCACATTTTCTTCAGAGAAGACCAAATACTACCTATTGACATTTTGTTTTCCTCACATCATGCTCTTCTTTTCATTCCATAGTGGTCACTAAACATGCAAGTCTGTAGGCAAAGTGGGCTAGATTAGTCTTTAAGGATCAGCCTCTGCAATGAGCTGGATCAGATGGAATTCATTCTTCTTATTAGCTTTCAGCTGATACTTATGAGCCTGAACTCAGGACTACGTTTGTGCAAGGCACATTAAACACTATGAATGCAACCCCTGCCCCAAGGAGCTTGCAGCTCAAAAAGACAAATATGCAAAGATAAGACAGATAAAAAAAGAGCCCAGGACTTTGCAAAAACCAAAGTCAAGACCAGCCTTTGGTAAATCAATGTGCAAAAAGCCAACTCAAATGAGAGGTCGATTTGTCCACAAGAACCAACTTAAATGTTTCTATACAAATCAGCCACATCCAGTACAAGGCTAGCCCTCCAGATGAATGCCTGTCCAGAAAAACACAAACCCCCACAGATCTACAGCTAAGTAAATAAACTACAGTGACTGAAAATAAAATGTGAAACACTCTGTTTTTCAGGGCTCACAAAACAAGATTTTAATGATGCATATGGTCCTTATTTTACCCATAATGGTTCTTTGATATATAGTGGCAAGACTTTAATTCATTGATGGAATAACATGTTCATGTAACCCATTCTATTGCTAATGAAATAATCAAGCCTTCTCTCCTTGTATCTCTTTGAAAGACTATATACAATAGCAGGTCTTGGAATATTTTACCAGCAGAGGAATGACACAAGAGTAACACACGCAGAAATTAGAGGCGTCTGTCACAACTTGTTCCCTGCTTAAAAAAAATCATTTACAAAATTGGTATTTCTGCAGAGAAATGGTAATTAATTGTGGGTCTGAGTCAGCACAGGTAACAAGGCAGTTACCCACAACAGATGACTCCTTTAGGAAAAAAAGTTCTCTCTTGTAAGCTATTCACACTGGTAGTGCAAGTGCCCTGTCAAGGCGGGCTTCCTGCTGAAGCAGGGATGTTTGGCATGGGCCAGGGCTGGTGCTAAGTGCTTTGAAAAAGCATTTGCTCCTGCTCCCTTCAGTCCTCTCCTTCCTGAAGCACAGCAAAGGTGTGAATTGAGGTCTCCAGGACTTGCTTCCCTTGCTCTCCTCCTCAGTCTTGCTGTGGCAGAACCAACCTGAGCCTAGTCAGGTCCTGTCCTTCACCTGTGGCCTCAATTTTGCCTGCACTACTGAGAAGCGTCAGGCTGCCTTTCAAGGATGAGCAGGGGAAAATCTAGATGGGGTGGAAACACCAGTCTCTTTCAAAATAGTTATTTCCATGCAGAGGAGTGTTCAAGAATCTGACTGAGAGGAATTAGTGCATTTCACCCTCTTATTAAGGACTCTCAAATTTCTGTTACTTTTTACTTTTGTGAAAAAGCCCTGTGTCATCAAGTGGCAATTTTCTTAAAATATTAGATACAATTTATTACATTCATCAATGCCTAGTGAATAGGTGAATGTAAGAAATTTTATTGCCTTCAGCATCCAAGCAGGCTGCATTAAGCACTGGAGGAACCAATCTGACACTAATGTCATGTTTTATGATATTTTGTTCAAAATGGTTACACAAATACAGCAGGCCTCTGTTCAGGGCATCTTTGGCACTGTTCAAAGAATCTATATTTCACTCAGCTTTCATGCCTGATTTAAATTAATTACTGCTCAGGCAAGGGACAGGAAACAGACACAGGTATACACAATGCATGTGTTACATATGCATAATTTCCCCAATGGAAATAGAGTGGTGAGGGTTGCAATTTTCAAAGCTGCCCACTTAGCCTACTTTTTCTGCCCCAATCTAACTAAAGAGGCTGCACAACCACAGCTGTTTGTTACAGTGAGATACTTGTGTAATCAGAGCAGGAGGAGGCAAGCCCCCTCTCACATCCCTAGAAAATTCATACTCATCCCATGCTCCAGCAGACAGACCAAGAGATTCCACTTCCAGCCCCCCAGGACACTGTGGTGGAGCAGACCCCCACCTGCAGCATGCAAATGATGGGGATCCAGGGCCTGGAAGGGAGCAGTAGCTAATTAAATTTTTCAGCAGGAATAAAATTTGGCAGATCTACATACAAGGCTAAAATGCCTGATTAAGTTTAGGAGTGCAAGGGAAGTAAAAGCCTAATCTTGTCTGCATTGGTAAGGACCAGCATGGCACTCAGCTCAGTGTTTATTTACTGTATGTGAAATAAAAAACAACTAAAAAGATAAATTATTCTTATTTTGTTTTGCTACTAGATTAAAAAAAAGAAAGTCATTAAATATGAGGTGTTTATTAAATTTGTCAATCACTAAGAGAAACAAAAGCATACCTTTCCCTAATAAAACGCCTTAGCTGAAGCATTTAGCATTGTGTTTTAGTAGACCTATGTATACCTCCTTATTTCCAGGCATTGAGTGAGGACAAAGACAAATTTTTCAAATGCAGCAATTTCCCTAGTGGAAGTTTGCTATCAAGACTTACAGCTAACATGTTGAAATATATTAATAGGGTTTAAGGCTTCCATTTATCTTCATTAAAACCAGTTTGAGTCTGATAGCTGACTTGAGGATAATTTTTCATATCAGGAATGAGAAGACAGAGGTTTCACCCCAGCTCTTCAGCTGATTTAAACAGTGATTTCAGACAATTCCCATCAGTTTGGAACACAAAAAGCAAACTTAATAGCACATATCTCTCTCCAAAGTAGCCTGATGTATCTTTAAGAAAACCTGTGAAGGAATAAGAGTATTGTAGGTGAGCTAATTTCTCTTGTCTGATGATTAAGAATCTGAGCAGATGGACTTTCATATCATTAATCCATCCTGTAAGTTCTGAACTCTGTGAAACTTTCTGCAGCTCTTTAAAATATAAATATTTTTGTAAAAAAATGTATATTGCTGTTTTTAATAAAATAAATGCTTTTCAAAACATATGTAAGTCAGTACAATAATGAAAAATTTAATTCCAAAAACTGCCTTGCAAATCATACCTTTCCTGTGTGAAAATAAATTAATTATATATCCTCACAGTGTTATGCATACAGGCAGAACAGTGCAGCGTAATCCTGCTGGATAAAGGTGTAGAAGAGGAATGATGTCCTTGTGGCTCCATCTTTTCCCCTTCATTCCCTGCTGTGTTCCTGGGACCATTTGGAATGTCTAGGTGGGAAAGCAGCCAGAAGAAAAACACAGCACAGGACACCACAAAGCCCTGGGATCAAGCTGAGCTGCCACAGGTAGTGGTGTGGGTTTGGGGGCCGTGCTGGGAGAAAGTTGCCTCCATGACCAGCTTTAAGCACTGCAGTTCTCTGCTTGGTCCTTAACAAAGTGGAAAGACCATGCAGTTCTTTTTTCAGCTCACAAATAGTCCATGGATAAATGAGGCTGGGAAACAGGCACCCAGCAGAGATCATAAATAAATACCTTGTCCTAAAACTCTGAATTTGTGATCTTTTTTGGAAGAGGGAAACAGGATATTGCATTTTGTTCTTCAAGTACTCTGCCAGAGTACCACAGTGCACACAAACACTGCACAATCCTGCTGTAATTTCTGTGCAGTAGATAATACCCCAACTGCAGACTTTACTGTTTCAACGCCGTTTTTGTGCTCAGCAAATCCTGCAAGACTTATTACATCTTACAGGAACATCAAGCAAATTAAGACTGGGATAAAAGTGTCTTGAAATGGTTGAAGTGAAAGGGATTTAAATTTTCTTTCTCCAGTTGGAAGGGAGCTCTTGGAACAATACACTTCTTAGGGTCTTGAAAATTTTCAGGGTCTCTGTTTTTTCTCCATAAAATGGATATAATGATACATACTTCCCTGGGTAAATGTTGTGAAATCAACACATGAAAATGCCATATGGAACTTGGGTGTTTTTATTGGTAGTATTACTGCTGTTGTTCATGCATTTGCTCTGAAACTAAAGTTACTGTGGAAGGACATCAACCAAAAAAATCTTACTACAAAAACACAAATGTGTGAATAAACACCATAAAGAAAATTCACATGCTCTCAGTTAAGCAAAATACCTCACAGAATTAGGTCAGATGCCTCAGACAACACTTGCAAAATTCAGGCCCCAATTTTTATTAATTAACCCTTTAAACAAAAGTTGATTTTGATTTCAAATTTTTTCAGTAAAACTGTGAAAGAAGCCAAAACATCTTCCCAGGGATTATGTCAAGCAGTAGTTTTGAACAGGTTTGGGGCAATATTCAATGAACTGTGACTAATCATTTTCATCTTATCGCCTACAGAGTCATTGCATTGGAATGATGTTTGGCTAATTTTCCAAAGGACACGTTTACTATGGATTGTTCTACATCGCTGTCAGGAATGACAGTGAGCCAAAACATACTCTGCCAAGGGAAGTGTTTGGTTGATGAAATTATAAATAAGTCATCAAACAAAAGTCTGTTAAAATGAATCATCATTAAATGTTTCTCTAAATACAGTGTTTAATATCAAACTCCAAAATAGGAACTGCAAGACTGTCTTTCCCTACCTCATTCACAGATCTCCTCTTTGAACACATAATGAGAATATTAAGTTAGTTAATTTAAGCTATATGTGCATGCAAGCACATGCAGAGAAGCAAAGACTGTGATATGTTTTACATAAAGCAGGCCATTGTGCACTGATTATAATGTGTAAAGAGGAAATATGTTTATACCACAATCTATTCTAAACTCAAATAGGCAGCAGTACACTGTGTTTATAAATACAAATGCAAAACCTATGTTAAGATAATGTTAAGGGTCTGGATTCTAACCACAAAACCCAGGAAATTCAGAGCAAACCTTGAAAGTTTGGGTCTGATTCTGATTTCCATGTAACCCCAGTACCTTTAGCAAAGTATCTACAGGAGAAAACAAAAATTTCAGTCTGAGGCTCTGTAAGGATGGCAGGGCTTGTGCAAGGTATTATGAGATTTAAGACTGAAGGCCAGGCACAAGAAAACATAGCTAGCTGTGACAGTGTCCCCCAGGGCCTCTGTTAGCCTAATGAAGTGTGTTTATGCATATTGAGTGTGTGTGCAAGAGGGGAAAGATAGAAATGTGCAGTTTTGACAAGCACATCCTCAAAACTCTCTTTTAAGAGAGTTGTTGAAGACACAAGACACATATCAATTTTACAGTAAGCTTGGAGCAAGCTGAATATTATCAGTCTTTTGTTATGCATAATTTACAGCATTACATTACCACAGTTTAAGGGTACTATAACAAAGGAGCACAGCCAGGGATGTCCCCATTGAGACACACAACTGAAATATTAATCAAAAGACTTCAGTGAGGAAGGAGGAGGAAATCATCTAAGTCTGTGTGGTCCTGTGTGATGTTCCTGTGCACAGCCAATAAAAGAAAATCTGATAAGGGCTGGAACAAGGTTGGATTATTCCAGGTAGATAAGGAAGGGACATGGCAATGAAAAACGGTTGATCTGGTGTTAACCTCTAACAACTGGAGCAGATGCTGAGTCTTCCTTATCAGCAGAAGTGAACTAACACTTTGGATGGTAATGCTGGGATAATAAGGATCTCCTGTTGTTACAGCATATTTCATATTTTACCTTTCTGCAGCTTTCCATATATACAAATTTTGATGTATACATTCTTTAGTAAAAATGGCTTTGAGTATCTTATTTTCCCTAGCAATAAGGCTGGTGTTTTGATAAATATAGCAAAGCCTTCCCTGAAACATAATCTTCCATGAGTGTCTTCTAGAAAATTAATTGTGGAGTTCATGGACACCTGTAGAGCAATCCACTTATTTAGAGGGGACTGGTGGGTGGTTAAAAAAGTCACCATGTTACAGTGTGTTATGTCTCTCCGTAAATGCTCACCCCAGACTTGGGCCAAACTTGGAAGTCACAATGAGGTTCCTGAGAGAGCCCTGAGAGGGTTGTTAGGTGGAATTTAGGCACTAAAATGAGCAAGCCACAAAAGCATATCCAACTGCTTTGCTCTTAAGAACCTACAGATATCTGTAAATGGAGCAGCTATGTAGCACAGACCCTGTAAGCTCTGCTCACATGGTGTCAAAAGCTTCCACTTTGAATGGCCTTAATCTGCCTAAAAGTAAAAATAGACCTCCACCTTTCTTATAACAGCTGATGTTTGGTGAACCTCCTAAGGAAGAAGAGAGACAGGCTGCACAGTGTCCATGCCCTGCAAGGCATCCAGTGCTCTCCTACCAACTGCCCCAGAGACTCACAGCCATTCCTTGGATTGGAGCTTCCTTGTGGGCTGGAACACAAACAGCACCATCAGAGAGAAACAAAACAGTGCCCATATCCAACGTCTTATTAGTAACAGTGGCAAAACTGACTCCCAGATCACACACAGGAAGGACAAGGTGGCTAACGTGGAAATAGATATGCACTAATAGACCCAGAGAGAAGAACTGACAGTCTTCATAAAAAGGCTGTCCATCTCACTTGAAACAAAAGAAAAGGAAGTCCAATGCACAGACTCCTCAGAGAAAGTGAGGAAAGAAAGTATGATAAAATAATGGCGGATGCTGGTAGAGTCACAAAAAACATCAAGAAGAGTGGAATATACCTAGAGGAAATGTTTCAATAATGGTTAAGTTTGCTTAGATGTATAACATTTTCAAGGGAAGTACAAAAGGGGACTCATGTTAATGAGTTTCTGTTCCCAGTTAATGAAAATTATACTTCTGATGTTTCCCCTGGTTTTCCATACTATTCATTGAATGATTTTTAATGAGGCACCACTTCAGCTGCAAGAACATTGATCATCTTTCCATGAACATTGACACACTTAATGCAATCAAGGATCATTGCTTTACTAGCTAGTACTAAAGCTCATTACTGTAAAAAGCCAGAAAAAATATGTGTGTGTGTTGTTTGCTGTTAATTCATAGTTTATTTAAACCAGTACTTTTTTTCAGATTAGCTTATTCATGACCTCTGTATCATAAGTTAAAACAGTAAGCACTTTAAAAAAAGCTCTAAAAGTCATCTTAAATATGTAAGGAGATGAAAATAATCTGACTCTAGTCCCAGTTGACATATTCTATTGAAAAACAGGCATCAACTCTACTAAAGAAGTCTTCCATGGGCAAAAAGACTGAGAGAAAACTCAGGATCAGACCATTGTTCCTACTCCAAAGGCAACAAAGAAAATTCCAGGAAACTTGTTCTTTATTAAAAAGCCATAAAGAAACATACTGTACAAATAAATGTGCCAGATGAGAGCACTTCTATATATGGCTGGATCTAGAAGACAAATTCAGAGATAAATCCTGCCTCCAGCTAAAAACACCAGCACAGACCATCACAAAAGCAAAGCGAAGATCTCCAGTAAATTATATCGTCCTTTGCCAGCCAACTTGAGACACTAACACAAATTTGAACCTCAGTAAGACAGAAATCATCCCAAAGGAATAATATTCTTGTTGTCCTGTGAGAACAACATATTGAACAGTTGCATACTGCAACTGTTGTTAACAGTTGTTAACTGTTGTTAACTGTTGTTAACTGTGTTGTGGGGGCTCCATACAGAATTTCTGTTGCATCTAGATGGAGTTGTCTCCTCAAGTGTGTGCTCAAGTATTGAATTTTTGTAATATTCTCCTCCTACAGAGGACATGGAACCAAATCCAAGGAATTCTTCATCTCTTTCAATTCTTGATCCTCTTGAAAGAGGTCTTGATGTTAATTATAAATTTTTATTTCTCTTAGCAGCTTTTTTCTGACAAAGATTAGATAAACAGGGTTAGGCTAACAGATTAGTAGATGGGTTCAACCCAGAGATGAGCAAGTCAGACATTCATCACAATGTTCATCATCCTGTGCTGAAAGGTGCCCTCAAGGCCACAGTCCACAAGTTATGGAGATGGCTGCCTGACATCATGTTGGTTGTGGTTTTCAGACTTTATTCCATTTGTTGCCATGCTGATAGAAATCTTTAATAACTCTATTAGGGTTTGCTATGTTAGTGGGACTGCCTAGATTTGCATCTCTGGAAAGTGAGCTCTGCTCCTGTTCCATGGGGCCTTACTTGCTAGACAGTGAGAGAGCATGTTCAGACTCCTCATCTATTTACTGTCTGCTCCTGATAAAAAAGTGGCAACTAGTCAACTACACATAGAAAAAGCAAGATAATTTAAAATAATTAATAAAATTGTTTGCATAAGAAATTATTACACCTTAAAATCAGACTCAAAACTTCTAAAAAAAGTATTTATTATGAGTTTGGAGTTTTGATGGACTTTTGTTAGTATTACAGCCACATAACAAAACATCTAAATCCTTATCAACTCTATATTTTTTTGTTTGCTTCATAGTAATTGTTTAAAGCATGTCTCACAAACTGTTTGAGGAGAATTAAGTTTTTTGTATATATAATTTTATGGTAAAACTGCTTTGGAGTTTCTGTGTGATATCCTAGACTGCCTTTCTGAAGAGAAATATCATGGATTTTCTTCACTGATAATCCACCTGGTGATTTATATTTTATGATTATAGGTCATAATACATTTTTGTTGCAAGTGTCAGGCATTTCAGAATGCATGAATGCCATCAAGGCAGCTTATGAACCAAAGGACATAGAGGTACCATGGTGTTAAAATCCTAGTTTAGGTTCAAGATAAACTCATACTGTTTAAATTGGATAAAAAAATCAGAAATTAACACATGAATCTCACTGGAATCACCAAGACAGAGGAACAACGTGGAACTGAGACAGCATTGAAGGAATATTAGATGCATTTAAAAAAAAAGAACAACTACAGGGCCTTGTCTCTTCCTGAAACCAAAAATAATCCACAATAGATTCAAGCCTATCTGAATCAGGGAACTAGACTAAGGACAGAAAGCAAGAAGGGGCAAAGACCACATAACCATATGGATAAATCTGGAAAATACGTTCAGAAAGAAGAAATTAAAGAAGTAGAAAATAAAGAAAAAATAAGAGAATTAAAGAGAAAAAGAGAGAGATGTATCTGTAGGACTTCAGAGGTCTGGGAGACTGAGAAAAAGAGGGTAAGATTTTTCTCCCAGGGAACAAGACAAATTTTAAAGGTATGTTTTGTCCAAGGGGATAGGAAGCATGCCTTAGGTTTTGCATAGCATTTTGCTCAGAACTTGTAGCTTCTCCCACAAAATCCTGCAGATATTTCTAAAATCCCAGAGTTCTATTTGTTCTCTGGGCTTATCTAAACTTTGAACTTTGCCCAGGCTAATCACTATAGTGCCACTTGCAGGTTATGACTCATAGGTATCGTTCCATGAGCAGCTAGTGGGTGACTATGAAACCTTTGCTGTGATACATCAAAATTCTATTACACTGAGTGACAGGAAGTCTGAGAGTTCAAAACGTCACTCACAGTCAATGATACAAGCAGCCATTCTCAAGATACTGATGTGCTTAAAATAATTGTAGATGTAAGACCAGCTGCCAGATGTTGTGCTTTGAATTATAATTTTATACAGAAATTGCTCATATCAAGCCATATATTATTCATAATTTGAAATATTTTTTTTACAAATTTGTGTGGTTAATTTTTTTTCTGTCTTTCAAAGGAAGACTGAGAGGCTCGTTTTTATATCTGAAAACATACCCAAAGCTTGTGAAGGAAGTCCCTGTCTTCAAGCAATATAGTGTTGTATTCTCTCCCATTTTCCACAGTGGTTCAGTCTTTTCTTTTTGATGTGGTCTCTGGCACCTGAAAAGCAAGTAAGCCCAGCCCAAATGTTCCAGCATTTCAATACCTCCAGGCACCATCTTAGTACCTACAGCTGAAAGTGGGTCTGGGGAATAGGCAGGGGAGTATGAGGGACACCCCGAATTACATTCCTGCACATCCTGACTTCCAATTCTGAAACCAACAACAGAGCAGTTAACCAGAAATCTTTACCACCAGAGTCAAATAACATCCAAAAAACTAGGATTTACGCACATGTCAGAGACTGATTGCAGCTTGTCAGACACTCCAAGCTAAGTGATTTTAGAGCAATTTCTTCAATTACCAGTCTTTTTGTTTGTGTGGACCACCATGAGGAGACACTCAAAAATCTCATGACTCCAGTAAGGACTTGGCAAACCATACATACTTGCATATATACATATATGAGCAGGCACAAACATGCACAAGAGAAAAACTACTATAATGCCTGAAATTTCCTGCTTTATTGACTGAATTACTTTTTTCAGACTGGTTAAACAGACACTGTGCTGGGTGGTTAGTGATTATCATTTTTCTGCAGTGTTAGGGTACTTGACATTTTCATTCCCCAGTGACTTCAGTTAAAAACAAATAGGTCTACCTGCAGTCCACATCTGATTGCCAGATGGTCTTTTTGCCTATGGAGCTCCCATCTCCAAGTGAATTCAAATGACCTCACGCATACATCTTCAAACATTGCTATCTGACCACAAAAATGTATGGAAAACGCAACATCTGTACATGTCCACATCTTAAATCCCTGTTGTTTTAGAAAATATATTGCTTGTCACCCTAAAGTCTAAAGCCCGTTAATGATCTTCAGGAGGAGATGTAAATGGTAGCCTATGAATTTAGTGGTTGTTTGTTGTATTAAAATGTTTAATTTCAAGTAAAGGTCAAAAGATAGAAAGTTATTCATATGAGTCTACTGAAGCAAACAAATATATCCCCATTAAGTACTTCAAATGATCCCCAATGCACAGCAGTGTCACTGTATATCTTTACATTTTGCGTATTATTATGCAGTTGATGTGTCCAAACAGTTAAAATAAACTTGAGATATTATGAAACCATCACTAAAATTTCAGAGATGTTTTTACCTGTGTAACAAAGGTTTACCAAGCCACACAACCTGTAAGATTCAAATTGGTTCAAGGGGATACCTTGTCATATCAACATCACTGTACACGTAAACCCAACGAGAGGGTAAACACAGGTCCACTCAAATGACTGGATGAAAAAACAGATGGAATATCACAACCATTTTCCAAACTGCAACAGACTTCTAGGCCAATTAAATATGGTTAGCTTTGAATAGGAGAGTAAATAGTTTTCTTTGCTGTTACATGTAAAAAAAAATTTCCTTGGGGCATAAAAACCCAGTTCATTTTTGGAAACTTGCTAAAATTAATCAACCCTGTGTGAACTTTTAACCAAAACTAAACAACACATTAAAAAAATAGAAATATATAGCAGAATATCAGAAAACAGAAGTTAGACAAAAGAGATTTTGAGTTGTATGGTGCTCCTACATTAGTAAGAGCTTTTTCTCAAGATGACTTAACTAATCAATATGGGAAAACATTTGCATTTTTTGCATAGCAGAGTATGAAGTTGAGGATAAAAAGGGTTGTTTTATTATTACTACACTCTTTTAAGCTTAAATACAGTCATGAGAAAACAGGCTGAGGTATTTTTTTATTGCATAGCCAGTGTGCAGCATTTAGATTTTTTTTTTTTTTTTTTTTTTTTTTTTTTTAGTTTTAAAAGGGAGGAAATCACATTTGAAATCCTTCAAATAGCAAACCACCCCAAAGCTCAGGCATCCCAAGTTTCCAGCACTGATACATAGTTAGCTCCTTTGAAGGGAGAGCCTTCATCACACAGCAAAGTCAATAATGGCCATCAGGACATAAAGAAAACATTGGAGAAATTCAGTTAATCTATCCTAGTAGACGAGGTCATGACAGGACCACGTGCATAAATAGCAGAGGTATTATTTTCAGATGTAGATGTTCTAAACAGGAATGGAACAGCTGGGAAAAGGTTTCCTTCTAAGTCCCCCAAATAAATGGCAGTTTTTGGCTAGGGAGAGTGTGAGCTGGGATGCCATCCTTTTCTATCACTGTCAGCTCAAGGGAAAGTGGGAGCAAACCTCACACCAAAAACACAAAGAAAATCTCTTCTACTACACCTGAGGGGCAGTAGTGCATAATGGCAGAAAGAAATGAGAGAAACTGTTTTTGTACTCGTATTTGTTTTCATTCTTACTCACTTTTTTGCCCCGAAGAAGCAGTTTGCAGTGTGGCTTTGTGATACTGAATTTAGATGGGTTCCTTCAGCCTGTGCAAATGAGAACTGACCGTTTGTCCTGCACTTTAAATCCTTGATAGTAGGGATTAACCACTTACTCTCTAAGTAATAAATGCAGTCAGACTAATGTCCCAGAGGGTTTTTCAGTCATTCTGTGTCATCTGACATTTAAAAGTGATTGGGCTTAAATTCCCTTCATATTCTGGACTTGTAGCAGTAACCCACAACCAAAGCATTTCCGTTCCCTTGAAGCCACTATTGCAAACACTTTTTGCACCGCTTGTCACATGTGAAAAGAGGATGATATAATTGAGCCTGCTTTTAAAAAAAATCAAACTGACATAATATTGCTAGTAACTTGACAGCTTTATATAAAGCCTTCCCCTGAAAACCCAAGCTGATCACACTGTTGAAGACAAGCAAAGGTTAGGGAGAAGGTTTAGGCTCTAGGACTCCTAGACTCAGCCTTTCAGAGGTTTGGTCATATTTAGCTTGCCCTTTGACATGACCCTGGCTTAAACAATAGCTTTGTGGATATGCTAAATGGCCACATCTTGCCAGTTGCTGCCAAATTAATGAGCCCATGTCATTTTTAGTTTACAGTTCAGTCATAAAGCAGCCAAGTGGAAAATGAGGCAGGGACCGTTAAGGAGTGTCACGCAAATTTTCAAAGGGTATAGTCCCTAATTCCTCACTGCCCCTTTTAGAAGTCTCTAATCATTGTTCACTTTTCTCCCCTTGATTTTTTCAGATCCTCTAAAGATCCCCCTTACTGGACAAAATAAGCTGGTCAGGGAAACTAGGTACTGGTGACTCCATGCAGAAGAGTTGAGGTGGAGTAAAATGAGACCTGCACTCATGATTTGCACGAAAGTTTAACCAATCTGAGTGGTCACCTGAATTCACCAGCTCCCACCGGAGGCATACATGCATGAGTGTTGCATAGTTATGCAGAGCATAAGTGTTTAATAGCTTGAAGGGACAGAAGCAAAAGGAAGCTTTCACGTTAAAAGAGATTGTTTTAAAAATGCCAGAAAAATGCTTGGAGAGAAGAAAAAAACCATAATTTTCTACTGTCTTACATTATTTACAGGCAGGGAAATTTAAACCAATGAAACCTAACATCTCATCTGCACTTCTAGAGCTCTTTTCTTATTCTCTGGCTTAATCAAAAACGCAAAACTCAGTTCAGAATTGCAAAGCTTTCTGCCTCAATCCTACGAGGATGCATATGTTGTACAAGTGGTTTTACATGCTTTCAACCTGAAATCACACAAATCTTGCCAGCTTTCTAGTATGACTTTAGAATTTTGAGCAGCTCCTCCCTGTCTCACTTAGCTCCTAGCTGTGGTTTACCTCCTCATGACAGCTGTAACCGGCAAATTTCCTCATTCTTAATCCGTCTTCTTCCATATCTTTTGTCCCTGTTTCTCACTAGCTGTGGACTTCATTCTTCTATTCCACAGCCTGGGCTTCGACCTTGGAAGTGTCTCAGCTTCTCAAAACTCAACTGTTGTATTTTCTTATATGTGGCCTTGCCTGGATGCACGGGATTCTCTCCTTTGCAATTGTCAGGGATCAACGTTCATATTATCCCCAGGCAGCCTCCATGGTTCCCTATTCAACTCAAATTTGTCTTTGTTGTTTTAAAATCCTGCCTCAGACATGCCTCAGGATTTTTCATACAATTTGTCTCCCTCTCTTCCTCTTCTTGCTCTTCCTGATTGCCTAGCACTTGGTTTCCTGTGTCCCTCCAGGAGCTATGTGTATTCCTTGAAATTTTTACTAGGACTATTCAATTGAACAAAAAATGGTTTGGTTTCATGCTGCATCCACACCCTTTTGGTTCAAGTATAGAGGGTGAATTTGCTAGCAAGAGTATTTGCAGACACAGCAAATTTGAAGAATAGGTCAGAATATTCTTGGAGTATGAATGGAAGTATTTGCAAAGAAAGTCAGTTCTTCCAATTGGGAAGCAGAGCGATTGTCACATGACCTCTGTGCCCATCCAAAATTTGAAACACATTTCACATTTTAAAGACAGAATTTTCTCACGGAACCTCTTGCAAACCATTTACAGACCCTTGGTTAGATTGTGGTGCTGCACCACATGCCCTAAATAGAGAGCAGTTCAAGGCCACACAGGAAGAGCCAAAGAGATTGAGCCTGTCTAAGAAATAGTTCTTCCCCACAGTTGCTCTCTATGCGTGGAGGTGAACAGTTGATAATAGCTGGTAGGAACAGAAATATTTAGGAATACAAAAATCAGTCCTCAGAATACCCCTAGTTGTCTTGGGGTACATTTCAAGTCATCCTTCTCTCAACCTGAGCAAGCTTGTCCCAAAGGCAGGTATGATCTTGCTCTCCTGCTCCATCCAGAAGCCTGTTCCAGCACCACACCCATCTTAATTTAAGGAAACCTCTCCAAGTTCCCAGCCTAGCCTTGCTCCTAGCTATTTCAGACACCTGTGTTTTTCTGATAAGAACACCATTAAGCTGTCATTAAGCTATTTTTTCTCTTAAATGCTAGCCCATGTGGTTGCTTAAGCAGCATGCAGAGCCTGTCTCAGACTGAGTCATTGGACTAAATGCTGTTGAGCAATTTTAGTTTTCTCTTGTAAAATCAGCTCTTGTTCCCCTAAATGCATTCCAGGTCAGCCCTTCTTCATTTCTATTCCTATTTGAATCCTCTTGTCTGAAACATGGGTGCTCAGATAGGAACATTTTATTTCAAGAATCTCACAGGTATCTGAGAGATTAGCATCAGTTCCTTTTTACCTAGTGAAAATGCCTCTTTTGTCACACACAGTAACCACACTTGACTTATTCATTTTTATACCATGACCATATCTATTTTGTATTCCTGTTATTTTCAAATGAAAATCTTATTTTTTATAGCAAAATCCATGATAACTAGCAGTAAATGCATGATCTCAAAATTTGCAGTAATGACTGTTAATTTCTATTCCTTCAAACCCAATGTAATTCAGGTTTTCATGTTACAAATTCTGGCTCACTGCCATACCCTCTCCTTTTGTGCTGATAACAAAACATTTCTATGCTTTCTAGGAAGTCACCTTCTCTACCATTAATTAAATTCTTAAAAAGTTTTAACTCTAGATTAATCTTTTAAGAGCTCTTTCAGTAACTCTTAGCCAATGAAATGTTCCTTCAGTTGTCTTGTTGATCTTACACAAGTTCCAGTATCTTCTTTACATAAACTGCTAATTTCTCATGTAAGACTATGTGATATGTTTTACCAAAACTGAGATAAAAGAGATCATTCTTATTTCTTTGTTTAACAATGTAGTTAACAAGGAAAAAGTCATTATCTTAGTCTTGTTTGTTTCACCTTTTTCTAACTCAAATCCTATTTTTCACTAACTTTCATGTGTGTAACTCATTTTTGTCCTAGAACTGGCACAGTACTGAGGTCAGACCAAAAGGACTAGCTTTCCTGGTTAGCACTTTCCTGTTTCCTAAAACAGTATGTACAACATTTACTGTCTTCTAAGCAAATGCTAGCAGATTTGATTTAACTCATTTATTCAGGATCCCATCACCACAAATTGCAGTTTCATCTTTCAGTTCATTAAGGACTCAGGAAAAAGTTATCCCTTTCCAAACACGTTGTGCTCTCTATATCATGCTACTTCTCAGAGATTGCAAATTTCCATGTCCATTCCCTCATTCTTAATTGTCTGCCCTGTTCCCCTGTCAAGAAAAAGATTCCACAGAAATGAAGGGAAAACTTGTAGTTTCTCAGACCCCATTTAGACTATTTGGAGGATCCACACCCCTTACTCCTTAGCCATACATGGTCATCTATTTTTTTTTCTTTCTCATCTTATTTGCTCCCCTTTCACTTTCTTTTACATTGTCATTTACCTCAGCTGTTTTTCTCCACCCCTGTACTTCTGGTGCTGGTACTTACCTCCTCACTGCCTCTTTAAAGCTGGCACAGGACCTGAGCACAATGTGCCAACCTCATTCGATAAAATGTGTCCCAATATCTGTGACCTGGCACTATCCTCTCATCTTCCTGGTTTTTCCAACACTTTCAGGCACTGGTAAAGTAGAGCATAACTCCTGCAAGCCCATGCTCTTCAAGGAAGAGACCTTTGATTATTTAACAATATTGCACAACTGTGAACACAATCACAAGCTTCCTTCAGTGGCTGCCTTCAAAAGATGCCTAAGCAATGCACAAACTTGAGACAAATTAGATTGGCTGCATGAGCTATATCCTGAGAGAAGAAGAGAGACAAACAATTTGTATGAATAAAACAGTAGTTAGTTATTCACTCTGGTGTGCAAGAGGTCTTTTTCTCCCTTTACCTTTCTTTCTTCTTCTTTCTAGCTTCATTTTTCTTCAGCTCCACATTTCTCCATCACTATTAATGTTCCCTAGATTTTCCTACAGCTTTTACAAAGTATCTTAGAACACCAACTCAGATGCTTCATTCTGAAGTCATGAAGCTGTAAGGCTCTGCCACTTGCTGCAAGATATCAGTCCAAAGCCATGACAGGAAAGTGCTGGTACTGGCTTCAGTTAACCTCTCCAGTGAGGTGCAGGGAATAGTGGTCTCACTTGAATCCTTCACAGCAGTTAATTTCTCCAGACCTGTCATAGTCCATAGAGAGAAATGGGGGCAAGGAAGATCAGAGTTGGGCTGCTCAGAAGACAGACAAACTGGCTTTAGAAAGGTGTCCAGGAACAACAAAAGAGGTACTGTGATAGTATCTACCCCAAATAATTTTGATTTTATTTGGAGCAGGGGAATTTAGATCTACTACTGAGGTACCAGCTTTCTGTGTACTGCTACTGCTGTTGTGTCCTACAGAGAAACCTTCTCCCATCAGTGGCTAAACTTGTTAAAGGGATGAGCACATGTTCTGTTGGCTCTTCCTGCACCACAGCAGAAAGAGCAGTGGAGAGCTGTAACTCCTTAAACAGCTTGAGAGTCGCCAGAAGAGGAAAAGAAAACCACAAACCCAAAAATACAACCAGATCTGTGTTACAAAATCCTTAGTGAAAGACTGACATTTGTTTCATTTGAAGCCATAGACCTCGCTCCTACTGAAGACATTATTCACAATACAGGCCTGTAACCCTGACCAAACTCTTCTTTCTGTGCAGCTGAATTTTTAGATTATGCTGATATCCAGTAGGATGCAAAACTTGGTTTAAGCAGTTACAGATTAAGTATTTGAAAGGCGGATGCATTTCTAATGGCAAAAGCTCATATGCAAAGTCACTGAAGAACTGTTTATTATATTCTAATCTCTCATTTGGTGGGTCTTTTATCCCTTACCTTCTGACCTTGAGCACTCTGCACAGCAGTTCTGAAGCAGCCCCAATTAGTTACTTAGAACATAGGCTGACATTGTCAAATGTCTTGGCATTTACAGACATTCAGCCATAACTTGAGCAGCTAGATTTGCTTTAATCCCATAAAAAGTAGTCAGGAACAACTGTGCCAGATTATCAACTGAAACAAACTAGCTCTGCATCACTGGGCTCAGTGATGTTGTGCTCATTGAATCCTTTGAAGCATTTGTCCTCAATATATCCTAGAGAAACAGTCTTTCATAAAAATAATCAATGCAAAACAGTGTTGTCATTGGAAAGCCTGGAACTGATGCACATTAGAATTACTCAAGTTCTTTGGTGTGATATTTAAATACCAGTGTTTGAATGCCAGGGAACTACAGGCCAAAGAAACTGTTTCAAGTTGGCTTTGGTAAGCACGGGGTTTTTCTGTAAAGTACATTAGTCAGAAAAATTCAGTCAAGAGTAATATGTAAGATTATTAGCTCTTGTGCAGGGATTTTCTCATTTGTGTTGGCTCTTCAAACACTTTGGAAGCTGTATTGAGCAAAATGCTAAACAGCTAAAGATGGTTGTGCTGGAGGCAGGCTTTTTTCCATGCCTTCTTCACTGTGCATCCGCTTGCTATTGGAATCCCACAAGAAACAAATTCCATTCTTACAATCATAGTTTTGGGAAAGCAGTTCTGCAAAAGGGAGGGAAAATATTATGATGAAGCCTCCTTTTTCCAGCTTTCTTAGTATTAGAGACAATGGACCCCGTGGTGTCTCATATAGTTAAACAAGGGAAGGGACACAGCAGTAATGAATAGCATTGTCATGCTAAAATAATGTTTCTAATGCTAGGATTCCAAGTTGTGAAATGGTCACAGCCTTAAGTTTGCCTCTTGAATATATTGTGAGAAAGCCCCTAATTCCCTGCTTATTAATCCTGTCACTGAAACACATTCATTGATGAATTAGAACATTATGAAAGCAAAAAAAAATCAGTATGTGAGGCCAAATAGGTAGCCCTTACAAAACTAATACCTTGGGCTCATGTAAGTGTGAGCAACCTGCAGGAGCCAGACAGCTCAGGGACCAGCAGAGGTTCTTCAGCATCCTGAGGCTCCCAGTGACCAAAGGACCCACAGCTGGACTGCTTGTAAAAACCACAGAGACTGGAGGACCTTTTGAATACAGAGCAACCTGTGTAGCCTAGCAGGTGAATTATCTAGTTGAGTGCCTCACAGATGAGTCTAGTTCACATTAGGTCCTCCACAAATAACCTGGTGGCTGGAGCTTCACATGGGAGTATTGTTTTGTTCCCATATCCTTCCCTAAGAACAAGTTGTAAGATACAAAACTGTGTGGACACTTTAGTCTGACTTGGTAAACCTTGTATTCTTGTGTTCTCATGACTTTATCAGACAGATGGGTTGGAGACTAACTTACTTCAAGTATAACAGGCACACTAGGAAAGACAAGCTATGGCAGACATGTTCTTCCAGGCAGTGAAAGCAAAATTGGGCTAAATTCATCTTCCTGCCTCTGATACTATGGCTCTTCTGCTCTTTCCATTTCATTTTCACACCTCATATCCCAAGTAACTTTGAAATCAAATTCATGCTCACATATGATGAATATATTTAATTGATATTTCCTCTATTTCGGCCCAAGGCCAAACTGCTATTCATAAGCACTTCAACAAATGGGAAGAGGCAACAAATACTTCTCAGTTTGAGCTCCCTCTCCCTCCTTCTACTCCACTGGCAGTCAGCTTTCAGCTTCATTGAACTCCTGAATGGCCTGTAGGTGTCTTTCAGAAGGAAGCTCAAGCAACCACTTTGAACATGGTTTAGGCATAGCAGTGTCTGTGAATTTATTCTCTCCATTACAAGCATTATTTGGCTCTAAACACAAAAGAACTTGGAAGTTACTTTCATCATATTAACTTTATTTCAAATCATTTAGCTCTAGAACTGGATTTATGCCTTCTATACATCAATGTCTCTTGAAGTACAGCTGAAGCCAAAGCTACACTTCAAAGCAAAGTTAAATGTGAATGTGGATGCATAAAAATGTGTGTGGTTTGCCTTTTTTCCCCAACTTTCTCAGCTTACTGTGATGACAACACTAGCACTCCAGTGGCAGGTCGGCATGCTGCAAAGCAGTGGTTCAGAGCAGATATTCTCACCGGGTGTACAGTGAGATTGTACCATCCACTTGCAATATCTGCAGAAAATTCCCCTCCCATCCTGAATAGGAAGCTACATCCTCCTTCAGTACCTTCAGTCTGTGGCTTAGACCTCTGCCTTGCCTTGTTATATTTTTAACCTACCCTCTAGCCTGCTGATGAATTAATGAGTTTTCCAATGAATATTGGACAATTCTGAGCAAGATGCCTTCTGTCATGATTTCACAAACTGCTGGCCAGTCTAACACAGAAATGGAGACTGGAAGTGAAACTGTTGGTGTAAGAGCCTATAAGAAATACAGAGAGAAAGAGATAGAGGGAGACAGAGGGAGAAAGAGTAGATCCTCTCTCCCTGTTTTACTAAGGTCTTCTTTTCCTTTATTTTCATGGATTAAGGAAAAAGAACAGCTGAAAGGTGTTGTTTAAAATTTGTGTTCTATAAACATGAAAAAATCCCTATTTTCTGCACTCTTTCTCTATAGTGACCAGTCCTAGTTACAGATCTGAAATTACTGATTAATATCTTCAACTTGTACAAATGCGCAGTGCACAAATAAGACTGTCAGTGTATTCTGAGCAGAGGAAAGTTAATGATTATCATGTTTATAGCTTGAGTTAAAATGAGAAAGCCATAAAGACAAACTTGTGATAAGGTAGTACCCCTATCTGGTGAACTGTGAGTTTTCTACTGGACCAAGGTCTCCAGTCTCATTACTGAGTCACTTGCACAAACTGCTCATGCTGTTGTTTAACTTAGTAGGACTACATTTGAAAAGTGTCTGTAGGAACACTAGCATAACTCCTTGCTTTGTTCAGCTGCTAATGTGGTAGACCTCCTCTTGGGTGTAACTCTAAAGGAGTGTTATTTTTTCCCTTTTTTCCCTTTGAAAATCCAACTGAATTTATCCAACAAGAAGGCAGCATCTCTAAATTGCAGTATGCAGCAATATATGCACACTGGTGCAAACCAAGTGTTTACTTTGGCTGTGTCATGTTGGAATATATGAGTCTTTCATGAACAGTATGAGAAATGGAAGAACTGCCATAGTCAGAAAGGGACCTTTGTCTTCAGATCCCAGACCTACAACTCTACAACTGCAGTTGTAGTACTCATCTGCTTTGTACTGTCTTACCACAGGTGTAGACTGCTGTTGTTTCTGACCTTTTACATATGCTTATCTAAACAACTGGACAAGTGTATTTTGTTTCAGTAATGTTGTCAAGCCTGTTATTTACCCTGCAGATAGAGCTTCATATAGCAAGAATCTCATGTAAAGCATTTCTGAAGTATAAAAAAGGTTATCCAAAACTTAGCATGATCACTATCCAATTCAAGCCTTGAAACACAGAAGACATTGAAGAGGTAAGATCCATTTTGCCTGCAAGAAAGGAAAGCAGCAGTAAGCTGGATTGTATCTCCTCTATTGCCCTCAACATTATGGCTAACTGATATAGGATGAATGGTTACAGACAGTAAAAGAAAAGAGTGATGAATAGATGTGAAGTTCAGATAAAAGGCGTAATTGCATCACACTTTAGGCAGAAATTAAACCCTGTGGTATTTTTGCAAACATTGGCCTGTGTACAGCAAAAGGATGAAAGTTCTAAACTCTAATTTAGATACTTGAGAGGTCTCAGAATATTGCCAATAGCCAAGAGTTGCTGGTGGAATATTCAGTCTATTTCTGTATGTTAAATCTGGAAAGGAAAAAAATCTCAAGTAGCCTGGAGATAAAATGGAATAAGCAAGCATAACTCTTCATTCAGTAAAACTCTGTAAAACAAAAGGACTGCTTTGGGAGATTATGGATAAGGAGATAGATTAAGCTTTTACATTTTATAAGATAATAAAACAAGTATAAAAAATATTTTCTAGTGCTACTTATCACAGTTCTGAGAAACAATAATATATTGACTGCATGAGCACTGTATGGGACTGCACATCGAGCTTGTGCTTTGCTGGTCAACACATTGCAATGAATGTCTGGGTTTAATTACTTTGTTCATGTGTTTATTTGATATTAAGCTACAAGTAAGGCTTGCACTTTAAAATAGGTTTCACACAAAAACTGAGTAGAACTGCATCTATAATTAGAGGATTCCCAATGGTATTGTATTTTTTTTGCTTTTGGCGCAGCTGGGAACTAAAAGTATTTTAATTGGCAGAAGTATCTTAAGTATCTCCAAATGTGAAAGGGTTTATTACCAATTATTATTTTTCAGTTTCTAACTAACTAATGACTCTCCAAAAATAATCAGAAAGATAAATGCTGTCCCCATATTACAAAATCAGCAAAAGTAGAAAGAACAATCCTTGGACTCAACAAACAAGTATGTTTCTCATGATTTGATGAGTAAAACATGACATCAAGCAGCAGTCCAACAAACTCCAGGCATGTGACTCCCAGCCACCTGCTAGGAGCTGGTGTGGGGCTAGTGAATATGCAATTCTTGCTGCCTTTTGTGTTTTGGATTGTCATCGTTGCAGAGATAAATTTGGAGCTCTGCAGAATCCTGTGTGTTGGGTATTGCTAACGCTCAGAAGTGGAATGAGCTTTTAGAAGTGGCGTCACCAGAGTGGCTAAATATCACAGAAAAAGGCCTGTCATAGGGAGAATAAGAAAGTCCACAAGGTAGGCATGAGACATGCACAGTAACCAAATTAGCCAATCCTAAAGCAGCAAATTAAGAAACAAAGAAAAATAAATTGCAAGAAAACATGCTGTGATGGTGCATCTTCCCCCCACAGCCCCCACCCCATCCCAGTGCCACATTATAATCTGAGAAATGTCTATTAGACTTTAGCCTTGATGAGCAGTGTGTGGGCTGAGGTTCTCTTGAGTTTATTAGGAACACTGTTCCCAGAAACTTGTGTTTTCTAACAAGCTTCTGGCTTTTTAATGAATAATTTTGGAGACTTATTTTTTCTTGCCTGAATAACAACCCAAGTGGAATAATGTTTTTGTTATCAAACTTTCAAAGTTACCAGCCTGAATTGTGGCCAGGATGGAAAATTACTCTGACTGAAGACCACTGTCTTGCAATGCTATAAACAACATTCCAGCATGAGATTCTTTGAGCTTTTCTGGATCACAGCAGATCGCAGAGCAGGGACTCTCAGAGCCAGCAAACTCTTAACTTTGCCATACTCAGAGGACAGCTGAATGACAACGATGGATGACACCAGGAGGCCTCAGGATAACCTTCAGAAAAATGTGAAGATGGGGCAGAAAGATTCCCCAGGGAAAGTTTTGGTATTACACTCTGCAAGGGATGCTCTCAGGACCCTGAGATCTACTTTGATGACCTACCTTGCATGACCTCCTCTTTCTAGTTATCTTTCCAAATTGTGACACATATTTGTTGCTTTACAACTCATAATGGAAGGTAGCTAGCTTGCTGGCAGTAATTTCAGAGGAAATGAGTTCTAACATCAGTGGCATTAACACTGTGTAATCTTCTGATCTCAATAAATTTGGCTCCTTTTGATATGTCCTGTTGCCAGGAAGTTGATCCATCACAGTTCCAAATTTATAAATCTTATTACCAAGATATGCTACTAAATACATATTCATATTTATACATGCAATTATATATTGTTAATTTATATATTTAAAAATATATAAAGTTAGCATAAACTCATATATACAGCAAAGGACAATATACAGCAACACTCAGCCACAGGCATTTGTAAATGTCTGTCTGAACTAATCTCTCTCTCTACATTGCTGTTTCTCTGCCTATGGAGCTAGAGACTGTCTGAAGGAATTATGGAAGAGCCCTGTAATACAAATAATTATCAAAGCAATCTGGCTGAGTAAAACTGTTTAACGGATGGAAAGCTGCTTCACACTGTGCTACATTATGCTTTACCAGTCAAATGCCTCAGTAGTTAATTCATTGAGCTCCACATGGATTAAATAGGCTAGAGTGCACTCATCCTCTCCTTATGCAAAGGGAGAAGATTTGGTTCAAATGTTGATTTGCAACATGTCAAGGAATGTTTTCTTCAATTAAATAATCTCATATTAAAGAGAGGTCTATGCCAGAAAAATAAACAGTACAAATTTTCTACATACACACAGCAGTTACATGCAGGATACAATCTTATGATTTCTGTGAGGCAGCTCTTGAAAGCCAGATATTAATATTTATATCAGAATCACAGGTACAAAAGTATTAGGCAAATTTTGGGTTCAATTACACCTGTATACATTATAGCCAATTCATTTCTAGCTGCTCTACACAAGTTTAGTAATCATAATAGAGAGAAAACCTGTCTTTCAAATTGATGCTCCTTAGTGAAGAAGAACTAATCCACAGACTTTGTTCCACACAAACTTCACTATTAGTACTCCTTTTATGCTGCTGAATTCCTCACAAAAGGTTTTTTTCCCTCTGGTCTGAAACTAATTTATTGGAATAAAAATTGGTAATTACTACTAAAAATAATAGCAAGCATGTCTTCTCTGGTCATTACTACTAAGGAGATCAGAGATACAAAGATAATCACACTCCTAAAATGGATTAAACAAAGCAAGAACTCCATCATTGTCAGACAAAAGAAAGGTACAGAAGAATAAATGTACTGTGTGGTGTTATCCCATCTTCAAGCCCAATAACTAGGGGCTGACCACACACACCCTGAAGTCTGTGTAGTTATGGCAGAGGTGATTTTTGGCCCTCTGACAGGTAGTTTGCTTTAGATAAGCTAGACCTAAGGAATATATTTTCCCAGAGCTTTGTGATGGCATAGCTGAATTATTAATAATTACTGACATCCCATCTGAGAGCCCAAGCAGCACACCATTATGCAGCTCATTGGATCTCCTGGGAAATTGGCATTAAGGCAGCTTTGCTTCTCTCTGCAGTTTTGCTCACCCAGCTGCAGTAGCTGGCATGAAGTGGAAGAAGGCTAGGTTCCTTGCTCTGCTATGACACATGCAGCAATGGAATAGAATCCCAGGAGTGACCTAGAGGTGAGAGGACCCAGGAAAGTGGTGAAGCCCACACAAACATATGGTCCAGGTTGTCATTTGGTCCCTTCATCAAGCTTTTAGAGAGCACAAGCTATGGTGGGGTTGCTGGATTTTTTCAGAAGGAGGAAATTTTATTTTTGTGGGGACACATTTAAGACTTGAGATAGTGAGTCAGCACCTTGTTTCATACTTTTTCTAGGAATAAAGCCATCTATGATTTTCTGTTACTTATAATGAATACAACAAAATAAACAATTCTTAAAAATGTAAACAACCTAAATATCAACTATACCTATTGATTTGTCCTCAATGTAAAATCAGGGGAAAAACATGCCAGAAAAACTGATAATCTACCAGGTACTAGATGTCCACCAACCAAATCTAATAAACTCTGTTGGAAGCTTTAGAAGATGGTAGTCTGACTCACACCCTATTGCTCTGAGCAGAAACTCAAATGTGCTGCAATGTCCTTTGCAGAGTCAGTGATGAGGAAGGCCTGTGATACACTGTGATTTTCTGCTGCTAGCCTTACACCACCTCATCCTTGGTGTGATCCCACTGAGTCCAGATGTCCTGACAGAATAGTATGGCCCTGC
Organism: Lonchura striata; assembly: GCF_050655825.1. Lineage (NCBI taxonomy): Eukaryota > Metazoa > Chordata > Aves > Passeriformes > Estrildidae > Lonchura > Lonchura striata. The sequence goes on from NC_140740.1 coordinate 72,898,533, forward strand.
TGATCTGATTAGAGACCTCACTCATACCCACTCAGTAAACACAGCCTAGGAAGCAGGCTCAGATATGGTCCCTGATCCATCCATGCATGCATTGACACCAGCTTTGCAGATGTGTTCTAGCACACAGCCAATATCTTCTAGGAAAAAGCCTGATGGTGATGCCCATATGGAGGATGATATATTGTGGCCAGCACTGACATACTGTAGAAATTGATGCTTTACTCCCATATGCCCCAGTTCTGGAGTTTGTACTGATGCTTAAATATGGATGGGTAATAAAATACCTTGGACATGGAGTGCAGGAAGAGGCTTACATTCATATGACTAGCTAGAAGTAGTGAAGTGGCCAGGCCATTCTCCAGCAATGAACACAAGTATTAGTGAGAACATCTAATCAATTAAATGACGGCATAATAAAAAATTACTTAATTACAAAATTACAATGGATTTTTAAATTTGGGCTAAAAATCATTTCTAGATGATTTATCTTTTCCTGGCACTGTGAATTTTTTTGTGTTTTAAAAAGGTGTAGAAACTTCTTCATGAGAGAAAACCAAATCCCTGTTGGTGACTGGACTCAAGTAGGTACCACTGTCCTGCACAAGTAATATGTCTGAAGTAATATCTCTCCTTGATTCTGCTTTGCCTCCTATCAGAGGAGGCTTAGCAAAGTCAGTAGGTTTTCTTCTTGTCTTTGATTGGCTGGGGATAAATCTTTACTTTGCCTTCTGTGAACAGGCTTTAATTTGCTCCAGCCTTTGCCACAGAGATTCTGCAAGGACTAAGTGCAGCCTCACATGTAAGATCTAAATAGGATCCCATTAACCCAACTGTGAGTGCAGGCACAGTGAGTGAGATCTTTCACATTAAATTCCTGTTTCACTCCAGATGAGCTGTTGGGTGCAGTAGGTACAGTCCTATGAAGTTCACCACATGTACACACATACACTTTCCGTTTCATTTGCAATGCTGACACTCTGTTCCTACAGTTTGCAGAGACTGGGATTTGTTTCAATGGTTTTAACTGGGCCACTGCTTGTTCTCAGTTTCCTGTTGCTTTGATCATGGTTTTCCAGCTCTCCTCAAGTAAGTTGTATCCTCCAAGGTGGATTTTCTCCTTTCCTGTGCTGGGCCAAAGCATCTAAGTGACCTTTGATTTTTTTTCTTCTTCCCTTTTTTTTTCCCCCTTTGGCTTTTTTTTGTTTTGTTTCTGACTTGCCATATGTGAGATGATTGTGCCCACAGGAATTCCTTTCAGAGTACCTAAGCACAAAAGAAAAACACCCGGCCAGTTCTTTTTCTAGAGCAGTACAAACATTTCCTTAAACCTAAGTGTCTCAGGAGGGGCATTGACAGAAGGCTCCTTTCACCCAGAAAGCTAGCTCTGCGCTGGGCTGCCGGTGAACCCTCAGCCGCCTCCTGCATTTTGACGTCACTGATGGAGCAAAACTTTTGCCAATAAAAGCAGTCAAGTTCTTTGATTCCAACTTTATGACAATAGAAAGGAGGCCAGGGCCAATCATGCTGTGGTGGGGTTTATTAATGGAAAAGGGCAGTGGGAGCCAGTAACTCTTTGGCAACTTTGTTCCTTTGACTACTGTCCCCCTGCCTTGCACTTGATGGATGGAAAGCTGCATGCTCTCCTCTTCAGCAATAGCTTTCCCATGCTAATAGTCTCCCCAGTAAGATGGCCTGGACTAACAATAGGAACTTGCACAGCTTGGGAAGGGCGAAACAGATCTTAAAACCACCCATGTGATTTGACGGCTGCAAGGAACCATGCTAAGAAAATATCCCTCTACTCTGAACTCATCTTATTAAGGGAATAAATCTGATTTCTTCTTTGAGCTCTCCTCCCCTGTGGTCTGAACTGCTAACCCCTTGGTTTTAATAGATGAGTTATGTCCCTGGACAATGACACAAAAATTTTAGTCCTATTTTCAGCATATCCAAATAAAATGAATTGTGATCTCTCCTCAGAACTATTTCAGAATGCTTTCGTCTGTCACTGCACTAACAAAAGATGGGGTTGGCAGTTTGCTTATCAGGGGCTCATTTTTCCCAGGTTCAGCACAGTTGTGTGCTGAGGAAAGGGATTCTGTCCCTAAATCCCAATTTGTGGAAAGCACAGATAGGCATTGCTTTTCCCCCCTTCCTGTTCTGTCACTAAAATTGCCAGTAAATGCCTGGAACTTGTCCTCCAAAGCAAGAACAATCCCCATTCCACAGACCACTGAAGAGTAACAGGGATAAGGGGACATTTGCTTTAGTGGCCAAGCCACCTTCACAGAGGACAAAAATCAAAGTAAGAAGCAAGAGAGGCCAGAGCTCAGCTAGAAGGTAAGAAAGAAGGGGGAAATGCCACTTCACTGGGAAAGAAACTGTGGGGGCCTAAGTGCCTCTTTCTGGTTTCACCAACCACATCACAGAATAAGTTACAGCATGGAAGTTTTAGGAGTTCCTTTCCTCTCCACTTTGTGATCCAAAGCACTCTCAGTGCAGTCAGAAGTCACCCAGTCTGAATGGTTATTCATGGACCTTTGCTGGGCACCAACAAGAAATCAAGCACATAAATTATATCCTGAGCAGTGTGCACTTGAACACAGCTCCCAGGGAAGCAATAGCCACAGAGGATATGGCTGAAGAATAATGCAGCACAGTCTAAGATAATGTCAATAAAAATTCTGAAAGAGCACAACTCCATTGGAGCCCATGCTTTAGGACATATTTTGGGTCTGATGATTTTATTGCTGTTCGTAGGGGAAATAAAAAAAAAAAATAAAAGGAAGTATTTAATTTGAGCTAAACCTCTCCAACATATGTAGTTATAGAATACATATTTCACAATAATCCTTGCTGAGAGACTTTACAGATAAGAACAGAAAGATTTATTCCTCTCTTTGTCTGACAACTAATGAAACTTCTCTTTCCCCAAAAGTGTACAACTTTAGATAACTAAGTCTCCTCAAAAGTGCATAGAAAATAAAAAAACCTGCTTTGAAATACAATTTATTAATTGGCAGTTGTGAGGGGTGAGGATACTAAGTGTCTAGAGATTTGGAATTTTTATGACCTGGACCCAAATTCATAAGAAAAGTTTGATATATGTATGTTGGGGCAGGGGGTTTACAAAATATGTGAGTGCTAGTGTTCACAATATGTTGTCCAAGTTTTTTATAGTAACTTGAAACCAGAATTTATAGAGTGCTATTAAAATGTCTTGGTTGTATGTGTTAGACCTTGATAGCAGCTGGATTAGCCTTAATTTTTTGTATTTTTTTATAGGATGAAGAAGAATGTGGCTGTGCATCTCAGCATGTGACTGAGTTTATCAAATACAAGTCAGCAGCCAGAACAACAGGAAATTGCATAAGAAAGCCCTACTCCTGGTTTGCAGAAGCACATTGACCTCTCCTTCATGTCACTGGGTTTAATACTCCAACTTCACTGTAAAAGCTTCTTCCTCGAGCCTGGGTTCATAAACGTGTTAGTGGTCCTTGATGTTCCCAGCAGAGGACAGTAAGGAAAACACAGCCCTGAATAGCTCACATTGATTGCAGCAAATACAGAGCAGGAGGGTCAGAACCATTTCCCAGCCCAGAGCCAGTGCTGTAGAACTGAGCAGCTATTCATAGCCACTGGATCCTCTCCAAGCCGTGAGTGTAGACTTTCTTGTATCATCTTTGCAGACAGGAATTGTAGTCCCCAATGCCTCCCGCTTGATTTGGATAGACGGTTTATTTGTTTAGTCCTGTAATGATATTATCCACAGGGCTAGAGCCACACAGGGAGGATTAGGAATTCCTGGGGGAGAAGCCGTGTGTTTATTGCCCTGACAGCTCCGTGTGACACAAGCCAACAGTTATTCGTAGTTGTTCTTTCCGTCTGAAAACTTGGAGCATGCAGCCATGGGGCGAAGGTGTGGATCGATCTCGATCTCGCAAAAGTACAAGGAGAAGAGGCTGCCACAGGGAAAGTGGTAGGATTAGCATGCTAAAAAGTGCTCGACTACCTACAAACAGCTCTACTTATGGATGTATTTAAATGTAAATGACGGCGGGGGGGGGGGGGGGGGGGGGAACATCAGAGACCTCAAACATCGATAACACTCCCAAACCTGTGCATTTTACTTGCCTTTAAAGAGCATTTATTAAGCCATGCAACTCAGATGCATGCCAGGCAGGCTTTTTTTTTTTTTTTTTCTTTAAAGCCCTGCGTTTTTAAAACAAATAAAATAGCATCGGCACAAAAAACTCTTGCAAGAATGTGCATAAACCCAGGGAAAGGGGAAGAGGCGCCAAGGGAAGAAGGTTGTTGGTTTGGGGTTTTCTTCCTATTATTTTTCTTTATAAAAAAATCGTTTCCTATTTTAATAAATATTTAATCATGGAAAGGGAGGGGAAAGGCCAAAAGTAACAAAGAACTGTAGGTTGTTTAGATTGCCTGGGAACTCCCTCTTTGCAGCTGACCATTGCTACATGTAGGTTAATTTCCACATGGAGCTGGAGAAACTCTATCCCCGGTTTGTGAAGTATGGGTCAGCCGAAGCATGTTAATCTGTTTAGCATGTGTGCTTCGTGGAGGTGCCAGACCACCGCCGTGCAAGAGCAGAAGCAGCAGCAACCATAGTCCTTAGGGGTAGTTAATAAAGACTTAAAGGGAAACAAGTTTATAAAGGTTTCAGTTCGTGCATTGTGCCAGCTTTGGACATTACAGGCTTCCAGCCCTGAGGATCAGAAAGCTGAGAAATCCCAGGACTATTTATCGCACCCCTAGAAGGCAAAGTGCCGGTGACACAGCCTGCGCAGCCGGGGGAAGAGCGGGTAGAGGCGTAGTGCTACTTCTCCTCGTGAAAAAGAGGGCACCAGCTGAGTCTCCCCAACACTCCAGGGGCACCCCGAGCTCCCGTAGCCCTGCACACAAGTGAATTATCACTGCTTTGGTGAGATGGAGATGGTTTTGGAACCTCTGTTTTAATCTGCGCCCTTCCCGATGCAGAGCCTCACACTCAGCTGGAGACTTGAAGAGTCGTACGAGCCACTGAATGAGATAATAGCAAATAAAGCTCCATAGGCTTATTCCTACAACCCCTCACAATGCAGACTAATCAACGTCTCGTCTCTCGCTCGGGGATGAACTGTGAGACATGTGGCGTTGGGGCTGACACGCCGCTTCTCTCTCATCATTTTTTTTTTCCTTAATTTCCTTTGAAATTCTAGACATTTATTAAAGCATTTTTAAATTATCAAAATATTTGCTGATGAGTATTTATTTTGACAAGGGTTTCGGTTTGACTTTCGACTTTCCGTTCAACTATATAGACTGCAGTATTGATTTACTGTAAAACCAAATGTGGTTGAGATTATTCTGCCTCGGAGCTGGATCTCAGTCATTCGGGAGTTTTCCTAGTAGATTAAATGAACAGTCACAGATAGATCTCGTTCCATTTTCCAGCGTGCTATGCCATGTGTTCTTCAGAGCCAAAGGAAGTCGAGTACTGATCGACAGGAAAAATATCCCGCGAACACATACCGTGGTCGTATCCTGGAAACAAGGGCGTTCGTGCAGTCCCGTGGCGTCGCTGTCCTCGCCGTATTTAAAGCGGCCGAGTGGGCGCTGCACGTCGAAGATCAGAAGAAACCACAGACTAGGACGGGGTTAGTCCCAGCAATCCGGTACCGAATTACTCACCCTGGAAGAGATCTGGAGGGTGCCCTTTCACTGCTGGGTACTCTCGGACCCCAGCTGGAGGAAGGAACCCCCTGTTTGGACAATCTCCGCCCGACAGCGCTTTTCTTGTCTCCAGGCCTTGAGCGCTCGTTTCTGTTGCATATTGTATTGACGGCGAGAAGATCACAAATAAGGGGACAGAGCCAGAAGCAGCTGTGATATAAATGCAGCTGCCTGCAGAAGCGTCTGCCCGCTCTCCCGCTGCCTGGCAGACCGGCTCCCAGCCATCCCTCCAGTAATAACACGCACGTGCACCTTTTCCCTGGTTTTCTTCTTCACTTGTAGGGAACAGTGGCATTGTCACCCTGTGGTGTCTGCTGGCACCGGCTCACCATCGGGTTGGGGTCGGGCTCCTCTCAGTGGATCCTTCTCCCTCCAAGAGATGACACCAAAAGAGCCTTCTGTTAGGTTTTCTGGCCTTTCGTGACGGCTTCAGTAGTTTACTTTCCCCTGAAAGGTGGGGTTTTTTCACTTTCACAATTTGGCGATTTTGTTGGTTGGTTGGTGCGCGGCATTGTTTGTTGTTTTACAGCCCTGCATGCACTTTTCTCATTACGTTTTTTATTAATGCTGGAATAATTGGTCGAAATCTACATCTTCTATGCTGCTACTCCTTGCCCTCGCTGTTACGTGTACTGACAGAAGACACTACGGTCATTTTCACGGGAGGCAGCTCCATGCCTTGAGGTCGCTTCTGAAAGCAATCTAACACGTCAGTAAAACACACTGACACTGACATCAAGCGTACTTAGGCTGAGATGTGCAGGGGGAAAGTGTCAATTATTTCAGAACAGGACATCCCCTCACAGTTAGTTCTTGTGAACACACGCACGCACAGAGGTGTTTTAAAATTTTTCTAGGGAAAAAAAACTGTGTTCTCTGCTTTCCCCCCTGAAATCTTTTACAGTATGTTATCTGCTTGAGGAGCGCCGGGGGGGTGAGGGGGGGGCGGGAAGTGGGGTAGTACTCCTGGCTTAGCACCGTCGAGTAACGTGAGAAGCCCATCTCTGCTTAGGGTGTTTAATGCTCTGAAGCCCTGTCCTCCTCGAGGGGAAGCAGAGCTCCCCTCAACCATTGCCGCTTGTCCTGAGCAGGCCTGTTCTGGCTCCTCCACGGAGCACGTGGGGAGATTATATTGTCATTTCAAGCCACTAAAATCCTTCTTACTGCTCTAATGACCTACAACCTATTTTCTTTCTCTAAAGGATCCAGTAAAACCTATTCTGTTTGAAGCAGTCGCTGCACATTCTGATCACAGGCCAAGTAAGAGTCCCGCCAGAGGAAGTTTAACAATGAGTTTCAGATAAATGTGTGTATTTTGTTCTTGATATATGCTCCTGGTTGGAAACCCAGGCGTTCCTCGCGCGGCAGCTCTGCTCCTGGTCATCTCTGCTTCTTTTGGAGCAAGGAACTATCACTTTCACTTCGGTCAGTAGTGCCAAACCAGGATAATCGCGATAATTTAATGGCATCTGTTACTCTCAGTAACAGCATCCAGTCGGTCTTGTCAGAGACCAGAAACATGGCATAATTGTGTGCAGATACCAGGCTGGCTTTCCAGTAATAAGGAAAGCTCAGCCGCCTTCGAGCCTTCACTGGCGCGGTCGCAGCTGCAGCGGCGCTGGGACTGTGCGGACCGGGAAGGTCCAAATTCAGAGCCGGGAGGGACAGGCAAAGGGTGACGACGGCTTCTTTGTGCAGAGTGTGTGCTAGGTCGGGGAACTCCGCAGACACGACGGCAGGAGGCCCGGCGCACCCCCACGCCGACGCGAGGGTGCCGTGGGCACGGCCACCCACTCGCGGAGAGTGAGGGGAGAGGGGCACGGAGCCACTTAGCGCTGAAAAGAGTAATTCCGCGGCTGCGAATCTGACGGGGAGGGTTGATGCATTTCAGAGGCGGGGCAGACGTGCCAGTGCTGGGAGATCCTCCTCCGCCCGTGCTGAGACGAGAGGACGGGAGCCTGGCTCATATGGAAGATACCCGGATCTCTGGGCTTTCGGAACAGCCCGGCAACACCGAAATTTCAAGTGGGAGCACCCGCACGGTGACCATCCCGCTGAGACGCTCCACTCCCTGGCCAACAAGGCTGAAGAAAAAACAAAGAAATCGCAACAAAGCAAACAAAAAATCTGCACAACCCAAAACAGCTATACAAAAGACAAAAAAAAAAAAAAAAAAAAAAAAAAAAAAAAAAAGCCCTGCCAAATAACCCACCTACTTCAAGATCTAAGATTTCTCAGGAAGCAACCTTCCCGAGCCGCTGGAAAGCCATGGCCCGCGGGGCTCCTTGCGGCTGACCCCGCACGGGCGCTACAGGCGGGTCCCACCTCCTCAGATTTACCTGCCGCGGGCAGAGGATTTCCATGGCAAGACGTCGCTGGCTCCATTCCCTCGGCCGGCACGGAGGTGGGAACGCATGGACCCTGTGGACACGCGTGGGAGCAGGCGATGCCCTCCCGCCGCACTGCCGGCACCAGGCCCACTTGCCGCGGTTTCTGCACGTCTCGGGCCGAAAGGCAGTACAAAATGCAGTACCGCGGGCCAATAACTTCCCCCAGCTCGACGCAGAGCAGGCTTCCCCCTTTAGAAGCTCTCCACGTGTAAAGAGGTATTTCGGTTGTCTCCGAAATAATAAATCCTAACAGCAGACAATAAAATTTACTATCACAGGAGTAACAGAAGCCTAAAATATTCCGAACATATTCCCTGAACAAATAACATAATCCCTGGCACACTAGAACACATGGTTTGCTTCAAACATGTTTCATTTTGTCATCGCATTTAGTGTACAGTATTTCTCTTTGGGTGCAAGAGTGATTGATATCTTTGGAAGAATTGTTTGCAAGAACATGAAAGTTGCCAAAGCAAACACGTTGGAGGGAAGTGTGCAGAAGGGGGAGCAGAAGTATTTGGAGTAGATTTGGATATGGGGAGTTCACACAGAGGTGAGACAGCTAAAACTAGAACAAATAAAAACATTCTGCACACTTCATCTAAATAAATTATATACAAAAATTGCCCTTTTGTAGCCGGCAACAGCACAGTTACCACGCTTCCCTCATGCCCCTATAGAATGTGGGCTGGAAGCCAACTTTCTTCAGCTAATGATTTGTAACTTTTGCTCCACTTGAATGAGTCTATTAATATTTAGATCTCTCCAATTCTGCTCCATACAAGCTGTCAGTATTGTTAAACAAAATAATCTATTTACCTTCTGTTGTACGGGTCCAGCAGTGACTTGCGTGGCTCCATGATGTACAGTAATATGTTTTTCTTACGCTCCACTGCTCTGGCCAAAGGCAGAACTTCACATATTCTGTCCTGTCTTTTTAAGAAATAATGTTTGACAAAACTCCTTAGATAGCGCAAACTTTGGGGTGTTAATTTAATAACTTCCATTCCTGAAGGACAAATATTTAACTCAATTCTCTTTTTATCTCTTTCTGGCATCAACATCTGGGGAAAGCTGTTGTTCTGACTGGTTGAGATGGCCAGATCACAAGGGTACTTTGGCGGGAGATGACGAGGAGTGCGTGCTTTCCGACATGCAGATCGCTGTCCCTCTGAAATCTCCCTTAGTAAAGCCCCTGACCCTTCGCGCCCCATCATCACCGCGGCAGCGGCCTCCGGGGCCCTAGGAAAGGCCGTCCCGCAGCGGGGCGGGGTGGTGTGGGGCCCCTTGCATCAACCTGCTTCTACCCGAAGCACCCTCTGGAAAAGAAAAAAAAAAAAAAAGAGAGAGAGAGAGAGAGAAAGAGAGAGAGAGAAATGTCCACATCTTCCCCGCGGGCGGCTAAGACTATGTACACTTACTTTCCTGCGTGGAATTTTCATTGAGGTCTGGATTTTAGAGAAGCCTAATCCACCTTCTACCCTCAGCCTTCCCTTCTCTCTTCCTCGTTCCCTCCTCAAAAACATCTAATCTTCCACCACTTGCTTTCTTGACCAGCCTGAGGTGAATGGTACGACTGCACAAAATATTTCTGAGGCAAAGGCATAGAGCCCAGAGTAGAAGGAATAGAGGAGTGGATCAGTGTCAGAGCACAGGTTTCAGCTAAACCTCTCATCCCAGAGCTCTGCATCTCTGCTGCTTTTCCACACGTGAATTTATTAAACAAACAAGAAAAAAGAGAGAAAATCCCAGGGCTAACAAGGAAACTTGCTTCCCACGAGGAAAATAATGTGAAACATGTAAAGACAAACAGCTCAGCCACCTGCTGATTGCAATGGACTACCAGGCACACAGCTGCAGCTACCCTGGGCTCGGACACGAAGCTCTGTCCTCATCTGCTTGTTTTTCGAAAGAGAGAGGTCAGCAGCATCCTTGGGCTCTAGAAATGTGGAGACTGGTCCTGGGAAGATCCTGTACGCTAAAATTAAGAAACTCTAAAACTCAGTATAACTCAGCAAACTTTCTACTACCTTTCATGCAGTTCTTTGATCCTTGAAGTCTGGGCACTCTTCCTGACTGCATCTTGGGCACCTCTGGACTTGCATTTCGTGATGAAATTCCCTAGATTCTGTGCGTGCTGGAAGGGTGTAGGCAGGGGCACAGCCCATGAGCAGGGGCAAGAGACAAGCCTGCCTTTTGAAGGGAGTGTGTGAGTGCTCTCTTTTGCATCCTCAGTAAGGAGTGAGCGCGGCCCAGCAGCCACGAGAAAGTCTCCTGGTCGTTCCCCAGGGGCAAATTCCTCCCTCTGACGGGGAGCTCTTCCCTCTCAATCCCGCAGGTGGGTCCCAAGAGAGTGTCTCAACCCGCGATCCCCAGTGGAGCACGGGTGAAGTCCTCCGAGAACATTTTATGAAAAGATGCGCTCTCTGCAGCCGAAAAAAATCTATCCTCTGAGATGGACTCACTTTGGAGGGGAAAATAAATAAATAAATAAAGTAGATTCTGTGTCCCTAAGGGGAGTATTTGATCGATTTTGTCCTTGGGACTCGTCCTGTTGAGTTCACTGGAATTAGACATGATACAGCGTGAACAACTCCCCGTATGTTCCTAAGGGAAATATTTGATCAGTTTTGTCCTTGGGACTCGTCCTGTTGAGTTCACTGGAATTAGACATGATACAGCGTGAGCAGCCCCCCGCCTGGCCGAGGAAGAGCGCGGCAGAGCCGGGACACTGCGGGAATTTCCCGCTTCCCACCGGCCGGCTCATCCGGGTCTCGAGCTAGCCCTTCCCCCGCTAGTAACGTCGCCTAACTACCGGGACGAAGAGGAGCAGATCTCCTCAATTTTCTTCTGTTCCCCTCCCCTGCAGAGGGTTTCAGGATAAGGTGACTCTGGAGGCTTGAAAGAAAAGGAAGATGTCAACTGGATTTCTCTGCCTGCCACCCCGTATATCTTTCTCTCAGGAGGTCCCACCTGCCAGAGGCTCAGAGGGCCCTCTCCCGGGGCAATGCGAGGAGAATAGGATGCGGATATGTTTCCCGGGTAGATTGAACAGTTTACCCAGAACGCCCACAGCATCATTCTTAACAACAACAAGAAGAATAACAACATAATAATAAAAAATACATTTAATCCCAACTTTATTCTCCTCTGTGGATACTTAGCGCGCTGTAATCACCAAAGGCCAAGGGGTGAAATCCGCAACACCAACCCCGGCACCGATCCCATGGCACCCTCCTTTGCTGCCGCAAGGACGGTGAGCTCCCGCGGGTCAGAGCCGGCCGTCGCGGGCTCGTCGCCTGCCAGTCACGCGTGTCAGCTCTTTCTAGGCACTTTTGGTCATATCTATCCTGTAAATTAAGCCATCTGTGTAACAGGCTTGTGTTAACGAAGATAACATTTTCCTCATGCCTTCCCCCGCCAACACCAATCGTTGACTCGCCTTTCTGAGGACAAAATGTATCTCTGCCGTACGGGGAAGAAACGGCGCCGCAAATTCGCGAGGTGCCCGGCGCTGAAGTGCTCGGCTGAGAGGATTCCTTTCCCGGGAATGGGGCGACCCGAGGGCTATCCGGCTGTCCGCGCCCCTCCACACACCCCGCGGGCGCACAGAAATGTGTGTGTGCGTATTTAGGTGAGCGGCTGTGTTCTCAGATTAGAGATGGAGGCAGAAGATATCCCAGGGAGGGATTTCAGACAGCCCTTCCTTCACTCAGCCTGCTGGAAACTGCTGCTCTGAGTTGGGCTTCCTGCAAGCAATGTTTGGGAGACAGGAGCCGTCAGTTCCGTGGGTGACTTTTCCTCACTCTCCATCCTCCCCTTTTTTACTGCACTAGTTTTTTCTGGACAAGGCCGGCGGGGCACAGCGAGGAAGGCAGCGAGGCAAGAAGGGAGCCGGGCTATGCGCTCCTCACCTGTGCGTGCTAGGGGAGGAGTACGACGGCCTTTCCCTTTCCCCAAGACTGACTGGCTTGCAGCAGCAGCGGAGAAGGAGCTGCCCAACCTTAACCTATCCTGACCGCTGAAGAGGAATCCAGGAATAAGAGCCTGCTGTCAGGAAAACCAGGACCAAACAAAACACTTTGGGAGAAAGATTTTTGCCTAGCGCCATTTCTCTGCCCCCGTTTTTATAGCTCCGTTATCTTCTTCTCTCCCTTCCAACCCGTGTCCCCCCCCCCAACCCTTCTTTCTCTTTTGGAGGGGGGCGGGGGGGGGGGGGGGGGGTTGTGAGGAGAGAAGAAATTCTGCTGAACAGAAAAACCAAGCCCGGGAAGGAGTTCCCTTTGACTGCTCAGGGTGATCTATCCAGGCCCTCTAATTAGAGAGGGATCCAGGGTGGCATTAGTTTCCAAACATTTTAATCGAGCTTTAAGCAGAGCTCTTTTCAATAGCAGGAGATAAATGTAGCAACTGTTACCGTACCCCTGAATGGCCACCTCCCATGGTGGGCATTCAGCTTTCCTTTCAGAAACCCTAAGCAGTTTAGTCTATGGACCCGGCAACACTCCGCATATCTTCTAATTAGTCTAATTAGAAAGGTGGATTGATAGATATTAGGAAGACACAGTTAAGTTAGGAAGATGCTCAATGCTAGCAGTCTGTGCTGAGGAGATGCCTGTTCTCAGTGTGAGGAAAAAAAGAGATAAAGGAGAAAAATAAAGAAAAAAAAAAGGAAGCAAGAGAGGGACAGAAAAAAAGGAAGAGAGAAGAAAGAAGAAAGCAGAAGAAAGAAGAAAGAAGAAAGAAGAAAGAAGAAAGAAGAAAGAAGAAAGAAGAAAGAAGAAAGAAGAAAGAAGAAAGAAGAAAGAAGAAAGAAGAAAGAAGAAAGAAGAAAGAAAGAAGAAAGAAAGAAGAAAGAAAGAAGAAAGAAAGAAGAAAGAAAGAAGAAAGAAAGAAGAAAGAAAGAAGAAAGAGTCCTGGAGTGTGACAGGAAGAACAAGTCCAGAGAAATCCGACGGGAAGGAGTTGCTGCCTCTTAATTGAAGGGGAGCCATAACTGAGGTGCTTCCCCTAGCTGAGTTTTCCCCTGATCCGGGTTGGAAACATGCCTCGCTGCCCGGCAGAGCCCCGGGTCGGGACGCGCCCTTGGACACCGCTCCGGCCCCCGCCGCTTTTTTCCTGGGACACGGGGCCCTGGGTTCACACAGATACGGAGGGGAAGGAAGAGAAACAGAAGGGGCCGAAAAAAGGCCACCTCGACCCATCACCTCCCGTGCTGTCGCCGAGGAGACGTCACCCGCGGAGACCCGTCGAGGGGAGGCAGCACGGGTGGCTCGAGGGAGGCTGAACCTTTAATTGGACGATAAATCAGTGAGAGGAGCATGAGGCAATGCGCGCAGGTGTCAAAACAGAGGAAAAGTCGGCCGGTCAGCATGACAGGGCAGGGCCCCCTCTCTCCCTCCCCCATTAATGTCTCCGCGTTAACTCTCCTGCCCTCAGACAGGAGGGGAAGAGGAGGAGAAAGGGACAAAGCAAAGCCCGCGGATTTTGAGTCATCTCGGGCCACGATGGGGAACGGGGCCGTACGTGTGTATTCTACGCTCTGTGTTCCGAGCAGGCTTGTGCACCTGTGGGCCTTCTCTTTCTCTTTCTTCTGCCAGGCCGGTACAAAAGCCAGCAAGTGAAGCTTGGGAAATTTCCCCACCTCTCATTTCACCATTCTGTGGCGCTCCTCTCCGTCCGGCTCTCCTGGCTACTTCTTCCCCTACCTGCGTTCCTCCGCGCTTGCTCGATTTCTGGCAGAATGAGATTACGGAGCAAATGATGAACTATTTAAAATTAAATACTTACCTCGGGAAAACGGTGTGTGTGTGTGTGTGTGTGTGTGTGTCTGTGATTGCAATCTAGCCTGTCAAAGTCCCTAATCAAACTGCTGGCGATAGGGGATTCGTAGACAAAAGGAAACAATGGAAGTCTCGTTAGATCATTTTTCTGGACATTGTTTATGGTCTGGAAGGGATCAATCGTTTCAAAATGTTACGAGTAAAAATGATCCTGTGTGGAATGTAGCTAATCCTTTTAAGTTCCTGTCAACTGTTTCCACTCAAAGAATCCGATTTTCCAAATCAAAGGTGCAGAACTCAATTGCCGAGGGATTTATAGCGTCGGCACCGGGCTCCCCTCACCCCACACGCCCCGCGCGCCCCACGGTGGGTGTGGACGGCAGGACGGGGCTGGGCCGAAGGTTGTCCTCCTCGAGGGGAGTTGGGAACCCAGAGCGCTCCGTCACCGGCAGCAGTGGGCTGCCCTACCCTGCTGGGACGGCAGCGTACCTGGGGCCAGGAAGAGGCACAGAGCACGGTCCCTCCTGCCGGGCTGCCGGCAGCGCCCCCAGCTCCGCCCTGCACGGCCGCGGGGGCTTGTGCCGCTTAACCGGGGGAACCGCGCCGTCCTGCAGCCGCAGCAGCATCTCCGGGACGGGACTCAAAATCTCTTGTGGAAACGCTACGTTTGGCATGCCCATGTGTGTTAGCAAGTTGTTGCGGAATCCTTCTGGGCAGGGAGGAGGCTGGGGAGGAAGAGAGTCTTTTTAAAACAAAAAACATCCACTCCACACCTCTTGTCGGTAGCCCTGCTCCTGTGCGCGGGCATCTGCCTTAGAGGCGGACGGGCGGAACTGGGGATTCCACCGAAAATCATGTCCCGGCCGGCAGATGTCTGAGCACCAGGAGGAAAGATGTCGGGATGGAAGTAGGGCTGAAAACTATTTAAAGCGGTTAATTCTCAGAGAAAGGCAACACTTCGGCTTCTCATACAGAAGTGAAAAGCAGAGGGGAAGAGGTCTGCGGTGTGGTGTTAGCGGGGCCTCCGGCTGCCTAGCGCTTGCGAACAGTGCAAGAGTACACACTTGCGTGCGCTGCCCCATAGGCAGCGCCGTCTGCACGGAGAAAGACAGGTTAAGGACTTCCATGAAGGAGGAAGGGATGCTTGACAGAGCCCAGCGAGCACCCCTAGACGGCATTTTTGCAAGCAAAGGCAGGCGGAAAATAAAGTATAAATTATTTTTTCTATGGTCTGTAATTTCTGATCCCTCCACTTTTGAGCAAAGTCACCTGATACATTTGCTCCTCCTCGCTCGGCACTGGACATATTTTGTCTCTCTTTTTTTTTTTTTTTTTTTTTTTTTTTTTTTTTTTCCCACCAATGATTCTTTTAATCGTCTATTTATTCGAAGAGGCTGTTCTTCTCTGGGGCCTCCCCCCCACCCCACCCCACCCCACCGCCCTTGTGCAGCCGACAGGTGGAATTTCACTGTATACTCGTATATTAGAAAGCTATCTGTTTCGTCTAGTTGTTGCTGAATAAGCAGACGTGACAGTGTTTATTTAACGAAAAGAAAACTCAAGGAAGTCACCTCATTAATCTTGATTGTGTGTATTTAATATATCTCGTGTATACAGGTGTGCATGTACTCTTCTGCAATGAAACTAGAGAAGCAGTCCTACGACCCTGCGGTACGAAGAGACATTCACAGGTTTTAAAAGGACTTGACAGAACCTGGGCATTAGCAGGAGCGATGCAGTGCTACAGTTGTAGGGGCACTGGATGGCACTGGGTGGTGAGAGACAAACACTCCTAAATGTTCACACTCATTTCGATGCACTCACATGGTTTTCTATTGCACTCAAGGGACAGAAACACCTTCGGACTGACCGTAGATAAGACTTCCCCAGTCTTAAGAAACTAATTGATGCAACGACGGAATTATCCAATTATCCTTTTTCTTCTAACATAAATCGCATAATCTATCATCTAAATATGGGGGCCCGTAGATTGCTGCATGCCATTTTATAGCATCAGCGAAAGGGAAACAATCAATTCAACAGGTCTCCTGTGGTTTGGAGGAAGGGAAAGCTTAATTATTTTGATTAGAAAAATAAAAATCCCACAACCACAAATTTCCTTCTGAATTCAGTTCAGCGGAAGATTTCTGAAATTGACGAGACACCGTACTAAAAAAAAAAAAAAAAAGAAAAGAAAAAAGAAAAAATAAAAAAGGAAAAAAAAAAAGCCCCTTTCGTCCAGCCCAGTCCATATGTTTTTGTACATTTGGGCACTAGGGTGCCTGGCCGATAGGTCTCTCCATGGCGCAGAGCGCAGCGGGTGCCTCTGTGTCTCTCACTGCGACAGCTGGTGGAGCAGGAGCGCTGCGCTAAGGGCACATCTCCGTACGCTGTGCATCTTCCGTGGGCTTCCTGCGGCGATTCCCGCCGGGACGGCCCCGGTTGCCTCCCTGCTCCCACGCGCGGGCGCGGCGGAGCGCGGCTGTGCGCAGCCCTCGGTGCCACCCGCGCTGCGGCAGACGGGCTGTCGCGAATTTGGCCGAGGCGCTCCCGTGCTCGCCTTCCCAACCCCGCAGCCTTTGCCTTTGCTCTTTTCCGTCGTGCCGGTAACTGAGTGCGAGTCGAGCCAGGCGGCTGGGAAGGCGCCGGCTGTTTCCAGGGCCGGCTGCCCGCAGTACACCTCCAGGCGGGGACTGGCGGCGGGGAACAGAGTTCTTCCTCGAGTGAAAAACAAGAGGAAGAGGTTTATCGACTTGGAACTCGCGTTCATTTCTCGTCTCTCGTCAAAATCGGCGGGCACCCATCTGCGCAATGAGGTCCCGAGCAAGATTGTTGCCGCAGCGGGGCTCGGCAGCAGCTTACCTTCTCAGGTGCCATCCTCCTTCACAGACGTACACACACTTCTGCGTAAATGCCTCCTCCGCATCTTGGTCGTGCTTTGCAGCGTAGGAGGGGGCAATGAACAGAGACCCAACGGCCACTGATAGACGTGACTCTCACGGTGAGGGTTGCAAAGGAGAAAGGACTTTTGGAGAAGGGTGGAGGGGCCTTGCAGTCACCTGCAGCAGGTTACTGGGACTTGGAGGTGAGAAACGGTGGAGGCGGATACCTACCTGATCAGGATACGCCCAGCTGCGGGCACAGGGCAGCAGGTCCCCGCCGGTGCTCGGGTTCCGATGGCGTGTGTGGCCGGCCGCCGCCGAGGAAGCAGGGGAAATACCACTGCAGGTGGGGGAGCCACTGTGAACAAGCTGAAAAACGGATCTGCATTGGTTAGCAAGTTCCAGAGCAGAGAGGGCTTGGCCAAGATCATAATTTCAATTATTTCTGTCAAATACAATATTATCAGAGACTACAGCAGTACTTACTGTAAGTACTGACGGGAAGTATTACATACGGAATGGAGTCTCCGGGCCGGGTCAAGGGACAGTTAAACCAGATCCACTTTTCCACAGATCCCCCGAACAGGCCTCTGTTTCTACGGGGGCGACCATGCTCTCTGCCCTTGCCACGAGCACTGCAAGAAAGGGAGCAGCTGAGAGCAGGTGAGGGCCTCGCTCCCCTCTTTCATCTTCCGGACTTGGTGATGGGGCCGGTCCTGGGTATTTGAAACCAGCCTGCAAGCACGGGATGTGCACCCCGCTGACCCCAGGAGTGCTGCTCACTGCACCTAAAATACAAACTAGATCGAAGGTATGGTCCAAAGGAGGTTTAGGTGGGGATAGTCTGGGTTGAGACCAGCTTCAGGGCCGAGGAGCTGTGCACGGGAGCCACGGAGCTCGGCCGGACCCCCGGGCTGTGCAGCCCGTCGCAGCCCACGACAGTGTCGACAGAACGGGCATGATGTCCAGCTCCTCTGCACAAGGCAGCAGGAGCGCTCCAGCGGGAAGGGCACAGTGTATGGATGTGCAAACTAACCATCTTCGAAAACAGGGAGGGAAGGGGAAACCTCTTTTATAGGGGATGTGGGAAGGGACCTAACACAGTTCTGCTTAAGAGAAACGTTATACAAGATACTTGAAAAGAAATAATTTTTTAAAAACCTAATTAAAAGTATATAAATCACCCATCAGAAACAAAGAACTATGTGGAAGGAAACGTTTCTGGATAGAGACACTGTGTGTGGCATAAAAGACGATTGAATACATAAGGGCTTCATTAAATTCCCAATAGATAACATTTGGCTAAATCTATCCCTAGATTAAAACTCCGCATAATAGCACCATAAACGAAAAAGTTTCTTTTTGTGTGGTCCTTCAGGATGAACTGATTGAAACATTAGCCCCCTCATAGAGCAATCCCCTCCCAATTCAGATCCAGTAATTCGTCTCTCATCCCTACGGGGATACGATGAGCAAGTAGACTGGTTAATGAATCCACACTTTGTCTCTGGGAGGAGAAGGAGGCGACACTATACTGCGTGTCTTACCAGATTGTTTATTAGGGCCCAGACTATTTTGGAAGGATTGTTCGTCCGGGCTCGGTCCTTGTGAGGACTATACTGTTGGCTTCTCTGTTAGTCTTGGAAGCCGCGGAGAGCACGGCGGGCCATTAGCATGCGAATGAGGCGCTGCGGCCCGGCGGTGCTGCGAGCTCATCAAAGGGTTGTGGGGCCGGCTCCTTTTCTGGCAGCACCTGCTCTGGGGCAGCAGCGGGGAAACAGGGACCCTAGGGACCGGGACCGAGGCTAGGCGGATTCCCCGCGGACTCGAGGAGAACAAGCAAAAAGGTCCTTCATCAGGACCCTAGACCTCTTACTCTATTACTTTTTACTTACAGGGAAAAAAAAAAAATCTATACCACCTACTGAAATTTGCTCCTGTAACCTTCCCTAGAAATCCCAAGAGAAGGTCTTGTCCGCAGGGGATGGAGGCAACCGGCGAAAAACGTGGAAGGAACGAGTGGCCAAGCAGTTTGCTTGCTATATACCTCGGAGGAGACCCGAGGGACGGGCAGTGGGCACACTCAGACCTCACTGATCACCGGCATGGGCCAGGCTAGACTCTGCGTGGGGGAGGTCGCCGGGCTCCCCGGGATCTACTGCGGAGATTCCAAGAGAAACAAACACAGGGTGGGTCGCCGGAATATATCCTTCTAATGTAACTGATCGTGGAGATCTCTAGGACTCGAGCAGGCAGAACCCAAACTCAGGGCCAGCAGCATCCCTCCTCGGGGAACCTCGCACTGCCGCAAGGCCACAGCTGCTTTCTCTCCCGCAAAACATTTCCCTGCTTGATTTTATCTTCCTCTTCGAGGGGGGCCTCAGCTTAACTCGGTACTCCGCACTGCACCGGCCCGTGTCGGCCCAGCGCATCCCTTGGCCAGTCCGGGGGAAAGTGAATTAATCGGTCTCTCGTGAAAAAGATTCACTCTCTCCGGAGAATGCGTACACAGTGCCTCGGGGGTTATTTTCCCTTTTGTTTTAGAAATTAGAATGGACTTTACTTCTTTTTCTGCTAAGAAACCCGGAATACCCAAAGAGGCCTTCCAGCTCCAGAGTGCAAATGAAGCCCAGCAAAGATCTTATGTCCAGTCTTTCTGTTTTTTGAAACCCATTATTTTAACACAGCATTGCTATAAACAAAACGGAGAAGCACCACTTTTCCATCTACGAGAATATTTAAAACCCAGGCGACAAAATACTTCTACATGTAAAACCCCTCCTCACTCCAAAGAGCACTAAAAGGCATCCCTCCCTTTTTATTATTACTTTTTTATTATGAAAATTCACATATTTGATCCCCGAGTCTCCTAAATTGTTATAAATACAGTCGTAGTTGAAAAGCGCCTCCCTGGTTTGAAAAACGCGTATTCCTAGCCCACAACATTCACACGCCTACTCTTAAAACATGCAATTCTCCTTTCCATATATAAGGACTGAATATCTGAGGCCGGAGTTTTGGTTAAAATATTTTTTAGTCTATAAAATAGATATCTATGGACTTTATGCTGTTAAAAACGAGTGTTTGGAACGAGAAAAGCTGCTTTCATGGCTTGTTTTGTACATTTAAATATCCTTACTTCGACAGCTTATAAACTTAACTCGTCACACGAGGATATTACAAAGCGCATTTTATATTTTATGTATTGAAAAGTAGAAACACATGCCACTATTATCATCACAGAAACATAAGTGTCTAGAACAAATCTCTCTTAAGTTCAGTGTATGCCCTTTATTAGTAGTATTTTCCTTTGGGCCTCTTGGAAACAAAACTGTGATGCAGTTCTGATTTAAAACACACCCAAAAGTATAAAAATAGTTTTAAACCAGCTTTTTAATCAATCCCCTGATTGGTGCCTTACAGAACTGGGCTTTACTCCCTCCAGAGAGACCTATTTCTATTTATCCCCTCTTTCGTTCCTGCTGTTTTTGTAGAATGTTTTTGTGTTTCGTTGGGGTTTTTTTGTTGGTGTTGTGGGGGTTTTTCTGTTTTGTTTTTGTTTGGGTTTTTGATTGTTTAGTTTGTTTGGGGTTTTTGTCATTCTTTATCTGTTAGGGTTAACAATGCATTGACTGTAAAGATCGTATTTTTATTTTCTTCTTTGCAGTCAAATTTGCACATAATAAATTTCAAGCTAGAATATTCCTTGACTATTGTGCTATAAATCCCAAAGAAAAAAAAAATATCCGTGTCCCAAAGAAAGGAGAAGTGCTAAGGAGGGAAGGATCCACAGCCAATTGTTTGGCTGGGGTCCTTTGGTCTTTGGGTTTGGTTTTGATTTGTTTGTTTGGTTTTTTTTTTTTTTTTTGAAAATTATAAATTTTATTTTTGAAAATGTGTAAAAATTTTACATTAAAATGGTACAATAATACTTGCCAGTAATTTTAACAATATTCCTTGTAAAGAATACGCATAAAGTACAAAATAAAAAACTCCGTAAGTCTATTATAATACAAAACACAGGTTAAAATAAGAAATGATAATCTTGAATTTCTTCTGTGTAAACACGTTAATCTTTTCTTTTATAAAAGTACATGAGACAAGTGTACTAAATGAAAAAGTATTGCTCTGCTGTCCTCCCTCAAGCCTTTTTTTTTTATCCTGTACATTACTGTTTTCAAGCTCCTAGACCTGAGAATCTCTGAACTTTAGCGGTTTAGAGACATTATTCACCTTGTTTGTTTTTTTTAAGGAGTAGCGAGTAACTTTCCGATGTAGTGACCGCCTGCCCGTGCAGTATCTAGATCTACACCTGGCTTTGCACTAGTGAAGGTCACGGGAGGTCCGTCGCTCGCGGCGGACGGCCCCCGAGCCCCGTCACAATTATCCCCACGCAAAGACAGGCAGCCCCTGCGGGCAGCGTCCGCCGGGCGTCCGAGCGGCGGAGAAAGGAGATACCCCAGATCCTACCTTCGGAAAGACTCCCAAACACTTAACAGTTAGAGATCCGTGCCGCGAAGCCGGGGGTGGCGGGCAGGGCGGCGGCGGGGGGCAGGCCGCTCCCGGTGCTCCCCAGCGAGCGGGCCAGCCCCGGCCCCGCGGTCGACTGCGAGGCACAGCTGCTGCCCGCGCCGGGGCCGGGGCTTCCCCCGATGATGCTCTCGATGGAGAAGGGCGAGCGGGCCAGCGCCGCGCCGCTGCCGGGCTTGGCGGAGTGCAGCGAGGCCGCCAGCGCGGGGCCCAGCGGGTGCGCGTAGCCGAAGGGCGTCCGTGCCAGCTCCGCCGCCGGCAGCAAGGGGCCCGGCGGCGCGGCGGCGGCGGGGGGCAGCGCCGCACCGGGGGCGCTGCCGGGGGCGGCAGGGGGCTGGCGGGGCGGCGGAGAGGGGTGGTGGAAGGCGAAGAGGGCGGAGTGGGGGTGGTAAGGCTGGAGCTGGAGACCGTAGCCGCAGCCGTAGGGTCCGTAGGCGCAGGGCGGCTGCTGCGGGGGCTGCGGCGGAGGCTGCGGGAGAAAGGCGGCGGGGTCCACGGCGCGCAGCAGAAGCTCGGGCGCCGGGAGCTGCTGCCTCTTGAAGCGCTTTCGGCGGCGCAGGAAGCTTCCGTTGTCGAACATGTCGGCGGATTCGGGGTCAAGCGTCCAGTAGTTGCCCTTTCCAGGATTGCCGGGCTCCCGGGGGATCTTGACGAAGCAGTCGTTGAGGGAGAGGTTGTGCCGGATACTATTCTGCCACGCAGGGAACTTCTCCCGGTAGTAGGGAAAGCGCCCGCTGATGAACTCGCAGATCTCACTCAGCGTCAGCCTCTTCTTGGGGCTCTGCAGGATGGCCATGGTAATGAGAGCGATGTAGGAGTAGGGCGGCTTCACCAGGCTGTTCTTGCCGCCGCCGCTGCCCGCCCCGCCGCCGCCGCCGCCGCCCGCCCCGCCACCGCCCGCCGTCGCCTTCTGCGGGCCACCTCGCGAGGGGGGCCGAGAGCCACCGGCAGCGTCCCCGCCGCCCGCCCCGCCGCCGCCGCCACCTACGCCTCCGCCGTGCACGGGCGACCGCGGCAGCAGGGCGGCGGCGTGGAGGTCGCCCACATCCTCGTCGTCGTCCTCCTCGTCGTCGTCCTCGTCCTCCTCCTCGTCCTCGGCGTAGGAACGGCGGCGGCGGGTCCGTGGCTCCTCGTCGTCCTCCTCGTCGTCTTCCTCGCCCACCACATCGATGTCGGTCTCTTCAGCCAGCGTCGATGCCTCGGACATCTCCGAGCTAAGGGTCATGGCGCGGCGGCGAGGCAGCGCATCGGTGGCGGCCGGCGCGGCGCGGCGGGCGAGCGGGAGCTTTCCCCGCCGCCGCCAGGCCTCCGCGCCGCTCCGCGGAGAGCCGCCCCACCGCCGCCACGGGCAGGCGGGCCGCTCCGAGCCGCGCCGGCCCCCAGCGCCGCTGCCGCGCCTCTGGAGCGCTCCCGCCGCCCGCTCGGAGGCGGCGGCTGGTCAGGGTTTTGTTTCGGGGTATTTTTTGCTGCCGTTTGGATTTCTCTCTTTTTTCCCCCCTTTCCTTCCCCCCTCTTAGGGATCTTTTTCGTTTTTCTTTCGGTTGGGATCGGTTATTGTGGGCGCAGGGAGGTTGTGCCGTCTCTCCTGAAGTCGGTTTCCCCCTCTTTCTCCTCACCTCAGCCCCCAGACATTAATGGATGCGGGGCAGGAGGGAGCGCGCCTAGTCCTGGGAGGAGGAGAGGGGAGGAGGCTGGCGAGGAGGGAGGGCGTAGGGGATGGCTTGCTGGGCCTTAGGAAACACGGTGAAAAGGCTGGGGCTTAGTCCCAGGGAGGACAGCCTTCCTCCCCGCCTTAAAGAGAGGGGGCCATCACATGGCTCCCAGCGTCAGAACCTGGAGAGTCTTTCCCCACCCGCCCCAAGAAGGGTGCCTCGCCACAGTCCAGGCCCTCCCGGCCTCACCCCATCCAGAAGGGGCACTGGGGGGGCCGCAGGGAGACCGGTACCATATTTAGTGGAAAAGGGGGAAAATAAAGATAACACTTGTCCTCCCTGCGGGGAGGAAAAAAAAAAAAAAAAAAAGAAAAAAAAAGAAAAAAAATAACAAAGTGCAAGTCTGTCGCAAAGTGTAGGAACATCTTCCCAGAAACCCTCCGGAGGGTCTAGGAGCTTTGCACCTTCCGGGGTTGCCCTCAGAGACGGGGTGCTGCTTCCCGTAGGAAGGATGGGGAAAATAAAATCAGACCGGAGGGGGAGATGGTGAGTTAATAAACTTCAGACTTCTGTCCACAAAATGCTTGAAAGACATCCTTCCCTACCTCTCCCCATCACCCTCCAGAGTTTAATTTACTTTAGAATGAAATAAAATATCTCTTGCTGTCGAGCTCACAAACTCTAAAAGAATAGCCTCCAAAACACACCACTATTCTCAGTTTAATTGTAAGGCCATGGTTATTAAAGAGAAAGAAGCAGCTCCCTCCATTATGAGAAACACTAACAGAACTAGTGTTACCTCCTTTGTATGTAAAGGAAATAAATTCATTGGCTTTTAGAATGGGACTTTCGCTTTAAGTGGGAGCAACACCCCTGAGAAAGCGACAGAGGATTGCTTGCTAATTCAGGGGCACTCTTCCCCTTTTCAGGTGATCTATGATACGACAGAAGACCGGGGCCCCCTTTATGTAAGGGCTGGCAGGGAAAAAAAGAAGAGACAAAAACTCCACCAAAGAGCCCAAACAAAATACAACCCCTACAAATTTGCACAGAAATGTAATTACCATGGTCTTAAAAATAAAGGCTTTGAAAAATCCCATCGCTCCCAGTTCTGGCAGGATAAACCGCAATCAGGATCCGATTGGGATAGGAGTAAAGGAGCATTTCGTTCTTAGGCAGAAATCGTCGTGAGAAGGCAGACTGATGCATAAAGTCTCATTGATCAAATCTCGCTTTGCAAAAACCCTACACACCCAATTTCTTGAAATACGTTTCCGATTTACTGTTCTAACCCAAAGCTACAAGCCACCCTGTTTCAAACCCAGTTCCATGGATTTACAACACAATCCTTTCTACTATTTCCAAATAATCCTATTTACATTTTGTTCACTACTAAGGCGCCTGCAAGACAATACCACCAAAAGTTACAAAACAGGGGAAAAAAAGGGAAAAAAAACCCAAAAAACAAAACAAAAAACCCCCACCAAACCCTCTAAACCCAGCAAATGACTGTGTTTTTTTTTTTTTTCCTGTAGAAAAATAGATATCATTCAGATTTACAGTTCATAAAGTTCATAAAGTCTCTCTTTGAATTAGTTTTAAGGTCCTCGGGAAGCTACTAACAGAAAGGTAGGCAGAATTTTTCGTCTTCAAGAAGCTTCTCGTCTTTACAAAGAGTATTTTAGCTTTCTGCTTCCTTTTCCCCTCCTTTTATTCTTTCTCTTCTCCCAGCCTAAACGTTTAAAACCGTCTTTAAAAAAATCATGCTCTAAGTATGAAGAACGGTGAAGTTTAAAAATGCACGGGGAAGAATCACTGTAGCGACGAACCAAAAGAGCCAGGGTCTGCCCCCGATCCTCCTCTAGCAGGACGCACGGGTGTTTCACTGCGCGTGCGACACCGGCGGGTCTTCACAGCACCGAGTTCCCGGGACCCTCGGCTGGGGTGCGGGTCTTTCTGGACGTAGCCGATCTGGGTGGCGGCGGGGTTGGCATTTCCCTTGGTAAAATCCGGGCAGCGGCGGGGCCGCGGGCTTTGCCCTGTCCCCCGCCTCGCGGTCAGAAACGCTCCGCTCCGGGCATTGCTCTGCGCGGACGGGGGATGCCATCTACCGGCAAGGAGCACCGGCGGTGGGCGGCCGTGTGCGGGGACACGGGCCCGGCGTGGCCTCACTGCCCAAAGCAGCCCCCGAGAAAGGCAGGGTCGGGCACGTATCCCTCGCTCAGCGACTGAGACCCTAAAGAAAAGCAGAGTTTGGAGCTACTCCGCGAAACGGCTGGAACTTCCTGGACCCCCTTAACAGATCCGTGACGGGGCTCTCTGCCCACACACCCAGCCACCAAATGACCACCCCTGACCCAGGGTCTCGGGGGCTGTCTTCTAGGGTTTCCTGATAGTTGTGAATGATCTGATATATCATGCACCTAAAAATACGGTTGCACAGAAGTAGGATCAGAAATACAGTTACCCAGAGAGGGTTTATTTTTGTTTGGGCATATTAAAATTAATCATAAATTAAAAATTATTATGAATTGTAATTTTTTGTTATATATTATACACACAATTCACAATTCCTGTATGCATATACAGAACATCTACATTTTATCAGTGTGGCCCAGGCCCTTACTAAAAATTGAGGATTACCCTGGGCACTATGCAGGGCGTTTTCAAGTAGCCACAATGGTACACTGGCTGAGGTTCTCTGAGTTTTCTGGAGCTGCAGAACTGGACTTTTTCTAAATGTATAGAACAATTTCTTGAATACTTGACATTTTCTGTGAATGTTTTGTCTTGGGTCAAAGACTGGATGGAATTCTGAGCTGCTCGTGTCATAGAATGAATAAATGCTCCAGCAATGACCTTGCAAAAGGATGGTGGTGTCCATGACAGAGATAATAACAGTGACAGTGATGGCTGTGCTCTTCTTCACCCAGTATAACAGTGACTGCCATTTTATCTCCACTTTTCTGGGTGTTTATTTTCCTCTACTCTTGACATGTAGTTTTGGGGAAGGTAACGCTATCTTTAAGCCTTCTGCAGAGGCTGGGATTACAAAGCCTGTATCATCACAATGCATCGGAGAAGGCTGGCATCAGTTACCTGAAAAACTGAAGAAAAATCTGGGGTTCCAGCCATGTCTACTGCTGAAAAAGGGTTTACCATCCTTGGAGGTGATCTCCCTTATACTCTTGTCAAACATTTTTTTCTTCTTGACCAAGTTGGTTTGGTTTATTTGTTTGGTTGGGTTGGATTTTGTCAGGTTTTATTTTGTTTTGTTTTGTTTGTTGGTTTGGTTGGTTTGGCTTTTTTCCCCTCCTTGTTCTATAATTCTTGTGCAGCATGTACATTTATTCTGACAAGTGAAAGTCACTTCCTTAAGGTCCTTTGGGTTTTAATTTCTGTAAAATGTGATTTAATTTTCTCATGATATGATACTAAGAAGCATTTTTACTAGGTTAGACCAAGACTCATCTGGCAACATAAACTGACTTCAACATCAGCTAAGACCAGATGTTTAGGGAAGAATATAGAAAAAAACAAGTGTGTAAAATTAATACCTAGATGTCAGAAATCTAGGTTTCAAACTGTTTGTTTGTTTTAAAGCAGAGATAATACCTGAATTTAGTAGCCTGTGACAAAATGAAGCACTGGCTGCCAGAGCTGATTTGGCAGAGTGCTTTTCACATGAACAAGTCATGCTTGTTTAAATTACCTTTAATTTCATAACTTCACCAACTGCTGAAAACCTTTCTACTATTTTCCACATAAGCCCTTATTTGTTTGTTGTAAACAAGCTTTAGCAAACTAGGAGGGAGATCCCATAATTAGTGTCTCAACTAATTTGTGATATTTTCCATTTAATTCTGTAAAAATGGAAGTAAGCCCTTGAAGAGTACAAACTCATTTATAAATGCAGTGTGTATTGGCAGGTATAGTGTTTGTTCAATTAGAAGTCCTTGGAGATGAGCTGTATTGTGATCAAAGAAACAGAAGATCATTTTTTCCATCTAGAACTTAGTGGGTAATGGGTTCCTGCCTGGACTTGAACAGAAATAGCAGCCAGCTGTTGCAGAGAGATGAAGGCCCTTGCCTTGTTCAGCCTTTCCACCTCTTGCCATGTATACTCACCACTTACCTCCTGCTGAGCACCAGCTGGACCAGAAGGTCTAGAAAATCAAAGAAGTCAAATCCAGAATGAATAAAAAAATTTGCAGCAGCCAAGGCATTAGTCAAAGGTAGCATGATGGCACCTACACTTCTAAAGTGGGCCAACCTTAGTCCTGATTCAGCCTGGACTAAACGTGATACATTACATATTTACATGTTGATATTGCATCATGTTGTCTCAACAATGTTTTGACTGGTGTCAATTGTTTAAAGACAATACAAAGACTGCCTTAGCAGAGGTCAAAATATTTCTGTGATCATGGCCTGAAGGATTCAAGCCCTCTAGAATTCTGTGTATAGGGTGCTTTTAGGAATAAACAGTTTGTCTAAATCCCTAACATCCATGCATCTTACTTTCTAGCAAGGTATTTGTTATTGACTAACAGGCAAGCCTTTCTTGGTGAGCTTTTAGCAATCTTATTAACTCAAATTCCCAAATATCCTGCAAAGCCTGTTTGAACCATGTGCAGTGAAGGCAGGAGATTCTTGATGTAGCATTACTCCAACTACTCTCCAGTTGGAGTCTGCAGGGTGTTACAGAGAGAGACATCCTGGAGGTCATCAAAAGTTTGTGATATGGCTTGAAGCCCAGGTATTTTGGGTTGTTGAGTTTAAAAGCTACAGTTATGGCGAGACAAGGACACTGCTGGGCAGCAATATCTCTTCCTTGACACTAAAGTCTATTACAGATCAACTCTGTGGCACATGATACAACATGGTAATACATGAGATGAAAACAGCACCAGACTCAAGCTGAATCTTTCCGGGCTCCTATCAAAGTTTATATATTTTGTATCCCTTAATAACTTACTAATTCTTCAGTGAATCTAAAATCTAGATATCTGGAGATGGTTTATTTTCCATTCATCTGTCTCTCTCAACATTTTTGGTTCTCTACTCCATAATGCTGCTATTTTCTTCCATTAAATTGTTAACACACATGGGTATTTTCAAAATTACTTATTGCTTTTCCCCTTATGTCCTGAAGTTAAATACAGCATTCTTCTGAAAAAATGTTTCCAAATGAAATTTGAACGATCAGATTTCCTTCACTGCCTAAAACTATGTTTTTTCCCCTTGTTGTTTCTGATAATCAAGACAAATATTACTTCACTATAACCTGATCACTTATGTTTATGATCTGTGATCAGTTTCCTCAA
The DNA here is from genome assembly GCF_050655825.1 of Lonchura striata. Lineage (NCBI taxonomy): Eukaryota > Metazoa > Chordata > Aves > Passeriformes > Estrildidae > Lonchura > Lonchura striata. The sequence continues at coordinate 72,926,830 of NC_140740.1, forward strand.
TATGATACTAGCACCTCTCTTCAACAACCCCTGTTATTACTTATGCAGCATTGGCCATGACTTTTAGGAGAGCTTTTCCACTCCCATTTCTGCCTTTAAACTTACATATAATTTAGGAAAACATTTTTCCAAGTAACCATTTTAATGCTCTTCCTCCGCTCCTATACTGTTTCTGTGTAGCTAATTAACTTTCCTTTAGCAATGTATATTCTTTAATGTTTTTGAGGTAATGACTTTCACACTTTTTCAGAACTGAAAAGGTGCTCACTGAGCTCAGGGTCCCTCTCAGTGGTACAGCCCTTGGATCTGCTTCATTTCTCAATATAAGTTCTTCAGCTACAAAGAAATACAGGTTTAGGTTTATGTTTTCCATTATGGAATTACAAAATAACAACTGAAGAAAACAAGCCAATACTATTTTAGCATGCTAAAATACTTTTTCTCATATGTAAAGTTTGTTTTTTGAAGGTCACCTGTTTGATCCATGAAATATAACCAAATGTTACAGCCCCTTGAACTTTTGAATCACTTCAGCTGAGTCCTGATACAACTCAGCGATGTGGTTTTCATCATAGTTTGTCTTCAAAAATCTCACATGAGGGCATATGACATCATATCTCTTGACCAATTGATCCTAAAATGCCAGCTGTAACAGCATTTTCTACAGTTTCTATCTTGGAATAATCTTTCTGTGATTCACTTTCACTTCAGTATTTTAGTCTAATAAAATACTTTACCTGATTGTAATCATGATTTGGCCTAGCAACTCTAGAATATTTCACATGTATTGATGGCAGACTGTGATAAGTCTGAAGCATATTGATTTTTACTTTCAATAGTTTCAGTGACTCAGTTTGTTCTGTGTTTTTTTCATCTCAGCTCTCTTCAGTTTTGCTGCAGGTACATTGGCAGTTTCATCCTGCAATAAATTTATAAGCTTTCTTTTTAATTTCTAAGAAACTCTGTCTTCCCTAATCACCCTCTTCTCCTGCTTTTTTCCCTCCTTCTGAGTTATATACTGGGGTTGCTAGTTCAGATAAATAATATGGGCTTCCCCTGCCATCTTTTCCCCACAAACTAATTCACTGTTCAAAAATTCCAGATACAGTGGACCAAATTTTTGGAGGGGATGATCAAACATCTTTTACAGTTGTTTGATCATCCCCTAATTTTCATCTGTGATTCACCTGGTGGGAACCACAGAGGCTGCTGCTCTTCAGCAGCGCCTTTTGAATCATCATCTCCCTGAAAATTTCTATCACTGCCAGAAGGAGACATCTTGGGATCATCACTAATTTTCAATAATTACAAAGGCCTTGATTTTAACAGGATCAGTATCTTTTGTACAAATTATCACTCAGCTCTGATGCAGTGAAAAGATAACTTAAGAGCAAACTAAATGTACAGACATTAAAAGCAGTGCTTTGGCAAAACCTTGGCTCTGGGGATTGCTAACAAGGGAGACAATGTTAATGAATAAAGAAGGATAGATTAATTATTAACACAGTCTTACAGAAACAAGACCAAAGAGAATAGTTAACTGAGGATGTTCCAGAGAAGAACCAGTATAAAAGGCATAAAAATACAGGGTGAAAGGCAAGGTCAGCAGTATTTCTACTGGTGCCAGGAGGCTCATCAGGTTCAGTTAAGGTGGTGACTGGGACCACGAAGCAACAAGGCTCCTCCTGTCTTGCATCGCTCTGTGAGCACGTGCAGCATTGATGAGAATGCCAAGCTTCTTCCCCTGTAAATCTGCTCCTGCCCTCTGCTGTGCAACACAGCTCCTGCAACGACTGCTTTGCCTTCTGTTGGAGCCAGACATGTGCGTTCCCCATGGCTGTTAGATTAGTCACACTCGTCAGAGTAAACCCAAACACATTGGCAAACTTGTGAGGGATTGAAATCGTAGACTGTGAATGATCTCTGCCTCAGAACTGAAAACTGAGGAACAAGTTTACATATACTCAAAGGCAGCAGCAACTGCGTGAGTTAGGGCCTGGGTGGTTGTGTGTATTTGGCTTCGGAACAGGACACTGTGGAAAATGCAAAGACTGGCAAAACATACAAAGGGTAGATTAAGGCCTCAGTGAGGGAAAACATGGCTACAGAAGAACATCTTCGAGGAATCCAGCAAGGGCACACAGATGGTATCCAGTGACCAGCAGCAAGCAGCCACATGTGGGTAGCTTATAAATTACAATAACATAACAGAGGAGAAAAAGCCACAGTGAAAAACACACAAGGTAGAAGAAATAAAAAGAACAAGGACTGTTACACAGGCAGTGGTGTAACAGTAGTTTGGCTGGGTAGGGGCAGCTGGGGGCATTGGGGGTTGGTTCACTTAAGGAGCCCCACCACAGAGCTCTGCACTGGCCAGCTTGGGAGGAAGAAGGCGAGTTGCTGGGGACAGCAGGGAGAAGCACAGCCATAGACTTAGAGAGGGGGCCTGCACTACAAAAGGGAGAAAGAAACATAATGCTCACATGTTTTCTAGCATGAAAAATAACAAACACATTATTAGTGAGGCCACATCTGGACTACCATGTCCAGTTCTGGACTTCTCAGTACAAGAAAGACAAGGAACTGCTGGAGGGGGTCCAGCCACACAAGCACAATTGCTGGGGCATCTCTCTTGTGACAGACTGTGGGAGCTGGCCTGTTTAGTCTAGAGAAGACTAAGAGGAGATCTTGTCAATATGCATAAATATCTCAAAGGCAGGTGTCAAGAGGATGCTGCCAGACTCTTTTCAGTCATATGCAGTGACAGGATGAGGAGCAATGGCCATAAGTAAAAACAAAAGAAATTCCACCCCAATTTGAGGGATAACTTCTTTATGTTGAGGGTGGCTGAGCACTGGCTGAGCACTGGAACAGGCTGCCCAGGGAGGCTGTAGAGTGTCTTTCTCTGGAACTGTTCAAAACCTACCTGGGTATGTTCCTGTGTCACCTGCTCTGGGTGACCCTGATTTAGCAGGGGTGTTGGACTGGATGACCTCCAGAGGTCCCTTCCAGCCCCAATGGTTCTGTGACCCTGTGATGCCAGACCATGGATGTCACACCTGTGGCAGGGAACTTTCCTGGCAAGGCTGCAGGTAGCTGTGTGGGTAAAACAGCAGCAAAGTGAGAAAGGCATGGTAATCTGAGGTGTGGTGAGGGCAGGCATGGTAAGTGCTGGTCCTGCCCTTCATTGCAGCAGCCCCAGGCAGTGCCACAGGCTGGGGCAGAGTGGCTGCAGAGCTGCCCACAGGAAAAGGCCCTGGGGGCGCTGATCCAAACCAAACCTGAGCCAGCATGTGTCCAGGTAGGTGGCTGAGAGGGGAAATGGCATCCTGGCCTGGATCAGCAATAGTGCGGCCAGCAGGGCAGGGCAGGGCCTGTGCCCTTGTACTTGGCGCTGATAAGGCTGCATCTCCAGTGCTGTGTCCAGTCCTTGGCCCCTGACAGGAGGAGGACACTGAGGTGCTGCAGAGACTCGAGGCAGTCAACAAAGCCGGTAAAGGGTCTGGAGAACAAGTCCTATAGGGAAGAGCTGCGGGAGCTGGGGTTGTTTAGCCTGGAGGAGGCTGAGAGGTCTCTACAATTACCAGAAAGGAGGAGCAGCAAGGGGAGGGTGGACATCAAGAGGAACTTCACAGCAAGGATAACGAGATATTAAAGTGGGCTGCCCAGGGAGATGCTGGAGTCACTGTCCGTGAAGCTGGCCGAGGAGAGCCTGCCCGCGGCACCGGGCGCCGCCGGCCCGGCTGAGGCGGGCGCTCACCGCGCCCCGCCCGCCCCGCGGCCCGCCCGGGGCGCCCCCTGCCGGGCGCGGCGCGGCGCAGGCGCGGCCCGCCGCAGCGCCCTCCCTCCTCCTTCCTTCCTTCCTTCCGGCCGCCATCTCGCAGTGCCCGCGTGCGGATCCCGGCCCGCTCCCGCCGCTCCGCCCGCCGAGGTACCGGGGGCGGCGGGGGGAGCGGGACTCGGCCGGGGCGGCGGCGGTGCTTGGAGGAAGGGACGGTGCTTTCGGGCTGGGCCCGCAGGGAGGCTCGGCGCGATCTGCGCCCGTCCCGGCGCTGTGGCGGGGCGGGGCTGCCTGCGTGCCGCGGGGACGCGGGTGGGGGGCGGCTGCGGAGCCCCCGGTGCCCACCTGTGCTCCGTGCCCGCCTGCTCCGGGCGGTCTTCTTTCCGCAGATGAAGGAGACCATCATGAACCAGGAGAAGCTGGCCAAGCTTCAGGCCCAAGTGCGCATCGGAGGCAAGGTAGGAGCCGCCGCCCTGCGCTGCCGTGGGGATTGCGCGTCCCTGTCGGGCCTGGCACAAGGGGTCCTGGAAACGCGGCCCTGAGTGCTCTCAGCTTCGCTGGACTGTTCTCGAGGGAATCTCTGCTCCTCCAGGGCCCCCTGAAGTCGCTTTTGTAGGTGCAGTGTGTAGTAGCTGAATCTCCAGACGTTTCTGTCTGTGTACGTTTCGTTACAGCAGACTTAATATTCTGTATTGGGGTGAATGGGAATCTCATCATCAGCGAGGTAAGGCGCAAGGTGCTGCAGCTGGGCCAGGGCAGGCCTGGTGCCAAGTGCCAGCACAGGCTGGGGATGAAGAGATGGAGAGCAGCCCTGCTGAGAAGGACTTGGGGGTGCTGGGGATGAGAGGCTGGACATGACCCAGCCATGGGCACTCCCAGCCCAGAGAGCCACACGTGTCCTGGGCTGCATCCAGAGCAGGGTGGGCAGCAGGGCCAGGGAGGGGATTCTGCCCCTCTGCTCTGCTCTGCTGAGAGCCCACCTGCAGTGCTGCACCAGCTCTGGGGTCCCAGCACAGGAAGGGCATGGAGATGTTGGAGCACGTCCAGAGAAGGGACAGCAAGTTGATTAGAGGGCTGGAGCTCCTCTCCTGATAGAACGGTCTGAGAGAATTGGGATTGGTCAGCCTACAAAAGAGGAGGCAGTGGGGCCTAATTATGGCATTCTAGTACCTGGAGAGAGCCGACAGGAAAGATGCGTCAAGACTACAAGAATCATGTAGTAGTATGTCAGGGGGGAATGGGTTTAACGTGAAAATAGATTTAGATTGGATATTAAAAAAAATTCTTTACTGTGAGGATGGTCAAGCACTGGAACAGGTTGCGCAGCGAGGCTCCCATATCTGTGGGAGTGTTAAGGGCTAGGTAGGATGGGACTCTTGAGTAACCTGGTCTAGTTAGAGGTGTCTCTGCCCATAGCAGGGGGGTTGGAAGTAGATGGTCATTGTACTCCTCTTGCAGCCATCCCATGCTAATTCTGTGGAAGATGTGTGGGATTTGAAGTGTGTATACCTTACAGCAGGTGAGGTTGCGTATAGTTTTCATAACAGATTTTAGAGATCTTACGTTACTTACTGACTTGTCAAAAATACTTAGGGTGCTCAAGGCAGTTTTTTGCCTTTCTGCACAAAGTTGAAAATTCTATACTTGTCATACTTCCGTAATTGCAGACTAATATAATCAGAAAGACTTTATTTTGTTACATCTGAATATCTGTATTTGTGTTGTGTGTTTACTTTTAAGGTGAGAAAAGTATGTTTAATACAGTCATATGACAGTAAACATTTTAATTACAGTCTTAATTCAGGAATATTTCAGAATCTTTCATACCTGAGGGAGTATACACAATGTTCTAGATTACAAATTATTCAACAGAACTCTTGTTGACAGAGTTTCCAGGAGCTTTCATTCCAGTGTGTGGTTTTTTTTTTTTTTTTCCTTTTCTTTTTGCCATTTGCTGGAGATTCAGGCAGCCTTAAAACAGGGTATATGTAGTCATTAGCTACCTTGGTAATTTTTGCACGTTCTTGGAATATGTTAATGGTTAATTAGAGAACTCCTGTATTATATTACTGATTGTATGCATGTTAACCAGTTTATTGACTGTAGAGGCTTTTAATGTACATCATGTGAGAGCATGCATTCAGATTACAGTTCTTGCAGCTTGCTGGTCAATATAGGTCTTTTATAGACATTAAGCAAAGGTTAGAATGATAATTTAATTTTAAAATTGGCCTGAACCTGCCATACTGTTATTTTTTTATAATGGGAAATTATTCCTGATGTCTTCATTGCATTGTTGCCATGAGATGGGTGTGAAGGAGATACATATTCCTCCATATTCCTGATTCAAGACATCATGTTCTGAAATGTACTGAGAATTTTGTTGTCCAGAGGACTTAGCATATGCCTTATCTAACTCAATTCTTGGGTAAACAAGGCACGGAAATAAAGAATTTCTATTACTTTTAGTAATTTCCAAACCACTGTGTGTGCTAACCCAACAGTAGCAGGGTGTGAATATCAAGTTTTCTAGGCACAAACCTAAAAGTTTGAGTGGCAGTCTTCCAAGTGTTAGTTTCATATTAATTTGTCACTTATTTTCCTCATTGTTGGTAACAGAATTATTTTAGAGTTGTTACTGTTCAGCCAACTTTGAAACTTCTGGCAAATGCAGCTATCTAGGCTAGGCAGCAACACGTTCTCTTATTAGCAGGTGGTAGATAAGCAGCTGGAGTGGGAGGACTTAGATTCGTTGTTACATTATGTCAAAAAGTAGCTTAGTTTCACTTTTTTACAGACATTTTATGTCAGATTTTCCTGAACACTTGTGTAAGCAACTGGAGAATTACATTTTCTGCTTTTTCATATCAATGGATATACTCTAATGTGGGACATTTACTTACCTGGAGAAATCTAGAACTCTGGGTCTGTAGGACAACTGAACTTTGCTTGTTTGGTTTCTAAACAGTGTTGGTCTAGAACAGAAGTATTATTAAAAATGTATTTATGAAATATTTTGGAAAGTAGGCATTCTTCAAATATGTAAGTAGATCAGATAAAATATGGCTATTTAGAATAAAAAATGTAGTATTTTGACATTTCTCATATTAATTTGTTAATTATGTGTTCATAGCCTTATGGCCTCTGACTTTTACCAAAATTTGGCTACATAAGAAAGATAATCTTAAGAAAAAACTAATGACTTTTGGAAACTGCTTGAAACTGTTCATTCTTCAGTTTTATGTCTTGTGATGTCTTGGGTTAACAAGGGTGAATTTGCAACTTCCCTTTTCTAAGATGTTGCAGTAAACCATGACATTTGTGGAATAAATATTCTCTGATAGCATTGCTTCCTAAAACCTTTTGCTTCTGCATGTGCAAATCTTGCCTTGGTGCAAGAGAAAGACTGCTGCAGTGCAGTTGGGCATCAGGGTTACATGCACTGAAACACTCTTGCAGTATTTGATTTGTAGACATTGTAAAGTAGTTACACAGCCCTTAGGATTAGAGTTTGTGAGAGCTACTTAAGCTTTACCTTGTAATTTTTTTTTTTTTTTACTAAGGGTACTGCCCGCAGAAAGAAGAAGGTTGTTCACAGAACAGCTACAACAGATGATAAAAAACTTCAGTTTTCGTTGAAGAAACTGGGAGTCAACAATATTTCTGGAATTGAAGAGGTAATTGCTTCAAAGGAAAAAAATATATATTTAAATAGAAAATGTGTTTAAATCAATTTTCTGGTAAGTAATATAGGTCCTAAACTTGTCTGTAAATTATCAATAGGTCTTCCTGGAGCTTTAAGAATTTTAATTTCCTGTTAAATTGAAAAACCCTGTTAGACTGCTTCAAATACTGGATTTCTTTTTTTTCTTGCAGGTAAACATGTTTACCAATCAAGGAACAGTCATTCACTTCAATAACCCAAAAGTTCAGGCATCTCTGGCTGCTAATACTTTCACTATCACCGGCCATGCTGAGACAAAACAGCTGACAGAAATGCTGCCTAGTATCCTAAACCAGCTCGGAGCTGACAGTCTGACCAGCCTCAGGAGATTGGCAGAAGCCCTACCCAAACAATGTAGGTTGAAAGTTGAATGTGTTTCATGCTGGCAGCTGACATGAGGCTTATTTCTGTAGCAGCAGTGACATTCCATGCACTCTTGTTGTCTGAAAGCATGTTATAAAATGCTTATAAAGAAACCTAACTCTTTAAAATCAATTTTATTTATAGCTCAAACCCAATGGCAAGTATGACTCAGTAAAACGAAGTCACCTGTTAGTGTGTCTTACAGCTGGGTTAGCACTGGAAAACTGTAGACAGACTTGATTTTTTGGTACTTTGCTTCTTGATGTGGCTGCCATATTTTGACATACCTTGTTCATTATAGCTGGGTGGATTAATTACTCTGTTTTAAGTTTTAAAGAAGGATGAGCTTGAGTGTATCTCTTGACACTTTGAATGGAAATATAAGTAATAGGGAGAGGGATATAACAGATATCTTGCAATTGCTTTTGTCCCTCACAGGTCTGGTGAAGCTATTTCTCCATTGACTTTTTGGTAACTAGGAAGAAATTACAGGGTATTTATAAGGAAGTACATTTTAATTTCAGTATGTGTAAAACAATGTAGAAAACAGGGCTGATAGGAGCATTAAGCTAGATACACCAGCTTCCTATTCCATACTTAAAATAGTAAAAAAGTATGAACATTTGTTCCTTCTAAAACTGGGAAGAGTATAGGAGGGACTTAAGTATGTATTGTTTGATAAAGGTGCTGCTGCTACCTTTATCACCTGGGAGTGAAAGACTTGTTGGCACAGGGAAGATTCCTTGTGTCCTGCATGTACAGTCTTCTACCTTCTGAAATATCTTAAGCCCATTCCTTTAAAGATATGGAACAGTCTAAAGATGGGGAAAAATGAGATCGTGTCCGGTCTTTGGCAGTTCTAATTTGATTGTTAATTTATGATTCTCCATCTGCTTTGTTGCCAACAAAGCAGCCTCTGTTTACATTCTTAAAATTTATGGTACCCTCCTGGCAATTTACCAATGAAAAAAATTTGCTAGAAGTAGTCCTCAAGATGTGGGGTAAAGTATTTTTTATCATGATCCTCAAATCCTTTCTTCTAATGTCACATGTGTGACCTGTGATAGTAGAAGGGCTTGAAAGAAAAGAGTACTTGGAAGGATTTAGAACGATTGCTGAAGTTCAATTTTCTTGTAACAATGAGAAACTAGTTATAAGAGGTTATACTCTAAGCTCAGTTGTGGAGTTTTAGAGTGGATGTAGAGTTAAGAGTGGATGCCAGAACTAGTTGCACAAAACTTTATATTCAGCATTGTTGGCTAGAATTGGAAGCCTAACATCAGTGAGTGAAGCACCTGTGATGATTGCAGATGCTAAAGTAACTTTGGACTGATTTTGGGGATGACAGAGAATGCTGGTAATTGAGGATGAAATGACATGGTTTGCTTTTCAAATGTTGTTTTTAACGCTGAGATGCCCTTGAGCTTTAACAACTTTCTGCTGCTTAAAAAAACAAATGAAGGTCAGTGATATCCTTGTCCCAAGTCCTTTCAAAACAAAGTTTATTTGTCAGTTCTGATTTCTGTGTACAGATCTAGTAAGAACCCATCTTTGTCCTCACACTTTTTTTAAAAACTGAGAAGGATTAATTGGAGTAAAGCTAAGGTAGTAGACAGTAAGAGAACTTGACAGTACAGCTAAGAATAGTTGTAGAGTAGTGGCACAGGCACCCAGACACTTGAGATAACCTGTTTTTAACATTATACTTCTGCTCAGTTCAGCAGATGCTCACTGGTCTGCTACAATGGAGGTGGTTAAATCTCACTACCTCTGTCAAATGCAACAGGAATGGTTAAAGAAATTCCTGAGTCAACAAACATGTGGATCAGAACACTAGGTCACCTCAACCACCTAATGAGTGTAAAACTGTGCATCCAGTTCCATATTCCTCTAGCTTTGCCAGGGAACAGTAATAGCTTTTAAGTACTTCTAGTTGTGTCTTCCTGCAACTTCACAATTACACCTTAGCTTTCCTTGGATGTGTAGGATAAGATCCTTTCTAGTCCCTAAAACTTGGTGATGTAAAACATGTACATTTATGGTAGTCCATAAACTAAACTACTTTTAGGAAAACCTGGTAAAATCAATCTCCACTTGTATTTGGAAATTTTTGTTGTGCAGAGCACTCAGTATCTATGTACAAGATGGTGACTAGTATGCTGTTTAGCATGCATCTTCTAATTTTACTACTCGACTGTTTGACCATTATCAGTAAAAAGGGAATGTAAACTTCCTGCATTAGATAAAGAATTTTATTTACAGAACTGGATAGAGCACTGTAGCTTAGCCCAGAATCTTTGATAATGTTTTAAAAAACACAAAGCTAAACAATAAATCAAAATGCCTATGGTGACCTTGAATTAAGCTTTTGAACTATTTGCTCTTGCAGCTGTGGATGGAAAAGCACCACTTGCTACTGGTGAAGATGATGATGATGAAGTTCCAGGTAAGAACAAACATGTAGTGGAGGAAAAGGAAGTGAATTTTGCTGAATTTTTCTGCATAAGAGCAGACCAAAGATAGTAAGAGTGATGTCTAGTGACTTACTGTCACAGAATTTCTGTGGGCAGATTATTTCATTAATTTCAGATACCACAAGAGACTTCACAGTTTGAGCTATTTTGGTCCTGTGTTGAAGTGATATTTCATGAGAAACTACCTTGTCAGAATCACTGCCAGTTGTTACAGTGAAGTTAAATGCTTTTAGAATTATGCTTTTATAATGAACTGTTCAAAATTTCTTTGGTTGAGCAATATCTGCTCTGTATTTTACAAGCTGAAAGTTTTTATGGTGTAAAAAATTGGTATGAAGTAAGACTTCAGAAAAAAATCAAAACCCAAAATGCTCAGCAAAGGGGAAGTGGATCAGACTTTAATTCCAACAATCTTTTTCTAGATCTTGTTGAAAACTTCGATGAAGCTTCGAAGAATGAGGCAAACTGAACTGTCACCTCCTGAATAAAATTGAAACTTGAAAAAGCTACATGGAGCTGCTATTTTATATTGTGACTGCCTTGATTATTTCCTGATGAGATGTCAAGATCTGTGATATTTGGAAACTCCTTGAATCTACGGCTCCTTAATTACTGCTTGTACACTATTATTTTTGTGACCCAATTGAACAAACCTATGCTTTGAAATCAGTCAGATTGCTAACAAATTTCTGCCTAGACACATTTTTTCAGTAACTTCTATACAAGCAAACACTCATTCTTTAATGAACTTTGGCATACAATAAAAATATAAAGCAAAGTTTCTGGTGTGATTTTTTTTGTCAGAAAATCAGGGACAAAAATATTAAACAACAGGTCCTAAATATTAAACAATATTAAAATGTTTTGCTTTTATGCAGAGCATCCTCCTTTTGCTATATTAAAAAGCTGGCTCCTGAAAAAATAACTTTCTGTTGTAATGGAACCTTTTGGACTTAATTGGTGAATTTCTGCTGTCACATGTTAGAGCTAGGTAGGCTATAAGTCACTTTGTAACCTTCTGAATTTAAGAAATAGAATTGTATTTCAGCAGTAGTTAATGGTGGCTTAATCTAAAACAAAACATGCAAGTCAAGGAAGAGTTTTTACTTGCCAGCTGCTTGCTGCTGTTCTTCATGGCCTTGGGGATGAACACATGAGTGTTAAATTTTTATCTTCAGTGAGTTTTTAATAGATATTTGCATGGTTTAACTCTTTAATGGGTTAAACAATACCATTTTAATTTTACTTATCTAAAACCATCAGTTATATGGGGGAATAAAGCATAGAAAGGATGAAAAGAAAAAAGAAATTAAAAAAAAATAAAATTGCAGTGGCTCTTAACTAAGTGTATTTACCACCTTCAGATCTATTAACTAATAATTTGACTAATAATTTGAAAGTTTCAGGAATGTGGTTTTTTATTGCTTTTTGGTTTTGTTTTTTGTTTTTTTTTTTTTGTGTTTCAGAGAAGAAGATAACCTTTTAGGGCATAAGAAAGTAACTTTAAATTCCATTTTGACCTCTGTATAGCTGGAGTTTACAGGGGCGAGAGCTGAATTTCATGTTTGTGAGTCAATTGATATTATTGATAGATCAGAAGCTTGCATAACAGAAGAGCACCCAGTTTCTGGCCTTCTGAGGTTTTCTAGAGCAGATACTTCAGGAAGTGTAGCTATAACGTGACTTGCTGAGGATAAAATTCAGGGTAGGAGTTACTATACCATATAAAAGCTCTCCGTGTGCCTGGAAAAGGGTGAGTCTGTGTCTGACTTGCCAAGCATGTTTGTCATGATGTACATTGTGAAACAGTGGAGGAACTTGTTCAAGCCCTAAAACTCCTGTGGTTTGAGGTAAGACAGCAGACTTAAGGTGAGCATGACATGGCTGAAGTTGGGTGCAAGAACTTTGAGTAACAATTTTGGAGCACTTGTCTTGGTTTACAAGTACTTCAACAGTGAACTGTGCTTGTACCATTGAATTAACTTAAAAAGTGCATTCATTGAATTGTGGTGATAAAGTAGAAAAACTAAGCCTTTTGAATTAAGGATGGCAAGTATAATTGTTGTGTATAAGGGAAAAACCAAATCCTGCAGAGTAGCTTGCCAGAGTTCCTGTGACCTCTTGAATAAATAAATGACATGCTGGGTTTTTATGAATGTGTTACCTGTTTTGTGATTCAGATATACTAGTCCACATAAATTGTTTTAAGCCATTGTAGCCCTTACGAAATACTTTCTACTGGTTTCTGTCTTGTGAAGTATCTGTGGGCCTCACTTAGATGTTATAGACAGTGTCAGCCTTTTCTCCTCTAACAGACATACATTTAGTACTTAAAAAATAAGATCCTTTCTAAAGCAGTGTCTTTGAAGTGCAATGTAAATCTAGTGATCTACGGCCATGTGACATGCCTGTGGAAGTCTTTGTGGAAGGTATGCTCCCAGTACACTCCCAGTCAGGAAATATTGGCATAATTTGCATCTTCAGACTCAGACTGAGGATAAAGGTATGAGCAAAATATGTTCTTGACTACAGCAGAGTGTAAATGGAAGTAAAGTACCTATCTGGTTAGGTTATAGTATTATTCATGTTTAACTTACTGTTCAGTCCTGGACTCAATGGCATGATTATTTTTCTCTTGGTAAGGAGTTTGGTTCTGGTTTTCCTAGTCTGTCATTAATTACTAGAAACTGAGAATAGTTGCACTGATGTTTTTTGTCAGGTTGAACTTCTGGGTAACCATACTGTAATTTATGCTGTTACGTATTTGTATCTCTAGTTTTACTCAAGGAAGATGGCTCTCCGTTCCAAATATTTTGGACAATGGAGAAATGAAAACAAATGCCTGTGTCTACCGAGTTTTTTATTTTTAAAAGACTAAAGGTTCTATCACATTAAGCTCTCAAATAGTTTAACTCAATGCAGTGGTGGTTCTAGTGAGGTTTTTCATAACTTTTGGAACAGATTTTTGGAAATATTTTCATAATTGTTATTCTTATGCTTTAAGGGCATTGCATTGTTTTAAAATTATTGTATTCTAATATCAAAACCCAGACAACAGAAACCTTTTGGAAGATGGTGAAGTTGTGTGTTTTATTAAGCTAGTGGTGTACATATGAAAAGCTTCTAACTATGGTTTTAAAGTAATACTGGTTTTAAAGTTCTTGAAGCCACCTTACATTATTATTACATGTTTGTTCTTTTTTGTTAAAGTCTTGTGAGTCTGTGGTTTTGTCTCTTAGGAGAAGTAATCATTGAGAATTTAATGTAATTTGTAGTGCACATTTAACATGCATGACAAAGAAAAAACTTGTGTTTTAAAATGTTCACAGCTCAATACTTTAAATGTGAAATCAGTGCTTGTGTATCTTCTTGTATTGGTTTGTCTGGAGTGTGGGGGAAGTTAAGTATAGTTGCCACCTCTTTGAAATTTTGTGCTGATATTCTGTTTTGTGGATGAAACATCATACAGACAACAGTCAAGTTGTCTACTGTATCTGCTGAAAACCTAAATGGGTAATGGTTCAGCTGGAATAACAAGCTGTTCTCTCCTTTAAATGTGGGAATGGATTTCAGCAAGTCAGTAAGCTGGAGAGTTAATATTCAACAGAGATCTAAGGAGGTCCATGTTGATAATGACTAAATTATTACAGCTCTAAGTGACTGGCAAGATGGTGGCTTGTGTAAAAAGGACGGATTTCTAAGCTATGTATTTTAAAATATTAATAAGTACTCAGCATGTCTTGCACTTAACTAATACATGTAAAGTGGCTTCTAAGTTTTCTGAGCTATTCTTTCTTAGTTTTCTATCATTTCAGCCACATCTGTGAGAGTTGCTGAAAATGTTTTCTACTGGATATGATAGTTGTAAGATCCTGATCAGTAACAGAGATTGGACTCCGAGAGGAAGTCTTATTTTACATAAAAAGTTGCTTACAGTGCAGCTGAGCCAAGCTTACTTAGCTTGGCTTGAACTGTCTGTAGCATGAGGGAGTACCACAATCAGTTTGACTGTGAGATGAACTCAGTAACTTTAAAGATGGATGAAGGGTGGATGTATATGGAAGCTCTGAGAATCAGGAGTATAACTATTTTTGTGTATTCTAATTGACTTTAAGCTGTGGTTTCTTGGTGACATGGTACCTACAGTTTCATCATGAAAGTTTTAAATGCTCTGCTAATACTCTGTGCATGGATTATCATTATAAAATATTGCTGAATAGAAGGAAGACATTTTATGTAATGCTGTTACTATCCTGTAATCTGTTTTTTAAAATAAGACATTTAACAGATGTAATTTACATTACATTTACATTGCACCTAAGGTATCCTGGTACTGAAAAAAAGCCATTTGAACAACGTTTGTGTAAGGCAGGGATTAGTAATAGGTTACAGCCCAGTGTTTTGCATTGCTAGTGAATCCAAACAAGCCAGAACAATTGTTGGCCACTTAGTGTTGTAATGGTATAGGCACTAATGATTGTGGCTTATGTCTATAATTTCTTGCATGGGTGGAAGACAGAATTCCGGGATATCTTGCTGCTGTTCAGATTGGTTGAAGCTCAGTTTGATCATGCAAAGACTTTAGTTTTGATACACAATAAGCAAGATTTGCAGCATGTCTTCACAGAAGGATTTGATGTGCATTGCAGGTTACTGGCAGATAAACATGGAAGTATCTGCTGCACTTGAGATCCTTGTTCTGCAATTCTATTGGACGGTGCTTTTTTTTTCCTTTTTCTGGAAAAATATAGTAATGGGTTGTATCCTACTCCAAATTTTTAGAGCACACGTGAAGTTGAGTTAACAATTTATGTAAGTTGTACCTGAGTTAATAATGTCTATAAGGATTATGCTGGAATCTCAAAAACTTCAGCTTTGCATACCTGATAAGTATCCTCCTTCACAAGCAACATGTAACTTGTGGCAAGTTTTGGCACCTGCATGTTATCACTGCTTTAAAATGATGCAATAAGATTAAGCAAGGTTTGAAGTTGTCGAAAGAACAGAGGGGCTATGGATTTAAGCTGCCTCTTCATGGACTGTGACGGGTCCTGCTATTCTTTCCTGTTACTTCCCGTAATGGCATCAGGCAAATGCAGATGTAACTGAGTATAATCAGATCTCTCAATAGTAGCATCTTGTGAGTTGCTGTTTTGTGATGGATTTCTAATAACTGTGTGTAAGCAAGACTACTGCTACCTTTGAGGACCCAGCTGATGTACAAGGGCTTCTTGCCCTCTTGTGCCTGTAAAAAGAAAGATGGTTGAGGGTGCCAAAATCTATGCTTGTGTGACATTGGTGGTTGGCATGAAGTCTGTAGTATTGCACAGAGACTGTCACTGGTAGTCACAGTAGAGTAGAATGATGTTAAAATCTATGGGGTGATTAATATCTTCCTTGTCTCTTCAGTATTGTAGCTTCTGCAGAACTAGGAGGAATTAAAAGTAATAATGCCTCACTAGAGTCATATAACATAGCTAAGATGCATGGTGAGCAGACGTAAGTGGTTAGGAGCCATTTTTATAACACTTATAATGAACAATTGCATCTTAAAGACTTCTGAATTTGTGCTAATTTCTAAAATTGTTTGGCTTCACCTGTCCAGGTCAGTCAGCTCATTCTGTGTTAGATTTGTGGCATTCATGTGCCCCCAACAAGCATGAGCCTTACATAAATATATGGTGAGGGTTATGTGAATGCAAGTGTTTGGAGGATTCAAACATGAACTAAAAATGAAATGAAGTTAAAAATTTGAAAATTATGTCAGCAGAGTGACAGGTTTATTGATTTGAGATGTTCATTACAAGTTTTTGTCCCAGGGACAGTTGGTATTCAAAGCAGTAGGGAGGAGTTAATTTGACAATTCCTTTTTTTCCCTCCCAGCTGCTTTGCACCAGTTAGTGTTAGGAATCAGTAGTTAGCACAGTTCTGTTTTAGGGAAGCTCCTAAACAGTGTGAAACCAGCATAGCCAGCTCATGTAGCTGGGGTTTGCCTTTAGCATATGTTGGGGGCAACATTTGGATAAACAATTCCCATGTACATCTGCAGCATTTCATGCTCCAGTAATTACTACCCGGGGGTGATGATCTTTAAGATTTTTTTTTTTGGGGGGGGGCGTTGGGGGTGGGGATGTTTTTACTGTGTAGAAGCTAGACTAGCTTACAGGTCTCAGGATTCACTGAGTCATCGTCTTCCACCAGCATACAAAATTCAGACTTGCTCAGATGTGACCTTGTGCACGTATACACTGGTGTCTAGGCTGACCTCTGTCAGGATCTGTATTCTAGATGGATTGTCATTCTGCTTTAGTGCATCAGCCCCTGCATTTGTACAACAGACCGTTTATTCATGTTATATTTGCTCCTCATATTTTAGCATTGTCCTATTTTAATAATTTGTACCTTGGAAATAGGTGATTATTTATTTCAAAACCTGGTGTTGTTTTTACTCCTGATTATATTCCACCTTGGCAACTCTGTGGTTTCATCAGAATATACAATATATTTGACAGACAAACTATGTAAGCAGGCTGTAAATTAAATTCCAGTGGGGATGCAAGGCTTCAAGGATGCACCGATTCATTTTTTTGAGATGCTGTGGACCTTCTGGAAACAGTTTTGTGTGAACAGAAGAATCATACTGCTTCTAAACAAAAGAAGAGACAATGGTGATGTTGTTATGCCTGTGATTTTACCATATATTTGGCATAGACATTATACCACAGTTGCAGAGTAGATAAGCAAACTATTTTTGTGATACATTTTCAGAAACAATTGTGTTGAATCCCATAGATTGTAACATTTAAGACAGACATTCTGTGGTGCTAGAAGCCTAAATAAGTTCTGGCACATCAAATGTGCCCGCAAACTACACATCATTCAGTGTCCTTTAGTGGACAGTAATACACAAGGTTGAATCAAACCATTGGATGATATGATAAGTCCTCCTAAAATACTTGGCAATGGTATATACTAGAACTGGTGTGAAACTGATGCTGTTCTGTAAGCTTCATTTTCTATTTATGAAATAGAACTGCTGATGTGCTAGAAGATTTTGTAGGCTGTGAAAAGCATGTGATGTGATTGTATTTGTTATGCTTTTATTTCAGTACTAAAGAGCATGTGCAATTGATTTACATAATGAATCGCAACAATATCTCCCACAATGGAGGTCAGGATTTTTTTTTCAGAGGATTATTTAGGGATTACTCTAGGTTTATTCTTTCAGGAAAAGGATAAGCCATACAGTGCAGTCCCACAACTGTAATCCACCTTGTTGCTGTGTCCAGTTTACATCTTCCTTTCTGTTGGGGTTTGCAACCTTCCCTGCTGATTTCTGCGTACATGGTTGGCCTCATCACTGCTCATCTGCTGAAGATGGACTGACATGCTTTACAGTCGTGTATGCCTGGAGAGTTGCTAGCTTAATTTGGTGACAAATAACTCTCAACAGAAAGATCTATTCATACGTCATTCCTAGGACTATAATAATATATAACCCCTAACAATATCTTTGATCTTTAAAGTTCCAAGTGACTGGATTCCTAATTCACCCAGTTACACATTCATTGCCAGATGGAGCAGTGTACTTCCTGAAAGCATTATGTGCTGCACAGCAGGAGGTGCATGCGAGCGGAACTGCTATAACAATACTAATGATGATCATTCTAGTGATGGGCAGTGTCTGCACTCCAGTGATTTATACTGTTGTTGTAAAGGAAAAAGGTCTTGTCTACAGTGTTCAGGAAAAACTACTGGAATACCCCTGGCATTAAATTATTAGTTAAAAATGCAGAACATACTTGAGTCTTTGAGTAAATACAGCCTTCCCCCCCCATCCCTCATTCCTTCAGAGAACATGGAGTTACATCTGGTTGATGCTAGGCATAGGCTAGAGCTGTGAATGTGAACTGCTTAGCCAAAACAAGTCACCTAGAATTAGGATAAACTTGCAAGGTTGCTCTACTTCTGACATTTTTTGTTCCAAGTACTGTTATAAAACAGTTATGGAAGATGAGTAATAGTTCTGGCATTAGTTTACAGCTGTTTCCTCAGGCTGAGTTAAGCATCATCGGGGTTTAAAGAAACAAGATTCAAGATTGCTTAAAGGTAGATTGTAGGACCAAGGCACAAAGAAGTTGCTCTAGAAATGTAAAACTGGTGCATGCTGGAAATAAAAATTTTACTCATGTTGTTTCTCAGCTAAGAGTAAGGTCCAGTGACTGATTTTCATCTTGGAGTTGTGCAATGTTATTTCTTACTGCAGGAATACCATTGGGTTAACAACTTGGGGGGGAAAAATGTCATGGGGCACTTCCAGCATGGCCCTGGGACAGAGTTTTCCTCTAGAGCCACAGTGTGGAGCCAAGATCGTCTCCCATGGATCATAGAAAAGGTGAAGAGCAGAGGCTTCATCTTCCATCACTTGGCTTCCTGCTGTGGGCACCTGCTCCCTGTGTGGCATTAGGAAGTGTATGATACAGACTTTTTTTTTTTTAATGCCAAGGAAAAACCCACAGGAGGGCTGAAGGGAGATTATGCTCTACCCTGGGAAGGTCTGGCAGGAGGTTGCTGCTTTCTGTAACTGTCTCAGAAATACAAGTGGGGAATTCAAAGTACAAGACAGATGAACAAAGAAAGCAACAGAGTGGAACTAGTAACAGCCCCAGGGAAAACCAGAGCAGACAGGGAAGAGTGTTACAAAGTGCTCATCAAATTTACATGCAAATAGTAATGCTAACATTGTACATGATTAACCAGAATACCCTGCAAAGTCAAATGGGAATGAATAAGACAAAGACTCTGCAGCTCTGAAGCATTTGGCTGTTACTACTACATGAAACTGCTGGCAATCTGCTTTGTGAGCAGAGTTCATGGCATCTGTGTATAGATACTGTACATTGAATTGGGCAAAAAATAATTTAGTTAATCAGGAAAAGCAATTTATTATAGATACATATAGATCTTAGTACTCTGAAAGAGTGTATACAGTCATTCAAGTTCAAATGTAAAATATGAACAATTACTCTAAGAAATTACATTGGCAAGAGCTTTTGGTAAAAACTTTGGAGAAAATCAACTTGGAATTAAGATTCTGGCTGCAGAATTTTCAAACTCCTCTGGTCTTTGTGACAAGGAAACACTGCCGGGTGTGGTTCAAAGGTAAGTCTGTCTTAAGACAGTGTTTTCTCACTGCCATCAGAGGCTACAGAAATCATACACTGAACAAAATCAGAAGGCTGACCTTTCAAAACACTTAACCAATGCTGAAGTTCCCACCACTTAAAATTTTTGCCACTATAAAAAAAAAAAAAATACTGGGAAGTATTTACACCAAGAAAAACAAAAATTCTTTGTCATGCTTCAGAGAAACACAGAGTTTGTGGAGTGAAGCATGCTGTTAATATTGCATAATCACCCGTTGTGTGTGCTTTTTTACATAGGGATTTTTTTCCTGTGAGTAAAGCTTTTTCTTTGCATGGAATTTTTTTTTCCTGTTTGCTAACTCTTGACTAAATTTTCCTCAGGGTGTCTGAATCATAGCTTATGAAATAGTGCTGGTTGGTCTCTGCAAGGTCCTCAGAAAAATTCAATTCCATGTTCCCTTAGCACCATGTTATATAGTAGAAAGGGCACACATATGATGGAGGAAACAGCTTCTGAAAGATTACCATCTTCACCTTTGTACTCACTCTTTTGTGAGGTGGTGTGATGATTATCTTGCTTGAAATTCTGCAGCAAAAAGATGGAAGAAATTTAAATTGTGTTGTCTTAATTGTAAAAACCGGGACCACACTCCCGGTACTAAAAGTGATTTTAGCATTTATTTTAATAAAAAAAGAAAGGCCTAAAGCATGGGGCCCGCTGGCTGAGCAGCAGTGTTCCCGTCGAGGATGCTGCAGCGCTGGCGCTGGGACTGCTGAGCAGCGCTGTCCCCCATGTTCCAGGTGGAGTGGCACAAATTCACTGGGTCAGATGCCCCTTTTTATCCTGTTTTCAGTTCCTCTGGATTGGTTTCTGTTTGGATCCTTCATTTGTACGAAGGTTTAAGGTGCTTGATTGGCCCATTACACTTTTGTCCAGTCTGGCTCGTTTTGCTGGAGGGTGGTATGTTGAGCCTGTATTTCTTATAACTACCCTTTTGACCCCTTTACAATATAATAACCAAGGTAACAGCACAAGCTTAACAATTATCAACTGTTTTAGAACAGTTTCTAACCTATTTTTAACATTAATCTACATTCCTCTATTCCAATGTCTTCACATGTAATTAAAAAATACATTTTCTGGGATACGTTTTGAAGCAATAGCTAAGAATTAGTTTTATTTCCTGTATGTTATTTTATTGCTGGCTGAAATTCAAGACAAAATACAGAGCAGATATTGAAGGTTCATTATTTAGAACAAGTACTTTCCTGTAACACAAATGAAATGAAATGAAAAGGAAATTCTGTTTTTAAGCATACTGATGTGGTTTTGTCTATACATGAGATGTCTTGGAATTTGAGAAAAAATGGCTCAGGTTATGGTATCTCAAGGAGACACAATTTGCCTTTTATTTGCATTACTTTTCAACAAATGTGGAAATTCAGCATTTGTTTTTACAAAGGATGTTAAATCTCAGCATTTTTAATATGCAACTTTACAGTAATTGGCACGTCATCTTATTTTACTTTAAAATTACTTAGACATTTTTCTGGATTTTGATTATGAAACATTTTTTCTCTCTTGCTTCCAAGGAATGTCGTATTTGTTTTTTATTTAATCTGATTTAATCATACAGATTTAATAAAACTGGTGTAAATGCTACGTAAGAATACAGGTGTCAAAGCTGGGGGACAGATAATGGAGCAAGGATTTAATGAAAACCTGCAAGGTCAGTTACATTTTCTGGCTTTGCTTCCCTTAAGGCTGATTCCATTTCAGATCAGCATCATGCATCTCTGCACTGGCTCTCACACCACCTTTCAGAGGTTAATTCTGACCCAGTGTACACATTCTATGTACCACAGATGTTTCAGTATATAGTGTCAGAGAGAAATTTAGCCAGAAATACAGGTTTTATATCCATGGCGGTTTGGAATTTTTTCTGCATTTCCCCCTTTTGTATATTCAGTCACTTTGTTATTTCAAGGTTAGCATTTTTAATTCATTATTTCTCTGGCTCTGACTCAGAGAACTTTGCTGGATTATTCTCCGGCCTAGTAGTCCTGTTCATCAGAATCGCAGTGCATATTCTTTAAATAGTACTCATTTGGTCTGTGTATGGATTTATTTTCAAACAGAAAAAATTAGCATAGTAGAGACACTATACAGGAAATAAAGGAACTTGGAGGTTGGGCTCACTACTCATGGACTGGGGAAGGAAGGCAGAGATTAATGGTGTGTAGATGTCAGTAAATGCCAGACCTCTAGTGGACACAGTGGAGAAATGCTTGGAACTGTGAACATTACATGGGGAAAACCCCTATGTACTGTAGGGGGTGAGCTGCTGAAAAGTCTCTTTCAAAAGCTTATCTAATATTTGTGCAAAACTGCTATGTCCCATCATTCATTGTAGCTTTGAATAAGTGCAGAAGTCCCAGAAAATCAGTTAACATTGTCTGGTTTTTTTCAACTAATTTCAAAATCTTAATTGCTGCACAGTTTCACTGGGATATCCCCTAGACTGGAGGACAAGAGGCTGGAGAGCAACCCTGACAAAAAGAGATGTGAGGGTTTGGACTGGGGAAAGTTGAACATGAGTCAGCAGTGCACTGGCAGCCAGGGAGTGTTCGGGGGGCATCACCAGCTGGGCAAGGGAAGGGATTGTCCTGCTCTGCTCTGCACTGGGGCGGCCTCACCTCGAGTGCTGGGGGCAGTTCTGGGTGCCACAGTGTGAGTGAGATACAAAACTATTGGAGAGTGTCCTAAGGAGGCCACAAAGATGGTGAAGGGCCTTGAGGGAAAAGCAGTATGAAGAGCAGCTGAGGTCACTTGGTCTGGTCAGTCTGGAGGAGACTAAGGTGACCTTATGACAGCCTACAGCTTCCTCATGTGAGGAAGTGGAGAGGCAGGCACTGATCTTCCCTCTGGTAACCAAAGTTTGGACATAAAGAGATGGAACGAAATTGCATCAGGGAAAAGTTCGGGGTGAACATGAGGGAAAGGCTCTTTATTGAGAGAGTGGTTGGTTACTGAACAAGTTCCTAGAAAAATGGTCTCCAAGCCTGTCAGCATTCAAGGAGCATCTGGATGATGCTTAGTGATGTGGTTTAGTCTGAAGTAGTCACAGAGTATCTCAAGTTGGAAGGGACCCATAGGGATCATGCTGCAAGGAGCAGGGAATGTGACTCAATGATCTATATGGTCCCTTTCAACTTGAAATATTCTATGATCCAAAGAACTACAATGGCTGAAGAAGGCTGTAATGCAGGAGGCTGTGGCTTTCCATCAAGCTGATACCTGCTTTCAGCAATTGCATAAAGGATATTTAGGAGCTAGGAGTTAGTTCTGTGCATGTAATTAGACTTTCTTGCACCAGGGAAATTTCAACCTACAATGCATTGGCCTAGTTGTTCCAGAACTAATGGTGGAAGGCAGGTGGAAAGAAGTCAGGTACTGTCAGTATTCCCACAGAAGCCACACACTGCTCAGTGAGACTACCTTACCCTGCGGCAGACTAGAGAGAATTGGAGGCACACCAAGCTGTGTGATCAGCAAAACCCATTTACTCCATGTGGCTTTGGTGGCAGGACGTGTAGGAGTGACTTGCTCTTTGAACATCCACCCCAGCACTGGCAGTCAGGGTGCTAGAAGACTGTGAACATCAGTTTAACCAATGGACAGCTAAATTGCAACAATCAAGTCTTGCCACTAGCTTCATCGTGGTAATACCTTTCTACTCTTAGAATTTCTTTCTTCATTCTTTTCCTTATGTATTTTCTCAAGTGGTACATTTATGCTTTAATATTATTACCATAGATAACAGTAACCAAAATGGCTACATATATCCTCTCCATTGCAACCAAACTGCACACGCACACACAACACATATATATAAAACCACCAATCATTCAGTGTGTTTTCACTCTGTTATAGATATATATATAATACTGGCTTTTTGCAAATATTAAAATGGATTCTATATGTGTGTTGTTAAAGTAACTTTGTTATAGAGTTTTTATTTCTGTTGTTAATTAAGCCTAGACATAGTAGTGAAATAGCTGATGTAAAAAATAGATTAGAAACTGTTGTAAAACAGTTGATAATTGTTAAGCATGTACTGTTACCTTGGTCATTATATTGTAAAGGGGTTAAAAGGGTAGTTATAAGAAATACAGTCTCAACATACCACCCCCCAGCGAAATGAGCCAGACTGGACAAAAGTGTAATGGGCCAATCAAGCACCTTAAACCTTCGTACAAATGAAGGATCCAAACAGAAACCAATCCAGAGGAACTGAAAACAGGATAAAAAGGGGCATCTGACCCAGTGAATTTGTGCCACTCCACCTGGAACATGGGGGACAGCGCTGCTCAGCAGTCCCAGCGCCAGCGCTGCAGCATCCTCGACAGGAACACTGCTGCTCAGCCAGCGGGCCCCATGCTTTAGGCCTTTCTTTTTTTATTAAAATAAATGCTAAAATCACTTTTAGTGCTGGGACTCTGGTCCCGTTTATAACAGCTGATATAAGTATGCTTGTGTTAAAATGCCTGTTTGGATGGGATAACAGCCAACGAATATATGGACACCTGCTCCAGATACGCCAACTATCAGCACTCACCATCTGAAAACAGTGTGGACCAAGGCCCAAAAACTGGAGGTGATAAGAATGGACTAAAACCACAGCCAAGGAACATGCATGCTCTAAAAAGGTGGACCCAAGAAGATTTGCTAAATAGTTCATTTAGGAACATGTAAACTAGTTTTGGAAAAAGTTTACTATGCATAAGGGACTTACGAATATGCAAGAAGCTTATGTAAAGGAAAAGGGGTATCACAGTATGGATTTGCCTGAGTGCCAAGATGCACCTGGCCCATAATAACTTTTGCTCTATAGTCCTTGTCTCCTATTGTCCTTTATTAAACTTTTTAAATTATCACAGAAGAGTGAACGTGTTTTTCACATACAAAAGGATCTACCTGTTCATTATTCCAATTCCTATAGATTATGTTCAGCACAGTTAATTCTCTCAGGTACTGGATGCCTTTTTCCATAGCATTCCACCTGCTTGGGTGCACTACTAGATCATGCTTGATCTCGTACCTTTCCTTCATGCTTGACAGGAGTCACCTCCAGGGTCTGAGTTTCTGTCCTCTTCCCAATCCTCTTGTCAGTGCCCACATCCCAGAGTCAGGGATCCCAGTTGCCCGGCTTTACTGCTGTCTGCTGTACATCGTGGGCTGCAATATCCCAGGATGAGGCCAGGCAGGGGCTCTCCTGACTGCTGGCTGAAATCTTCTTGTGCATCCCACAGCTCACCCAGGGATAGAAATGGGGTGATTATCTCTGGCCCAGCCTCTTCCTCCTGTTACTGCTTGCTCCTCATGTCTTCCTGTGTGAACTGATTTGATCTTGGATTTCTTCTGTGTAGGGGCAACTGCTACTGTCACCTAAACTGTGGGAAAAACTAAAACTATCCAACATTTTTAGTGTTAGATAATCAAGACATTACTTCTGGCCAAGATGTGCAACATAAATAATTTAATGACACAAGAATTTCACCAGATTTTTCACAAACCTTATACAAGTCAAAATCCAAGGATTCATTGGTTTAATGTTCATGGATTCCAAGTTATGTAGATTTTAGCACTTGATTTCTCATTGTTTACAAATCTCTTTGCCTCCGATGCTAATTAGGTCCTCATTCTTATCTCTGCTTTCCGAGTCCAGGTGCTTCAGGCCTGCCAGGGATGTTTGGAATCGATGTTCCATTAATGGCCCTTGATGGCCGATGATGGCTGTTATCTTTTGTGCCTCTTCTCTACTGCTTCCAGTCTGTTGAGATGTTAAGCTCATCAGGCCTTACCTAGTGGGACAATGACCTGCAAACAAACTTTCCCTTCCTCTGGGGCAAAGGTGAACAAACCTGGCTAAAGTTGTAAAATAAAAAAAAAAAATTAACCTTGGTATATTTTGCAACAATATCAGCACAGGTTACTCCTCTGGTTCAGCTGCAGTCTGAGTGCCTGGAGGTCTGCTTTCTCCCCTCTCCCCTGAGCATGCTGTTTTAGAGACAAGCAGTGTCCAGGATACAGTAGCCAGGGTCCAGCACATTGCATAACGTCGTGCCTCTCTGGAACTGCCACATGAGTTTTCCTTCACATATTACGTGACTTTATCAGGATCTCGTAGTTGTTCAGGAGTAAGAGGAAAGATGTGTGCTAATGCCTTTTACAAATTTAATGGGTAAAGGTATGAGTTATAATGTCTTTCAAATGGGGGTCTTACAGTCTCTGTCGAATTCAAGGCAGCAGGCTTGTTGCAGAGACCAGACAACTTGGCTCCTGAGATAGACAAGAGTCTGCACAAGCTTAAACGGAATTTTGGGGTAAAATGACAGGCTCAAGCGGGCATATGGGGTAGGCAGTTTGGGAAGGCTGTACCAGGCTGTACCTTCACAGTACCTCAGCCAATGGGGAAATGAAGAGGGAAATGTGTGGCCGGGAGTTTAAGATAAAATGAGGTTGTGCCCTCTGAAATCCTGAGAGAGAAATCCTCACAGGCATGTGCCCCAGAGGACTCTCCACCTTTATTCGAATAAAGTTGCAGGGCTCCTCTGTCTACGTTTTGGACATAATCTCTGGTGTTTGTGAATTTTCCTGACACAGGTGAACTTCTAAACCACTGAAGCACAGTAATTCTTCAAAATCTGGCCCATTTTCTCCCACATTTCATGCTGTAAGAGGCCATCTGAAGACCCTCACTCATTTGCCTGCCGATTGCCACGAGCAGGATTTCCCTTCTCCCTCTGCAGTTCCGGCTTGGAGAAGGCAACAGTGCAGGCGCAGCCGCTGTACCGTTACATTGCTGTTCCCAACGAGGCCCGGCAAGAACTTGGCAAGGAGTTGGCAAGGACTTGGCGAAGACACAGAGTGGACCCAGCACGGAGCGGCCTACTGCAATTCCTGCTTCACTCTCCACCTTTAAGCCAAATGAACTGTTGGGGTGACTCTGGTGGTCCCTCACTGAAGACCCCTCATCTGCCTCACTACCACCGTGACAGACAGAGATCAAGAACTCTCTCCCCCAAAGACTGAGACTCCTACCACAAACAGTTGGCGAAGGGAGAGAATGACCTGACCTGTTCTTCTCCAGTAACTTCAATGGACTTATCCTTTATTGTGTTTGTTCAGCCTAGATGATTTTCTGTAAATACACCTGTTCCCCCACAGCAATTTCAATAGACTCTCATTGTTCTGCCTGTTCCCCTCCTTTTCCCTCTGTGGACTATAACTAGACCCCTGGGATAGGTAGAACTTTGGAGACTCTCCCCAACACAACAAGACGGATCCCCATTGTCCGGACCAGTGAGGACTCTGCCTGTGTTGGTAGCTATTCCCATCCCCCCCTTCTCTCTCTCTCTCTCTCTATCCTTTTTATTTCTTTTCTGACCCCACTATTGCATTTATTGTTTGGCCCCTAATAAATGTGCATTTGTTGTGATTAAACTGCTGTTTGTCTTTTGCACTTTGGGATCGGCTAACGAACCATCACGACACCCCGCTATAAGCGGATTGTGACACATGCCACTCATGACTATCTACCCATAGGGCAGATGTCTAAATAATCTCCCTAGAAATATCTAAACATGATGTAGAGCACACTGAGACCTGCCAGACTTAGCAACAAGAACATGCTCTTCTTAACCATCCAAAGGGGATTCAGAATTCTCAAAAGATCTTTTAACAGAGGAGTGAAAAGAAAATCATGTCCACCAGTTCCCCCCTGCCAGATCAAGGTTACTATTAATAGAGTCCCAAAAGGAGAGCAGCACTGAATACACATCCCAAATAAGCCTCACTCCCCTTGATGTTATCATGCCATGAACTGATGTCAGACAGTACAGCAACAGAACAATCCTGATCCCTCTCCCTCCTCTGAAAAATAGCATCAGGAGCACATAAGGGAATATACAAAGGGCTAGGTACAACACCCACATCAACAGACCAAGCAACACTGTGATCAGTGGCTCCCTACCTAATATAGCAAATGCTTAGATTAAATTTGTTTCAAATCCCCTCTGATCTTATCTATAATCTCAATCCTTCCTGCCCCATAGTGGGTGCCACACAAAACTGCTGTGGTTTATGAGTGGCACTGCCCAGTTTAGTGCTCCCACTGAGATGCTTCAAACGCACTACCACTTTCTTTGCCACTTGCTTGCTCGCCCACTCCCTCTCTTCTTTCCCCTGGGGTGAGATGGAAAGGGGAATTCGAGGCAAAAAAGGTAAAGCTCACAGGTTGAGATAAGAAAGAAAAATTTACTGGACACAGCAATGAGGTAAAAAAACAAACATTAACCACAACAATGTACAAAAGAGAGAGGGATTCACATGCAAAAATTCTTACTGCAGAGCTCCACCGGCCCCACTGCAACCAGTCCACCCTGACTGGAAGGAACTCCTCCTCTTACCAACGAGATGTGGTTACACAGCTCTTGGTCCTAGCCCCCTCCTCACTACTGCAAGAATGAACCCTGTTCTGGCTCCAGCCAGAATAAATGTTAACTGAGGGTCTCAAAAACTTCACACACAGTGCACATTTTGGTATTATAAACAGTACATATCAATACATATTATTAACAACATATTTTGTGGTGGTATCCCTCAATATCTAAACATATTTCTTCCTGTGAACAGGTATCAATGATGTGATGATGAAGGACACTTGGCATAGTGGCACCCACTGCACTCAGTGTAAACATTTAGATGGTCAAAACTGTGTTTATTTACAAAATATTTAATGTATGACAACTGACTCTTCTAAAATGATATAAAATGTATTTAAGAAAATGATGACATTGCACATTTGTATTAACAGTGAAAGAAGAGGAAGAACACTAAAAAGCTTAACTCAACCCAGCAAATAGTTTCACTGAGGTAAATTTACAAAACAACCAAGTCTTGTTACTGATTAGAGGCAAACAGCAGTTCAAATCTCCAAGCCAAGATGTGACACCTGCAGAAGAGCCAACCACTATTCCTTGATATTTTGAAGTAGCTTTAATAAATGAGACTCAATAACCTGCTGAACTAAAGCAGAGAAAGATATGAGGTTAGTATTTATTTTTTCTGTATTTTCAGTCACACTAGTAGATATCCGCTTGAACTGTGCAATCATTTAATAAAAACCAGACATGTATAAATTAACTCTGTGACTAAATCAGCATTCCTTCAGAAAATAAAAGCCTTAGATAACGAAAAACAATACACCCAGACAGGCAAACAATATTTTTGGGGGTCATCATAATTTTTTTTTATTTGAATAGACTGATAGCACATGAAAAGGAAATTCTTAGCCTACAAAGAGAAAATAGGCAAAAACCTTTATGAGAAAGTTCTCTGAAACACTTGGAAGATTGAGCTCTTGAAGCAGTCTTCTATGTAAAGGCCTGTGAAGTTGTGCTGTGCTGGTTTCAGCTGGGGTAGAGTTAATTTTCTTCTCAGTGGCTGCTATGGGGCTGTGTTTTGGATTTGTGCTGAACACAGAGTTGATAATACAGAGATGTTTTTGTTATTGCTGAGCAGAGCTTGCACAGAGCCAAGGCCTTTTCTGCTTTTGGTACTGCTACACTGGGGAGGGGATTGGGGGTGCTTGGCAGGTTGGGAGGAGACAGAGCCAGGACAGGTGACCCCAGCTGAGCAAAGGGATGTTCCAGACCATGTGACACCATGCTCAGTGTATAGCTTGGGGGAAAGAAGAAGGAAAGGAGGGGACATTTGTGGTGATGTCATTTGTCTTCCCAAGTAACCACATAAACTGAGCATGATGGGGCTCAGCTCTCCTGGTTAAACCATGGCACTGGCTCATTCATAAGGACAAGGCTGTACTCGGAGAAGCTACACATAGATTTCTGGGCTTACTTTTGGATTCCATTCATTTCTGTAATGGCAGACATTTCACAGCTTTCAAAATGACACCAGCAATGAGGGAAAAAACCTTGTTGGTTTTTTGCTCTTCTTTGCTTCTGGTTTCCACACCAAGCCAGATAGTATAATTCACTGATTACTGCCTGCCTCCAAGAAAAACTAGAGCTAGAGCTGATCTGAGTGAACAGCGTTTAGCAAACTACATAACATCATGCCAGTCAAGTAGAGTGACAGGCTCAGGCCTTATCTGAGTCATGGCTGCATCAGCCCTATACACCATTATTTGTGTCCAGTGATACAGTGCCAGTCAGGGACATTTTCTTACTAATTACCTGACTTTCTGAAAGAAGAGTGGAAGCACCTACCCATTTTGGTCTGATGCATTTAGGATTATTAAGACTTGTAGGACAGGTAATATGTTAAGAGCTGCAAAACCTCTACTAGGCCACTCCAGCAGCTACACAGATGAGGAGCTGCAAAAATTAGTATTTTTTCAAAGGGTTTACATTTGCAATACTCACCACTCCGATAGCCCAAGGCTACAGCCAAATCCATGGAATTATAGCCAGCATCTGTTTCAACAGTTGGATCAGCACCACTTTCTATGTAAAACAGGGATAGAATCTTGTATTTCTGACAATGAGAACTGATGATACATCAATGATAATTTGGTTTGGTCAGTCTGCTTACCGAGAAGAATTTTTACACATTTCACATGGTTCCCATGTACTGCATATAGCAAGGGTGTCCCTCCATTCTGCAAAAGCGGAGAAATACCTCAGACACTTAATGATCAAGCAGTCCACAACTGTAATTGGAATATGCTTCCATGTACCAGTAAGAGACTTTGTAAGTTTTTTAAAAATGAGATTCAATTTTAGATCTTGACAGCTTCCATAATTTTTGTATATTGTTCAAATGCTAAGATCACACTTCTACAAGAAGTCACCATTACTCTCATTTGCTTTCTACCACGAAGTCAGAACTAGTACCATCAACTTCTATCCTATGGAAGTTTTGAAACTCTCAGGTATTTTAGAAGAGGCAGAACAATTTTTAAACTCAGGCCAGTGCTATGTCCTGCTTCAATTTTGTGACCAGAGCACTCCGTGACTAAATTTAAGCTAGAATCTTACCCAGTCATACTCATTGACATCAACTCCACAGTCGAGCAGCATTTTGACAATATCAGTGTATCCTTTACTGCAGGCCAGTGAGAGGGCACTTTCTCGCCCCTTCCCCAGAATCTGAGGATCTGCACCCTGTAATAAAGTACCAATTTAAAAAAATAAGCCAATTTGAGGTTTTACATAGACCTTAACTTTAAAATGTTTAAGCTTGTAGCAGCATTGACAAACTTTGGAATGCAAAACAAACTGAAGAGTAAATGAATTCAAAATCAATTGTGATTTTTTCCTTACATTCTGGAGGAGAAATTCCACTACTGCTATCTGCCCATGAGCTGCAGCCCACATCAGAGGAGTAAATCCTTCTTCATCCTTATGATTGATTAAATTTTCTGTTCAGAGAAAAATATGTAACTTAGTAATACTTTTCTCACTGCACTGTATCAGCTGATGAAATGTGTTGATGGTAACATTTATTCACCAGGAACCAGTGTGACCTGTCATTCTCAATTTTAAAAACAAAATTCTGTCCCAGTGGTGGTGGTGGTTATATCTCGGTCCAAGAGAGAAAAACACATCCAACTGACTGAAGAAAAATTTCAGCCTTTAGTTTAATAATTTAAAATTTCAGCTTTTAACCTCTATAAATCAAACTCTGTTTCTACTCAGAAAATTACAAGTTGCCTGTAATCTGGGCTTCACCTTTGTAAAGAAGGATGTTTGAAAAATAAAGAGGTACATCTTGTATTTTACTGTAGACTGTTCTTTTTCAATAGAGCGAGCCACACAATTTTGTAAAGAATGAACTTGTACAGCAATTCCATTCCCAACGAAATTTGGGTAATCAATAAGATGGTCTGTGAAAATAATTAAAGTCTACATTAAATGCAGTTGGAAGAAGAAAATAACTTCTTTTAACAACTGGCTAACAAATATTTCAGCTTTTTTTTTTTTTATATCTAAGTACTTTATAAATTCCATGCTTATCATAGCACCAAAATAAGCCTTTTTAACTGCTACCAACACTCCAGAATTGATTTGTTTTTCATATACATTGCTCATTACAAAGTATTTAGACTCAGTGACTTATTACCAGTTTTCCAGTAACCATTTCAACAAGGATGCCCTGAAAGCATGGGTGAGTACTATTAGATCAGAAAGAATACACTACTAATGTTACTAAATTCATAAATATGTTAGGGAGAGCTGAAATTTTGTATATGTACTATGGACACACAAATGCCACACTATTCAGAATGTGTATTACTACTAGACTGCAGGTGTAAGTCATGGCTTACATTAGCAACATGCAGGTCTTTCTGCTGATTGATTAAATAGAATTGGAGAGCCACCATTAACAAAGTATGTTTTATATGATAAAGTAAAAATAAAATGAAATAAATTGCTGTGACAGAACTAACATATTCCTTTCTTAGTACCATGGATTACCTATATAGCTAGAGAACAGGGAGATGAAGGGATTTACCTACTGGTACTAACCTTAACGTTTTAATTTAAAATGCAAATGATACAGTGAGTGAGTAATAGATCAGTACAAAACAACAATACACATCTGCAAAGAATAGATACATCAAATATCCTCCAATTTGTAACAGAATTGAGGACTTTACAGCTTTGGTGAACAGGTCAAACACAACAGCATATAAATGGCCCAAAGAAAAAAAGAAGGCATTTAACCTCCTTCTGTCTCACCTTGTTCAATACGTGTGGCCAGATATAACATTTCTCCCTGAGCAGCCAGCTGATGAACTGATAAAGCTGCAAAAAAGGAAGCAAAAGCATGTGTTACATACACCACTTTTCGTACTGCTCAATTTAGAGCTGAGCATAACATGTCCACTGGCTTCAGCAGTGCAAACTTAGAATTGAGAGTATAAATGATTTCACTTTATGCTCTGAACTTAAATCACAATTAAACACTGAAAATTTTCTGTAGAGTTTCATAGGTTTAGGTGATTTTTAAACCAATGCAACAGTCATTCTTGAAAACAAGGATACTTCCTATACTGACTCTTTACAAAATAACATGCTCTCTTCACTGCAGTTTGGTCAGCAACCCAAGATTATTTAAGACCCATTTGTTAAATTAAAATAAACAAATTTTGGTAAATTAAGTATGTTTAATTTAAAAATCACACTTGAATCATCAGAAGACCTGTCCTACTAGTCAACAAAGAAAGCCTCTAGTGTGACTCTCACTCACTACAATGTGGAATGGATCAGACATTACAAAACTACACACGACTTGATATATAAAGGGGAAAACAAAAGACTGTGGGATTTTTTTGTTATTTCAGAGATTATGAAGAAAAAAACCTCCAATCCCACAGAAAACTGCATGGCTGCATGGTTTTGATAACTCCAATTTGGATCAGGCAAGAGGATAAATGTAATAAATTATCCACATGATGTAGTAACAAAATTAGCTAATAATTACATTAACCGTAAATGTTCACTGTCCTCGTCCAAGTTACTACATGAAACTTGAGTTTCATCTCAGAAAGATGGTGTATTTTGTTCAGTGGCTTACACTGCAGTGCTTGACAATTCAGAAAAAAAATCCCACCAGAAATAATGCTTCCTTGATTTTCAAGATCTGTGACAATCATGACATTTGCAGTATTGTATACTTACATTATATCTTAAGTATCCTGCAGCATTTATCAATCACCTAATTTTAAGATGCACAAGTTTTCAAAACATGGGCATGAAGTACATTAACTTACAACTTAGAATCTAATTTTTAAAATTTAAAATGTATTGGCAAGGGTTTTCCTGTTTTTTTTTTTTCTTCTGGAAAATAAACTTCAGTCATCAATTCCATACATTAGGTGGATGACTATTTTATGGTTGGACCCATGGGAAAATAGACAGGACTATCTCAGTGTTTTTTTCCTACCTTTAGGTTCATTGCAACAGCAAAGAAAAAACTGCACAAATTTGTCAAGCATCCAACACAGAGTTCACAAAATAATTATTAATATAAAAGCACAAAGGTACTTACAGTTTACAAGTAGAGGTGTTGTAGAGACTTCATTTCCCCTGTGTTTGTTAGTTAGTGTAGTTGATTGTTTTATTGGTGAGAAATGCTTAGTAGTTGATGGAGTATAAACATGTCTTACTTGGATACCAGGGGAAGGAGAAGCGTGGCTGTTGCATTCAGCTACATTGAACAAAAAACAGAGGATTTCAGTACTAAGAGCATTAAAAACAAGCCATAGATTCTACTTCAAACTGCAAAGCACCAGTATCACAAAACCTTTAAAATCCATGTTAAGAAAGCTTTATGACATGTGCTTTTCCTACTGTGTATTGTGAAAGCTGAATAAAGGGCTGCATTAATTTCTAGCATAAAACAATTATGCTACTTTACATGTTCAATATGGCATAATGTCACCCAAAGGTAAGTTAGTATCTAAATGAGGTAAGCCTTTGTCTAGATTTTTCAACATGCCTGGCATGGATTTATTATGTAAGAAGGCTGTACTTAACTTGTCATCTTCTTATAAACATTCTCCAAGGCAATAACATGATGCAGCTCTGGTCAGACATGCTCTCAGGTACGTGCTCAGCCTTTGCCTGCTCCCTAACCAGTCCACTGCACGAGTGGAGACAACCTTCATTAACCTTCTTCACCAGGGCTCTTCCCACTTCTGGATAAAATTTTAACAGCATTATGAATGCCTGATGAATACTTATCCAGCAGGAAGACAGGTTACACACTAACTTATATAAAATGCAGCAGCAGGTCATTGCTTAGAATTCAGGAAGTCATTCACTACTGATGTGTTCCTTCATATTAACTTTTCCTGCTTTCTCCTAGAAGCTAATGGCATTTTGTTACAGAATATATTTATATGTTGTCTTGGCTTGTAATTCTTAAAAGTAGCTTTTGGTTTTGAGATTAAATACTTAAAAGACATATTGAAGGTTAAACTCCATATTGGCTTAATTGATTTGACACCAGAGTGCATCAGTAATTAATGACCAGAAGCTAATTAACACACACACTGAATTAACACCATAGAGAACTTTGTGATCATAAATGCAACCACAAATTCAGGGAGACTAATTTAAAAAAGTAGAGCGTAACAAGAAACAAAATTATGTTTTGTATGCCAATCACTGAATTAAGATTACCACAGAATGTACTGAATTAAGATTACCACAGATTTTGACCTGTGGTCCCTGGATTTGCAGCACTACTTCTAAGGGACTTAGAAATGTTACCTAAGAAAAGCTACCCTATTGCTGATGGGTGTAAATCTGCCACCCAGACCTGCAGCTCTGCTAGTGAGCACTTGGGGCAGAATCAAAAAAGTTTGAAAACTACAGTGGCTGAACTTCAGCCAAACAACATAAGTCAGTGAAACCACTGAAATTCAGAGGAGGCCTGTGTTTGCATTTTTTACAGGAAATAAGTGACATTGACTTCTTGAAAAGATACACCATCAAAGGCCTGAAATATGACAACAAGTGCTAGAAACCACAACTGTTAAGGGGAAGTAGATGGAAGTCCTAATTTTGTCAATATCCTTAGTTGTGAAAAAACATGGATCAATCCCACACCAGTAGTGGTGGGACTAGCTGCAGCGATCCAGCCCTGGAGCAGCATTTTCTTTTGAGTGTGAAGCCACAGTGGCAAGCCCATCGCTAGGACCAGAGGCTTTGTACAGCCACAGTGACAAAACACACGTGGCCTATGTTATCCTTCATCACCCTCATGAAAAGATACAACGTGTTGCTGAAAGCTACTGAAGGGTTCATAAAGTGCTTTCAGTAGTGTTTCGTAAAGAAGCATATGTACCATACAGAAGCAGCTTGTTTTCCTAGTTAGCATCAGCTCTTACTAGCTTAAAAGACTTTTTGTGCCTCTTATTTTTCAGTTAATATAAATATCTAATATGTAGTATAAAAATTAATACTGGAGAAAACTTTTATATAAATTATCTATTAAGCATATTACAAAAATGTTAGAGGAACACATCTTAGAAAACTGACCAATACGCATACAATGCAGAAGCTCTTTTTTACAAAACATAATACCATGATGACACAGTACACAGATAATATTTTGTACCATAAATTCAACCTTTAAATAAGACAGATGCAACTTCAAGGTCAGAGTTGACTTGATCTTGGATATTTTTACTGTCTTCCTCATTCAAAGACTTCACAAATCGTGAGCAGACATTCATGTCAAATCTATTGGGCAAAATGAATTTCATCCCCATGGTGACACTCTGAGCTGGGCCTTCCTCTGTGCTGGCGTCAAGCTGATGCTCCACTTTAATGTCTGGCATGGGTGGAAGGCTGTAGCTGGTGGTACATTCTTCCACAATTAACTGGGCCCCGACATCTAAGTTTGTTGAAGATGCCATGATAACAGTCCTGTACAAGCTTCAGGCAAAAAGATGCTTCATTGTTTCCAGCAGGAACAATTCTGGTCAGCCAAGCTAAAATTTCTGGACAAACTGCAACTGAACAGACATAACACTGGTTAAGAACATTCTGCTAAAACAATGCATTAAAAAATCAAACTTTATTTAAGCTTATGCCATTTAGTTTTCTCAGCCAAAACACCAGTGAAACAGCAACCTTGTTGTTGTCACCAAGTTAGTGACCAAAACCTCCATTTATGCTTCAGCACCTGTGAAAAATGCATATTTTATGATTGGCTTTTTGCAAATATTACAATGACTATTATATGTGTAATGTTAGAAAGTTATGCTGTATTAATTCTCTTAAGTAGTGTGTTAAATATAGTTTTAGGTTCCAACATAATGTTAAAATAGAGACTATATACGTGGGGGGAGGTTTTTTTTTTTAGGAATGAGATACTCCCTTCGAGGAACACCTAAATTTTCCAAAGGAGAGGAATTTATGGCTTCTTATCAGAAGAAACTAATTTCTTCAGGCCTTGCTCAGACTCGAAGATGCCATAGAGATTAAAGGAAACAGCTGACATACAGCAAACAAAGTTTCTTGTTTTAAATAAAATGTATGACAGAGTTTTTTGTTTTAAAGAGAACGCATGGATAACCATGAAGTATATACGAATATGCAACAGCACCTGGATGTTTAAACCAAACTGCATTATTAAGTCAGCAGGAGTATCCGAGTATCCTCCATGTGAAATGATGCTTCAGAATATTTGCCTAGTCGCAACAAAAAACCCCACACGAAACCAGATTTATACCAAGCTAAGAACAAGCTACAATATGACTTTATTTCCCAGAAACATTAGACTTGAGGAAAAAATTAAAGTGATTGTTACAACCTGAGTAAAATAAACTGCTTCTATCACACACGTAAGGAAAAAACAAACAAACAAACAAATCCCTTTTAACGGACAAAGGCAGGCCCAGATTACCCGTGGCTTGCTCACGGTGCCGCGGGAAGTCTGTGGGAAGCTGCGCGCCGCTCTCCCGGGAGCCGCTCCGTGAGGCGAGGCCGGGCCGCCGCTGCGCCGCCGCCGGAAGTAAGTGCAAGTGCGGCCCCGCCGCCGGAAGTAAGTGCTGCCCCGCCGCCGGAAGTAAGTGCGGCCCCGCCGCCGGAAGTAAGTGCGGCCCCGCCGCCGGAAGTGCGGCCCCGCCCCGCCGCCGGCCGCGCTCTGATGACGGCTGCCGGTGCCGCCGCCGCCATCTCGCCTCGTGTGCGTGTGGCGGAGCCCGCCGGCGCTGCCCGAGCTGCTCCCCTGAGCTTCTCCGCCGGAATTCTCCCGCAGCACCCCCGGCCGGCCCGCGCCCCTCCGCCATGGCCGCCTACAAGCCCGTGGTGGTGCCGGCGTGCCCCAAGCTCGGGGAGAAGATCACGCAGGACACGCTCTACTGGCGGGGATACAAGGTAGGGGGAAACGGCCCAGCAGGCGCAGCTACTGCCCCACAATGCCTGCTTTTACTTCTTTCAGGCAATTAGGGGTTTTTTTTAAGACGTATAAAATAGTTTCTAAGCTCAGAACACATAATTAATGGGTAAGTTGTAATGCGTGGATTGGAAAAAATTAAAAGAGCAGCCTGTAGGAGTACCCTGTCAGAAGTAAAACTCACTATTATTGTACCTAAAAAACGTTTTGATTGCAATGGAGTCTTGAGTTCTTTGTAGGAAAAATAGCTTTTATTTTGCTGTTTTCATGCTTGACGGTGTGCTTATGTGTATTTAATGGTCTTTATCGCAACCGTTTTAGACACCTGTTCAGATGAAGGAATTCGGTGCAGTAAGTAAAATTGACTTCTCCCCAGTCCCGCCGTACAACTACGCCGTCACAGCATCCTCGAGGGTAAGTGGCTTTTTTGAGGCTTCTATGCTGCGTTCTTCAGCCGCTGCCACACCGGAAGATGTAACGCATTCCTGTTTTGCCAGATCCACATCTGTGGCCCTCTTGTTTTGCCAGATCCACATCTATGGGCGTTACTCCCAGGAGCCCATCAGGACGTTCTCTCGCTTCTGGCACGCGGCGTACTGTGCCACCTACAGAGACGACGGGCGCCTGCTGGTTGCCGGCAGCGAGGAGGGCACCATCTCCCTCTTCGACGTCAGCGGCAAAGCAGCGCTGAGGCAGTTCAAGGGTCGCACTAAGTAAGGCAGAATTGGTTTGTTTTGTTTGTGTGTAAGTTTCTTTGCTGTATTTACACACCACAGGCTCATCACGGACCGGATGATTTCACCTTAAAGGTTGTCTTGTTCCAACCCCTGTGCCACAAGGCAGGAGCACCTGGTGCTAGACCAGGTTGCTCAGAGACCCATGCAGCCTAGCCTTGAACACTGACAGGGGAGGGGCATCCTCATCTTCTCTGGGCAATCCATTCAAGCACCTCAGCAGTATACAGTAGTTATGTTGAATTATAGTCGTATGTCTACTTCACACATTACTGAAAATCTGAGTAAAACTGATTTATGTTGCTTACGACTGTCTCATGTAGATCTTACTGGAAAGTAGATTTAAGTTAAATTTGAAATGGGAGTGAGTTTAAAAAAAATCTAAATATGAATCAAGTATATAGAAGAGTAAATACATTTTCTCTTTCACATTGGTGTCTCTTAATATGGTGTGTAGATACAATCTTTTGAAATCATTGCATTGATAAGCACATTTTTGATGATGGTAGGAGAAGAGTTCAAAAATACGTCTAAACAAAAACAAAGAAGAAATACGCCAGGAAAAGCAGGAATTCCTTAAAAAGCTCCAGAAACAAAACTGAAAAAGTGTATAATGGTAGCATGGGGTGAGGAAGAAGTTAGGTGTTTGGATGTGTCAGTGAGGAGAAGACAGTGGTAATGCTTCAACAGGCTCCTGTACTATGAAGAATCAATGCATATTTTATCTACATAGAACAACATTTCCCCTTTCAGAATGATCTTGAGCATGTTTCTATTTGAGGTCTGTTTGCAAATTGGGTGTTACATTCTAATGGCTGGATTAACTGCATACCTGTGCACACCTGCATTTGCATACCTGTGTGCTCTGCCAACATCTGTTGGGATATTATGGTGAAAATAAAGACTTCAGTAGTGATTTTAAAGGACAAGAAGTTTGTTCAAACCAGCCATACTTGAAATTAGCTGTTATAAAGTGAGGCTCTGTAAGTTCTGATATTAAACGCTGCGCGTTAGAGAATTTTAATAAACTCTTCATACAGGCTAACTTTCTGAAACATGAATATATTTTAACTTTGGGTATTGTGGACTTTGTTTTCTAGGCCAGTTCATCTAGTGGGATTCCTGTCCGATAAATACCGAGTATTTTCTGGTGGTGATGATTATTCATCAACTTTGTGGGATATTCCAAGTGCCACAGAAATCACCTCTTACAGTGAACATACTGACTATGTGAGATGTGGCTGTGCAAGTAAAGTGAATGCAGATGTCTTCGTAACAGGTTTGGTTTTATTTTTCATTTATACTTCTTTTGGGTTGAATTGAAGAAAAATGCTGAAAGATAGTTGTTGATACAGTAGGGTCATATTTACTGTATTTTAGTCATGAAGGATCAGTCTGCCTGTGCAATGCCTACTTCGTTGTTTCCTCTTTTTTTTTTTCTTACTTGTTAAGCTTGACACTGATGTTCTAGGGGAATCTGCAGGACGTGAGTTTTAACAGCTTTATAGCTTAGTTTATTAGGGTTAATAGAACTTTTGAAAGAAAGTACTGTGAATGTATCCTTTGGCTGGGAGTGACTGAAATGTTTTACCGAGTTTCTGGAGCAGGACACTAGTCTGTACAGCCCATAACTGTCAGAGTCAAAAGGTGAGGTCATGTGGAGGTACTTGGAACCAGTTGCTTTTGGTTTTCCTAGCAGTAGCTTTGTATCAATCTGTGGAAAACTGTGAAAAAAACCTAGTATTCCTTTTTTCATGAAGCACAGGAAGCTAGGTTTCATCAGGGTGCTTGATATTTATTATTATAAATACACTTGATTAGTGGAAGTGAAATGAAAACAAATTACTTTTACAGACTGATGCGTAGTTAGGGCTAGAATTAGAAAATTTGTTGCCCCAAGGCTGTAAGCTAACCAAGGTAAATCACAAGGTAATTTTACATGTATGATTTAAAACTATTGCTATTAGCCAAGACCTCCTCTAGATGGTAGGACACAGCTGTTTTAATTCCTGGACTAGTTGAAATTATGGAACTGATTTATGCTGGTGTTTGCAGGTTCCTATGATCACACTGTGAAACTGTTTGATGCACGAACAAAGAGTAGTGTCATGACGATAGAACACGGCCATCCTGTGGAGAATGTGCTTCTGTTTCCATCTGGTGGACTTCTAGTATCTGCAGGTAATCCTCTCAAATCAAATACACCAAATATCTATTTGGTAGTACACATTTGAGGAATACTTCAGCTACCAGCTACTTGCTTTTTGTGCGGTGTTTTAGTTTGATAATGAAATGGTAAGTGATGCTATAGTTAGATTTCTCAAATGTCTTCTGTAGGAATCTGTTTTATATGGCAAGTGCAAGTAGGGGTCTTTTTGTCTTTATTTTAAAATTCTTGTAGTTTCCACTTCCCCCCCACCCCCAAAGTAATTTGTAATAACAAAATGCAGACTCTAATTGGCCCACTTCTAAAGTGAAGGAATTAACATAGGTTTTGAAAGGATGGGACTGTCTCTTGTCATGTTGACAAGCTTTTTTAGTCTCTTGTTGCGGTTGCATCAGAGGTACTGTGTTGGGATCCATCCCTGTACTAGGTCACCGATTGACTGAACTGTCAGTTTATCGACCTGCTGTAAGACTTTAATACTTTCTCTCTGTGAGTTCTCACAGGCAGCTCCTTGCAACACTGACTCCTTTTCTCTCTCTTCCACATGTCCAGCTGACTTCTACCTGTCCCTATCACGACTGCCTGATCCTTTCTGTCCCTGGCAGCACACACTAACCCCTACTGTCCCTAACATGAACACCTGACCCTTTCTGTCCCTGGCAGCACATACTGACCCTGACTGTCCCTAACATCAACACCTGACCCTTTCTGTCCCTGGCAGCACATACTGACCCTGACTGTCCCTAACATGACTGCCTGACCCTTACTCCTCACAGCAGCATAGCCAACTGACTCCAACCCTCTCTCAACCAGCTAATCCACTCTTTTATAACACCCATCCTTATTGGACACAGTTGTGCCCTGTTAAGAGTAGGCCTGTTCCTACTCTTTGGTAATTAGTACAGCGGCAACTCCTCAGGGGTGAGATTGCCTTCAGCACTATCTCTATTCTACCACAATCCATCCTTCCACATACTTCCACAGTAGCCCCATAGTTTATGCAGTTTTTTCTTTTTTTTTTTTTTTTTTTTTTTCTTTTTTCTTTTTTTTTTTGGGCAATGAGTATAGTTGGAAAGTGGTTGAATCATTCAGGTCCATTCAGAATAGCCTAAAAAAAGAGCAGGCTTGTGCCAGGAGATAGAATGGAAGAGGATGGTGAGTAGGTACAGGAAACTGTTAGGAGGTAAAGGTACCTGTGAAGGAAATACTGCGTCACTCAGTGAAAACTTCTTCAGAGAAGTATAAATGTGTACATATATAAGACTGTTTTGTGTGCTTCCTCTTCACAGGAGGTCGATATGTCAAAGTTTGGGATGTATTAAAAGGTGGACAGTTACTAGTTTCACTTAAAAATCACCATAAAACTGTGACTTGTTTGTGCCTGAACAGCTCTGGACAAAGATTATTGTCAGGATCCCTTGACAGGTGGGTATATTTAGTGCTTTCCTTATGTTTGCATTCTTTAGGACTTTTTTTCTTTGAAAGGAATTATTATTTCACATCACTGTTAACCTGTGTATGTGGTTTTTGGGCTTTATTTGAGAGTGTGTTTTGGGGCCAAGGTACCTACTGTGAAGCTGTCCCTGCTTTTGCACAGGCCTTGGTCTAAATGAGCTTTAAAATGTTCCTTCCAGCTCAAACTGTACTATGATTCTATGATCCAACTTAACCTTTTTCTCTTACTAATCTGAATATCGATAAGGATTGTGTGTGCTGTTTGGGCACACACAATTGTGATTTACCTTGGTTAGTTTCACATATGGGAAACTTCTGAATAAGTGTTCAGTTTTCTAAATCTCTAATCTGACCTTTCCAGTCTTTGGAAGTTAACTATTCTTAACTTTAATACAGCTTAAATATCTAAAAGTGTATTAGTATTCACTTTTTAAAAGCCTGGGTTTTGTGTCTCTCTGCTTTTTCATCTTGTAACCAAGAGTGCTTGTGAACATCACCTCTTTGCTTTTTTTGTTTGGTTTCAGTTGATGAGTACTGGTAGTTGTTGTCTTGTCTCTGAGACATCAGAAATACAAAGTGGTCTGAAATGACAGTGGATCTGTTTTCCTCCCTTCTGTATTTCCTCGGCTACCT
Organism: Lonchura striata; assembly: GCF_050655825.1. NCBI lineage: Eukaryota > Metazoa > Chordata > Aves > Passeriformes > Estrildidae > Lonchura > Lonchura striata. Next base: position 72,969,248 of record NC_140740.1, read on the forward strand.
CAGGCTTTACAATTACATAACACTAGATTTTGTCCTTGTAAGATAATATTTTGTATTACCATTCATTAAATATTTCATGGTTCCAACCAAATCCTTAAGGGGCAGCTGGATACAAGAATATGGATTTACTCCCAGGTACTGCTAGTAGATCTTGTATTTAAAATTTAATAACAAATTTGAAGAGATGCTGTCTTAGTGTTTTCCTAAGACTCATTTCTGAATTCAGATAGTCACTACAACTGCCTTCAATTTCTTCTTCTGTTTTTGCTCCATTTTCACCTTTTTTGAGGTAAGAGCAATCCTGACTTGACTTGTGGATACCTTTTGACAGAACATTACTGCTGCAGGGGTAATACTTAAGCTCAGTGGTAGTCTGAGTAATGCATTGTATTAATATTCAGTTTCCTCGAATGATCTGTGGAAAATGAGAGTGATGAAGTTCCTGTAGAGTGACTGCAGTAAAGCTTTACTAATAGTTTTTTATCTTTACTCTTCTGTGTAGGCATGTGAAGATTTACAGTACTACATCCTACAGAGTGGTCCACAGCTTCAACTATGCAACATCTATCCTCAGTCTTGCGTTGTCGGTAAGTGCATTAGAAGTCTTCCTAGACAAAGGAATTCCTGATACCTTTTAAGTCACTAAAGTAAATAATTGTTACTTTCACGCCTATTGGGTGTTCCAGAAGAATACTATACATGCAAAGTAGGGTGGAATACGTTTCTCCTGAGTAACAAACACTGAGAGGTTTTAAACATAATAGATTCAAATATGTTACCTGACTAGATCAGTACAATGTCTTGTATTTATGAATGACAGTGTACATCATAGGGAAAGTATTCACTTTATAAGGTAGGTCTTTTGACTTTAAGAAGATTGTACTCACCTTTTGCCTTTCAGGAATGCTGTTAGTCCTTTCACATGGCAGCAATAAAATAAAAGTAGTTAATTTATTGAGAAATTCAGAATAGGGTGTGAACTTGCTTTAAAAGTTGGTGTCAGGTTGGTCTGAGGAGGAAAGAAGAAGGTTGTGAGCATAAACAAATTTGTTTGTCAAGGCATGTCTTAGAAGCAGACAGCAGAGACTCTTACTCCTCAGAAGCACTTGATTTCCAGTGGATAAGTGATCTACTGGCCATAAATTTGGAGTCTAGCACCAGGTTTTAAGCAATACTGTTTTAATGTAGTACCTCCTTATGTAGCCTCTGAAGGACATGTGTATGGGCCTGTGAGGGATCTTTACTACCTTTGCTACTTTACTATTGTCCTGCTCTGCTGGAATGTAGGGGAAGGTTATGAATGGGGAGTCTTAATTTCCTACCATATTACCTAGGGAGCTAAGCTAAAATGAACTTGGAATTTTTTTTTTCGTTTGAAGTGAAGAATCCATAGCCTTTTAAGGCCCTGTGGCATCTGCAAATTATGCAATACCTGTAGTTCAGCATCTCTAGAGTGTGTATAATACGTCTTTTGAAGCATAATCTTGTTTTCTGTTGATTAAACCATTTGAATTTTAAATGGTCGTATGAGAACATTTTAATACCTTTACTGAGTCAAATCAAAGGTGAGTCTAATTGCAGATGCTGCTTACATAACAAAATGCATATAGAAAACTAAATGCAGGGCAAGTGTGTTGATATTTTCCCAAATTCCATTTTTAGTTTTTAGATGAGAAATTAACTCATCAAAGTGCAGTTTCAGTGTAATTAAATGAATTTCTATTGCATAAGCCTGTTCAGTCTCTCCTTGAGCTTTATTAAACTTGAAACCTTGTCTAGATTTCTGGACAAGGAGTTCCACATTTCTGATACTTGTGTGCAGAATTGCTCCCTATTTTTCCACTTGAATCTTCATAAGCTTCAACTGATGCCCTTGAATGAGCCATTGACCAGCTGATGTCCATCTATGCCTGTCATAATTCTATAGGCTTTTATTATATCATATAATCATAGAATGGTTTGGGTTGGAAGGGATATTAAACGTCATCTAGTTTCAGCCCCCCTGCCCTGAGCAAGGGCATTGCTAGACCAGGTTTCACAAAGCCCCATCCAGTCTGGCCTCGAACACTTCAAGGGATGGGGCATCCACCATTTTTCTGGGTGAAATCTATACCCACTTCATTATATAAGTGAGATTACATATACCAATGACTGGTGTTTTGATTTCTGTCTCAAAGAGGTGCTTTCCACCTTAAGTCACCTATGATACTGTGATTTGAACCTTAGCCTGAAGCAGAAAAGTATGAAAATGTGTATGATAGAGCACAAATAAAACACTAGGTCGTAACTGTGATTTCTTTGTGCTAGCCTGAAGATGAAACCTTAGTTGTAGGCATGACCAATGGAGTGCTAAATGTTAAACACAGAAAACCAGAAGAAAAGAATGAAGACTCTCAAAAGAAGAGACAACCAGCATATAGAACCTATGTGAAAGGAAGAACTTACATGCCAAAACAGGTATGATGTGGTAAGAAAATATGTGCTGAAACATTTCTGAAAAATTGGTTTATTTGAATGTGCTAAATTGGAGAAAGGGAAGGGAGAGAATATATAAAATTATTCATGGTAATGTACCTAATCCAGTATGTGAGTTTGTGTGTATTTGTCTTACTCTGAACTCTTTTTTTGAATTCTAGGAAGATTTCTGTGTCAGTAAGCCTGTAAAACGTGCTTTGAGAAAATATGATAAGCTGCTGAGGAGCTTTCAGTCTTCAAAGGCTCTTGATGCAGTACTGGAGGTGAGACACTGGTTTTTCTTCTTGTCAGAGTTTTGTGCTGTCACCTGATGTTCATTTTCCCTGTATGTCATACTAATTTTATTTTAGTGTGTAACTGGAAAGGAGTCTAAGTTGGGTTCCACTTTGGTTTTGCTCATACCAGCCCTTTGTTGGTGTGTAAAGATGTTGCTTTGGTACTAAACTATTTTTATATGTGTCCAGCCACCTATCATGCTTCATACCCCTGAAGTCACAGTTGCAGTCATGCAGGAACTGCATCGCAGAGGAACACTGAGAAGTGCACTTGCAGGACGAGATGAAAAGCAAGTTAATCTTCTGCTTACCTTTGTGGCAAGGTATTATTTTAACATGAGTTCCCTCTGACTATTTTAACATGACTTCCCTCTGACTGTTTTGGCACTTCTGTTTCCTAATAACTTGCCAAGAGTTTCAATAGTAGAACAGTTTCACTGGTAGAACACTGGTACTCCTGAAATCTCACATGTCTTTTGCATTCTGATACCAGGGTTTTGGGATTGGTTTGAAAGCTTACCTGTTAGCACAGAATAGGTTTGCTGATGAGATATTCTACTTCTTTGCCAGACACTCTACCTTAGTCTGTTATTTTCTGTCTTCTTGATGAAATTTGTGTTTTTATGTACTTGAGGCTTTTTGACACTCCTCCAGCCCCCACTGCCTTCCTGAAAGGACAAGGGTAAATATCACATATGTGGGTTTTTTTGACTTGCATCTCTGACTGCTGTTCTGTGATATCTCTTCATCAAGAAAAATTTGTCTGTATACCTGTGTGAGAAAGCTGCTTGGTGGTGGTGGAATGCAGTTGCCAAACCAGTAAAATAGGAATGTCTTCTAATTTTGCAGGCGTGTGATTGAGCCTAGATTTACTCCTGTGCTGGTGACTGTTGCTGATATGATCACTGGTAAGATAATACAGAAAAGATTCTCAAAGCCATATAGCTAGCTTGCAAATAAGATTTAAAATGCTACATTTTTAAGAAACCAAACCTTAATGGCTCTGTTTATATGTGCAGACTTGGTGTCAAGAGAATGATCCAAAAAAGAGATATTTCCAGATAACTTTGACCATAGTCAGGATTTGATTTGTGCGGGCTCCAGGAAGCTCCTCATGGTCTCTAAATACCTTTGATACTTCCTGTTTCTGTGTTTACATAGTACAAATAGCTTCCTCTTATTTAGTGAGGTAAAAATAGCACTTGAGGTCATAAAAGCTTTTGTTTCTGTTAGTTTGGCATATTGGCTGCTGTAAGTACATACAACCTCTGCTTTCAGAACAGGCAAGGTTAAAGTTGTCTTATTTTTTCAGAACGTTGGAATTTCGCTAAAAACCTTAAATGTGTCTCTAACCAGCTAATGTAATTTTTGCGGTTTTATACATCTATGGATTCTTAACTGATATTTTTCTTTACAGACATTTATCAGCCTGTGGTTGGGCAGTCAGCAGTAGTTGATAAACAGTTCTTGAAACTTCAGCAAGCTATCGGAAAAGAAATTGACTGTCAAGAAGAACTACTAGAAGTTTTGGGAATGATGGATACACTGTTTGCTACTTTTACTAAGAAAGGAGATACGTGTTTAGAAGAGAACAAAAGTAATGGTGTCGCAGAAATCATTGAAACAAATAGGAATTTCTGACACCCATCTTAACACATTGTCACAATTGTGAACTTGAAAGACACGACCTGTTCTGGTCACTTCTTATAATAGTGACTTTCAAAATAAGCCTCTCTATGTTGAAGTTCTGTCTTTTAAACTGTGTTGCTGAATAGGCTTGATTACTGAATATAGAGAAAGAGGACATTTTCAAGATTGTCCATGCAATATTTTTCAAAAAAATTAGTTTTAAAATTTTATTTCAGAGATACATAACTTCCTACATTTACATGGGGATTTACATAGGGATTTACATGGGGATTTACATGGCCTTATTTTTGGTAGCAGCAGGGCTGCAGGAATGGCTTCTGTGAGAAGCTGTCAGAAGCTTCCCTCATGTTTGGCAGAACCAATCCCTGGTGCCTCCAAAGATGGACATGTTGCTGGCCAAGGCTGAGCCAACTCAAAATGGTGATAACAAAGTTACTGTGCAGTTGTAATGGCCAGAGAAAAGCAGAGTGAGAACAGCCCTGTGGACACTGATGTCAGTGAAGAAGGAGGGGCAGGAGATGTTCCAAATGCTGAGATTCCCCTGCAGCCCGTGGTGAGACAGCCCTCCCCCTGCAGCCCAAGGACATCCATGGGGAACGCAGAGATCCAACTGCAGCCCATGGACGAGCCCATGCTGGAGTAGGTGGATGTCTGGGGGAGGCTGTGACTCCGTGGGAAACCCATGGATGATAATACAAGGATAAAGTGTTTCTAAAATCATGGGATATTCACAGGAGTTGGAAAGAAAGGCTGGGCCTGGTAATGTTGGGCTTTACTGGATCATGCAAAGCTGCACATGTATAATCATTTAATGACTGTGATAAATGATATGATTGTTAAATGTGATGATTGTTTGGTAATTGGATATTATTGTTGTTCAGTCGTAACAGGAATCATGAGAAACGATGTTTGGGGGAGATTACAAGAATCCATGGTTGGATGAGATCAATGTATACAATAGAAGAATATGAGTTTAATAATTAATATGTAGTTATATAATGATAAGGGTAAAAAACATGTTCATCCTGAACCCATGTCTGAGTTAGATTTGGGTCAGTACCCCTGACATCCAGAGTTCTTCAATAAAAGCACCTGCATATAATAATTATGTGATTATGTGTTTCTGAATGCTAACACGGAGAGAGAGGCCCTGCTCCAGGCTGGAGCAGCCTGTCCTTGGAGCACTGCACCCGTGGAAGAGTGACCCACGCTGCAACAGGTTGGGGAGGACAGTCTGCCCGTGGGATGGACTCACAATGCAGAAGTTCATGGAGTTTAATAATAAATGTAATTGGTATCTCTTAGAGCTTGTTTTGCCCGTCATGGTATTTGATGAGTGATGTCTCCTGCTCTGTATCTCAACCCATTAATCCTTTGTTAAATTTTCTCTCCCCAGTCCAGCTGCAGAGGAGTGAGTGAGGGACTTTGGTGGCTGGCTGGTTTGTGGCCAGCACCAACCCATTACAGTTATGCGTCCAGTACTGTCAGCAGTCAACAATTTTCAGTTTTTATTTACCAGGAAGTAATAGATGTTTGTGTAATTTTAATGTGTCACTGTCTTTTATTTAAGGTTAATATCTGATTAACCTTAAATAATTTACCTCACATCCTTGAAAACACAAAGAAAACAGCATACACATTTGATAATGTTTTTTTTCTCCCTGCTTCATCTTTATTTAAGATTTTCATGAATTGACAGTGCAGAGCAGACTGACTCAAGAAGTGCATGCTTAGGTATATTGAAAACATTTAGTTTACTTTTTTTAATGATGCATATCTATTTATGAGTTGCAGTTTTCTAGAAAATAGGTAATACTTCTAAAGGAGAATTAATTTGAATTAAATTAATGTAATGAGCAAAGTGCACACCAGTGAGAAAATACCAAGTTAAATATCAAAACTCAATTTTTGTGTAATTCTGTCACTTTCAATGTGCAGTAGATGGAATTTGAGTCTATTGTTTGAATGCTAGGGTAATGGTTTATTTTAACTTCAAGCAGGGCTGGATCAGTACGAATACATTGGAAAGAGGTGTGCCAAAGGCTGTTCAGTACATGTAGTATGATGCTAGGGTAAGACTTTGTTCTTAACCTGTTCTATGGCTTGAATTCTTCCCCAGGCCTAGAATTTAGTATGTAGTAGGAATTTTTTGCAAAATTAATTTGTTCATGTAAGACATGATATCAGTAGTAGACATAGCAAAAACAATTTTGCAAGTTCCACCTAAAATCCTAACAATTGTGATTGAAAAGCATAGAGTGCTGTTAGGTCTGCTCTTAAATTATGTGAACAATGTATGCTCCTGACTATTGGGATTTACTGGTTTTGAATACTTAGAATGATAACAGGTAATAATGAGGAGCAGTTCATGCAAACTTCAAACTTTTGGTTTCCTTGCTACTTAAATAGTTTTGTTTTTTATTTTGTTTGTGATAATAGCCCTAAAATGTCCTTTGTCTTTTAGAAAATTAGAAAATTTAGAAAAATTTAGAGAATTCTTTTAATTGTGTGACTTAATCAGGCAATATCACTTAGATTTCACACAGAATTAATTTTTGGGAATGGGGATGGTGGGGAGGCCTATCTCGGAGCCTCCTTATTCTGTAAACCAGTATTGCTTGGAGTTGAAGGAGCACATTCCTCTTGGCAGCATAGTTTTCTATGGCTTGAAAACCACTAACCTGGACATCAAACATACTCTTAGTTCTTACTGCCGATATTCATGTTTATAGTATGTATCCATTTCAGTGCTTTAAAGTTGGATGTGTGGCTAGCAGAAGCATAGGAAAATGTTAGATTGAAACAGTGATTAGCTGGATCTAAAGTGGAGAGAGATGGATTTGATGGTTGGACTTTTAAGTGGATGAGAATTTGGTTGGTTGTTTGCATCTGGAGGGTAATGGTCATGGGCTCAATGTCCAGATGGGAGATCAGAGATATGTGAGCAGTGTCCCTCAGGAATCCACACTGGAGCCAGTCCCATTCAGTATCTTCATCAGTCACATGGACAATGGGATCAGTTGCATCCACAGCAGGTTTGCAGATGACACTAAGTCAAGTTGTGCAGCTGACACACCTGAAAGGTGGGATGCCATTTAGAGGGACCTGGACAGACTTGGAGAGGGCACCATGATGTTTAACAAGACCAAGTGCAAGGTGCTGCACCTGGGTCAAACAGCACAGGCTGGGATGGGCAGATCACAGCAGCCCTGCCCAGAAGGACTTGGGGGTGCTGGGGATGAGAGGCAGGACATGACCCAGCCATGGGCACTCCCAGCCCAAAAAGCCAGAGCAGTGTGGGCAGCAGAGCCAGGGAGGGGATTCTGCCCCTCTGCTCTGCTGAGACCCCACCTGCAGTGCTGCATCAGCTCTGGGGTACCCAGCATGGGAAGGGCATGGAGATTTTAGAGTAGTCCTGAGGGGGCCATGAAAATGATCGGAAAATTGTAACATCTCACCTCTGAAAACAGGCTTAGAGACTAGGGGTTACTCAGCCTGGGGAAGAGATGGCTCCAGGGGTACATTATTATGGCTTTTGGCACTTGCAGGGAGCGGGTAAGAAAGATGGGGACAAACATTTTGGTAGGCCCTGTTGCAATAGGACAAGGGATAATGGTTAAAATGTAAAGGGTAGATGTAGACTAGACATATGGAAGTTCTTTAAAATGGGGCTGGTGAAATGTTGGAACAGGTTGCCTAGAATGGTAATATCTCCATGTCTGTGAGCATTCAATGTACCAGGTTGGATGAGGCTCTGAACAACCTGATCTAGTTGAAGGAGTACTCTGCTTATTGCAAGGTATTTTACTAGATGATCTTTAAAGGTCCCTTCCAACCCAATTTGTTTTATGTATCTGTATCTTACAGCAATTTGATGCGTTTCAATGTTTACTATTAATCTTTTCTTCCAAGTGAATTTGCCAAGGTAGATATGGAAACAAATGGGAGATACTGTCTACACAAATGGAAATGGAATGAAAATATGAAAACACAAATGCCATTTATGGTCTTGATGTCTAAGAATAGTAAAATGAAATTTGGAAGACTTACATGACTGATGAGCTGTATTTTAAGCTCCACTGGATTTCCCACCTCTGCATTGAAAGCTAATATTTGTTCAGGTGACAAACTTGCCAGACTTATCTGTTCTTTGTGACTGCTAGTTTTTGTTGTGAAAAATACTATTTTTTTCCCATTTAATGAGATTTTTTTTACATTATACAGTAAAGTAAAAAAAGTTCTTCAGTACTGACATAACTAAGTTACAGAGGAGCTAGAAAAAGATACTGTTATTGCCAGTGTAGTGCTTGTTGTTAATTTTATGATTTTATTTAATTACAATATTAATATAAAGCTTTATTTTTTTTTTTTTTTACTTTTGAGCTAGGCTGCAGTTTGAATAAAATAGGAAAAAAAGTTCCAGGTAAGAGTTTGTAGTGGTCTCTTGTGCTAGTGAATGTTTAAAATGCTTTACAGCAGTGTCAAGCACACATATTTTTGTTCTACAAATTATAAAGTAATTTATTTATATGAAAATATAATTATTTTTCTAGCAGTGCATTATCTTGTGCTCCAGAATCTACTATTTTGAAGTATTAAGATGGAATGTAATAAACTGGAATACTTGAAATGGTTAATTGCACATTGTATTGGAGAGGATGTAGTACTGGATGTCGTGTTATGAGAAAGGACATTAATCTGCTTATATGGGAAAGGGAGCATTTATTGCACATGGCATTATCCTTGACTTGTAGGTCATTTGGAAATAACCAGTTTGAGTTGTCTTTGAAATATAGTTAATAAATTACCAAAGCAGATAGTTACCGACAAAAAGCCTGTCTGTTACTATTCTTTTAATGTACTTTTCATATGGAACATTCTTGCAGCTTTTTGTTGCAACTAAGGAATACCTCCTTACCCCCAAATATTCTTGTGGCTCAGAAGCATAGTGTATAACCAGAAGAGAGGCAATGCCACCAGAATTAGACTGGGATTCAAAAAGAATAGTGAATTCAAACTTCCCTGTCCTGTGTTCAAACATCTGAATTACATGGGAAAAATGGAGAGATGATCTAGTTGGTAATTTTGCTGCTTTTACAAGGCTTCAACTGAACATTTCCCAACAAAGACAGTGATATCTTCCCTGGAGTAATTCTGTCAATGAGTAAAACATTTTATTACTAATGCATTACTAGATCATACATTCTAAATTCTTGAGAGTATTTCAACAAATAGGCTTTAAAACCGTGTTGCTAGAATTTACTATGTTGTATTGTTGAAGTTGTTCAAGGCTGAGTAGCTAATGATGTGAAAACTTTTGAAAAATACTGAAATCCTTAGATTTTAGAAAATACTGAAATCCTTATCTTCTAACATTATGATTAAGCCATGTAGAGTGTTTAAAATATAAGAAGCTGAAGAAAACTTACAAAAATGACAATCAGCGATAACTGGTCCATATTTGATGGGGTCAGTTACCTCACAAATAGGGATGTAGACAGAGCAGAGGCATTTAATGCCTTCTTCACTTCTGTCTTTGACACAGCTCATAGGCTGTGGATGCACAGAGGTCTCTCCAAGAAGGTCATGACTAGAGGGACAATGAACTCTCCAGCTGACTCTGAACTTGTCTGAGGCTTCTTCAACTGGACATGCATGAATCTATGGGCCCTAATGAGATTCATCCTGAAACAAGTGGCTGATGTTATTGCAGGATCTCTCTCCCATATACTCAACCACCTTCGGAGTCTGGAAAGTCCCAGTCTACTTCAAGTGGCAAATATTGTCCCAGTTTTCAAGAAAGGTGAGAAGAAATGTTGGTAATTACTATCCATCTCACTGCACTGCTTGGTAGAACTATGGTTAAGGTAATCCAGGAGTTACTGAAAAACAATGGTCAGCAAAGGCTCATGAGGGGAAGGTCCTCCTTGACAAATTTAATTCCCCTTTATGTCAAGCTCAACCATCCAGTTAATGATAGAAAGCCAATGGATTTGGACTATAATTTCATAAATTCACTTGGGGAAGTTTCTCCAAGCTGTGACACTTGGGGAACAGGGTGGAGTTAGAAGAGGAGGAGTAGGAAGAGTAGTAGTAAACAAGCACTAAGTAGTAGTAATACTACTAAGCTCAAGAAAACACCTCACTGCCTCCTTGCTGATGATCAAATTTTGTAAAATTAGTTTGTGTGTGTTGAAAGTTAAGCATTCATCCGAACATTCTGATCCTTATTAATTAAGGTAGTAGTTATCAAATAAGATTCTTTCTCTTCAGCTGTTTTCAATAGCCAATATATTCAAGTAGAAATTATTCAGCACATTGTGAAAAATGAAGTAATATTACATAATGACATAGAAGCCCTAGCAACAATAATTTGATTGATGATTGGATGTTTTATGAATCAGAAGACAGTCTCTGCAGTGTATATTTTTTTTTCCTTTGTTACTTGAATGTGATTTATAAAAGCTTACTCGTCTTAAGTTTTGCTAGATACATAGTCCCAATACATACAAAAAGCTTGCCTAAGTCCTTATTTGCACGATAGAAATGCGGGAGGTGGTTTCCTCTGGAACTGAGGCCTGACAGTATCTTATAATAATATTACATTGTTATGTTGGAAACTATGTAAATTAACCTTTAGATAATAATTCTTCTATCTTTTTCAGTTGTCAGTATTTGGCATTGACATCCTAAATTTACAGCTGCTATAGATGTGCTTATATTTGTATTATTTTCTAGGATAGCATGCACGTGGATATAGCTTGCTGTATTCTGTGGTGAGTGAATGTAGCAACTGAAGTAAAGTAATCCTTATGTATGCTTCCAGTAAAGTATACTGGGGCTGGATGTAGAGGAAAGGTGGTATAAGATGGTTGCAAGCCATTCCTAACCTGGCTGCACCCCATCAACCTGTACCTCTTTTCCTTCTGGTAAGTTTGACTTTCCAAAGACCTGATCACCCCATAACCCATCGGGTTCTTTCTGTAATTTTGGAGTTGTGGACTTTTGTCCCTACTTCCTTGTAAAGATGATCTTTATGTGAACAGCCACACAAAGCAAAAACAATGAAAAGGTTCAAATTTTAGAAATGAATGCACACCTATGTAAAGACATTAATTTCTTTCTGAAAGACACAGGATGGTAATGGGGTTTTACTGGCTTCTTTCTCTCCTTTAGGGTTTTCAGAAGTGACTCACTTTTCCACAGAAATGAGAGGGGAACATGTCTTTGAGGCAAAAATATTCATATGAATGAGTCAGATGAGTCAGGAACGTTCTGCTCCTCTTTCAGATGAAAACACAAAACACTTTGCTTCAATGGCAACCTTTTTATACCCTTTTGACGAAAAGGTGGGAGGGAGGTCCCTCACCCCTGTCCCACTGATTGAGTACTTAGGGATTTAAGAGTCTCTTCCCATCACTTACCCTTCTTTTCTCTCCCCTTTCACCTTTCTCCTTTTTTGGTTCAGCATTTTGGTTCAACATTGCTTCTTTATTGGTTCCCAACAGCACTTAACAGGTACAATGAACAGATCAAATAAACCATACCTAAACCATAGGTAACAACAAGTAGAAGCCAGAATTAACACTTTTCCTTCGTTTACCCTGAAGCTCTTTTGGGCTGAAGCAAAATCCTATTTCATCTTGCACAGGGAGGTATCTTTTCGACCTTTGCTCTGTTGCAGCAGTCTAATTTGCTTAATTTTAATCTAATGCTGCTGTTACAAAGAAATCATGATGTCCATCTATAACAAACAGGTTATGAATTAAGTTACAGCGCAGCAAGAGGAAACTTGCTCAGTCTCTACCCCCAGTCTGGTACTCTTCAGGGTAGTGAAGATTTCAGGTAGTGAAGTTCATCTTAGCCAGTGAAACAGGTTGGCAGAAAAGCCTTGAGGAGTCTACATTAGATAGTTTTAAGAGCAGCTGAAGTTACATATCATGTATACTTGGCAGCTGAGAAGCTGAGATGTGGCGTGGTTTGTCAGGATCCGTGCTCTATGCAACACGAAACACGCGTGGAAGGGCCGGGCAGCAGGCTGACCGAGCAGCCCGTTGCGTGGGCAGCTCCCAGCCCAGCGCGGGTGGATGCGGGAGCGCGGAGCGGAGCGCTCCAGACGCCGAACGGGAGCGCACATCCTGCGCTCCACGGCAGCGCGCAGCGCTCCCGCCCCGGGGGCTCCCCCAGCGGGGCCGGGGCCGTGCACGAGTCCATTCCCCGTCCCGTCGAGCTGCCTCGGGGCCCTGCTCCCCGGGAGCCTGCCAGCGCCGGGGCCCGCCACAAAGCGCCTCTGTTACCCGTCCGGCGGGGCGGCGCGGCGGGGCGGCGCGTCCGCGGGCCGGGCGCGGCTCGGCAGCAGCGCCTCCGTGCCCGGCGGCGGCGGAGCTGGCCCGGGACGCTGGCTAGGTAAGGCGCCGCAGCACCCGCTGCCCGGCAGCCCGGGCGGGGAGCGGAGGCTTGTCCCGAGCCTCCGCCGGCCGAGCGCCGAGGAGCCGCGGCGATGTTCCGCCGATGGGACCGCGTCCGTCCGCTGGCGGTCGCGCAAAGCCTTTGCGTGCGCTGTCTTTCGCCTTCAGAGCCCCAAAAGGCGGAGGGGTTTTTGAGTGGGGCTTTGTTGTAGTTTTGTTGTTCTTATTTGTTAATATATTTTGTTGTTTGTTTTCCTGTTTTTGAGTTCACTACTTTGCCATAAGAGCTACAACTTTCCCCCCCCGCTAGTTTTTGCCCCAGTGGGGACAAGATATTTGGTCTTGATCATAAAGGTGCCTTCTTATACAGAGCAGAAGACGCTTTTAACTACGTTACTCTTAACTTTTTTAATATACAAAAATGGAAATGAGAGCTTTTCTAATGGTAAAATAATGAAAAACACGTTTCAAAGCAGTTCTTGGTAGAATTTTGCTAGAACATTGCTGTGCTCAGCTTAGAGATATGCCAGGCTCTAAAATGCCTTCGTTTTTATGGACTTAACTCCTGCTTCTGTATCTGATCCTGTACAAAAATGAATTAAGTTATTCTCATAAATCTTTTAAGGCACACAGATGTGACTGAAAATCTACTAGATGTTATATTTTACAGAAGTAATTTACTATTTTCTGCACATTATAGAAATAGGATACCGGGGGCATTTTACTAAGAGGGACTTTTCCACATAAGTAAAGATGGAACTGTGTTCTGTTTGGTACGAAGAATTGACAGGACAACATCTTGTGGAAATATTAGACTACTTAAATGCTTTTGTTTTTCCACATTTGGCTTGAATATTAACTGAAACAATGAAAGTGATTGTGTAGGTGTATCTTGATAATAGGCAACTCACCTGGCCTTCTCAGTTAACTTGCAAATTAGACATTTGCCAATGATTTATGGAATTTTCAAAAACGTATAGATTTTCCTAATAGTTGAGTTGTATCTTTCAGGCTTAGCATTATGAAGACAAGCAGATACTGCCAAACTACATTAATAGTTAAAAGAGGGCTATAAGGTGGAATAGTTGCCCTTCTCAATGGAAGCTGCTGCTTTGATGATTAGAATTACATTTCATAAATTTTGGTATAAAATTTTTTTTCTAGTTCTTAGTGTAGAGCTTATTGCACAGTTCTAGCTGTCCATGAAAGTGGAATACCAGTTATAAAAGTATATTTAAATACAGAGAATATCTTTTTGCTTTGTTAATTATAGCGGTTTGGTGGATGATAAAGCCTGAGGGATGATGAAGCTAGAACTAGAGCTGTCATTTGAATGCATTTGTAGAACCAAAAGTTTTTGGTCCATTTCTTTAATTTCTTTGCTACCTTGTACAGCTGTGCTGCATGAACTCTTTAAAGGGTTTGCTGTTGCTGTGATCCCATGGGTTCACAGTGCCCAAACTAGGGAGTAGTAAATGGTAAAGCCATTAAAAATTTCAGTATTAGAAAGCTACTGCCTCTGTCAAAATGGGTGTTAAAAATAGTGAGGTAAGAGTCATGCCCCACAAGGTTAACAAACATGTTTCATTTGTTTGAGTAACCTTAGTAATAAATTTGATTTTATTTTTCAGTAATGTATAACCCACATTTCACATTTTTTAGGTTTCTAAACTCTAGGGCCCCATTTTAATTTTAGTTGAAATGAAAATGCTGCATTAAGAAAGATAATACAGGAATACATAAAGAATGTATTTTGCCAACCTCAATAGCAGGCTTCTGTCAGAAGAGAAATTTTTTCCGTGTTTTAAAACCCAAGACTGTTCTGGAAAGGTGAAGAAGTGTGATCATTTTTGGAGACTCTTAAATTCCCTTCTAAGGATCACAAAATTGCTGCACTTTTAACAAATTAATTTGTATATATTTTGGTATTTCAATAGCCCTGAATGGGTGATTTTTTTTTTTTAATAAGATATAAGTTTCTGTTTGTGTCAGATTTTTGAAGAGTGACATTTTAAAAGGTGGTTAGCTGCATTTATTCTGTTCAGTTGCCTTCAAAAGTGGCTAATGTCTGGTGAAGTAATCAGCACTAGTGCAAACTGCTTAATGATAAAAGTGATAGGGAAAGGTTTATTTCATCTCTCAGTTTGCATAGTGTTATAAGGCAGTAAATGAATGTGCTTGTGAAGCTGTGAGCTGAGGGTTCTGCTTTGTCCCCTCCCTATCCCCCAGTGCTCTAGATGTTCGGGAGACTCCAGTGAAAAAATGAAAAAACCTTGGCTGTGAAGTTAAATCTCTGGTTTTGGAAATGTAGTATTTATTATGCATGTATTTTCATGCATGCATAATAAGTATTTGTTAATTTTTTCCCCTATCATTTATTTTGTGCAAGATCTTTTGGTCAGATCCAGAAAAAAGATCTGTACTTAAAAGAATGTTCTGTACCACATTTGACCTGATGGCTGTGCAGTGTAGTTCCTGGTGCTGGGGTAGCTGTAAGTGAACCTTTGGTGCTCCAACATAACGTAACTCAGATGGAATCTATAAATTCAGGACCACAGGTTAGTTCTGTTGAAGTGCTTTTGCTGTGGGAGCTGTGGGATGTTATTAAGGGGCACTGGCTTGTCTGTGAACACCATACTGAAGTCTCACAGGTTTAGAAGAGTATTAAGATCTGAGAAATATTAACAGACTATTTGCATGGTCAAAAATAATAAAATGGTGGCAATGGTTAGTTACACAGTCAACAAGCAGAAAAGAACTCAGTAGAAAACCTCTTGATCTGCATGTGCTGCTAGACTTCCACAAGACATTTTGTGAAGACAGATGCGTTGGATTTTAAAGCATTACAAATGATGCTCTCTGGGGATTCCTGCCTGCCTTCCAGTGGCCTCTGGGTGGGATGCATCCTTGCTTTACTGTTGTTTTGGTTAACCACAAACAGTGATTTAATGTGCCTGTCTTGATATAGTTAGTGGTAATAAGACTAATTCTCACTGTTTTATAGGTACGAGTTTTAGTGTGACCATTTAGGGTTTATTTACATAGTATGATATTTTTGGCATTCAGTCAGTTGCTTTGCTGTTATGAGGCAGCAGGTCTGTGGCACAGAGGTGAGGGATTGTGATCTGAAAGGAGAATGTAGCAGAGTACAAGCAAAGACCTTATGTTTTGTTAGCTTTAAATTGATATATGGGAGTATGAAATTCATGGTTTATGCCACTGCTCACGCTTTTCATCTGTCTGTAGGGCACAGTTTTTTTGCACAAACTGTGATCTGGTGCAGCTCAATGAGCTGTGGGAGGCTTGCTGGGGCAGCCACAGAGCAGGAAGTTCAGTGAAGTTTGTACAAGTGACTGCTGGATTGCAGAGCGGCAGCAAAGCCAGAGTCCTGTCTTCACCTTCTCAGTCTCTTTCTTCCACTGTGATATGATTTATTTGCAGGGAAGAGGAGAGAGTCAAGTCTCTGGTTGTGAGCTAGGTTGCTGTAGGACCAGAAAGTGCCCTTCTGTGTTTAGGAAAATGTTGATTATAGACAGTAATTGCTAGGATAACCAATAGTAGTCACAGTGTTGGCTGGAGGGTCACCTTGTGAACTGGTAGAAATGTCTTTCTGCTGATACTTAAATAATGCTTCCCCTTATCTAATTTCTTGTACAAAGAAAATGTAAATGTAAATGTACTCTGTGTGCAGAGTAAAAATGTTTGATAACTGACATCCTGAAGTGCAGTTAAGTAAATAATGGATGTATTTATATTCCATTGGTTTCTTTTCTTATTGTGGTTCTTCTAACATATCATAACAGTTGGGGACTACATGCTGTGAAATGCTTAAATTTATAATGTTGAAAAAATTTGAATATATGACAGTTCCATAATTGACAACCAGTAAATAAAATATTTCGTGAAGAATATCAGAATTATATATTTAAACTATGGCTGAAACCTCTGCTGCAGTTTGCATCAGATTACAATATATGATTCTGCTAAACTGGATATTGAGAAGGGGTTTTTTTTGTGTATATAGATGAATTCTGCTACTGCTGTCACTGGCAGCATGGGCAATGCCTGAAACCAGACCTGTTTGGTAGATGCCTGTCATGCTGGTTTCTGTGTCAGAGGCACAGATGTCAGAGGAGGGGATCAGGTGTTGCTCTGTGAAATTATGTGCATTCATGATGTTGAGAGCTTCACCCTCCCCTTGTTGTGTGAGATAGGACTCTGCCTTAGCCCTGGAGAGGATTTGTCTGCGTGGCACCTTGTGTGCACTGGGGGCCTGGCCTTTTGTGGACCTGGGCAGTTCTTTGCTGTACAGAGGAGGGGAATGGTGAGTAGTAAGCTGCATGTGATGGTGTCTCTTTCAGTCCTTTGATCTGAAATGGAGGTTGCACAAGCACTGCGCTGTAGCCAGAGCTGAGTATTTCCTCCCTACGTGCATCCTCTTCCTGCCTCTCCCAGTCACTTCCAGAAGCCAGGCTGAGTTACTGTAAGCCCCAGACAGAGGAAAGACGTGAGCCATTCATGTGAAAGTTTTTCTAAACAACCAGCATTCTTCAGAGTGTGAGAAAAGCAAAGGAAGCCAGTTAGTGCTGTGTGTTTATATTTATTGATTCTTCTGCAGAAAGCAACGAGTACCATTAGGTACTCCTTTGCATCCAGGAACCTATTGTAAGCTGGTTTGTCAGGCAAGTACACAGGAAGTACTGATACTCTTTCAGCATGGTTCTAGTCAATGCTGTATGAAAAACCTTGGTTGGTTCTAATGAGCTTATTCATCCACTCAGGATTCATGCTGAGCTGGGTACTTAGTATTTCCGCTTGCTCAGGCTCCCAGGGGATCCACAGTGTGATGCAAGCAAAGGGTGGAGGGAAGCCAGAATGGCACCATCCCTTCAGTGAGTTTTGTTTGTATTTGCCAATACAAAACAAGTTTGTTGTGCTGGTGATGCAATTTTTATCCTCCAGAGGAAGTGCTAAGTTATGTTTTCTTGCTCACACTTTCTGTAGAATAGGTAGATTAGATTGGATACCTGCCTGTCTTGTCCTTGCAGAGGAGGTGGATGTTGAGATACATCTCTCAAGGCTTTGGAGGTCAGAATAATCATTTGACAAAAGCATCCAAGAGTAGTTCTTACTTGCTTGGCATGGTATAATGATTGGAATATACTCATGTTTTCTTGCAGTGGAGATGGTGGATTTTAGTTTGGATGTGTTCCTTTAAAGACTGAGAACCATTGTAGGTGGAGGAGTTTTATACATTGGAATAGAGCAATGGTGTCAGATGGCTGACTGATGTGTCTCTTGTTTCAGCCATGAAGTGATGCCCACTTCAGAAGAGCAGCAGTAATTGTGAGGTCTGGGATAGATGTTAATATGTGTCCTCTATTCTGTCAGTTAACACTTGTGAAAGGCTCTACCTTAAACTACTCCTTGTGGGGCTAATGTTACTGTTTCTTAACTTTTAACCCTATTTTCTTCTGTACCAACAGGGCTGTGCTTCCTGTGCTGCTGCTCTTAAGGTTGGGCTCAAGATGCTGTTGCTGGAAACTGCAGAGCTTTGTCTGTTGAAGTGAAACATCTTGGAGTCAGCTGCAGGATACCTCCTTTCTGCACAAAAAATAAGAAACCCCTCTGTCTGAATCTCACTGCTGAATAGGTTGGCTGGATTATGGTTTGCCTTGATATCTTCTTACAGAATGAAAGGTTTGGATGTTTTTGGCTGAATCTTTGTGACCAGTGATTTTGTAAAGGATTTTACCTTATTTTAGAACTGGAGGAATGTGTGGATTTCTGAATATACTTGAATTGAGTGGCAACAGAAGATGAGAATTAACAAATTTGAGGTTTAAAATGACTATATGCATGGATGGTGGGTGGGTAATCTTTGGCTTCAATTTAAGCCATGCATTTAATTTCTGCATTTGTAGGCAGGGAACCTCTCAAATCCTATCTGACTCATACAGTGCTGTATATATACATTAATATGCAATGAGCTGCACAAATGTGCTGTTTTTGGAAACTGTTCAGCTGTAAAAACAACACATCTGAGCTGAGACAGCACTCTCTTAAGACAGGCTTCTTTTTTCGTAGCCTGTTTCAGCAAGATGAAGAAGACTTGTGCATAGTTGTTGAGCCCACCTTGCTGCTTGTAAAGGTATTGCTTCTGGCATACTTTTCTCATTTGAAAGGAATACTACTTTTAGACTGTGAATTTTGAGGGTGAAGTGAATCTCAAAGAGAATTATGGAAATCAGAGTTGATGTGATGACTGTCGTGTTAGATCTGGTGATGACTTGTCCCAGTTGTTTACTATTTATGGTAGTTAAGGCAGCCTCTCTTGGGGATGACTTCTATGAAGTTGCTTAGAAAAATCAACACCAGACACTTAGAGTATTGGTGGGGAGTAAAAGTTGCTACAATGCAGTTCAAGTTCAATTTTTTACTTCTAGAGATAAATGCTGAAATTCCCACTACTTAATTGGCTGCAGGTAGGAGTTTGTCAGCAGCTGGGCTCAGCTTGACCTGTTTTGTTCACTGTTTCTATTATCTGAAATGCATGCAACATGTTAACTAATACCAGCCACCCTCCTCCAGCTTTACATAGGCATTATTTCAGCAGTGTTTTCTCATTCTGGGGAGATTTGGGCATTTGATAAGCTTAATATCCTTTCCCCGTTCCCCCCCAGTTCTGGAAGATGCTGACCTAGTTTGCAGACATGAATTGCACATTATATCAAGGCCTCATCATGGGTGTGTAATAATTCCACTGATTTATTCTGTTTGTAGATGCTGTGACAATGGAGTTAAACTGCTCTGAAGTACCTCTTTATGTAAGTCCTACAACATTAGGTTTCTGCCTGGAGAGTTTTTGGTGGTTTTTTTTTTGTTGTTGTTGTTGTTGTGTTGTTTTTTTTTTTTTTTTTCTGGGTAATAGCTCATTCAAAACCTGGATGAATGAACTAAAATCCATTCTCTGGTTTTCTGAGACTGCAGGCTGTTGAATGTTGCTGTCTGATGAGGCATGTGTGAAAGGAATAGCTTCCAGTAGTGCAGCTCAGCTCTCTGAAGGAAGTTTTAAATTATTTCCCCTTTGTGATAATTATTTTGTTCTCCTTTAGTATTCTCAATTGCAGTTTTCAAAAGCAGTTTTACTGCCTGTGAAGAGACACCCCTCATTCACTTTCCTACAATTTTTAGTTGTTTTTTTCCCTTACAAAATTCCAATCTACCATTCTGTCAGTTTCCACAAAGCAGGAAATTTTGTGTTACATAAAAACATAAGTTGAAATTTATAACTGAATGGATATTTTTTCTGCAAAACCCAAAATAATTGCTTAAAACAGATGTACTCCAAGTTAAAAACAAGTAGTAACATGAGTGAAGACATACATTAGATAAATTTATTATGTACCTTCAAGGGGATGTGATTGTGAGTATTAAAACTTGGGAACTCTAACAATTGTTATTTAAAAAGTAATTGTGTTTTTTATACCTGTTCTGCTTTGCAATGAGGGTAGCAGGAGTATATTGGTGATGCCTAGTGGGAAAATGAGAGAACACTGAATGGTTTTCAAAATGGGGTTAAAGATGAAACAAAGACAGAAACAAAACAATTATCTGTTTATTGTTGTGAGATGGGGATGGAAAAGAAATAACATAAATAATCTGTACCCTGAAGTATTGAAGGAACATATGATTGGTAATGCACCGACATGATTTTTCATTGTATTTGTCAGCTTCAGACTTGGAATCTCAGGCTTGCAAAAATTAGATGCAGTATCTTTAAAGGCATCAGGAGAAAAGTATTTTTGAGGCCTGCTCATGTGATGTTTATTGTGTGGTACAAGGCTTTAAAAACAAATGTTTACAGGAAAAGTAATAAGGGACATAGTGATATCTGATCTGACTGGTCTGGTATCTTCCTATAATAAGGTAACTGACCACTTTGCAAAGGGCAGTGCAGTGGTTTTAATTCAGGTTGCTGAAAATGAAACATTTGATACTGTGTCTTGCAGGAAATTCTTATGGATGATAAACAAGCAGAAGATTAATATAAAGAGATAAAGATATATGGGTACTGCAAGAACTCTTAGAATAGAGAGAAAGGTATTACAAATGAAAGTCCTTAGGTGTCAGACCTAAGGCTACTTTCGTACTTTGATTATAACCCTATGAGTCAGATGTAGGCTTGCAAAATATATGTAAATTTATTGACATAATAGTTTTGGGAGATTCCGAGAAGAATTCAGTAATTATATGGGAAGATTGAGAATTTTCCCACCTGTTATTTATGCCAGTATAAAGTGGAAAGAATGGTAAAACTGTGCATTTGAAGACTAATAATGGTACATCTCTTATGAACAAGGGACTCACCAGAGAAAGGCTTGGAGTGTATTAGTCACTTGTTGTGTGGTGGATGGGAAAACGTGATTTTAGTTGAGAACATTCATCCCAAGCTTTGCACAAGTGAGAGTCTGTACCAGATCTAAGCTTTGCTGGTTGTCATCCTGTGCTTTGGTAAATTTCCAGTTGTGTTCTTCAGCCTCTCACCAACCCAAGTGGATAAATCCCAGAGGGGACTCATAACTTGCTAGAAACCCAGAGAGAGCAGTTTGAATTGTCACCAACTCATTTTCTTGTGGGGGCAGCAGATGGAGATGGTGTCTTTCTTCTGGGTCCCCAGTGTCCTAACATGTCTGAGGTTAGTGGAGAAAAATGGACTACCAGGGACTTGCAGTGGGAGCATCTAGGATGAATCTTCCATAACCTGGGATTGTAGCAATTTCTTAACAGTCTCCCATATATATTTTATGTGTGGTTAAGATGGAAATTTTCTTTCAACCCACGTCTGAAACTTGGAGAAATCTCAGCAGACCTTATACTGATCATTTGAGGTTGATGTAGTTAATCTAATGAGTTGGTGCCTAAAGTGTTGCAGCTTCAGTCTTGCCCATTACAGTATTGTTCATAATCGGAGTGCCTTTGGGAAGATCAAAGTCCTGAAAAAGTCCTTGAGTGAGGGCAGTTATATTCTTTAGTTAGATCCATTATTTAATATGTTCTGGAAGCTCCTTCTAACTGCTTCTGCTTTATTTGTGTGACTGTTGGAAAACACAATCAAATCAGAATTTAAATTAAACATGAAAGCCCTTTCTGATTATTCAGTTCCTTTGTCAGTTTTCATTAAGCAGTTCTCTGACAAGCTGAGATTGTCTAAATGCCGTTCTGTCTCCATTGCCTGAATGCTGCTTTCATGTCCCATAAGCAGGGATAGAGAAAACAACTCTGGAAAAAAACTAAGGGAACGTGACAAATACTTGCAGTGCTGTGAATTCAGGTATTTCTTTAATGCATTCCAGTCCCTTCTAGAAGACCACAGTGGAACTCCAGGATACCATGTCGTGGTATTGCATGCTGTTCACATGCAACTTCAAAGATATCAGCACGTGGTTCTAACACATTGTTTTCCACAGGAAAAGTGGAAGAAATCAAAAGGTTAGGAATTAATCTCTTCTTTCCAGCTTCTGTGAAAGCACAGGCTTTGTTCATTGAGAGAGGGAGAAATCTGCTCTATGCTGGGTCCAAAATTGTATCCTTTTCACACTGTATGTAAACATGCTTATCATCTATATCCACAGGATTTTACCCTCTTCTTTGTGGTAAGAATGTCTGTTTTGAGAGGTTTGTGTTTCATGTCACATTATCTGAGAATAACTGCAGTTTTGTGTTTATAAGGCATATTTTTAAAGATTATATGCAGGGTACTTTATTGACTCACTGTATGTGTGCAGCTGTTAACACAGCTGGAGCATGTGTCCATACAGAGTGGCTACTTCAAACTGAATCATTTCATCATGAAGTGTGACACTGAATTACTGAATTTCTTGCTAAATCTAAAATAGTGTGTGTAATCTTGTTGGCCTAGTGATGGCTGCTTTGTTTTCTTACATGACAGGGAATGCTTTGTGAAAGCTCAAGGACCTTGCTGATTTAATATAATTTTTGTGAAATATAATTTAAAAATACTCTACCCAATTACTCCATTTTGAAAATGCACTGTTTAATGCACTTCTGTATTGAATTTTGGTGGCAGCAGTACATTAAAATCTAATTGCAACACACATTTATGACATGATTTAAAAAAATCTTTGAAGCACATTTCCTCAGTTAATTTAAGGAGCCTGTTTCTGGCTTCTAGATGGCAAATTACTGTTAACCATTCTATAAAATTACTCTTTTAAGTCAATTTAATTTTCATGATTAAGTAGTCAAGAATACACTGTCAGTTCATAGACATCTCTTTTTTCAATGCTAATAATGCATCATTTAAATATATATAGAACTTTATTGTAAGTAGCTTTTGCTGTCCTAAATTATACTTTTTAAAAACTGATACAAATGAAATTATATTTAGCCAATTCTATCTGTAAGAAGAGCAGCAAACTCTTAATTTCATTGTGTACTAAAGATAGTATGTGGAATAAGACCTTGCTATCTTCAGGCAGCCACTGATCTCATTGTAGATGGAAAAAAGGCTATTCATGAAAAATGGAAGATAAAAGCAAAATACTTGATGAAACACTCTTCAGATATTAAAGAATTTATGTATGGCAGTTGTTCCTCCTATTGTAAGCAGTTTTTAGTGTGGAGAAACAAATCTGGAAAATCATTCCTTCTTATTTAACGGTAGGTAACTGGGTTTTGTTAGTTTTAAGGAAATGTTACTGGTTACCAAATTTGATCTTTGACACTGGCAAAGAAATACATTACTGCCATGGGGCAAACATACTGTGGAAGTAGTGAGTTCCCAAGTAAATAAGTGTTCTCAGAAGTTTGTAACTTACTCTCTGCTGGGAGCCTTATAAATGTTTCCCATGGGAGTAGGAGAGATAAATAAATAAATGCTGAGCCACAGAGTATATTCCCAGCAGTTTCTTGAAGACACCAAAGGGACCTCATCTCCCCAGGAGATGGTGCTGCAGGTTGTGTATCTGTCTTTCCAAAGGAACTTTTGGATGTTAATCCTTCAGGAAGAGGCAGAAACACAGGCCCCTGCCTTTGAGACTCAAGATCTCATGGAAATGAAAACTTCCACTTGCTCTTGTGCTGCAAGGTGCTTACTATTCTCAAAATGTACATGCCTAAGGTATCACGTGCTCCTATGTACAACCACTGGAACTGGCTTAAAGTCTTCAAGGTTTAAGCTTAATTAACTTCTCTTGTGTTCTGTTATACAAACTCCCCCTCTTAAGGTCCCTGCTCTGATGTTTTTACCTGGGGACAGTTTTGTTTCTGACACTGTTACAGCTTCCTGGGTGAAGTGTATGTGTGAAGGAGAGAGAGAGGTGCTTAATGCTGATGTATGGAAGTATTCCTACAGGGAAGTTTTGGAGGGTTTCTCTGGCTGAGTGCGAAAGGCAGAGAGTAGGCTGTGGCACCAGGCTGCGCACAGCCCCAGTGTCTGAGGGCTTGGAGACTCTCAGCTTTGGATAAGCACAGGTCTTTGCCTGGGCTGGGTCTGCAAGGTGCCAAATGCTATTCCACCATGCTTTTGCATGATTTGAGAGGGAAGTGGCAGCAGGACTTTTGATTGTGAGTAATTGATTATCTCCCTTGCCAAGCTATCTGCCTTCCAGTTCCCCCATGCTGTAGTTGATGTTTGAAGAGGGGTGGAAAGAGATAATTTTCCTTGGTTGGATACAGCTTTTGTATTTGTTGCTCTTGCCAGGAATTCAGTGTCTTCTAGCCAGCTCTTTGTGGAAAGAAGATGATTTCTAGCCTGTCTTGTCTATTCTGTGCTTTCACGGTCTTTGCTCTTACAGTGGGTCTGGACATAATTCTGGGCCTATCTGTGTATTCAATGAAGCTGAAATGATTGCCTTACATAGTCTTCAAAACACACAAAAAAAGTGTGGTTTAAAATGTAAATGTGTATTGGCCTTTCAGCACGCCTTTGCTAATGCACAGAGCTGTGTTGGCCTGATCCAGCTCTGGCTGGAGTCAGGAGTAATTTGTTGTTATCTGCTCTGGAAGCCTGGTCAGGTTCATCATGGGAAGCCTGCATGGAGATGCACAAAAGAGTATGCACAGACTGGCCTCTGGGTGCAGGCTTGCTGCCAGAATCAGACTAAGAAAATGTATCTGAAAGAATGGGACCTATTTTAATATATATGAAAGAAAAGAACGGGTGTTTCAAAGGGTGTCCATCAGCAAGCAGATAATTTTTGTTCCACTGCTATATTAATTTTTTTCCCCTCAGTCCTTAAATTGAGATTTTTCTGGGCAGGGACTTTGTGCTTACATGTTTTTGAGTAGTGTCTGCAACAGTAAAGCCCTGATATTACATAGGACATGAGAATAATAACTAGTCTGATTTGTATATTTTAAATCAAGTCAACTGAAAGAGAGTACTCCTTTTCTTTTATTCAGCAGTTGCATGTCAGAAGGAAAATTAATTTTCTTATTGCAGAAATGTTCTGACCTATGTTAACAGCTCTTTCTTAAGCTTCCTAATTCCACTGTATTACTTTATACACGAACGTAAGTTGTTGTGTCCCTGGCAGCAAAACACTGAATTATATTTTCTATGATAGATGACTAAGAACGTTAATGTATGTTTTGGCAATTGGTTTAAATGTTTTTCTATTTCTTCTGCTTTCTCCCCTCTCCTTTCTGATAAAAACATTCCAGATATTTTTATTTTTATCCACTGCTTCCAGAATTAAAATATGTGCCATTTATTTATTTATTTATTACTTGTTTATGTTATGTTATTACCATATGGGACTCTGAATTTTTTTCTCCAACTTAGCTGTTGTCACAGTTTGATAATAAACTAAACACAGCTTTAAGACCAGTGGTGGCAAGGTAAGGAAAATCAAGTCAGTTTGATGTAAAGTACTGATTTCCGATAGACTTGTGCAGTGGTTCAGATTGTTTAAAACCATTGTAGATTAATTCTGCACAAACAGTCAGTTCCATGACTGTCATACTGCTGCTGACATAGAGCAGGCACAAAAAACACAAAGCCAGCAAAACCTCTGTATCATATGCTCTCACTGATGCCTTAGGATTTCAGCTTTTATATTTTTCATATATTTCTAATCTTGCAATTCTTTAGTGTATAAGTCTAAAATCCATATACAGTGTTAGCTACTGCCTTCCCATTTTGGTCAGACAAAACAATTCCTCTCCAGGTCTGGGAATCAACCTCATTGTCTCAGGCTCCAAGAAATATAAACAAAAGTGAGTTGTGGGGAACAAATTTGGGGTAAATGACTTAATTACCTGAAACTGTAATTGGAGGATTAACCCCCAAAATGCAAGTGGACTAGATGTATAAAAGTATGAAAACTTGTGACCTGTCATCCATTTTTTGGGTGTAGTCCCTGAGAAAGGTTTTTCTGCCCTAAATGTATCTGAGCGTCCTTCAACAAATATAACTGGTTTTGTTGCCTTAACTTTATCTAGCTTCTGTTTCTAGGTAGTCCCACAAAGCATCATCACTAATTCATCAAAAATGAGATTGTGTTCCCAGGACTGACATGGGTCAGGTTAGTGTGGCTGGATGTTGCTTATGGTGACATGGAAGTGGTGTTGCTGCCAGCTGTATCTTAAATGGAGTAAAAGACTGGTTGAGAGTGTTAACCAGAAGGAACAGGGGTTAAACAGAAGAAACTCCTCAGGACTGAACAGGACAATTTTTTTGTGGTAAGATAATGCCACAGAAAATAAAGACCTGGAAAGCATCTGGACATATTGCAGATGCACTGAATGAAAAGCATATGTCTCATACATGATTTTTAAAGTGGGTAATG
Organism: Lonchura striata; assembly: GCF_050655825.1. Classification (NCBI taxonomy): domain Eukaryota; kingdom Metazoa; phylum Chordata; class Aves; order Passeriformes; family Estrildidae; genus Lonchura; species Lonchura striata. The sequence continues at coordinate 72,995,870 of NC_140740.1, forward strand.
TTAGAGGCAACCTAACAGTGCATAGTAGCATAGAGACTTACAGACATATATATGTCATGACCAGTTACTTTGTTTCTTCTTTTTAGAGGAATTTTTTTTTTTTAAATTCAGTTGGATTCTAACTCCTTTTGCTGGAGGCAAATCTTGTAGTTCGCAACAAAACCCCTTGTTTTCCTGTCTGTGTCTCTGAAGAGAGTGAACCTTTGTTGAGGCTAGTAAGGAGGTAGAAGGTGTAACTCATTTTGAGACATCAGCTTTGGGTAAAAGCTAGTGTATGCAATTTCAGAAACTCCCAATACAGCAGGTGCGTTTCAGTGTGTCACTGAAAGGGGAGTATTGCAATAAGCTTGATTGAAAACCCGCAAGGTTAAGGGTGGTCTCCTATTAAACCCCAACAACATAAAACAATCCTCTATCTCTCTTCCCCTAATCAAGATCAAGGATTGTTACGCTGTTAAAGAAGCACGAAGTATGAACCAGGCACAGAAGGTGAGAGAGGCCAGACACGGATTGTTTGGCTGGGAGGAAGTTCACAGAGCTGTGTGTTAGGGGTGTTGTGAGTGTTGTTTGCAAGCAGGGTGGGGAAAATCCATCTCTGAGGAGTAAACGGGCAGCTTTTATCCTGCTGCAATGCAGGGGAGTCAGCTTATTAATTTGTCAGTACCTCCTCCATACTTCTTTATTTGGAGTGTACTTTTGTGGTCAGTTTGGATGTAACAGAGTGCTTAATTTTTTTCCAGTTTATGTGGGCTACTTAGTCAAAAAAGTGGCTGTAACTTCTACCAGTACTTACTTTTTCTTTTAAAAAGGCACTGCATCTGAACCAAAATGAGATGCTTTTTCATATCAAAAGAGAGAAGCTTATCTGTCTTCATCAGGAAATTTCTCTTTCAGTGCTTTTCTATTCAGGATTGTTCTGGGACCTTGCTAGAGGAATGCTTCAGATTTTGTTTTGGTGGTCACTGAACACCTCCTTTTCTCACTGTTTTGACAAGAACAGAGAGCTGCCTCAGCTGCTAGTCAGTGGACTTCCTGTGTGCTGTATTGCCTTAAGCACCTGTGGGGGTGATGCTTCTTACTTGTGCCTGGAGGTATCTGTGCAAATACATCCTCTGCATTTCTCAGAAACCTACCACGTACTGAAGAAATACCTACAGGTAGTTGATGCATAAAGCTGATTTGCATAAAGGTTTGGAGAACCTGCTGTGGTGCACTTCCCACACGTTGGCAGTGTCTTTTCCACAGGTTCGGGGGCTGAAGACTGGCCTTGCACAAGTAAGTGAGATTCTCTGGGTACTGGTGGAGTTTTGCAGTATGAATCAACAAACAACTGGCTCTTCTAGAAGCAACTCTGCATGCATATTTAATTTTTATAAAAGGGTATGTGTGGGCTTTTGGAAAATATGTAATATTAAATATAACTATCAACACATACTTGTCTCCAATTATGGATGTAGAATTATTCTTACTGCATTACTCTGGATAAAAAAAAAAAAAATCATACTCAGTTGCTTCTTCCCCTAAGTTATTAAATGGATGGAAGATCCACCCTGTTTTTGTTTTGGATATTTTTAGAAAACAGTTAGAAAGCTAATGCTTATAGAGAAATGTCCAGATTTTATATTTATTTATTTATTTATTGGTTTGTAACTTCTTTCCTTCCATGCATGCAGTTTCATTGTGTGCTGAATGCCATTGCATTCAATTCAGTTGGAGTGCATGCTTTCTTAAGCAAATCCATAACTGCACTTACTGCAATCTGTAGACAAGATCTATCTGGTGGGCACTATAATAACATTTGGAAAGCCATATTTATACCATTTTTCTTGCTATTAATATTTTGAATATGATTGATTTTTGTTCATTTAGAATTTTCCTACTGCTAAAATTTCCCTATTTTAGCATCTTTAGTGTAGAAGTGTTTGCAGTTGCAGGTGAGTTGCAGGCTGTTAAAACTGTATGGCTGCTACTGTTCTTGTAGCAGGCACAAGTAAAATATAAACATTTTCTGAAGTGAGTCTTGTCAAAAGTGAAAAAATATTTATGTGAAATTGCAGTGGTCAGTAGCAGCTGACATAGAGGAAAACATTCCTATTATTGCTGGCAATACTTGTAGATTTGTATTTACTTCAATGTGTTGACACTTGTCTTTTGGGAACAATTAAGCCATTGTTTTACCCCAGCTCATAAATATTTTTCTTACAGCATGTAATTACAAAGCTGGTATTTGTTTGCCCTGTTACATTTAGAGATGATATCCTTGAAAACTCTGGATAAAACATTACTTCTCATGCTGTTATGCTACCTGCTTAGTTTGGTAAGGAAATTTTTAGTGTACTTTAGAATGTGTTATTTTTATGGCAAAAAGCTGCTGCAAAAGTAGATTTACCCAGGCTATGTATACAAAGATAGAGAGCAATTGTTGAAGATAAGCACGTTGGGCTGGATCTGGAAGTGGTCTAAAGATCTTTTTGTGTTGCACCTGTTTTGCTGTGGCAGGTTCCTGGTGAGGAAGATGGTGGTTTTTAAAGTGGAAGAAGCTCAGTTCACATTAATGGCCAGTTATTTATTGAGGCATGAAGTGTCTTGCAGCAGACTAGGGATGAGGCAGAGTGGAAGTGCCATGGTCCTGAGTGTCTGGAGGTGGAAGCTCTCTCAAGTCTAGCCTTTTCTGCTTTCTACCCAGGACATGGGGTTCAGTGGACTCTGCTGCTGCACACCTTACATAGTCAGTTCTGAAGTGCCGTAGACAAACCAAGGGAAAATATATATTTGAAAAACCCAGTTGGTGACACTGAAAGAGTGCATCGATCTGTAAATCTTATTAAAAACACAAACCTTGCTAATCTCCCTGGTGCCAGTGCCAGCACAGTGTCTTCCCTGGTAAAAAAAGGTAGGCTTTACTTTATGGATCCCAGAGAGGTAAAAACTAACACTTCCTCAGTCACAGGTATAATGTTTTCAGAGTTGAGTTTATGTCTTGCTTAAGGTCCCTTTAACTGCAATGTCTTCTCCCCAGTTCTTGTGTAAAGTGCAATATCTTCTCCCCAATTCCTGTGTATGCTTTTCTGGTTTTTATTTGAAGGATTACAATGATAATCTTGGCTTTCATTAAATTAGTGTCAAAACTCCTCTTGGCTGCTTCTTGAGGGCTTCTCCCATTATATTTTCTGTTTTGTGGTACCTTTTTGAAGTCAAAGGTGTTGATGCAGCTGCCTAAAGTTCCCTGTTGTTACAGGTTTGAATGGTGTTTGAGAGATCTCCAGTTTCCATATGTTCCTGTGCTGGTTCTGTAGAGATTAATACCTTTTTTTAGCCATGCATGTGTAAATCTAAGTGAGATAGTGGCTGGTTGATCTAAGTAAATGCTCTTTGACTTAAAAATTTGTTTTCTCTACAAGTTCACCAGAATCAACACGGTGTGAGCTTGAGGCAAGGACCTTCCCTTACACCTACCTGAGAAACAAGCTGTGTCCAGGGGCTGTGTTTATTTGCTGAGATAGTGAAGTGACACATCCTTCCCCTTGCTTTGATTAAGTGGGGACCGAACTATCTGAGGTTCACATGGGCCCTGAAACATGCGTAAGCACACCTACTTGTAGAAACCAAGTTCTTTCCGTTATATTTTCCCAAGTCTATGAGGAAAGGAAACAGTTGGAAGAGAGGTTAGGCTGTTGTTTAAAGAATGAACCTATGAAAATAGTGTCAAAGATATCTAGCAACTGGATTGTCAAGAATCTGGCTCTTCTAGATCCAGGCTCTCACAGCTGCCTTGTATTCTGTATACTTGCCACTTTTCCAAAGATGAGATGCCAGTGTGACTTATCTCATTTGGGTTTTGGTATCTGGAAAATAAGCTTAAATTTTATATCTAGAAATGTAGAAGAAACAGTTGGGTTATGTTTCCAGTTTCAGCGTCTGGAACAAACTCAGACCAAACATCATTGTGTAGAAGGCCAGTGTTCTCATTTCAGGTGGTGTGTATACTGTAATCTATTTCTGTTGATTTTGCTCTTTTTTGCTGATATGTGAGTTAGGACTTAATTACTTACTTTTAGTAAGTAATTTAGTAGTTTTAGTTTCTTTGTGCTTTAGTAGTAAGTCAGTGCCAGGGTTTTTTCCCAGACTTGAGATGGTGCTTTTGTCATGCCTTGCAGAATGGTTTGTGAAGCAGTGGAGAAGACTTCCTCTCATGTGTGGTGACAGTGATGTTGGGCAAATGAGTTTTCTAAGTGTGAATTTCTCATGGAACTCTGGAAAAGCGTTTCAGTGTTGTTTGTGTATACCATTTAATTGCTGTGATTGTTAAGTGAATATGCTTTAATAGAAAACCTGAATTGAGCACTCTGGCTCTGCCAGGAAGCAGTGCTTTTACAAAAGAGGTGTCATCTCCCAAAAAAACTCTGGGAAAGCAGACAGACAAGTCTTGGGTGGAGGACTAAATTACTGCATCTCATTGCAAGATCTAGGCTGCTACCCTCTTGATTGTGTGCCTTATTAGGAAAGGAGAAGGAAGATGGGAGCTGGAATTGCTCCCATTCCTGTGACTCTGAGTTAAATTTGTCTGTGGTGGAAAGATCTGTTCAGGTAGTTTCTGCAGCTGGACTGACCTTGCCTGAGGGACTGGATATAAAATTTTTTAAACTTTCTCAAAGTATTTTTCTACATAGGAGTTTTCTAGAATGGACTGCAAGTGATCTCTGTAGGAAAAAAAAGTGATTAAATAGGTCTTGTAATGTATTTGGCTTCAAACAAAGACAATCTGAAAGTAAACTGATACACGTCTTAGTAGCTGCAGCAGCAGCAAGAAGAAATATATTTGAACAGAGCAACATGAAACAGAAATATCTGAAGGCACAATAGAAAGTGCTGGAGATGATGATAGGAGCTTGCATGAAATAACTGTTTCTGATGCCATGTGTGCATAACCATACAGCATCAAAAATAATGTTCCACTATTACTTTCTGGGTTATCTCTAAATCATATACTGTAATATAGGGTTTAACCTCTTTTTGCATAATTTGGAACTTTCCAAATGAATCATTTAATTGTTTGACCAGATACAAAGTAGCTGCCAATTTGCCTTCTTTTTGTAAACTCTTTGCTTAAATGACCATGACTTTCATTTTCTTTGGTGTTGTAAGGAGTGAGCTCTATAAAACTTGCTTTTTGTTACATACACATGAGCTTTCCACTGTCTTTTTTCCTCTAGACAAGTATTTGTGAAATTTTCCCTTATGCTTATACATTATGTAATGTAGTTAGTTTAAGATATTTCTCTGTTCTTCATGAACCCACGTTAACTTCTCTTAAAAAGAAGCAGTATGGCTAAAATTTGGCTTGAATTTTTTCCCTGCCAAGAATAGCTAATTAAGTGAGAAATGTTTCCACAGAATATCTCCCTTGTTTTGCATATTTAGGGCAAAGAAAACATGAAAACTGTGTGGCTGTATGCTTTCTCTGACTCAGGGGTCCAGAGGCATAGGGATGATTTGGGAGTTGTGGCCTCAAGAAATTCTGCTGTGCTCCTGTTTACGAGGCAGCTGTCAGCTGAACCCACTGGTGGAGCAGACTGGTGGAGGGCCTTCAGAGACTTACCCTATTCCTATCTCCCCAGAATAGCCATCCATATTATTACTCAACAGCCCAAAATGGTTTTTCACAACTACAGCAATTTTTTATAAAAAGATTGTTTAAATAAGAAAAGTAAAAGCAGGAACTGCAATAATAATAACACATTCTGGTTATAATAGTGCAAACCCAAAAAGAAATAGGAGAAGACACTTTGAAGCTATAATAACACTTCAGGCCACTAAAAAGGGGGGTGTTATCAGTGTTTGGGATGACAGCTATGTTTGCTCTTGACACTGAACTCATAATGTTGTTTACATTGGTCCTTATGGGAAGAGTCCTATCTGAGGAAGATTTTGTGCTTGAAACCAGCCTTTGCCTCTTCACCCATTAGATTCATTAGATTTGTTCATTTATTCATTAGATTTGTGTGCATTGAGGAGGAAAACACATGCAGAATTCACATTGTTATGAGTGATGAGAAAGATGTCCTTGGGGAAGGCAGGCCAAGATGTGAAGTTGTTGAGCATGGTAAGAGTCAGCAGTGAAGTGTTTGGCTTATAATGAACAGGGTAAGGACAGTCAGAGCCATAAGTGTGGTTTTCAGCCACAGAATTTTCTGTGCTACTGTGTTGTGCTTTGGTTTTTTACAAGATTTGTTTCTGGAGCCAGTGGAGCCAGTGCTGTGGTAGCTGTTTCGAATAGAGCAGGGCAGGCATCTTTGGAAATATGGCTCAGATATTCTTCTGTAGCATGTTTTCTGCCAGATGTTAGGGCAATTCTGCCTTATTTAGAACAACTGTGGCAGTCAGGAACTGTGCTGTAGCACGCTGTCCTCCTCCTCAAGGAAATGCAGCTTGATCTAAATTTCCTCCCTCAGACTTGTCAGACATTAGTTATTGTTTGCCGCTTCTTAGATCCTTTTCCTGTTCTTTTTTAAAGCTATTGTATGGCAGGTTTTTCTTGGCTGGTTACTTTCTATTTACTATAAAGAAACCCACAGACAGATATCTGGGAACTAGTGTTCTTTGAAACCATATGTAGAATTGCATTGGTGCTTCTTTTTGAAAACTAAGGTAATTTGAATCACTTCCAACTTTTTTTATTTTTTAAAACAAAACTTGCTTTTGTAAATAATAAAATATTTGGGTTCAGGTATTCTGATGCATTTCAAATAAAAAACTAATTACATTTGTGGGGGAAGGGAATTTCTTGAAAGACATTATTTAACAGGCGTTTTTAAAAATCAGCTTTGCTATTGCAGGCATAAAAACAGTGTTGTTTTCTAAATGGAAGTAAGAAACTGAAACTTCGTGACTGTATGATAGCCTCTGTATAGGAGAGTTATAAAGATTACAATAAACAAGACCTGAATTATACATCAGTAGTCTGTTGAAGATGAGAAATTTACAGAATGTGTCAGAATGCACTTTCAATTTCAGGGACAAGTGGCTATACATGCAAAATTTGACAAAGATATTTACCTCCCAGTGGATGCTGAGTTTTACATTGTTTATGATGGATCCTTGAAGAAACACATAATTTTTGCTGAACAAGTTAGTGACAGCACTATTCAGTCCATACTTTCAGGTGAGCCTTAGTTCATGTTTAGATTTTTCCACTCTTTGCTCTACTCCAACCCCATTTCAAAGTTGGGCATGTCTGACAGTTTGATATAATTGTTTTATGTCTCTGTGACGCTGTTGAGGCAGGATGGGAATGAGATGACTCTACTTCAGAAGGTTGAGAGAATATAACTTTGATTTATTTTAAAATGTATTGCTCTTTATACAGAGCTTCATCTAGGCTAACTCTATTGGTCCTGAAGTGAAAACAACCCACACTATTGGTGCACAGTGCATGATGCACAGTGGTAGAACTTAACTATAAAAAATGTGAACAACAAAAGAGATAAAGAACTTATTTACATTCTTTTCAGCACTTTCTCAGGCTTCTGCCTGGTTAGAAAGTTTCTGTTTCTCTCTTTGACAGAATCTGAGACCAACATCTCTGTAATGGAGAAAATGCAGGGATTTGAATGATGGCCTTTAGGATCCAGGCTGAGTTTGATTCTCCGTAGATGATCCTGCCTTTTGTAGCAATCCACAACACGGTAGCAGATTAATCTTTACTGGACTTGCACTATGGAGCGTGCATTAAAGTGCAGTCTTCAGGGATGGCATAACTCTTGATGTGACTTGATTCTGTGCCACAACTGTTTGCCTCTGGTAATCCTAACACCTGCAAAAGTCCTGTTATTTCTGAGCATTCTGTTGGTGCAGCTGTCAGCCTAGCTTGCAAGACCCTCCTGCTTGTGATGCTGGGAGCTCTGCTGGAGCTGCACGTGGTGCAGGAGTGTCTGGGAAACTGTTCCAGGGTGCCTCACTGCAAATAAGGGACATCTGTGTTGCCTCCCAGCTGGCTCTCTGCCTCATGGATGTAACATACACCCTGCTTGTCACCTTCATTGTGTGCTTTGTGACCTTTTCATTTGTGTGAGCAGGATTCTATAAGATGTGGTGTACCTGTGCAATAGTATATCTTTTTTTTTTTTTTCTTGTGTTCTAAAAGGGATTTAGAATCTGAAAATAAGTGCAGAGTGTAAAAAAGGGAAGTTAATTGCTGTAACATACTGGCTCCTCTGAACCTGTAAATGCTGAATAATTTTCATGGATTACAACTGGGGAAAATGCAATGCTGGGCTTATTCTTAAGTGGGTTTTGTTTTTAAGATCTCAGCATATTCTGTGACACTGTTAAATGGTTGCTTCTAGGGTAGGAACAAAAGCAGATGGCTACAGGCAACACTTAATCATGACAAAAGCTATGAACAGATTAAAATGAAACATGAGGCTAAACTATATCCCTGCTGATATTAGTGTTATTTTACGGTAGCCAAATTGCACATAAGGGAACACAGAGTGCTTTAAAAACTGCTACAGTTGTGGTAAGTACATGCTTCCTTCTGCAGTTTTTAGATTGCTTATATACTCTAAGATTTTTAGAGTACATTGGAAAATTTTGACTCGTGCCCTTAGTACATCATTGTTAACTCTCCAGTAAGAGGTACAGCTTGTACCTCTTTGAGATATCCTGTTTTAGGCATCCACCCCACCTTGGATGTCAAAGGAGTAGGAGGGAAAGACAAAATGCTGAAGAGCTTAAAGGGATGAACTCCCTTGGACTTTGAGGGTCACAGCTATAAGTAACAGAATAGATACAGCATTTAGTCAAGCTTGCCAAGATCCTGAAGAGTGCATTAGTTAAAAGTTTCTCCGTTTTTCCTAGGTAAATACAATATCAATTTTAGTAAACAGATGTATTATTCAGAATTAATTTTACAGGCCACAACCCCACTCTTTTCAAGAGCATCTAATTTTTCTTAATGCTTATCCAAGAATCTTCAATTCTTTCCACTGTGGTAAAAGAACCCTAACTTAAAAAGGCTGGTTCTAGAATTAATTGAGTTGGTATAATTGGGAAGACTGTCAGTTCAAGTCTAGTTGAATCCAAGTTCATCAGTATAAATGCTTGGTGGATATCCTAAGACAAATCAATATAATGAAAGGGAAGAATAAAATAATTCTGAAAGAGCAGCCACAGCTCTTAGAGGTGGACGAGAATGAAAAATAACAAATGTATTTTCTGAACATAGATGTGATTATTTTACATTATAATTACAGGCCATGGATACCAAGAAGCAGTTTCTATATCTGTGTTAATGTACATGGTGAGTTTCTGTTGGTCCTTGGCAGTTGTCCTGTCACTTACAGAAAGAATCTGTCATGCAAATTGTCTTGCTTTCTGGTTGATCACATAGAATGCATCACCACTACTAGTCACAATTTATTGCTGGATAGGTTTGAGTTAAGGATGAGAGATCTGCAGTCACTGGATAATGACTTGATGATGGCAGTTGCTCATGAAAAGTTGCCTTCAACCTGGAACATCCTTGGAAGCTGCTCAGAAGGTGGTAGAGTTTTATTTGAAGTTAGAAAGCTTTTAACAGCGGTTTGGTGCACAGTTCAGAGCAGAATATGTCACTGTTTGGTCCAGTTTCTTTACTCTTATGTTTAATTTTGTGGTTAATATGAAAAATTGTTTGAGTGTGAGAGGGGTAATCAGAGATTTGGTTTTGCCCAGAGAGTTAAAAAGGATAATGATGGTTATTGTAACTCTGTCTCCCTAGAAGGTTTTTCTGCCTTGATTCACTGTGAACGCAGTTCTTTATTTATAATTAGAGCTGTTTAAAAGAAGCAAGAGGTGTATCATGAAGCTTTTCTAACTAAGTGAGATATTTTATCTTTGGAGAAAAAGGTAATAGAGAATAATATGTTACTGTAGGCATTCCAATGTGCAGAGTAAACATAATTTTTGCCATTGTTCTGTCAATGTTTATCCTTCATTTACTACTGTGGTCATTCTTTGGGGAAAATATAATTAAACAAGTTTATAAGTGTGGTTTTTTTTTTATTGTAGAGGAAGTGGAATGAAAATACCTGTGAAACTTTATGTTAGGGTATGCTACTGAAAAGCTTTGTAACAAAATCAGGTGGGATTTTCCTTGTTTCAGGTTTCATTACAAACAAAAAACTGTAGTTAGGGTTTGCTGAAGAGTATGTTTTTCTTTTGCAGAGTCAGGGTGGAAATTGTGTTATACTTGATAGCTTCACATGTTTTTAATTGAAAATGTGGTAGTTTTGGCAGTTTCCATGTCAGCCAAACTGAAAGATATGCATGCAAGCTTTTGGGAAATAAAAACAATCAGTTAAGCTCGTTTCCTTGGGTAAGAGCTTTTTTCACATCTTAAATCTTTCTAATTCTTAATGACAGATAACTTAAAATCTGAAGAATATTTTTTGTCTGTCTGTTACAAACAACCCCTTTAACAGATGTAAAACCAAATACCAACTCTCATTCAAATATTGGCTAGACAGGAGAGGAAAAACAAAAGCCATTTTTTGTTTCATTTTGATGTGGAGTAAATACTTGCTCAACTTCTGGAAAACTGTTGTGTTCTAGCAATGAAGACTTTGTATGAAAGCCTGAAGAAGTCAGCTGTAGTTTTGTTCACAGGCTTATCTAAGCTTTTCACCAGCTGAAACACAACCCAGAAACATCAGCAGGATGCCAGGGGTACTGAGAGATGCTTGGGCATAGCCAGCTGTGTACCTGCTTGCTTGAAACATGGGGAAAGGTTATTCTGGTTGTGTTGTAGGCCCAGGGAGTCAGAGGTCATCTCAACCAGTATCAGAGAAAGCTCTGCCAGGGCAACTGCTATCCACATTGCAAAATTCTTTAATTTTCAGTTGTGCTAATTGTTAATTTTCAGGTGTACTGCAATTTTTATATGGAAAGAGAATATGTTGCCCTTGCAAGACTTTTATAGATCTTGTATTTTTTGTTTCTATGTATTTTTCATACTTTGTTAACTTTTCAGATTAAAATACTATACATAAATGAAATTTCATTGCAGTCAAAACTGTTGGGATATGTGCCCCTATTGCCACACAGACGCTTTGTGAACATTTGAAGTGTTAGACAAGCATGTCTTCAGCATGCTGTGGTGGGGTTGCCTTGTAGGCACAGTTACACTTGAAGAAGTGACATCTTCTTTTGTATAACAGATGCTGCTCTTAAATGAAGCCTGGGTCTTTTTCCTGGTTTCTGAAAAAACAAAACGAGTTCCTGGGACCTGGTGGCAGTGCTCATTTACAGTGGGATCTGTCAGTGCACTCCTGCCTGGGCAGTGCTTGGGCTCACCCCTGATTGGGGTCTCCTGAAAGCTTTCTGGACAGCTTTTCCTTCAGCCCACGGGAGGCTCCTTCTTCCCTGTGTCCGTCTCTGAGGTCCAGGCTTGGGCTGGGCCTCATATCTGTTTTGCCCTCCTCTAGACAATTTGTATAATTTTTCTTTAACTTCTGTATCCTTTAGGAAAGTGTAGTTTTGATCCTCTCCTGACTCTGAGAAGCACTGACTTCCTTGTGCTGTCCTCATCACTGTGTTTTTGTCCCCAAAGCCAAGAAAGCCAAGCAAAGCTGGGGGCTGCCTGTGGCTGAGGGAGACCTGTGCATGGAGGGGAAGGAGAGGGACGGAGAAGGGGATGGACTGAGACTCTAGAGCTTCAGATGTCTCAGCACATGAGGAGAAGCCCTTCATCTTCAACAGTGAGGTGATCAAGGGTTATCCCTGTACTCGCTACATGCTCTGAAAGTTCAAAATGGGTGAGAAACAGGATCTAGAAATTTATGAGTATTTAGAAGTAGAATGAGAACTTTCCCTACCTGCTGTCCCTACAACTCCTTGTACCAAAGACTGGAGGTATCTTGACACTTGACATTGTCAGGATGCTCTTTTTAATATGAATATTATAAAAGATGTGGGGGCTATCATCCATCACTCTTTAGGACATAACACTTTCATGATTCAGACAATTTTTACAGCTGCAGGGATATTTTTGTTGGAAAAAGTACTTTTGAGTGACATGTTGCTGGAGAAAACTATTGCACCATCAGCTGTTTTTTGACCTTACTCATTTTTATAAGGATTTAGAAATGTAAGGGTTGATGGAAAGAGAGGAACTCTTTAGCCAGAGGAGTTTTGGCATTCAGGAAAAGTGTTTTATTCCTTTTATAAGGCATAAGAAGGATTGGATAAGGAGAGCCAGGAGATTGTCTAGAGAGCATTGAAAATAAATCCAGAATTTAGTGTAGTTGCACAGGTCAGGAGTTATTGGCTACGTTACAGGAAATTGAACAAAAGAAACAAGAAAGCATGACCCTTTTTGTAATTACCCTCACTTGTAATAGATGTCTGTGACAGCTGTGACAAGAGCTGCTCACTCTCAGTTGTTGAGATCAGCATCTTGATGCTAAAGAAAACTGGGGACTCAGCAAAGGTGCTATCCTTAGACATTTATTTATTTGCTGGTGTGTTTCAGGAAAGGGGAAGGAGGGCTAGGGAGGAGGGAGAGGGAGATTTTGTTTATTAGACCTTGATAAAGGATATTTTCTGTCTGAACTGTATATTATTCAATTTTTGGAGAGAATCAGTTGTTAGTGCTGCCAGAAAAAAAACCAAAAAAACGGAAAGATGCAAAGAAGGAAGAGAGGAAAGAAAGACTAAAAAAAGAGAAAAAAGAAAAAGAGAGGAGAAATTTCAATGAGAAAAATGCTTCCAAGTAACTCTTTTTTTCTTAGCACCATCAGGTTATGGCACCCTTCCAGTACTGGCAGTCCCAAGAACCATCAGACATAGGTTCAGCATCTTCCCTGCAGCTTTTAAATCCTTGATAAACACAAGTTTTCATTTCTCAGCTGTTAGAGGACAAATGAGAGCACAGGAGGGCTCTTTGCAAGCAGTGCACTTTATGGACAAGAAGCTGAGGGCATCTCAGTTTCTGTTTGTTTTAGGAGCACTGTCAAGAGAGTGAGTTCATGTTGTCTGGGTTAGTTAACTGTGCGGGTAAACAAAGAACACTTGCTTCCAGCTTTGCCACCATTTACAGTTATTTTCAAGAAGAAGACTTCTCTTTTAGGTTTCTGTCTATTAATAGGAGCAATAGTGTTACAGTCTGAATTAAGAAAACTAATTGTGCATCGTAGAGAAGGAAACAGTGTTTAATTCCCTTTTGTGAACAAGGAGATTTTCCATTTTCCTTCATAAATGCATTGTAATTGTTTTCTAGGGATAGATCTTGTAGAATGAACTGAGCTACCATGTTGCTTTACCTGTTGCATAAGAATCTGCCTTTGGGGGACACTTTGCCATTTTCCATGACACTTTTTCCTTTATGGCCCTTGCCCTCCCCTTTTCTTTGTAATTAATGTTACCCTTTTCACTTGGTATTACTCATATTCCTTCTAAAGTGCACAAGCTCAAACCTGACTGATGCATGTCAGGGTTTTGATGTAAATGAAAGAAAATGCTGTCTGTGTCTTCTCTTCAACTGGAATTTTAGATTACTTTATTTTCCATGGAAGGAAACGGAGAGGAGTGTGAAGTGCCTGTCCTCCTTCACAGAATTATAAAAACACTGAGAACAGTGGTATAAGTGTGTCTGGGTCTGGTGAGATTTGTGAGGAGAGGTAATTGTATTTAGGTCAGAGAATTCAGGGAGTTAGAGAAACAGATAAATCTTTGGCCCAGCAGGAGTTTGTCCTTTTGGAAACTGTGCCTAGCAGAGGGAGGAGTATCCTAGCCTTTGTGCTCTGAAGCAAATGAGTGTTTTCTAGAGCATGCTGCAGACCAGCAACATCTTGCTGCATGGGGCAGGATATTGTCCAGCATGCTTCAAGCTATGGATTTCCAGCAAGTGTATGACTCTCATCTCCTGGTCAGTGGAAATAATGGCAGAGAGATGGTATTTGAGATCCCTTTGACCATGAAGAGTCTTTTTGGGAAAAGCACTGAGCACTTTGAGATACACAGAGTGATAGGAAGGAGTACTCTAAGAGATGATACAGGAGATGAAGTTTCCTGTTGAAGGCAGTATAAAGTAGTGGGGCTCTGGAGCTGCTCTGCTGCTGAAGGGACCAGATACGAAGCTGTGGTCTGACCCAGACCTCAGCCTTCAATCAGCACTGGGCTGGAGAGCCCTGCTCTCCTCCTGGCTGAAAGGGTGTCCCAGCCTGGTGGTGCTCAACAAACACATGTCTTACACCAGCCAGCTCAAGGGAGTGTTTGGCTGCAGTATTAAAGGATGAGGAATATCCCTCCCAGCAGCAGACATCATCTCCTGTACTGTTTTGCATCGTTACCTGGGATCACCCAGAGTCAGCTGGAACTTCATCTGAGGTGTAGGTGTGGCACCATGATGCATGGGGCTGGTGGATGGGAGCCTTTTCTCACCTTCCTGCTGCTAAAACTGCTGGGGCAAGACTCCCTTTGCCATGGACTTTACCTTCTTTTCTTCTGATGCCAGTCTCTGGGAGTTGGTTCATGTGGGTATGCTCTCAGATGGTCTGTCATGTACCTGACTTCAAGCATTGCAGCCTGATGTCCCTTAACAAAAACACTTGTGTGGGTTTTTGCAGAAGTGGGGTACACTGAAGACAGCTTTGTAAATAATCTCATTCCTAATGGAGAAATGAAAAAATTAGCAGTAATGTATAAAATTTTGAAGCCAGGAAAAAATTGGATTTGTCAGCCAGTTTTGATGTTTCCCACTGTTTTTCAGTCTTGGAGTTTTTAGTCTCCTTCCAGGAAATGAAGGAGCCCAGAAGGGGCTTAGTAATTTCTGTCAGAGAGAAATATTTGGTTTAGTTTTTTTTTTTTTTAAATATTTTTTTGTTTTGTTTTGTTTTTTTGACATAGGAAGAGATTCAGGTGCAAGGAAAAGCTAAAGGATTTAAAAAAATGTTTAAAACAGACTGTTTGGCTCAGCTGTGTGTAACCCAAACAGGATGTTTTGGCTGGAAAACAGTGATCCAATGCAAAACAATCTTGATAGTGCCTGTCATTTACAGTTCCACCTACCTTGCTGTAGCTGACCCTGTCTAAATCTGTCAGCAACATGCCCTTCAAATCATAGAAGTGGTTTTGTTTGTGCATTGATGGAAAATGGCATTTTGTACCATTGAAATTAGCATTTTATGCCATTTAAATATGAATATGTTGAAGAACTCTTATGTTTTCCTTTTTTCCCTTATTTTGTTCCAGCCTGCCACAGAATGCAGTTGAATTATGTTGGTATTTTTCCACAATATGGGTCTGTGTGTATGTTTGATTCTGGATAGTTTTGTTTCTGTTGTGTTTTCTTTGTGGTTCCCCCCCTCCCTCCCACACTTGAATTATTCCCCAAAGGAATGGGAAAATAAAGTGAAAAGTGTAGTAAAATGCCATTTGTTCTGCCACAGTGAGGAAGTATAAGAGAAGGTGGTAAAAGAAGAGAACTGAAACTAGAAATTATTCTTAAGGGAAAGAATTGTTAACCTCCTCTTGTTTCAGAATTTTACAATCTTTTAATGAAAATCTTTTCTTTATAGGCAGGTCTGTTTAAAAAGCTTATTATCAGTCATCATGTCTTTTTGATTTTTTTTTGTTTAGTTTGGTTTTTTTTTTTTTTTTTGGGTTTTTTTCTTTTTTTTTTTAGTTTTGGTATTGCTGATTCTGGAATAGGACGACAGCAGATTTTGGTTGTAAGTGTCCCTGGAGGTGACCATGTCCAGTGTCCCTGGAGGTGATCTAGTCCCACCCTCCACCTGGAGCCTGGCTAGCTTTAGAGTTGTATCAGGTTGCTAAGGATCAGGTTTTGAACACCTCCAAGGACAAATAGTTTGTAATCTCTCTGGGACACCTGTCTCAGTGCTTCACTGTCCTTGTGGTAAAAAACCTTGTACTGAAGAGCGTGCTTACCTTTCAACTTATCCTTGTGAGCAGACAGTTTGAATTTCAGATTTTACTCTAGTGAAGGTATTAGTAATTGTTTTATGTCAGCAGTTTCTGTTCACTCCTGGGCAAGCCATGTGGGACTAGTAAGAAGAGAGCAGCCCAGCAAACATATGATGTAGAGAGGTAAAGGATGGGGAGGAATGCGAGTGCTGTTTCTGACTAAGTGTATCAGGGCTGAAAACAGACAGTGAACCTGCTGGTGGTTCAGCTACCATGTGCATTCAAGCTGGCCATGAACAAATTTAGCATGTTAGATGGAGGTTGTTAGGTTAGAGTTAGGCAGATAAAGATCAGTTACTAGACTATTTGTTGTGAGATAGTAGAAGTTATTGTTTTAGATGGCGGTTTCAGAAGACAAAGATTAATTACTGTTATTTTTAAAACTAGTTATTTTGCAGCAGACTTATTCATACTGCATTGTTTGTAAGATTTGGCTGCCAGAAGAGTAACTTTATTGCAGTGTTGGAGCAGAGAGAAGGCTATTTCTCATCAGTGAGAGGGCTTTCTAAGGGCTCCCTTTTTGCTGAGTGAGAAAGTGCTAATCTTATCATCCTCAGAGCAAGCTTATCTGGCTTTTTTTTTTTTTGCATTGTTACAGTATACATTGAAACCCAGTGGCCACAGGCCAACGTGCAGAGTAAAGTTGGCCTTTTTATTTCAATGCATTTAGTCTGAGGATTGAGGTTGCATCTGCAGATATTTGACATGCTTAATATTGAATGATGTATTTGTATGTTGTATGTGTTTTAATTTAGATTAGTTTGTCTGCTGTCTTGTTACTAACACTAGTGTAGTATGGTCTAGTTGGAAGCATCTGAAGTGTTGCCGCAGCTGGGGAATAATTAACATTGGCTCCATGATTGCAGAAGGCTGAGCAATTGCTTTATTATATCATCCTATACTATATTATACTAATTAAGAAACTCAGTAACCCTTCCAGCCAGTCTGATACAGCTTTGACCTAACTGGTCAATCAGTCCAAACACCATCCAGCGTCCAATTAAGAAATCACTCTTTGATAAACAAATCTTCATGACATATTCCACATGTGCACAACAGCAGGTGGAACAAGTGGAGATAAGAATTGTTTCTCATTCTTTCTCTGATCTCCCCACAGCCTTCCCAGGAAAATGCCTGGCCTGCTCTCTGTGGCCAGACAGCTGCTGCCACACTGAAGAACATAGTTTGATGTCTGAAGTGGGACTTCAGCAGAGTTTCAGTATTCCAGATCAAGGAGCAATTCTGAAAACTCTTTTTTTTTTTTCCTGTGAATGTATAATATTTGTTCAGGGTCTACACTTTGGACCACATAATTTCCTGGGTATTTAAACTTGAAATCCCTAGTGTAGATATAAACACGCCAGACAAGGTTTCCTGCTGGGGTCCAGACGGGTGGCACAGCCTTGAGTCTGCTGAAGTCCTTTCAGAGGAGACTCTGAAGTACAGAAATAGCACTGGGGCCAGTGCTGTCCATGCAAAGCACAGATGGTGTTATCAATCTCTATTCAGCTATACAGCTAGGGAAAGGGAAGATACTGGTGCACAATTTCATATGGTGTCTGAATTGTTAGGTCATTCTCCAAGCAAGTGAGAGATCTGGGCTTTGAGCATTGTTTTTCACTTCTGATGATGGTATAATGAGAAAGGCATCCATGTCTAAACAGCAGAGACTTTTCCTAGCTGATTGTTGCATTGTAGTCAGTCTGCTGTTTTCTTGGTCTTCTGCCCTGCATCCCCTGGATTTCCCTCTGCACCATGCCCTATTTTCAATTACTCTGCAATGGAAAGAACAGGCTGTGCTTCCATCAGATGAGTGATTGGAGGAAATTTGAAGCTGTATGTCTTCAAAATGCATCTGGCTGAGGAGGGAATTTTACTTTGGTCTCTCATTTTTGAAATAGAACATCATCCACAGGTTTTGGGAAATCTTAACTATGCTTATTTAAATGTTCCTCCATAGAAGAAGGTCTCAGACCCAGGCAGACCGTTTGATGAGTAGTGTTTGATTGGGCTTTGAAACAGTGAGTTTAAGTCAGATCATCTGGGCTGCATTGGTTAAGGCAGGTTAGATGGTGCTTTGAGCAACTGTCCCTGTCCATGGCAGGGTCTTTGGAATTAAACTTCAAAGTTTAATTCTGATCCAGAATTAAACATGGTTCCATGTTGCTTAGGTTCCATTTAACAAAGCAGTCTGAAAATACTTGAGTTGGATTCAGTGGCATAAAGGTTGCACATGCTTGAAAACTTTGAAACATCTGTGCATGGATGTGTAAATGCTATAGATCACCTTAGTATTGGTAACTAAAATGTAGCAATGATCATCCTTTCCAAAGACTGAAATTAGAAACACTTTGTAGACCTTGGAGGAAAAAAACACCCTGTGATTCATTACTTTCCTCTATGGCCCTGGATCCTACTGCAGTTCTTGTGCCCAGATGGACATATATTTTTCCTATAATCTGAAATGGGAAGACCTAGAAAAAATTTAAAATACTGAAACCTGTGGAGAAAATTGTTGCATAGGCAGGCTAGCAGGTCACATATTTGCTAGCCACAGTAAGATAAAGTTTAAAAAAATAACAGTGTGACATTTTATATGTGTGTTCCACAAATACTTAGGTACATATTATGTAAATGTTTAGTGATATTCTGGTATAAATAATTCTCCCTGTGTCTTGTTAATGTGTCTACTTTTGTTAGAATTGCAATAAAAATAGTTTTCAGACAATATATTCAGGTGTTCTGGCTGTTAAAGTGCTAGAGTCTGTGCCCTGAAGCTCCTATTTACTGTGATGCCTGGAATTTCTTTCATTTATTGAAGGAAGCATGGCATGTTTTTTCTGGGATTTGACTGTCTGGAAGTATTGATTCCACTTGAAATGGAAAGGTAAAAAGTCTGGATGGGTTGCCACCAAATACTCAATACCAAATACTCAGATAAAAAACTGTACCACCAATGGAGATCCTACAGTGATTTTCCCTCTGTAGTGGTAGGGAAAGTTCCTTAAGTCCCTTGCAATTCTGGCTCTATGAGATGTGGAGATAAAGAGTTTTTTGGAATATAATACCACTCTAAGTCCAACATTTTTGGAAGAGACTATTGACTTTTCCTCCATTGCCTCCAGAGAAGACATTCAGCTTTGTGGAAGGCAACTCTTCTCTTAGAATGTCCAGAGAGGATGCATTTGGCTGAGATATGACAGCAGCCTTCAATTTTGTAAGAGGAAGCTGTGAAGGGAAAGAAATGGAAATTTCAGTAACATTTCTTAAATCACTGGAAACCTAGCATATTTTAGCTGATTATTCTGAAATCTGTAGAGCAATGGTCCCTAAATACTTGACCCTCATGAAGGAACCTTTATGTTTAACTTCATACCAAAATATCAGTGTAAGAAGCTGGTGGAGTGGCACTTGAGAATATTTTGTTTATTGCCTTTAAATTGAAGAGACCTTTTGTTTGAAAATGTATGTATTAAGGCAGATAAATCCTTCCTTGAAGACAGGCTAGGGAATGGTGTGAATGTTGATTCAGCATCTAGTGACTAAGTTGTGGTTGTGTACTCTCTTATTTTAAATTTCACCCCATTGAACTTGATGATTATCTGCTAAAAAGTGGAGAGGAGAGGAAGGACTAGCACATGAAGTCACTTTCTGAGAAGAGAGAAGCAGGAACTATCTGGCATATTCTATGTATGTATGTGTTATTTTATAGCTTATAAGCTTATATGGATCTCTTACTGTCCTGATAGGCAGCCTGCCTTGAAAAATCATATCCCTTTTTTTTAATCTTTTAAAATTTTTTAGTTTAGATATTTGGCTGTGCTGCTGGATGTTTTGTGTTGCTGAGGCAAGGCATATTGCAGGAAAATTGCTTTTTAACTGTCTTCTTCATTGGGACATTTAGGTGCTGAATGCTATATTGCATACAGAGAATGAGAGAAATAATAATGAACAGCTGAAATTATCTAATTCCAGCTGTTTTCTTTGACAGAAGAAATTAGATGACATTTAGATATTCTTTAGCTCTGCATATGCAATTAAGTATGTAACTGCTGTTTTCAGTGATTTCTGCCAACAGAATTTTGTAGGTTTGAACTTGAGCTGTGTTATTTTTGTACATGATAATAGGTGTCTTTTGATGCTTACCAGTAAGTAAAATGCTTGGGTTTGTTACTGATGATTTTGATCTGCTTGCTGTATTTTTTTTAAGAGCCTGAAAAAAGAGAAACTCTTCTCCACCTTGTGATGAAGTTGGGCTAAGTTCTGCCCTGTTCTTGGCAGCCCAGCCTGGAGGGTCATCAGCATTAGCATTGCCTAATGAGGACGGAGCAATGATTTGGCTTTACAGAATGGACACTGCAAACTTGTTGAGATCTTTACAAAGTACTTATAATGGTTTGCTCTTTCCTATGAAAATGTCATGTCATTTAAGGGATGTGGGGACTACTGTTGTTTATCTGGAGAGAGTTGCCTATTTTGTGCTGGTTTCTGCTACTTTTTTTGCCAGTATTATAATTTTAAATGGTAAATTTGCATATACAATTGAAGGAAGTTTATTACTTGTGTCCTTTATTGCATTTGAAATTAATTAACAGTCAATTAATGATAGAAGACTAGCTGCACCATCAGGTACCTCTCTCAGCACTGTATCAGCTGAATCCTGACACACTAAAAACAAGTAAAAACATTCCTTAAAATATATATATATATATATATATATATATATATATATATAAAGAAATATTTCTATATTAACAGAACCATAGCATCCGAATTCTGCAAAATCTCAGCAGACTTTGTAACCACTTTAAAGCTCAAGTTTAAACAAAAAAATAAGGGAGAATCAGCAGCAAAGACAGTGCTGCAGTTATGACTGTTTTGCTGGAGTGCTGCCACACTGATAAATTACTTAAAGAACAAGTGCTTTCTGGCACCTTTCAGCTGTCTGGAGCTCTGCACAGTCCTGAGGAGCTGCATGGGGTTTATGTGTCTTGGGATACCAAGTGGTAAGCATCAGACACCTCTTACTCTTGGCTTTTCTTTGCAAATAGAAATGAGCAAGATTTGGGATATATTTTTATTTTGGTATGTGGTTGTTTCAGTTCTGGCTCCATGCACCCTGCAGTTTATGTGAGACTTATCTGTACTTCAGCTTAGAAAAAATACAGCATGAGTACAGTACATTATGTTATGACTGTCTCATTTGCTTTTTATGTCCAAACAATACTGTATTCCCTGGAGATACTTTCTGTTTTTCATTCTTGTGGGATAACAAATCTGCTAGCTGCCAGTTGTGTCCTATTGCTATATATTGCAACATTGACAGGAAAAGGTACTATTGCTCATTTACAGCAATAAGGAGAAAGAGGTATTGTCACAGCTTGCTCATTCTGGCTTCTTTAAGTAGTGAGTAACTGTCTAGAGCTAGCATTGTTTTTTCCGAGCTGATGGCTAGAAGTAGCTCTGTGTTCTTAAGGCTGAAAAGAGTAATTGGTACGTTTTTGTTTGCCCAGCTGTGTTTTTAGTGGATGTTTCAGATTTTCTGACTCTGGTTTGTGCAGTGGGTGTGTTAGGGTCCTGACAGGTTGTGCGGAAGGCGAGCTGGAAGCTCACTGTGGCAGTGCTTTCATTCTTCCTGTGCAGAGAGCATCTGCTCTGGCTAAAAGAGTGTGTCATTTCAGCATCCAGGGCAGTCAGTCGCTTGACATTTCAAGAGCAGAGATCAGCAAGGGTGCCTGCATACAATTTGTTCATTCATCTGGAGCTCTGGCGCTGACATTCAGTCACACTGCACAGCACTTGCTGGAGTCAGACATTAAGCTCTTCAGAAAATATTTCTGGGACAGACCTCTTCTTTACCAGGTACAACAGATTTTCTTCATGATTTCCAGCTGTAGAGTTTTTAGGCTGGATTTGTTTTAATTTAAGCTGCCATGTCACTGATCACCAGTATAATTTTGTGATTACTGTTGTGTGTTTCTACTTTGTAGGTGTAGTACATTGTATGTCAGAAGCTGGAGCATAAGAGGTGTTGAGAACTTTGTAAAAGCCTCTTTTGCCTCCCAAGTTGTTTTTTAGTCATGTTGGGCTCTCAAGGGAGTACATTTCCTTGAACTCTCTGTGTCTTCAGTTGCATTGCCATTGTATTCATGTTAGTACTTTGAAATATTTAATTTAGTTCCATTCTTCCGGTAGTATAATGCCTGGGAGCCTTTATCAAGAGCCAACCCTGGTCTATTATTTACAGCAGAAATACAGAGTGCAGACTTTTTCTACAGAGTTTAGTTTAGCTTTTCTTATTGCAATATAAAATATCTGAAGCACCGTTGTCATATCCTTCAGGACATCTCTTGATTCAAGAAAATAAAGAGAATGCTTGAATGTATAAGTAGTTTAATAGCAATGCAGGTGCTTACCTGTATTTTTAGATTAAGACTGCACAACACACATAAAACTAGTGAGCTAAAAGCACACTAAAAGTTGGCTTTTTTTCTGGTATTGAAATTCAGCTTTTGTTTTCCATTCTTAGCTTTGGGTTTCCTCATTTGTGTACCGATTTTGCTTACACTACCTTTATTTCATACTGCATTTTTTTAAACTTAGAAAATTATTTATATGTATGTTTATTATTGAAATTTAAGGTGCAGCATACTGTATAGTCCTTATGTATAATCTTATGTAACTACATTCTTGAGATTTTGATTTGTTTCAATACAAAAATGTTACTCTCTGTAGCTTGCAGAATCCCTGCAATTTGTGTATGGCTTTTCCATTAACCAGAGTGAACTCAACGAAAACCAAATCTACAATCAAGAATGCATTGTACATGATTGCCTTTTTCTTGCACTCACAAAGTCCTTGTTTTTCATTCAGTCTTTGAAATGGGAAAAGAAAGTGTGGCATGTTAGGTATTCTCAAAGACAAAGACTCTGAAAAGCTAGAAAATTCTGCATTTGGTATTTTCAGGAAAAAGCAAACTGTCCTGGATTTGTTAGTTCCCCTTCTGCCATTCCTCTAGTTGCAGCAGTCTAGGTTCTGTTGTGGGGACCTTATTCCCCTCTTGCTCAGCATCAGTGATGCAGCACTTTCAATCAAGCAGGAATAGACCAGAATAACTGGGAAGATCACATTTAGTTTAGTTTATTTCTTATACGCAAGATGTTGTGTTGAGACTATGTATTATGTCCAAAAGGAAAGGTAAAATTAGTTTTACTTCTGTTGCAAACAAGAATTTTGAGCTCTTCAGTTGTATCCAAAGCATTGGGAGGCAATTATAGATTTTTGGTAGGAATTAGAGATTTCACAGTACATGGTCTTTTTAAAATAGAGGTAGATTTACTGCTGTCCTGGAGTATTAATTTAATCTACAGCAGACCAAGGCTGCGTGTCTTGAGACTCTATAATAATGACCACATTACCACCTTATACTTGAGTCAGAGAGTCATGAACTGAAGAAAGAGCATTTTGTCTCAGTTATGGTGGCATGTAGTGTTGGATTTGTGTGAGGTGATTGCCTCAGACAGCAGCACATCTATTCATGCAAGAAAAGCATGAATCTTTCCGAAGTATATTCTTCACTCTCTGCTGTGTTGGTTCTTTTAGTTCCTGTTCAATTCCTTAGAAGCCTAATGGAAAAGTTAAAACAAGCTGCCAGTAAGCTAAAGTCACCTGTATGGGAGCCATGCCTTCATTCAGCAGTTCAAAAAGTGGAAACTCTGTGGCCACTCTAGGCAACAGAGATGAGGGAGATAGTTGAAATTGCTGAAAAAAATGTGGAATTGCTTAAATTCTGTGTGACCTTCTTGGGGCAGAGACTGCTGTATGGTAGGGGTGCCTGCCAGTGGGATGATGTGGTTGGTTCATTGTACACCTCCAGTGCACAATGGTCTAGAGACCTAGACAGCAGGAGAGGGTGATCCATGTGCAGGCAGCACAGCCAGTGCAGGTCAGACATCCTCTATGAGAGGAAGGGAGATCTGGGGACTGATGGACACATTTGAAATGTGTCAGAATAATGAAAGAAACCAGAAAGGGCAAGCTTTTTCTGCCTGACAGCTGTTCAGGTGAGAAACTGCCTAGCACAGCAAGGGATTAGCAGAGAAAAATGCAATTTGCCCATTGAGGTGGGGCTTCATGGCTTTCAAATTAGTTTGGCTGTAGGATTCAGCCCATGGTCATCCCTGGCTTTTTCTTTTGTGTTCAGGTTACTGTGTCTTTTCTCTGTTTGCAGCTCATGGTAGTTGGCAAATGCACAAGCAGTCTACTAGAGGGAAAGACTAGAAGCAAACAGAGTAGTAGATGAAAGGACACAAAAGAATCCATTCTTTCTCCCTCTCTCTTTGTTTTTAATTTCTGAGAATAATTTCTAAAATAAGAGACTATATCCCAGCCCCCTATTCCTTTTGAGTAGGAGTGATGTAGTTGGTGTGTATCTGAGTGAGGGAACAGCCTGACCAGGGGCTACACACATTGGGAGTGGAGTGTCTCCTGGCTTCCAGATTGTGTCTATTGTGTAGTTAGTGTTTAGTCCTAGTTTATTCTCCTTGTATTACTTATAGATAAAAATTGCTTGCTTTGCAGGGATGTTTTTAATGTAAACTAGAATTCTGAGCAGAACTGTTGTGCAAAGCTGTTGTGCTGCTTTCCTCATAGAGAAGAAGGTTGTAAGAAGTGAAGTGCAAATTGTAAATCTGTTCCTCTAGAACTTTCATGTATTGTAAGCAGGAGGTGATTTCTCTTTGTAGTTAAAAATATTTTATTGGTTTTTCTCTTGAGGGATTGTTGTCAGTTTCCTCTGGAAGGTAGCCAATAAAATATTCCTTGTGGAATTTCAGTCATTTTATATTGCTCATAAGGTAAGTGTTTTTCAGTTCTTTGATATTGTTCTTGAGTTTTCAGATAAATGTCATGGGCATCAAATACAGTTACTGTAATTTTGATTTTTTTTAATAGAGTATTAATTCAAATAAAGCTGAGACAGTGGAAGGTCCAAAAATACCCTGCAGTACAGGACACTCTGTAGAAGGTACAGTGTTTTTATTCCATAATGTTGCAATCTTTCAAAGTTCTAGAAAGTTGGCACAGATTATTTATTCAGAAAGATCATGTTTCATATGGTTTTAGAGACTATTTGTAGAGAACAGTGGAATAGCTAAGTCATACATTACAAGAGTTTTGTAAATCATGATAGTCCCTACAGAGCACTGGTTTTCCACTGTCAGACTGAAACTGTTCACAAAATATTATTATATTTATAATGACTGGAAAAGCCTTAACTGATTCCATTTTAAGAGCTAGAAAGATGTCAGGTGGTTCCAGGAGAGGGCAGTGTTTAACTGAATGAACTCTACTGCAAATTCCTGTAAAGCCTAATATGTTAATAAATGTAGGAGCAGAGTAATGATTTATATGGATAGTTCTGGGACCCAGCCTAAACTTCTTAATGGCAAAATCCTCATTTGTTTCTGTTAGCTCTTCACTATTTTGATGAGGGGTTACCCTCTGCAAGGATTGTGGGACTGCGCTTGCAGGTGAGAATGCGCTTTCATTACCAAAATACCTCCCTGTGTACCTCAGAGTGAGCATGTCTTAGAGCTGAAGAGAAAAGTACAAAAAAGTATCATTCTTCAGCATCAGAAGTATGAGACTTGGGGACTTTTTAATGTGATTCTTATGAATGAGTTAGAAGTTTTTATCGGTTGTTCATTTGTTTATGTGGCTGGCATTTTATGTTTGGATAAAGCAACAAGCTGAAAACTTAGACCTCTGTGAGAGGCTCAGTCTTGCTCTTCAGTGTCTGCTAGAGATAACCTTACTTGAGGGCAGCAGAAATCTGAGCACCTGAATGAACTGCTGACAGGACCAGGACCAGGACCTGATGCAGGGAAAGGATGGGGACTAGTTTGAGGGGCATCAGCTAGTAACTTCAAGTGAATGGGTAGAATAGGGAAACAGTCATGAATTTAAATGTGTATACTGCCATTAGTAGTGCTGAAAAAAAAAGGTTTATACCCAGCTTTTCTGTCCATCTTCAGGCAACAAATATTCTGCCATTAGGAGTTAAGTTTGCAGAGAAATAATAAGCAGCTGTTAGCAGTTTCAAGCCACATATATCTAATTATAAGTGCAAATGAGAATTTATTATACAGGTTTTGTGAATGACCTTGGTGATACAGTGCATTTACTCTGAGGGTTCACCAGAGTACTGTACTCTGATCCGGGTGGTTTTTATGCTGCTCCCTGGGGATAAAAAGTGAATGGCCTTCACTGGTAGCACTATATGTGGCAGTCACTTGGCCAGTGTGACTTGTAGGTGATGATTACTTTCATATTTTTCACAAAAAGCAGCTTTAACCTGGTCTGACTTGCACAAGCAGAATGCAAATATCAGTGGGTATTCATAGCCCAGAGAGAGAGAGCATGAGAGTCTCTGGTTCAGAACATCCACTCTCATTTTTGATTCTGATAAGCAGCAGAGATATTTGGCATAGGCAGAGCTCGCTATATGTGTTTTCAATAGAAGCTGTATACTTTTGTGCCTTCATGCATCAGAGTTACTTTGCATATGTTTTTTTTTTTTTTTTTTTCAAATTAATTTCATTTCAACACCTGGAAAAGCATGTCACATTTTTTAAGTATTCAGGACCAACACAGATTGTAGTAAACATGTTGCATGTTCTATGTTCTGTGATATCTACTTGATACATGAGATGTCTATAACTACTGTTTATATGGTGTTAGTCAACAAAGCTTTTTCATCTTCTGATATTTTAATATTTAATCAGTTACTGTATTTCTGTAAGGAAGACTGTTTTCTAACTGCCAAGTCAAAAAACTGAGAAATCACTGAGTTACTGGTGACTAGTGGTTACTGGTGACTAGTGGCTTATCTTATAATTTCCATTTGCCAGCATTCAGGGGATCAAAAGAAATTTGTTCACGATTGAGTTAAAATTGTTGCCGCTTGAAGCAAAAATTATATATGAAATGATTGTGCTTTTTTACTATGTTCTGAGTTGCATGCACAGAACTCCTTCATAATGTGTCTGCTAAGTTCAGAACTTTATTTTGGCATACACATCATGAAAGTATCTCCCTCAGATTTTAAAACTGCTGCCATTCTAAGAATTATAAGCTACTCACTCCTAAAGTCAAGATCCACAGGCCTTTAAAACCCAATGCTATCAGAAGCCCTGAGCTGTTAACAAGAGGAGGCTGATATAGCCAGCCTCCTCCATTTCTTGTGAAATGCCATCATATAAAAGCAGTGGGTCAGTGTAAGCTGATGCTGCTAGTTTCATCTCCCATAGCAACTTATATTCAAATATATGGAGGGATACATTATCCTGACAGGATGCAGAACAAAAAATGAAATAGGCGGTATTTTGGCTAATTTTATAGTTTGTGTTTTCTCTTTTCTGACTTTGTAATTCTGTGCCCATGAGTTGACTGAATACTATTACCTGGAAGATAAGCCAATTATTGCTACAGTAGATATTGTCTAGAGAAAATGGCTTTTTATTTCTGATAATTGTGGAACTGAATAATAATAATGCCAAGTGCATGTCAATACTGAAAAAAAATCTTCTCCTGGAAGCTATAAAGTATGTGTCTGTGAACTTGTAGTTACAGAAGAAATAGTCTGTTCCCACTAGCTGAATGGTGGTTTGTTTAGTTTGACAGCACAGGGATTTTGTGCTCTGTGGTTGTGCTGTATTAGAATGCAAGGAGAGAAATATATGTGAGTGCTGCAGGAGGTTAACTAAAGAGGGTGGATTAATTTAAAATGAATGACTGTGGTACTGATCAGCAGTCAATCCTAACTCCTGCCAGTGTCCAGGGTTAGGGACCTCCTGCTGAGGTTAGGGACGACAGGTTGCAATGGGCACGTAATTGCATCACAGATTTTCGTGTCCAAGAAACCTTCTGGTCAGATTGTGTGATTTAGGTAAAGGGCAGCTGTCTTTGAATTGTTTTTCTCAAGACGTATTGATAAAACTCTTCTTTTTAAAACCTTGAGTGTATACTTCATTCAATGCCAGTAAAAGTCCCCAGACTCCACATACCTGAAGGCATCCTGTGCTGCCAGCTGAAGCACACTGAGTTTAACTGTTTGCTGGAGCTGCAGAAATGAAGAGGGTATGTGAGCGGAGATATGAACCTAGAGTTGAAAGATTCAATATAAAATGAAGCATACTTACCATGATGACCCTGACGATATAATTTCAGTTTATTTTAATTTTAAAATATGTTTGCTAAACAGTAATGTTCCTGGAAGCATGAATGATGCCTGTGTTAATTTACATACCTGTATCCAAGTTACTCTTCTTTTCTGTTTCACAGTAGTCCTTCAGGCTGCATTTGGGCAAAACTTGAAAAGCGTGGGAGGTGGTTTTTTTGGTGTGGTTTTTTTTTTTTGGCGTTACTGTGTCCTTCTCCACATTTCTTGAAAGAAAAATATAAGCCAAAACCCAAACAAACAAACAAACAAAAAAGAGCAACAATGAAGTGAATTTACTTCTTGAGTTAAAAATGCAAAGTCTAATTTTAGAAGATGCACAACATGCTTGCAGAAGAAAAGTGGAGTTCAGCTGCTCTGTGGCATTGGTGTTGAGGCACAGTCCTTGAGCTGTTGATTTTCTGAGTGTGTGGGGGTTAATCAGCCCAAATGTAACTGTGACAATAACATAGCACTTGTTGTGCATCCAGCTTGAATGCTGCCCACGGGATCGCTGCTGCGGGGAGATGCATGGGCTGCCCATGTCCATTGTTCTGCTTGCCTGCTTGCTTCTTGTGTCCCTTTCCTATCTGAAAAAGGAGAGACCAGCAGCAGAAACCAAAGCAGACCAGGCTGAATTTCCTTGTTATTAAAGGCAGCAGTCTTTGCTCTTGCGGGTCCTGTGAGCTTGGCTTCTGATGAGTTGTCCTAGGATGATATGAAGGTAACAGATTTCTCCTTTTACTAACAGCGAAGCTTTATTTAGGCTGAGAAGCAGAAACCTCTGCATGCCTATCTGAGCTAAGAAATAAATTCTAGCCTGCCAGGCAACACTTCCTGCTATTTCTATGCTGCAGGAGTAGTTATGTGTGTTGATTATAATTATTTGAAAGAACCTGTTATGTAGTTGTGGGTTGGAATGCTGGTTGCAGAAGCGAGTTCTGCTTTTGGACCAGAAAGCTCTTGTCTTTATGGTGAAGCTTAGTGCCTTTAGGGAGCTTGCAGCTGCCAGTTTGGGGCCAGCACCAGATTTACATCTAGCATAAGTTTCATCCTTGAGACAGCATGGTTCATTACATCTGAGGAGTTAGTCTCTGAGGGTGACCTTGCTGGTGACTGTGAGTCCTTAACAGGATGTAAGTGGGAATAATGCTTGATGAAAAAATAAAAACCACTGCAAGTTCCAACTGTCATCTACTTGGAGGTATATAAACAGCTTTTGGGAGAGACCAAAATATGTGAGAAGTGCCATTACAACTCTATTTCTGTCAGTTGTATTTGATCTCTAGTCTTATATTCTGCTTTTTATTTATGTTTACAAAACTGCAAAATCTTTATCTTGGTATTTCTTAAACAACTTTAAAACAGGAGCTTGATTAGTACCTCAGTGGATATGAAGCTAAAATAGTAATTTAGATTGAGAGAAAAAAAATCTGGTCAAACCAGGTAAATCTGGTAAAAGTGGTATCAATACCAAGTGACTACTGTTTGTTTTGGGTTCTTTTAATAACATTTGAATGTAGTGGAATATTGCTGAGCTGACATGTTAGGTAATTTTTATAAGTGCGGTGACCTATTTAGGCTTTTTTTGTTTGGTTGCTTGGGTTTTTAAAATTTTATTGCCAGCTATGAGGAAGATTGACCATTTGTTTGGAGCTCACATGTTGGTGATGTAATCTGTGACATCTCAGAATTAAATCTGCAGTATGCACATATTTTGAAATCGATACTGAAAGTGTATGTTGGAGCATATTGTTGCAGCTTATGAGTCTTGGTGCGGGGAAAAGATTCTGGTCCCATACTGATTGTCTCTTGTTTTGATCTAGCAGAAAGGCTATAATGAATCTATAATGAATGAACTGAGCTGTGACATTTCTTCAGGTGTGAATAGCTCAGGCATTAGAAATATTTCCAATCTTAGAAAATATACCTGTTTTCTCCATAACACTGTATATTGGCTTGTCTGAGCACAATTATACTTTGTAAGAGGCTGAAAATTGAAATTTGCACGGGAAGTAAGATATGATTTGGTCTCTTCTTTGATTATGCTTAGGATTTGTGTCCTTAGGGTTCATTTGCATATGCAAGTAGCATGCCATATCAGTTGCACTTATGAGAATGGCTAAAGTGAAGTGGCTGCTGCTTGATAGTGTTTGAACTGAATTCTGAAAGCCTATAGCACAATTTGCAACTAAGCATAAATACAGTACAGTATTTATCTTCAGAAATATAGCTCAACTTTTTTGTTTCTAGCCTTTGGGAGACTCTGGGGTTCCTTCTAAAGGAAATGAAGATTTTGTCTTGTAGGCCATAAGAAAGAATTAAAATTTTTTACTTCCCAAAAGCTGCTGATAGGTAGTGTCATGTCAGTTACACACAAGACAGTTTATTTAAAAGAGGTGAAAGTAATTGACATTGCAGAGTAACTTGCTGAAAGATCAGCCAGTTGTATCTATGTCAAGGAGGGAACCTCTTTTTTCTGTAGCATACATAGATGGTGTATCCCACAGTACTGTGATATCAAGACTTTTCAGTAATGTAAATTTTCACATTTAATGTAAGTTTCATAGATTTTCAGTAATGTGTTAGGTGTTGTACCTTGAAAATAATATCTGATAGAACAAACATATGTGACTGAAGTCATATATGTGACTGAGGATGAAATGAAGTCTGTAGAAATATTTAAATGACACAGTGAGTTGTGGGCCTGATAGGGTAATATAGCCAACTATGCTAGATTGAATATTTATCAGCACATTTAGAGATTGGAACTTCACTGGAAGGGTGTTTTCAAGCATTGTAGAAAGCTACAAGAGCAATATGCAAACATGGACTTGTGGAAAGCACAGCAAGTTGGAAAATACAATAGTAACTAAGCTGTGGAAGTGGGAGCTGCTGTGCCAGGCAGAGACTGCCAATCTGACATCACTGCCCTGTGGTCCAGTGCTGAGACAGAAAGAGCAGCCCAAATGGAGGCATTCTGTGTGCAGATTTTGGTGCTGCAAAGTGAAGATTCACTTCGTTTGTGCAGAAAGGAAGGGGATAGATTTGCATGCATATAGGGGATATACGTTAGAGGGAAATGAGCTGATATAAACTCAGAGACGGTTCTAAGATAAGAAGCTGGCAGATTATTTTATTGCCTCTCACTAAATCAGCATCTAGTTATCTATTGTTTTAGTTACTGTTATGCCAAATGCCTGTACTTCAACTATTTGATGATGATTTTCTCACTGTCCCATATGGGGGATATGAGAGCACCAATAAGGGAACTGGGACTAGTAGCAAAACCCCTAATATTCACAGTCATTCTAACTTTGGTGCTTTTGAGAATAGGACACTATTCTCTATTGCCTTGCTCAGAAATGCAAGGTTTATGGGATGTTAGTGCCCATGTGTTCAAATCTGTTTTGTCAAGCAAGACCAAAGTATTGGACTGTATCTTAGTGTAGGAGTGTGTGGAGCCACTGGGGAGTGATTATGGTTTGTTAATATGAAAGCCACATTTGCTCTGGTCTTTGTTCCAGTTATACCATCTGGACAGAACACAAAATAATTTAGAAGGTGACAAAGTAGAAGTTCTCTACCCTGAAATGATAGCTGATATTTCTTTTTCTTATTCCTGAAGTGCTTTTTCCTTCTAAAGGCATCAGTCGCACAGAATTGCTTGTGACAGCTGAAACAGAAGCCAGGTCCTCTGACTTCAGATGTGCTCATTCTCTGATTCTTGTTGGGCAGATGTATCAGATCCTGAGTCCTCTTGGAGCATCAAGCAAGTGATTTTGGCCATGGTTCTTACTATTAGGAGTAGTAGTGCAGATTTTTAGAGGAGCTAAGAGGGTAAAAAGAGTGGTGAATTTGCATATGATTTGGACAAGTTTTAGGCGCTTAAAATTTGATTTAAATAAATTTTCTTAGGCATCTTATTTTATGTAAAATAAAATTATAATGTGTAGATATACATATATGTGTTCACATGTGTACGTATTTGAAGAGTGTCCTGAGCACAAGATAATCTTGTATTAAACTAAAAA
Source organism: Lonchura striata (assembly GCF_050655825.1). Lineage (NCBI taxonomy): Eukaryota > Metazoa > Chordata > Aves > Passeriformes > Estrildidae > Lonchura > Lonchura striata. Next base: position 73,028,084 of record NC_140740.1, read on the forward strand.
GCATTTCTTGTTGTAACACCTATATGAGAAAGAACCAACCCTCTGTTGCCCCCTATATCTTAATTACTTTAGAGTATGTTTAAGAAGTTGACTTGTTTGTGGAAAAACTGCAATAAAATCAGTTCTACTCATTTTAGAAGTCTCTGTAACTGAGAGTCTGACTGCCCTATTTAAGGACTGGGACATGGACTTGCTGCTGGCCATACTGTGGGCTGTCCTTGCCCGTTGCATGGTTGTGCACTCAAGCTGTCCAAAACACTCATCACAGAGACAATCAATGGGATTTTGGCATTGACCTCAGCAGGGCCTGAAAGGCCTCCAGTGAGCACTGTGTATGAGATCTGATGGGGCTGAATTGCAGGCTAGAGAATGAGTGGGCAGTTGGGTGTGCAATAAAAAGTGGAAGTGGGGAGGGATGTAGAAGGATGGACATGGACTTTGGTGACAGCCAGAAATTTTTAAGTTTACTGAAGCTGTGTTTACTGGTTTATTTGAATGTAAAAATCAGCGTATGTTCTAACCTGACTCATTTAACCATATTGCTAAATATCATGGTTTTCTTACCCTGAATTGTTTTAAACTATTCTAAAAAAAAAAAAGTTTGCTTCACAGTGCTGTTAAATGACAGTGGTTTTGGCAGGAAAAGCACACAGTGGGGGATAAGAAGAGAAATTCAAATAGTTGTCAGTGGGGGAGAGGGAAACAGCTAAAGGGGATTGAATAAAAAGAATGAATAGAAACAAGCAAACTCTGGAATCTCACTAGTAGCTGGATGTGCAAATCAAAGAGTACTTGTGAGAGTGAGAATGGGGGTACAAAGTCTCCTACTTCTGTTTCTCGCTTCTTTTCCTACGTGGTTCTTGCTTTAGAAATCTCCACAAAAAATCAATGTTGTCATGGAATGGTTTTCTTTGGAAGGGATCTTTGAAGTAGCAGTGGCTACTGGAAGGGCTCTCTGATACTTATCTCTTCCAGCCAGGTCTCATAAGCTCTCAGAGATAAGTACCACACCCGAGATAGCTCAGCTACCTCAGATGACATAAAAGTAGCAGGATGGCTTCTGTGACAGTGTTGGAAACGGAAAAGTTTTAATAAAAGGCAAAATAACAAAGCTCTTTACAGAGAAAAACCAAGCCAGTGCAAGAGGTTCTTGCTCCTGCTAAAACACTTCACAAAAGTGATTTACTTCTTTTGGTCTCTTTTTCTCATGAATTGCTCAGGCAGGACTTTTTGGCTTCTGTCCAATTGGTTCTCCTTAAGTTTCAGATTAAGTCTCCAAGGTCCTATGAGATGTCTTTTAAACAAATTGAGGAGAGAAGCTTCTGGGTTTTTGTCCTTTTTAAGGAGACAAAGGGTAATTTGTTCACTCCATCAACAGGGGACACATCCCTACATCTCTCCTGTTCCTGATGTCTGTGTTCTTCCTTAGGCATCCCTTTCAAGCATGTTGGTCATTATGTCTTTCCCACCAAACTCTACGTCCATCCTTCTACATCCCTCCCCACTTCCACTTTTTACTGCACACCCAACTGCCCACTCATTCTCTAGCCTGCAATTCAGCCCCATCAGATCTCATACACAGTGCTCACTGGAGGCCTTTCAGGCCCTGCTGAGGTCAATGCCAAAATCCCATTGATTGTCTCTGTGATGAGTGTTTTGGCCAACTTGAGTGCACAACCGTGCGACGGACAAGGACAGCCCACAGTATGGCCAGTAGCAAGTCCATGCCCCAGCCCTTACAAAGTTTGGAAAGTGCCTTTGCAGAAGTGCTTTCAACATTTGGTAGGATGCTAAAAGGGCACCAGCTCTCCTTGCTCCCTGTTTTCTTCATCTTTGGATTGGGATCTGGCTGCCTTAGGCACCAGGTCTAGTAGTGGGTCTTGTAGTTTGGCTTTGAGAATTGTAGTTCAATTTTTGTTTTGTGCTAAATGTTTCTCATCTTCCGGGATCTCTGAAGAATCCCAGGAATATCAGTCCAGGGAGTGTGACGGGCCAATAAGAAGCCAAGAAAATGATGATTTTGGATTTGCAGTATTTAAGAAATAGGAGAAGGGCACAATAGGATGCTAGACCATGCTTAACAGGAGATTGTAAGGAGACACTACAGTGCTAGTCACACCTGATGGTGTTCTTTACCCTCTTTCTGTGTCCTTTGGAAATTGTTAGAGATTTGTTTTATGTTTACAAAATAAATAAAATGCAATACCAACCAACCAAACCACCTCCCCCTGCCTCCCATGAACTTTTTCTTTTTTTCATTTAAGGTAAACATGCTGGAAATATTGAGTGAAAACCAGTATCAGTTGGGATAAATGAATAAAAGAATAAAATTGAAAGCAACAACAACAACAAAAAATTCCCCTTTCAGTATTATGCATGTGTCTTATTGCCAGGCATTGTCATCCTCAGAATCAGCAGCCCTGTACATTTTGGAAAGAGTATAGGAGGTGACAGCTGTATGCTCTTACTGCTGGGCATGTAACAGTGTGAGCAGGGCATGGGTTTTTACACATTTATAGTTCCTTCCTGTTCTTCATAGCTGGTTGGGAAAGATGATGATCACAGGGCCATTTATAAAGCTGCAAAAGTTTCTCTTTTCCATTAAGAAAAGTGACCCAAGCACACAGTTTTTCTTCCAAGAAACTACAGCTTTCCCCCCCCCACCCCCTAAACTTCAGGAAGGAATCATGATGATAATTTTTCAAAATAATTTCCATGATCTCCTCTTTACATTGCCAGCAACATAGTGGTATCTACCTCTTCTATTCTCTTTGCTCTGCCAGTGGTAAAAAACTCCTGGAAACCAAGTTTTGCCAGAGATAAAATTAGTGATGACAAATTTTTAGCAGTTCATTGTGTGACCAGGCATCTACAAAATATTTTTAGTAGAGTCTGCCCTTTAATTTTCATGATTCCACAGAATTCCCCATTTAACCACAGATCAGTTTAAGGAACAGAATGTAATTACCATAATGATCTTTTCTAAATACCGGTAGGCCTGTACTGAAATATGAAGAAAAATCTGGTTTCAGTGTTGCTGTTTTGTTCTTTTCTTTGATTAGATTTCTTCCCATGGTGGGTAAGACTTAAAAGTGGTATTTTTTTTTCTTTCAAGATAGAAAAAATCATGGTCCTGCTGTCTGGAATTCTAGTTTCTGTAAAAATATTTTTTTATCTTTTGTTCCCTTTTTTTTTTTTTCCTGGGATTTTTAGGGCAGAATATTTGTATTTGTAACTGTTTGGAGTCAAGTATGCCTGTTTTGACATTGGAACTATATGAAATAATTTTATGGTTTCTGATAGGTAAGAGTGAAAATCAGTGTGTTAAGTGTTGCCTATTTGAGACAGTTACAGGAATCCTCTGATTCAGGCTGTGCAGATCTTTTCTGTTTGTGGTAATTTTTATATTCTTCTAGCAGCTTTCCATCCTATCTTTGCTTTATGTATGTTTTGAGAGAGGTGGAGTGATCTAGAATAGCATTTCCAGTCCAGGACCTGCTTCAGTTTCTCTCCTTAACATATAAGACTTCGGGCATATCACTTATCTTTTCTCTGCAACTCATTTTTTCCTGAAAGAAAGAGGACTGTAGAGAGCATGGTGATAAAGGGACACTACAGTACTTGGATGATTTGGGATATGAAAATACTCAGACTGGTTGTGACAAAGAAGTTCAGTTTGTGGTAAAGGAAGATTTAAAACCCTTAATTTTTAGTCTTAAGGTAGATGATTTGAAAGTTGCAGAGAGAAACAACAACTGGAGAAAATTGCACAGTTACCCACTGCAGCTTGTGATAGTGACACTTGCACTCTGGGATTTTGGGCTGCAGCTTTGACATCTTTGCGCTGCTTCTTTCACTTTGCAAAATCTTTGCATGGCTCTTTGCACTAGAGATATACCTTGGTACTGCTAGCAACAACCTTTAAACAATATTTAAACATGATAGTAACTTATTTCAGTAAATAAAAATATTCACATTTTTTTAGAGTGTCTATAAACAATGCAGTATTGAAAACTGCAGAATAATTAAGACTGCAGAAGATACAGGAAGTCACATTTTCCTGGGAAAATGTTCAATTTATATTTAATAAATGATAATTAATAAAATGTTTAATTAAAAAGCTAGTGAGAAATCTGGAAGGAGCAGCATTAGCCATTGAAATGAGATTGTTCTTATTGCTTGGAGTTTCCTCCACCCTTGATCTCCTGCGGCATTATAGTTCAAGTTAACCTCAAAAGGGAGAAAGAAATAAAGAAAAATCAACAAGCTACAAACATATGGTTTCTGGCTTCCCACAATTTGTTCTATTCCTCTGCCTAAAATCCCAAACAAATTTGCTCAACAAAATAACCCTCCATAAAGGCACTTTTTAAAAATTGATGTTTAAATTACTTTATTTTTTGGTCTGCCCAGTTACATTTCATGCTAACATAAATGAGCAATCTAGGATGTATCTAATGTCAAGTTACTCTGTAAATGTGAAATTTAGCCCAAAAATCTATTGTGAAGTAAACAGCTGTAGTCTTGAGAGTGCATGCAAGAAAACATTTCTCAGCTCTCTTCCTCCTCAAGAGACAGCCTTCTCTTGAAGTCTTCCCTGAAACACAGAAAATTGGATTTCAGTGAAGTGGGTCTTCGGTGAACTTTTTGGCATCACAGTCTGCCAGTGTGAGTGTAGACTCAATAATCAAGTCATTGGCACAACTTCAGTAAAGTGAGGTCCAAGTCAAACTTTGGTTTGCTTTCATATGCTCCCTGTTCCTGCTCTCACAGGCCTCCATGGAGCTGAAACAGGAAGGCTAATCCCTTAGTCATCATGCTTTTGCAAATAATATCTTATTTTCACCAGGAGGCTTTTCATCAGGTTACTGAACAAAAAAGTGACAAGCTTTCCACCCACATTTGTTCTGTGTTTCCCAGCTAGTCTTTTGATCTGAATAGATACTGGACAAGGAGATCTTTTAGGCAAATTATCTCTGTATGTGTTTTGCTTACTGGCTGTTTCAAGAGTCAGGGCATACTGACCGCTGCCATGTGAAAGTAATATTAATGAGCTTCTTATCCTGAACTGAGCTTGCTTGCTGCCCTAGGCTGACCTTGGTGTTTTATAAAAAGGGTAAAAAAAAGTAAATACCTGACATCAGTCATGAAGCAGACATCAGAAAGGTCTGGGCTGGAGGAATGCTGAGAAATCCTAACAGTGCATGAGTGAAGTGGACAATATGAAGAGTTTGACACAGAACACAAGATGATGCAGTGTCTGTGCCCATGGGTTTTTTAGGACTATGTTGAGTCAGTATTAGGCACAGGTCATGTGCCTAAGTTTTGTAAAAATATTGAGCCCTTCTCTATCCCAGTCTGGTCAGTGTTTTCCAAGGATCTTGGAGTACTAGTACAGTTTGTGCAAAGCTGTTTCTTTTAAATTTGTGAAGGTACACTGCTTTTTAGTTTATCAAAGAAACAAGCCTAAAGTACCACTGCTTACAAACAGCTGCTTTTCAAAAGAGGTGCCTATGGCTAAGACCTCTTTGTAAGCAAATGCATCATTCATTGAATATCACAAACATCATATTTTTATAATTTTTAACAGTGTTATTCTTGTTATATGTTATTCTTTTTCTAAGTGTAGTTGTCATTCCGCTTTCAAAGAAAGCATTAAAAAGGTAGCCTTAACAATTAATTTAGTAATTCACATTACAATTAAAAATGTACCTGCATGATCTTCTCTCAATCTGGATGATTTACTGAACACAGTGATTCCATATGCCTTGTCTAGGAATGATAAGAAGATCCATTTGAAAGTAAATGCAATTAAGCATGAAAACTCTTGGACTGGAAGTCCAGCTTAAAACAATCCAGAAAGCAATGCACACAAACTGCCTCTGCTTTTTCTGCAGCCTGCCATGACTGCAGAGTGTTTCAGTAAACTTGCTGTGTGTCTTAGAACAGTGGTTTTGGAGATGGATAGGGTGCTCTGCTGCTCTCAACAAAGTGTCTGTGAAGACAGCAGCTGTTCTGTGTTCCTTTCCAGGCTAGGGTCCAAAAATTGCACAAATAAGTAAATGAGAAACTGACCCAAATTTCTAATACTGTATTGTTATCTTAAATTTTTCATTATTATTTATGTTATCTATCTACACAAGATCTACAGAAGATCAAGTTGTTACAGTAAGAGAGGTCCCAAATGTGGGTGAGTTCAGCTGTTTGAATGGAAGAGTGAAGAACAGAGCATGAGGTTTGTGGGCTGGTGGTCAGGGCCATTTAATCTCATGTCAGAATGTGGCTAGCTTTGATACCTAAGTCACCCAGGACTATGCTTTTCTGGGAGTGCAAATTCTGCTGCTTTAAACTTGTAGTGGGAGGAAAAGGCTCTGTGATGCTGAATGGTTATGATCCTCCACCCTGTTGAAACCTGTGGCATCATCAGGGTTGGAAGCATGGAAAACAGGCATATTCATTAATGTGTATAAATTATGAAAGGGTAGGTGTCAAGAGGGTGGACCAGGCTCTTTTCAGTGGTGACAGGCACTAGGACAAGAGGCAGTGGGCAGAAACTGATTCACAGGAAGTTCTACCTGAATTTGAGGAAGGATTTTACTGTGTGGGTGACTGTGCACTTTAACAGATTGCCCAGAGGGTGTGGAGTCTCCCTCACTGCAGATACTGGAGAACTATCTGTGCTCAATCCTGTGCCACATGCTCTGGAATGACTCTGCCTGAGCAGGGGGTCTGGACCAGGTGACCATTGTGATCCCTCCCAACCCGACCCATCCTGGGTTTCTGTGATTCTCTTTGCAAGGAAAGCATGCAGTGCAAGAAACTCTGTGTTCTCCCTTCCCCTGCCCTTCCCACCTCTGATCCCCTCTGAGTGATGCAGTGTGGGTGGGTTGCCACAGGGTGCTGGAGAAGGGGATGAAATCCACCAAATACCGCCATAACATTGGGTAGTGATGATGGACAGAGACTGCCTGCCTGGACCATCTGAAATCCACTGCTGAACAGTTAAAATCCCAAACCTCTGTGTTACTTGTGGGAGATCTCTGCTTGCAAAATAAGAAAATAATGGGCCAGTTCCTTAAACAAAACGCCTGAATCTCCTATCAGAAATTTAGCAATAAGGAGGATCATAAGAACAGGTGAAGGAGGTTATCAACTAAGATCTCAAAGATCTGGGCTTGGTCCCTTGTTTCTTTAGTGATTTGTTCATCAGTGATTTGGGAAAGGGAGAGGAAGAGAATAGTGATGTGGCAAAGCTTTTCTAACTATTCCTGTAGAGATTTCCGTAAGAAAGACCCTGGTCTTTACTAGAGAAGAGAAATGGTAAAATTAATGTTTGTGACAAGCTATCTCTCAAGACCTGTGAAGATGTTGACAGGCACAGTCTGCATAGCCATTGCATCATTGTTGTGGGCAAATAAAGTGTTACAGCTGGAGGTTGCTTGGTGCCAGAATCTAGTTGGTAATGTTTTCCTTTTAGTTGTCTTTAATTCATATTTGCTGATTCTTTTTAAGTGTAATATGGGGTAGAGCAGATAGTTTGTGTAGGTGCATTGCCTGATCCTCTCTGTGGGAAGATATGCTCTAGTCAGTAGGAACAGTGGAGTGAAGAAGGTAGGGAAGCATGTGCCTGTGGATCACAGAGACCAGTGGTGAAGTTCATCACTTAACCCTTTCTACACCATTTTATTTAGTCAGATGCTTTGACGTGCTTTGGGAAAGGATTGCAGGCTCTGCTGGGACTGGGACAGAATCAAGCTGGGGGAAATCAATTTAATTGCTGATACCAGGAGGGACTTGTCCCAGAGCAAAGTGAGCAGGGTGTTTTTGGCAGAGCTTTTGTTCAGGTGGCTCTCATTCTACTGGTGTCTAAAAGTGACTCTCTGCATCTCTGTTTGTGGTTGTTAACCACATTTTCCATCCTGTATATGTCCCTTCTCCATCTGGGGAGGGGGTGGTGGCTCAGGGTTGTCCCCTTCTGCTCTGCCTGAGAGAGAGAACTGCCAGCTGTAGTTTAGCAGTGTTTGGGAGAGGCAGCCCACCCACTCGGTACCGTACTGCTGTTAACTGCGTGTGCAGGGAGGCAACAGCGCCCTTGCATGGAGTCTGCAGATGTGGTGACATTCCCTAGCTTCCTTCTGTCTTGCCATGAACCACAGGAATGGTCTGACAAATAGACAATACACTCTACTATCTCTGAAAAACATTTAGATTTTATAAATGTATTTAGGTAAGCACTGGTTGAAAAAATTTGAGGCATTACATTATTTATCAAAAGTGTTAGCCCTAGATAATGCACATAAACCCCCACAGTTGTTCTTTATCTTCCCATCTGTACCTTGGTATATATAATGAAAAATATTTTGTCAGTGAAATAAGAGGTTAATGTTTTCCAGCTAAAAGCACCTTTTATCTCATAAGCAGCTAGATGCCTGCAGTAGCTGCCTGCAAATGCCACTACTTTGGAAGGAAGGAGTGGCAGGTGAAAAGTGGGTTGGATCACCCTACGAAGTGCAAAAAACAAAATATTCTTAGTCAAAGAATGTAGGGCAAAGCCCTTCTTTGTGGCAAAGAACAGCATGACATCTTTCATGGCTGCATAAAGGAGTTTTACAAATAAGAAAAAAGAAGCCTTTCACAAGGCCCAAACAGAGCAAGTAATGTGAGTGATATTCAATTAACCCTTCAAAAGTAGGGGTTAAGGTTGATAATTTATCTGCACTTTGAGACTGGGATTGACAAATTCCTGTGCCAAGATCCTATTCAGGAGAGGTTGCAGTTTGCAGGTGAAAAGCCTAAGAACTTGGATAAAAAAGAGATTATAAACAGCAGGAGTGCATAATCAGGGTTTATCACTGCAGAAATTTAGTTGCTGGATTCTCTGAGAATTATGTAATAGGGTTGCTGTTGAAAAATTATGTAACAATCTTAATTACTCATTTTTGTTAGAATGTTAAATGAACGTGGCTTGTTTAAGGAAGGGAGGACAGGCAATAACTGAGCAGTCAGTGCAAACATTTATGTAGGGTACAGAGGTCATTCAGGAAAGTAAATGTCTCGGCATGTAAAATATTTTAATTCCATTAAATACATTGGCTTCATTTCCTCATGGTGAGTGTTTTGTTCAGCTCTAGTTATCCCTCCCTGAACTAAACAGAAGTCCAGAAAGACCAATGAGAATAAGTTCTTTTAGATAAATCTATAAGTGAAAAAAAAGCCAAATTTGCAGAAAATATTCATAAATTGAGGTATAATAGAAGTAAGCAAATGTTACTATTTCTCATAAAATAGAACAAGGGAATAATTGCTGAAATTGAAAGGTGAGCAATTTTACAACAGCTCTCTACATTTAAGCTGCCCTTTGTCCATGGAGCACTGCCATTTGTGCATGTCTGAAATGAAAATTTTAATTATGGTTGGCATTAAATATATCCAGTGAGCCAGACAGCACACTTGTGTAGGGAAAATTACTGTGTAGAGGGGAAATTCCTGTTGGAGTATTTGGGAAGGTATCAAGCTTTCCTTGATATGCTCTGTCCTATCCATTTCTCAAACCATGGCCATGCTGGGAGGCAGGCAAGTGCCCTGGGTAGTGTGCAGGTGGGAAGGAGTACATCAGTGCCTGTGTTTCTGTATGCCCATGAGATTTATCAGTGCAATTTGAGCCTGACATTCCAAGGAGTGGAGATATTTTTAAGTGGATGCTTAAACTATGGATTTATATCCTCCCTGAATTTTCCATTGTCTGTTGTTATTCCCGAGGGCTGTTAATTATACATATAAATCAAAAAAAGTCTCTGTGAGTGTCTAATATTTAAAGTGAAAGTCTAAGGCTTCCAGTGTCTGGGGTGAATTATTCTTTTCAGGCCTAACAAAGCTGGCAGAGCATCAGTTAAGGGAAGGGCAGAACAATGATGTGTTTCAACTGTGTTTTATGTAATTTGTGCACTTTATGAAGGACTTGTATAATTATTTTATCTCTGAAAATATGATGAATATTTTTCTAATGGGTTTTGAATTAAATTTGCATTTGAATTGCATTATTTCCTTCAACAAATACATTGTTATCTCTGACTGAAATGTGGATCAAAGAATCACTTGAAACATAATACAGAAGTGGCGCTGCAGACCCTAGCAGCCTGAAAAATAATTGAAGTGAAGTAAGGAATGTTAACAAGCTCAAATGTCATCATCTTCCAAAACCTGACATTTAAGCTGATCCACATTCCCTCTCCTCCTTTATGTGGAATACAAAACCACATACATTGTGGGGTAACTAAAAGAAATGTTTGCTGGAGTTAGTTAAGAAACAGTGGACATGTTATTTTTGTATTAGCTCTTGTATAGCCACATATAAGCCTGCCTGGAAAAAAAAAATGTAGTTTGTGTAGTGTAAAGATGTTGGGGGAAGGGATAATGAGCTCCTACTGAATACTAATTGCCTATGAGTTGTTCAGGGAGACTGTATAAGAATGGAAGATTTGTTGTAAATTAGTCACTAGCTCTATTGTGCATTGCAGTGAGGTTAGACCAGAGCTGTAAAGGTGCCAGCTCTACAAAATCCTGATGATTCACTGTCTAACTTGGTGACTGTGTGAAGAAGAAATTACTGTGCAGACTAAATATTATTGGAAAAATGCTTCTCTAATGACAGTGTAATCTTTCTTCATGACACTTAAGCTTTAAGCTCATTTGGGATAGAAAGATGGGAGTAACAGATATTGAGTGAGTTATCACTGCTTTTCCAGCTGCAACATCCCAAGGTCTGCCAAAATTATAAATGCTGAGAGAAGGGGTATTGCTCTGGAGTGATATAGAGCCCAGAAGATTGATTAGTCCTCATAGCTTGGTGTTCATCTTTGACTTCCTTAGTTCCAGCATTTTACCTGACTTTAATTTGAGATCTTCTAATCCCCTTTGTTTTAACACGGGAACAAAGCTTTGCAATAGTTTATTTGCTTTTGAGAACTATTTTCTCATTCCTTACCCAGCTCCTATTGTTTTCATTTGCATCAAAATGGAAAGGTGAGTTAATGATTCATTGGCACACAGCGACCTTTCAAATAGCTCTGGACCACGATGCAGCAGCTCAGCTCGAAGCTCTCATACTTCAGCCCTCTTCCTTCTGCTTTAATATTTGCAGCCTGATCTGTCTACATGCCTGGATGCCTGAAGAGACCAAACATTTACAGCTTCTCCCTCCCCTGTGTTTAGTGGGCAATTTGATCCCTCTTCGTCCATTCGTTTATTCCACATTACTCTTAGGCTTGACTTGCTATTGAGAAAAACAAAGTGAAACTTTGGGAATTTGCTCTCTATTGATTTAGTACAAAAATGGACTCAGACTCTGATTCACCTTTTAATTACTCTTGGCCTTCCTTACCTAAAATGAGGATTCGAAGAAGGGCATCCAAACCAGGTAGAAAAAGCTATTTTCTTTTAAATAACTCTTACTTTACAGCTCTGCCTCCTTTTCATTTTCGGCTTCTGTGAAGGTCACTCTATAAACAGCTTGTGTGAGGTAGATTTTCTTTCTATCAAAAGTCCATCTCAGTGTTTTTTATGACTTTTTAGATAATGGAGTTGGAATTCTTTAAGCAAAAAGAAAGTATTTTTTTCACCAGATAATGTACTGTTCTTTACAATTGTTTTTATTTCTTTACTCTCTCAAGCCTTTTGTTTTTCCTTCTTGATGTATGTATAGCTCTCACTGAACAACTCTGACACCCATGGAATGACAGCAGCTGAAGAAGTTCTGCTGGTTGCAGTTATTTTCATTTAGGGAGAATTTGGTAATTCAGTTATGCCTCAACAGCTAACAGGTTTCTGGATTTTTTTTTTTTTTAATTTTGAGAAAAATCATACCAGAATGAAGAGAAAAATGAAATGGATCATTTGCTTTCTTTGCACACTTAGACATTATCCTTCTTTGTGGAGGTAGGGATTATAAATGCTGTCAGTATGAGAAAGGGGGGGTTTAAGGAGGCTGAAAGACAGTGACTGGCAAGTATATGTAAGGAAGAACTATGACTGGAAGTTTTAATGACTAAAGAAAAAATTTTACTACATATAAAAGGAAAAGAATAAAGACAAAGAATGGAAAAAAAAATATGATTTCTGCTTCCTTTCACAGAATTGGGAGGGTTTTTTTGTGTTTCAGAAAGGGAAAAAACAAATTGGAGATGCATCAGTATCATTAAATACAGTAAGCCAAGAAAATAATTTTTACATAGACTGAGACCCAGTTTAGAGTGGAAAATGTGTACAGAATGCATGTTTTAATGTGCAACTTTTTTTTTTTCTTCAACTTTTTCTTTCTTTTCATGAGGAAATCCAGTATTTCTCAACTGCACAGGAGTTTCTGCAGTGTGCATGAACACACATGCAATTTGCAGAGATGAAATGAGTTGCAAGTTTTGCAGTATGTGTTTACTCCATCTCAAAGGAGGACTCATTTTATCTGTAAATGCTGCAGCTGTGCACTTATCCTTCATTCACTTTTGTTTAGACAGGTCTTTTTTAAAGCACTTGATTCAGATGTGATGTTTGTATGTTACAGCATTGCACCTTATTTTCCAACCATTTTAGTAATATGTGGCTTGTACACACAGCTGACCTTGCTGGGTGCTGGTGGGGTTGTTGGAGGAAGAAGGTGCTTTTGGGTACCTGTGCATAGTTCAGTGGTAAAGTTCAAGGGTTCATTTGTGCTTGGCCGATTGAAATTCTGTGTGTTGATGTGGTGGGAGAAGTGCCTGTGCAAGGGGAGAGCAGGTTCATGACCTAAGCCCGTGATCTATGTTTTTTTTCTGCAAGTGTTTGAACATGACCAGTTGATCCTGGCATGCAGGTGTGGGGCACCTAGCTCGTGGCTGTATTTCATTCCTACAGAGGCTCAGGTCTCAGTGAACAAGAGACTTGCAGTGCCTGGCAGGAAACAGTGCAGGGTTCTTCCAGGCACTTCACAAATCATGTTTCTGTGCTGGGTGTTCCAGCTGTTCTGGACCATGAAATTTCAACTGCTACCCTTCCCCTCTGAAACATCAGGCTGTTGGTATCCTGACCTAGGGCTGCTTCTCTTGGGATGCCAGGGAGCTGTGCAGACTGTTTCACTCTTTGGAATGGAGAGTCAAAGTTATCACACACCACTCCCCACCATGTACACCAGTGTTTTCACATTTTAAGGCCCAGAGTTTCATTGCTGCTCCTTTCAGACTCTGTGTGCAGCCCTTGCCCTTCCCCTGAACTCCTGGAGTCTGCCAGGAGCCAAGTGCAGACTTCTCTCCTTTGGGACATGCATTGCAGATTGTCCCCTGTATGGAAGCTGCTGGCCATGGAATATTTAAAGGTTATTTAGGCTATACAGAAAATGTGATCATGACTCTGTCTTAGTGATTTGACTGGGGAGAGGATCTAGGATATTTTCCTTGTTGCAAGACACCAAATGAATTTATTTTGTTATTTTATGTGAAATTGCCACCAGCCATAGTCCTTACTCTGCACAGTCCTACCTGCTCAGAGACAGTGATTCTCTCAGCCTTTTTGTGAGCTTTAAAAACTTTCAGGGGTGCTGAAATATCTGTCTCTGATTAGTCTGTCCTGCTGCACTGGGAGGTGGGAGTTACACACTGAGTCCACTCATGCAGAGGTGTGAAGTGAAGCCAAACATCCCATATCATGGGAAAATGTTAAGTGGTGTTTTTGTGGTTTTGGTGGTTTTGTTTGTTTGTTTGTTTTGTATACTGTTTTATAAAATGAGACACCAACTTATTTCTGTTGGTATATTCATTTGTGTAGTAGGTAAGGTGCCTTCTTCAGGGAGGGAGTCAGAACTGTGAATTTCACGTTGAAAACCGATGCTTTCTTACCAGTCACATTTAGGTGACCAAGACCAAAGTCAGATTGACAAGTGATTTTATTCTTATTGGCTCATTTAGGACTACATCTTGAACATGTTGGCATTATTTTACAGCATGTATATGCCTAATCCCTCTTGTTTAGTGTAACACAGTGCTTTAGTTTCCACTTTGTAGATTTAAGACAGTTAAATGTCCTTCTACGACAATAGCACTTCAAAGCCTACCTAATTTACCCTCCATGTAGGCTTACTCTCAAGTACTTGCTTAATTCTGCTGTCAGGAGAAGTGCTGTCTGAATGAAGGCCTAAGAAACCTCAGTTAAGGGTGCAGTTCTCCCCTTGAAACTGTATGATTCATGTCTATAGATATGCATGTTGTTTCAGTTGGACTCATACTAGGAACTTCTTTCTTAAAATTCATGTGACTTGTTTTTAGAGCAGTATATCTGCAGTCCTGCATGACCCATGCACTTAGCTGTCTGTATTTTTCACTGACTTCCAATTATACATTAACCCCTGCTCAGATTGCTGGGGGTAAATGTGATGAACTGTCTGAAAACTATTCATTGTAAGCTGTAATTTCTTTCCTTGCTCTTGGCTTGGTCATGTTGATGTATTTATCTACTTTTTTGCTGTGTGTTCTCCCATGAAACTAGTTAAGTTTTGATTTTTGTGGAAAAAAAAAATCAGTGTTATGTTCTTGCTATTTTCTGACACAGGCCATTCAAGGCTATATATTTTCCTTCACCAACGTAAAACGTGGTTTTAATTACTGCTATGATGGTAATGTGTATTTTTAAAGTAATAGTATTTGTATAAGCTTTGTGGATGGCAAAATACCCAGATCTTGTGGTATTACTCTAAAATATTAGAGAAGATGTGGAGAACTTGTGTCTAGTTAGTCTTTGATCAAGGTCTTTTATTTTACCCATGTTTGGAGATTATTCTTCCCAGCATGACACCAAATAACACATACATCTGTCTTGACTGTTTATCAGGGGGATGGCGGAGAGCCACAGGGTCTTCTAAAGAAGGCATGTCTTTATTCTTTATCTGTGATCACAGTATAGAGCCAGTGGGTGTTCAGTTCTGGCAGAAGGATTAGCTTGTTGAGCTGTGCTTGCTATGTTGCTTCAGTAGCAAAGCTAATTCTCCTCTGTTCTATTCATGTCATTTTTACTTTAATAAGCATCTTGAATTCCATTTCCAATGCCATACAGAACCTAAACTCTTCTGGGGACACCTTTGCCAGTTTGCTCTGGCACTGCTGTCTTTTACTGAATTTTTGCATCTTTTGCAAAATTTTGCAATTTTGAATGCCCAGGGGAGATTTTTTAGGCATTTTATTTGAAAATGAGTTTTGTTGATACTCTTAATCTTTCAGGCAAGTGTAGCCTTGCTGCATAATACTGCTGGTGCCTAGTACACTGAGCTGTTGCCTGCTGCCATGTTCACCTGGAGGGAAAGGTCTGCTGATGGTCCCTGTAAGATCAAGAGCACATGTACAAAGAGGCTGTTAGTGAAGCTGTAGGAGTGCAGTGTATGATTTGGACATTTGCAATGACTTTGTCACTTTTTAAACTATGTGGGCCTTTCTGGTGGAAATAAGTTACTAGTACAGTAAATGTGTAATTAATATTGCTCTCCCCCACATTCAGCAAGGCTTTAAACTTCTCATGTTGCAAGGTTAGTTTGATGTTGTCATTCCTTCACATTTTGAAATTGAGGGGGCAAGGGGATAGAGTGGGAGTAAAGAGGTACAGTGGGGTCATAGCTCCATCGCACTCAATGATCGCAAAGGTTTTTTCTAATATACATAATTCTATAATTCTATGAAGCCAGAAACAATTTGTTACCATTTAAAATGCCAATGAATATTTAGCCATCTCACATTTAACCACAGGTTAACTGGTGCATCTCCAGGAAAACATATGGAATTTAATTAAGATAATTAATAAGGGTTTACAGACTGAAGATACTGCAGGTAGCATATTGTGCTATAGTTTGTACTTGCAGCATCTTTCTCCAGAATTTGTTACTTAGTTTTTTACTCTTATACAGAATTTAAAAGAAGTATCATGTTATTAGAAGGGGGATTTGGGTTCTTTCTGGCTTGGCATGTTGCAGTCCACTAAGTGATTGTGAAGACCCCATGTGACATCCCACCCTGAAGGGGAAGAAATCACCCAAAATGCTCATAGATCCTCATGGTCAAAATGAATGGCAGAAGTCAGAAAGCCCGCAAAAGCTTATACAATTTTAGTAGTAGATTACAACATGGTATGGAAATTGTTATAAGGCAGTTCCTGATGACCTCCTATAGGGCACACAGCTGTGGGTTTTGGGTGTAAAGAGATGGGTTGAAAGGGAAGCGAGAGAAAGGGAAATGTATTAAAGAGGAGGAGAGAGAAAGAAAAGGGGATCACCAGTCCTGGCTTCAGTGTCAATCCAACTAGTGGGGTGTCCAGAGTCCTGGGGCTCATGTACAGTTCAGCTTTGGAGGAGTATGTTTATTTACATAATTTTTTTCACAGCCAGGAGCTAAGTTTCTTGCTTTCTACACAAATGAGTTATCATGTACAGTCCATTTTTCTAGACCTTTCTGGAACTGGGTAAGTGGCCTTTGGGGGTCTTAGGTTGTCTTGATCTCTCCGCTACAGTCCATGTCTACTTCTTTACCTCATTCCTGCACTTGAGCTGTATTGTGTTGTGCTTATCTCCAGGATCCAGAAGAAGGGTATTTGTCTCAGAAAAGTGCTGCCCTACCTCTTGAGCCACATCCTGTTCCTTATCACAGCATGTTATTACGGACAATCTTTGTCTGGCTCCACAGCTGTCTGTCTATTGGTGTTTGAGGCATACACATCAGCCCCCTATCTTTGAGGTTTCTGCACCCCAGCAGTGGGGACTATTGCTGAAGTCAAGAAATGGACTTCTTAGGCTCAGGTTTACACTGTAATGTGGGAATCCCTAATGTCTGGGCTGTTTTTCATGGCTATGTGTTGAACCTTTGCCAGCCTAGCACTGGAGATGTACACCACCCTTGCCCATTGTACCCAGTGGGTTTATTTATGAGAGGGAATGAAGGCTGGGGAAGGCATTAAGCATACAAGAAGAAATGGAGACTCTGACACTTTTTTGCCTAGTTGTTGGTTTAGGACCAAACCTTAGAAAGCTTTATTGCCACAAGAAAGTACTGTCAATTTTGCCAAATCACATTTCCATATGATGTGAGCTGCCAGAATTTGATGAGCTGCTGTAGAAAACAATGCTTTTATATTATTTATAAACAAAGGATTTGGGATCTTGTCAGACATGAGGAAATTGTTTGCAGCTTTAGCAGTTCTCAATGTGAGAGTCACTAAAATCATGTTAAAATACTTGCATTGACGGAGAAACAAAATGAGATGTGTAAGGATGTTTAGTGGTATGAAATCCCCCAAGGCTTGCCAGGACTTAAAACCAAATATTCATAGTGTGCCATTTCCAAATAGGAATTTCCATTTTTCTCTAAGTATAGAGGTTACTTGTTTTGGTATGTTTGGGGGGATAGCCCTGGGGTGTCCCTGGGGGACCCCTCAAGCTGTGAGTTTGCTGCAGCAGCAGGAGGCAAGGAGGTTCCACACGGCTTCAGAGGGTGCTCATTAGATGAGGGTTTATTGGGGGTCCCACCCCCGGAAAGCAGCATGGTTTCTGAGGGAGGGAGGGGGAAAGGGAAGGTGGAGACAGGGGCCAGGAAAGCACTGGCCAAGAGAACCGGCCAGGAGAGAGAGCCTGGTCCCTCCGGCACACTTAACAGGGGGATTCAAAGTGGGTGCGGGACAAACTTTGGGCCAGTGGGATTACAGACACAGGATACTTCAGGGGAGGATTACAGGCTTGGAATAAGGGGTGAGACAGAGCATACCATTTAACTAAAATGTAACACCACAGTTACTGTTCTTAGGCTTTATGAGATAGAATCTTAAAATTAAATAAAAGCTATAGTGTATTATTGCAGATTTGGCAGTGGTCTAGGACTATTTTTTCAAAGCAACAAATGCACCAGACCTTAGCAAGTGTTGTTTCTAATCCAGTTGTATTATTTCATTATGAATTTTCTTGGATTCTAATTCCTATAAGCATCTTGGTTGGGTTTGAGCAACTTGATCTAATGAAAGATGTCCCTGGGCATGGCTGGGAAAGTTGGACTAGATAACCTTTAAACTTCTCTTTCAACCCAAACCATGCTATATGGTTCTGTGACCTTCCAAAGCAGTTGTGTTGCTATACTAATTTAATGTGAGGAAAGTCTTTAGTGGTATCTTTTCCTTCACACTTCCGTAGAAAATAAATTTCTGATGCAGCATAAAGAAATATTTAAAAAATAATATTCAATAACAGACAAACTCAAATTAAATTTATCGAGTGGTTTGATTTTGGATATTTTGCTGGGTACAGTAGTTTCCTCTTTCACATCATTCTTATGCTAGTGTGTCTCCATTCACTTCCAGTGGCAATGCTTGACTTACAGCATTTTAAGGAAAACTGCATTATGATTGTGATTTTTTCTTAGCCTATTTTCATTCCGTCTACAACAAGCCTGGTTTTGTGCTTTGTTAAGTTTTGCTTGTTTTACATTCAGAAGATAACCCAGCTCAAATGCTGGACTGGCACATGCTCTTCATTCTTGTAGCCAGTTTTAAGAGAAGTGGGCCTGCGGGACAAGATTTCTGCTGCATAAAATACACAGCTCTTCCAGCTTTTTAAATTATTTGTAGTCATGAGCACACTTTTGAAAACAAAATTCTGGATTTCTGTTAATGATCTCCAGTGAAATGGGTCAAAAGCAGATCAGATGCAGTATTCTTCCTAAACATCCTCTTCATGGATCAAGTCTTGCTTGATTGCTGACACTCTTTAAAGGCAGTATTAATGGTATTTATATCTCTTTTGCAATTTTATTGTTGGTTTTTTGTTTTGATTTGGCTTTTTTTTGTTTGGTTGGTTTTGTTTTAAGAACAATAATCTGATTTATTGGTTGAAGATTAGTATTTATGTGGCTGCCAGTAAGTAGAATGCTTTAGGAGAGTCATTATTTGACAGCAATTGAACTATATTTCATTTATTTAATGTATCAGATGTCTGGTATTTAATGTATAGGCAGAATCATGCATAGTTTTTCCCAGCCCATAAATCTTGTCCTGTGTTCTGCAACCACAAATCTCTGCAAAGTTCTGCTTAGGTGGAAAATAGAAGCTTTTGCTAACCAAGACACAGTAACATTTATTTTTTATTTATATGAATGATTCTGTGGTACCCTTGACAGTCTTGTCAGCTACAGGCTTCCTGGAACATATAGCAAATATTGAGCAGTTATGAAATGAGCATATTCTGGTACAGTCACACAAATATTACTCAAATTGTAATGCTAAGATTTGGTTCTTAATACTTTGCCATTTTATGGTGGTATATATACATGAGAAGGAAATGGTTTGAGACTTAATGTAAAATTTCCCATACTTTTTATTTTCCAGAGCACAGACACTCTACCCTTGATGTTCTTAGGAAATTGAAGTCTACCCCTACTTTCTTTGCTGCAACCAGACTTTCTCCCATGCTGAGTGGAAGTGATGAAGTATATGCAAACTGCATGGTAGTAGACCAAGTAAGCTTATATTTGAACTTCTGGCTATTTTTTCTTCATCTTCTGTTAATTTAGTTGCATGATAGTAGGATCTTCTGGACCTGTCAGCAGTGCTATCAATTTATAAAATTCTAAACTAAAACCGGTAATACTGTACTCTTCTCAGCTATATTTTGTAACCTTTTTATGAGGTCTCTTTTAACAGATTCAGTCAATTATAGGAATTACTCTCCTTAGCCTACAGGAAGACCTCTAAGGCAGGCAGTCTCTTCTATGTTGGTAAGCTAAACAGCATGTGCTTCTTTAGAGTATTACTTGTTTGTGTGCATTTCAGATTTCTGAATTTTATGTACATTCACAATTCAGATGAGCTTGCTGAATAATTTCAGAAGTTAATTATAAGTTAACAGTGAGGCTTACAAGCTCAACAAAAACAAGATATTGATGAAAATGTGAAGCTGGTGTCCTACTGCTGTCAAGGAACTTCTGATATTGGAGATCCTCACCTGTATTCCTGTCTCTGATTTTTCAGCAACACTGGAGATGACCTAAAGTGTCATTTTACCTCACTGGGTTGTACCTGGAATCATCCCTCATTGGTCACACTCAGATACCATAATGTAGACCATGGGCATGAGTCTGACTAGTCACAACTTGTGTGTAGTGTCTGGGTCTAGCTAAAGAGATGCCAGATTCTGGTATTGTGTACCTATTTTTCAGTGATGCTTTAAGATATTTATTTATTTGTAACCTGCTTTGAGCTTGCCTTGTTACCTGCCTCCCCCTTGCCTAAATGTTGAAATATAGGAGTAGGAAATTATCAGATAATGTTAGAAGTCTAATATTTTGCAAGTGTGATTTCTTTCCCCCTTTCTTTGCCTCCTCCCCATCCCTACTCCATTCCCTGAAACACTTCACTGACTGTATTTGCTGCAGATCCAGTTCATGTGACCTCTGAGATGGAAGTTTAAGTCAGAAGCTGAGTGTGTTCAAAATGTACAGAAGAGATGTAATATATATTACAGATGAATGTATGTAATAATGACGCACGAGTGAGCAGCTGTCAGGGGACTAAAAAGTGTAGTCTTTGAACTCTTGATTTGAACAATATCGAGGTTGGAAGGACAGAGCTGCAGAACTGCATCTCCATTACAGATGGAGATGTTACCCAAGTGTATTGCTCAGGGGGCCTCCAGCTTGGGTAGCTAACCTTTGCTCACTATGTGGCCACATTCTACTTTTTAAAATTGCTGACTGGGGCCAAATCCTCCCTTAAGCACCACTCAGCAGGAGCCAGAGTGGCTGCTGGAGAAGGTCCCTCTGGTGCTGAAGAGGAACACTGCCCAGACAGGAATAACTTTTCAGGGAGGAACAGCTGCATAAGACCTTGGAAAAGCATTTTACCTCTGTGCATGTCATGTGCACAGCACAACAGAAGTATTTCCAGACTTGTATGCACTGTATCTTTGAATGCAGATGTGGGCTGCTATAAAAATGCCATCAGTTCTTGTCTTTTACTAAGAGAAGCATAATTAAGATGGGGATGAAAGCACATCTCAAGAGGAACTGGGAAAGAGGAAGTCAGCAATCAGAAACACCAGGGCTTTGTAAATGCTTGCAATCTTTCCTTTGTTCTTGCTTTCATACAGGTGCTTTTTGGAGATTGATTGTTTTAACTGGCAATGTGACTTTTCAGTATTATTCAGTATCTAATTACATGTCCGTTGCCTCTAGCTAAAAGACTAACAGTGAGCTGAATTTTAGTATCTTCTGCAGCGTCAACGGGAAATTATTTTTGACTAGAGTCTAAATCCTGATCCCTGTACCTGAGAAAATAGAATTTCAAATCCATTCCTGTCTTTGTGCAAAAAGAGAAGTGCTTCAGGCCCTGAATTGCTTAATGGCAAAAAATAAGAGTAATTTCCCTTCCTCCACTCGAGAAACTCTGTTCCAGGTCATGTATATTTATCTCAAAGCTTAGGAAAGTGGTGCTGACAAACTAAAAGTGCATGATGTGTAGGCTGATTTTTCCAAATTAAATTGCAGTTCTCTTCCATATGTCACCCACACTAATGAATTATGCATTTTTTTTGCTCAGCTTAAGGGTATTATTTAATGAAATCTATAAATATTTTTATCAATACATTTAATAAAAGGTATAAATATGAGTGAGAAATTTAGCAGACTTGGAAATCCTAATTAATTACTGCTCTAATTAGGGAAAAAATTAATGCAAAGTCTAGAATACCTTAGTTGTATAAATTGCCTTATATTCATGTGATGTAGAAAGTAATAGGGAAAAATCCCACAAAACATATAGCCATAAATAAAAGGCAAACTTCTCAGGTCCTTGTTTCCTGACAATACATGTTTTTATTGCCTCTTACCAGCACTCATATTTTACCTGCAGGCTGGAGACTTGAAGACTAGCTACATTCATGGAGATGGTGACAGCAGTGAGATGTGTCTGAATGCCGCCAACTCAATCCCGATGGATAAGAGCTCTTCATCTCCCTCCCTCGAGGAGAATGACCAATTTATGTATCTCCCAAATGAAGAAAATCAAAGGCCAGTAAAAAAAGAAGAAAAGGCAGGGTTAAGACATACCATTTCACCTTCTCATGTGTATGTAGCAGATTCATATCTTCCATTCAAGACCCATGGATTTGCTCAGGATCGGGGCCAGCTTTATGCTGATCTGAAAAGAAGAAGGTATGGAATTGACTTGATGGTATGGCCAGAATAAAGATTATTTGTAACCACCTTTTGTTTTAAAAGGTGAAGCAGATGTGAATAACTAGTATTATTGGGTTGAAATCTCTGTTTTTCATCACTAATATTTATTGTCCTAATAATCCGTTTTCACCCATAAAAGTGTCTTCTTAGTAAATGTGTCTTAGTAAATGTATCTTGAATGCAAATTGATAGTTTTATGCCTTTATTTCTTATAAGCAATGCTCTTAACAAAATTTAAAAAAATAATCAGCTCTTTACTGTCACTGACATTGCGGCATTTTTGATAACAGAATTTCACTGTGGTTCTCCTCAGTTATATTTTCCATTAAGAAAATAGTCCAAAATCTGTTGAAGTCTCTGGGAGCCTTTCAAGTCTTTGAATAGGCCTGTAGAAGGACCATGGTACTCCTGATTGCTATCTCTAAAAACACAGTGCAGACTGTAGCTGCTGCTTCAGACAGGTTCTTCATAAGAATCATTGCTGGTATACAAGGTTGCTGCCATTTATCTGAAGACCCTCCATTTCTTCAAATGGCTTCAGAAATGCAGAGAGCTTTGGTGATGGAACTATAATTTTGATCATTAACTTAGGTTTTTAACAATTAGTTTAAAAATTAAACAATATAACAATACATTTGCTTGATGAAAAAGCTTTATTGCTTCTCTGAATAGGTAAGATTCCTTCTTACGCAGGAGGAAATCTGAATCTTGCTCCCACCTTTTGGAGAGTATTAGGACTAGCTGGAGGTAGAGCATCAGATCCATGTAAAAACATCAAGGAAGAGAAGGGTCAGCCAATTATTATTTAAAGTGGGCAATAAGATTTTCTCTACTTTAATTCTGAGTTTCTTATACAACTATGAAGTTCCACTAGCAGGAATATTTAACACAGATAATATAATACATACCAGATGGAATTTTTCTTTCACAGTCTTTTTTTGGTGTTTGTTGTTGTTTGAGGTTTTTTTTTTGTTTGATTTTTTTCTTGCTAGCTATAGGGATGTCATGTAGAATGTTATAATCCTTCTGTGCATCTAGTCAGAATCATTTTTATCCTATGTATTTTTAGATAGTCCCACCCTTTTAAAGACCTTGGTGAGGTACATGTATGAGAACTTCTAAGAGTGTATATAATTTTCAGAGACATGTGATTTGCCTTAATATGTCATATGACATATGTAATTGATCCACATATCATGCATAAATAAGACTAGTAGTATGTAATTCTATTTTTAAACCAGCTTTTTATGTCAGAGAAGTTCCCTAGAGAATTTACCACAGTAAGTCATGGATACTTATCTGTTGATGTAGACATGTATCGCTTTTTCAATTTTAACATGTGACAGTAATTGATAATGCATTTATATAAGTTGTTTTTGAGATGTCATGTTGGCTGTTATTTGGAAACATTGCAAACTGTTGTCCCCAGAGTTGTAATACAGAAATATTTTCAGACAGTAGCAATAGATATGTGCTTCAAAAAAGTAGTGATGTGTGAAGGAATTTTTGTGCTCTTACCCTTGGTAGGAACTCTGGCTATTTAGAAATACCACACATACTTTAAAGTTTTATGTTGTAAGGCTGGAATGTTATTGAAAGCAGTTGACCATTTCTGATGAAGAGACCATGAACTTGATTTTGCAGGTAACAACAGGCCTCATCCTGGGAAACTCTGATACTGCTGAGCAACCTTAGTGCACTCTCCTGCTCATGAACCCTTTCCAAAAACATATTCTCTATGTGTTTGACATACTGATTTAGCCAGAGATTTTTCAGGCTGCTTGTTGCTCTCTCTGTTTTCACATGTCTGTCTTTTGAACTGAACCTCATTAACTGTCCCAAGACCCTCCTTAATCTCTTCTTGGTGTTCTTCTCTTCCATCTTCTGTCATGAAATCACAGATGTAGATAAAAATATGTCTGTTAACAGCTATGTCATATCTTCCAAATACACACACGCGCATAATATCCATCTATACTCATGTATACTGAAATCCGAGGGAGTTCTCTCAGCTCCCCTTATTGTCTCAGTTCTCCTTCTCTTCTTTGAAGAGAGACAGGTTTATGTGTGGAACAAAAAATCTCATTTTCTGGGAGATGCTGAACATGTGTCTGAAACTCATGATCCAGAATTGTCTGGCTGTGGTGGGAGTGTCTGTGATCATGGGCGAGGCAGATACCTGCACTGCAGATCTTCAAGACTGCATCAGAGGGATCCTGGACAGGGAAATGACTACCTTTGACCAGGTGGATGCAGACCTGAGAGACACCTCAGAGCATGTTTACCTGACATGATCATGGTAGTTTGGGCTGTCATTGGTCAGAGGATTCAGCCGTATTTTTGCTTATTGCAGTAAGGTTGAAGTAAATTGCTATATGGAATTCAGGGAAGTTGAAAGCTTTGTTGTCTTCTTCAGTTCAAGTCTCGATGACCTTGAAGTAGACAACGGAAGTGGAGGTGTGTCAGACAGATCCTGTGTTCACTACAATCCCCTCAGCTCTTCACAGGCCATGGCTTCTAGCAGAGATGGACTGGACTCACCTACCAGTGTGCAGCCCAAGGTATTTGACCCTGTCTTGGCTTGAATTTCCTTTTAAGTAAATCACTGAAACTATGCGAGAGACATCTGAATCTGAAGGGGAAAGATGAGTTCCCAGTTGGCAGTGCTAGTATCTCCAGGGCTGGGGCATTGAGTTGTGAAGCTGAAACTCCCTGGGTATGGCTAGGCTGGGCAGCTGCAATGTAAAGAAAGTGTCCATTGGAGATTTGCCTCAGCTTTAAAAAACACACCATCTCTCAGAAGCATTTCAAAGGACATGTTTCAGGTTCAGTGAATCAGCATTTTTTAACCAAAATGTACTTAGTGAGAAAATATTTAACCAGCTCAAGTTATGTGAAACAGTAATGCTTTGTAAAGTGTAAAACGGCTTGCTGCCTATTTCAAAACAATTTCTATTCACAGGGAAATTCAGTTCGGATGTCCATTGATTGATATAAATCTCTTTGTTATGGTTTACTGAAGTATCCTGTCTATGTTAATTTTCATTAGACCATGGTGCCATTTCTGAGATCTTCAGACATATACAATAACAAGAGTTATTTCTTGTTTGCAGAGATTTTTAAATGATTTTTAAGATGCACTTGTTTCCACTGTAGAACTTCAGCGAATGATTTAATGAAGGGAGAAAAAGAGTTCAGCAAAAATATTAATTATGGTAGGGCTACTTTAAAAAAACAATAAGGTAAGCACTTTGTAAATGATGTATCAAAAATTAGGGGGTTTCCTTTCAGGTCTTATTGTTGAGATATTTGAAAATGTTTTCAAATATAATAATGATAAAAAAGCAAAAAACAATGTAGAGAAAAAAGGTCAGCTCCTTTCTTTGGAAACTCTGACATCTGTAATTACTAATGTGTTGCCAAAGTCTCCATGAAATGTTCTTCAAGTATTAAAGCATTAATAATGCCTTCCTTGGTAAAAGAAGATAACTTGGTCATCAGAAATGGCCAACAATACTGTGTGGATGTCGCCTGTTACCAAATTGGAGAAGAATGTAAGCTTTCTTCTTAAGTAAGTCTCTTAGTCTAACTTGAACCTATAACTTATTTCCTGTAGCATACAAAAATTTATCATGGAGAAAGTAGGACAGACTTCCTAAGAATTCACATGAAGTTGTCAAAAATACAACTTGAAGCCAAGAATATTTATGCAAATTTTTAGTGGTTCCTAATTTATTTTGTTTCTGTTGCTGATGCATTTCAAAATTACACAAGATTTCATTTGCTGGAATTTCTCATAGGAATGCACAGTATTTGGGATTCGGTCACGCTCCTATTCATACTCCTCATCCAAAGGTTTGGCAGTAAGACCTCGGATTCCTCGCGACTTTGCAGTTGGGGATTCAAACAGAGGTCAGTTCTTTGGCTTTGTATTGTTCAATACCTGCCTTAGGTCCAATGCTGATGATGTTACTTTACAGAGTTTACCAGTGCGTATGTCTGGTAGCTTTCAGGGCTAGTAGTAACTACTAGACAGTAGCCCTACCATCTTCCCTCAATTTTCTCCCATCTACAGCCCCGTCATGCTGCCATCATGCCCATGATACAGTGACTGTCCTTGAGAGGGCATGCAAACTGGGAGAGAAATAGCCACAAAAATGAATGCAGACAAGGGCAGTAATCCTCCTATCGTAAGATCCTTACCCTAGCCTCCTGCTAAGTGTCTGACAGAAACCAGGAGGAAGCTCAGAACGACATAGAAGAGGCATCAAAGAGGACAGATGGTTCCAGCTTCCCACAGATCCTAAGCAATCTCTGAAACATAGGTGGGCTGTGGTATCTCTACAAGCTGGGAAGGAAAACTCACCCATTTCATCAAGTGGAGTCAGAGATGTCTCTACAAGAAGCTTGTAATTTTTTATTACTTGTTTCTAATATGCTTTATTTCCAGACGTGTACTTTCATATTTAGAAGACAACACACACTTTTCTCAGTGAGGGTATGGGTTATATTAAAAAACCATGCAAAGTGTGAAATACATACACTGTGCTTTTCATACAGCTCACATCACTTAAAAAACACTTGCATTTTATTTGATCTCTGTCTCAGAAAGCCTGTCCATTTCCATACTTCCAGTTTGTTTCTCACTCCAATATACCTTTAGTTTTTCACTAGTCCAGGGCAAGAGACATGACATGTGAGTCACAGTGAACAAAATGGATTGGACACCTGGAGGAGTTTTGGATGGTAGATCATTGGAATGTTCAAGGCCAGGTTGAATGGGGCTTTGAGCAACCTTGTCTAGTGGTGACATCTCTGCCTGTGGCAGAGGGGTTGGAAGTAGATAGAATAATGTAGTTAAGGTCTATCCATTCAATGAGGAAAACTTCTTGACATCCCATCTGAACCTCCCTTGGAGCAGTTTGAGGCTGTTTTCTTTTGCACTGTCACTTGTTGACTTGAAGAACAGGCTGACCCCCACCTGGCTACACACTCTTTTTAGGCAGTTGTAGAGAGTGGGAAGGTCACTCCTGAGCTTCCTTTTCTTCAGGCTGAACAACCCCAGCTCCCTCAGCTGCTCCTCATAGGACTTACTCTCTAGACCCTTCACCAGCTCTGTTGCCCTTCTTTGGAATGCTCCAGCGCTTCAGTGTCCTTGGAGTGAGTGGCCTAAAACTCAATACAGGATTTGAGGTGTGGGCTCACCTATGTTGGGTACAGAGGAACAATCCCTGCCCTGCTCCTGCTGGCCACTCTGTTGCTGGCACAGCCCAGGATGCCATTGTCCCTCTTGGCCACCTGGGCACTCCTGGCTCATGCTCAGCTGCTGTCACCAGCACCCCCAGGGCCTTTTCCTGTGGGCAGCTCTGCAGCCACTCTGCCCCAGCCTGTGGCACTGCCTGGGGCTGCTGTGACCCAGGGGCAGGACCAGCACTGGCCTTGTTGTACCTCACACCACTGGCCTTGGCCATGATCCAGCCTGTGCAGATCCCTCTGCAGAGCCTTCCTGCCCCCCAGCAGATCAGCACTCCCACCCAGCTTGGTGTCATCTGTGAACTGACTGAGTGTGCACTCAAATGTCCTCACCCAGATCAGCATTAAAGATACTAAACACGATTGGCCTCAATGCTGCCGCCTAAGGAACTGCGTTGCTGACAGACACAAAACTGGATGTAACTCCATTCACCACCACTCTCTTGGCCCAGCCATTCAGACAGTTTTTTATCCAGCAGAGTGTACCTGTCCAAGCCATGAACTGCCAGCCTCTTCAGGAGATGCTGGCTGGGCCTGATGCCCTGGCTGTCCTGTATGTGCCAGTCATCACACTCAAGATACTCTGTTCCATGACCTTCCCCAGCACTGAGGTCACCCAGGTCAGGCTGACAGGCTGTAGTTCCCCAGATCTTGCTTCTGACCCTTCTTGGAGGTGGGAACCACACTTGCAAAGCTCCCTGAGTACTCCAATGATCTTTGAGATCCTTTCCAAACCTAACCACTCTGATTCTTTGACATTCAATGTGAAAACATACAAAAAGTGTGAAAATGCTGTCATTAACTTTGAAAGCATTTAACAACAAAAACTGTTGTAGGGGTGAGAGATAAAATGTTTGCAAGCTTCCTTTTTTCTAAGAAACTGAATTAAGCAGTGCAGCAAATAACTTATATAATGTTAGTCAAATTCACTGTATGATTTCATGTCACCTTTTAAGGAGGAGTAAGTATTGCAGCCTGCAGCATGCAGCTGTGTTTTATTTTCCTCCGTCTCCTAAAGTGTTTGTAAGCATTTATATGCAACACTTTAGGTGAGAAGTCTTAATAAAAAACAAGGCAGAAGAAAAAGCTAGAAGTATGTCAGAGAATTAAAAGCTAGCAGAATAGTAAATCCCTGTATCATGCTTAAAGTTAAAACAATTCCTTTGACACCACAGCTAAGGGACTTCCTTGGTGTCACAGTCCCTTAAGTTTCACCCAGACAGCATTACTTGCCCCAACATTCATTCTTTCTCCCCTTACTTTAGGAACGGTCAGTGTTGGAGCTTTAGATGTCTTGTAGAGAAAGGGGAAACCCATTCTTGTCCAGACTTTAGAAGCAGGGTGTTCTGTGCCTGCACCACAGATGCAGTGTAATGCTGGGGGGGAGCGTGGTGGTCTGCTGAGCTTCCTGCTGGGACTTCCTTCCACCAGTGCCTCCTGCATTGTGCCTCTTTTGGCCAGCATTTTGCAAAGATGGGAGCATTGAACACAGTGTTTGGCAGCTGGCAGTGGTGATTATTATTTGTGTAAGGCAGGCACACCTGTGCTCGCTTTGAGCAGTTTTGTCTGGGTATGGAACTAGTCCAGGAACTTGGTCAAGAAGCTGGCTCAGATAGTTCATCCTGATCTCTGTGGACTGTAGTAGGATTATGTCTTGGCCTGTCAGGAGTCTGCACATGGAAAACCTGCCCCTTCACCTCTGCCTAACTGCCAACACTTTGCACATCTTGCTTAGGGTTTATCTATGAAAGAATGAGTGCAGCTGCCCTTGCATATTGCAAAAAATTCTAAGCCAAAGATGAATTCAGAATGACAACAGGGTGTTTGTTCCCCCCACAAAATATGAGAAAAAAAGAAGCAAAACACCATCCTTTTCTTTTGGAAACTTTACAATATGCTCAGATTTAAAACATACTACCCGCCTTTATTTGAGAGGGTATTACCAGGCTATAACAGTAAGAGATTTGTGCCTGCTCTGTAGATGGTGTGCTCGTGAACAGTGATTCATTCCTCCTCCAGGCCCTTAGACTCTCTACATCAGTGTCTCAGCTCCACGATGCTGTTTTGCATGAGGTCATCTTCATCTCCCATGGATACATGGTGTTGGTGTCTTACAGAAGCATCCTGTGGCACAGGTTGTGCCTGACAACTAACTGAAATGCCCTTTTTTGTTTTGCTGCCTCTTTGGTAATTATTCTAGCTCTTGTCTCTGATGTGTGTATTCGTCTGTGGAGATGTGGATTCAGCAAAGGGTGTTTAAGCCTGTATCTAACATCAAGGAAAGCATAGTCTGGTGCTTTGACTTAGGCAAGCACTTACCTTTCTGAACCATACTTGTGTTAGCTTTGCTAAAAACGTCTGCAAAAGGGAGTGGCTTTTAATTTGAAAATTAATTTTAATATTCTCTATAGTTTTGGGCTTATTTTCTTCCAAAACAACCTGAGTGAGTTGTTTATCTTTTGTTTTGCTTTTTAGAGTGCTTGTGGAAGGTATCTCCTTGGGTCATCTGTTTATAGGATCATAGAATTGTAGAAGACACAAATGTATAGCATATTAAACATCCTAGGCAGTATTTAGAGTAGTAGTATTCCTCTTTGTGTAGAAGGATTTAGGTTTTAAGTAGATAAAGCTGCATAAGATGTGTAACTGCAAATGTTAGAAGAATGTCATTAAGATGTTTTATATCAAATAATATAAAAAGCAAAATGAAGGGAGAGTCATTGGAGTCTGTGTTGTTAAGGAAAAACAAAAGAAATATTTTTTGCTATTCTTAAAAACAGACTGTTTGCAGAGACTGGCATTCAATGATATCCTTCTCAGTTTGGTAGAACCTGTCAACTAAAAGCTTAGTAGGATGTGGTCTTAACCTGGAAAAAGCTGTTTGTAATGTATGTATGTTTTTGCCTTCCTAATTATCAAATGACTTTGCAAACCCTTATGGCTTGGTGGAGGTCGAGGGTTTCAAGTAAGCCTGATGACCCTGCAGTCTGAGTGGCCCGTGGCTGTTTGTGTCTTGCAGAGCAAGTGTGCAGTCTGCCTGAGCAGTCCCAGGAGCAAAGGTACGGGTGCGTGTCACGGAGAGCTGGGAGCAGGTCTGTGCAAGAATGCCATCTAGGGAGTCGTGTGGGGAACAGACCTTCCATGTGGGTTTTGACCAGTTGTGTAGAGGCCCACGGCTTCTGTGTACTCATGCTGAAACCGTGTGCCAACCTAGCCCAGCTCTCACCACCACATCCTGCAGCAGGGTGGGATGTGCAAAGCAGGGATGGGCTTCTGCCTGCTGCTGGGGCTCCTGGCCCCTGTAGGGATATCCAAACCACTGCAGTAAAAGAAGGGGAACTTTTGATGCCAGCTGTAATCTAGGCGAGCTTGTTACACATTGAACGTGCAGGGTGCTTTTTGGAAAGTGTTACTTCTTTTTGTATAGGGATAGCAATCTCTCGTAATGTGTTAAACCCACAACAAAGCATGCAATTGTAAATGTTAGGTGAAATAAGCATTGTCCAGATTCTGCCAAATGTTAATTAAAGGAGTGTTGCTGCTGGAATGAGGATAATTTTTTCACTGGTCTCTGTTTTAGGATTCAGGAAGAGGAATGGAATGAATATGTTGTACCCCTAAAAAATGAGGCTGAAAAATATAAAGTGAGTCGGACTTTCAGCTTTCTGATGAACAGGATGACCAGCACACGGAATAAATGCAAGGTAATTTGGGATTTGTGTCTGATTTATTATGATTATGTATGATTATGTCACTGTAATTAAATGAATGAAAGCTAATTTTTTATGATAATATAAAGATAAAGTGTTTGTTACAAAACCACAAAAGTCACAGGAAGATTACTTACACTTTTCTTTTTTTAAATTTAAAGCATATGCAGGTTACGCTGAAATGGTCCTTATATGAAAAATCAGCTTTCCTTTGATATCATTAGTAATTCTGTTTGGTGATTTAGCCAATATTTGAATATATGAATTACATTTAAGAAACATTTTATTTGTTAAATAAAATTAAGAGATATGGGCCTGTTCTTGGAATTGCTCTCAAAAAGTAATTGAGTATGTAAACTTCTACATTAGGGTGTAATTAGTTGAATTTGTCTTTTTTGAAGTTAATGGGACTTCTTGCATAAGTGAGCACGGTGTAGTGTTAGAGAGTTTGAGAATTTAGTCTGCAGAGTCAAACAGACCTATTATGAGAGGTAGATTCCAACATTGTAGTTTAATTCTAAGGCATCCTAATTTTAGATTAATGGCATCAGTTAGCAGATTGAAAGACAGGCTTGGCCTATAGGCTCTTACTGGGTGGCCTTTTGATGGTTTTACAGGCTCCCTACTATGCCCTCCTGTGCCCCAGGACATCCTAACATACATAGATGTGAAGGTGTTTGTCTGAGGCAGTGCCTTCAAGAGTATCAGAACTGACCATGAACATGTGAACATATATGTCTGATCATGCAGCTTGTGCTTCTGTGTTCTCGTAAACTATAACAGTCAGTATCTATAATCCATGTGTATAGTTAGTTATGCCAACAAGGGTACTGGAAAACCAGGTAGAATTTATTAAATTTTTTACCACTCATTAAAAATAGGTTGTTTCTAGTGTCTTCTAAGATCTAAAGACAACTTGTCTAAATTTGCCTAACTGCACCTCTATCTACAGAGGCATGAGCTGTATACATGTAGAGGATACATACAGTATGTACAGTGCATCAACAACTGTTCTAAAATTTTGTTTACTGTCCCTCCCCTTTTTTTAGATTTTTAAATGTATTTCTACCAGTCTTTCTTGATAATGCTTCCAGGCTTAGCTGCCAGTAAAAACAATACCTATATGATTTTAGGGCTTCAGCAATATTGGGTGTAAGAGTACAGTATTCTGTTGCAAGTCTTCTAGGATAGGGATTAAATATTCTAGAATAATTTGGTTTTATAAGAGAATATTTTATGGTTTTTAAGATTGAATAACTTTATTAATTAATAAATTTGTTTATTTACTTTCCTGTCTCTATTTTTGGGAATGAAGACAAAAAATAAAGATACCAAAGATAAGGAGAAACCAACCAGGCACAATTTTACAAATGGGTCTTTCCCAGGAGTTATCCCATGTATGGTCTGTGAAAAGGCCCTCCTAGGAAAGGAGTCACTGCAGTGTTCTTGTAAGTAGTGCTGGCTTTTACTTGTGCATTTACAGTGCTCTGAATGCTGTTCTGGCATCCTGGTGCAGTGTGTTTGAAACCTTGTCCTCATTTGGTGATGACAAGGTTTCAACCTTTAATTTGTGTAATGAGCTGAGGTTGACAAGGGAGAGAGAGGAAGGTCAGCAGGGAACAGATTCAGAAAGAACCTTGTCTATCCCCTAGCCGACTAGGAAGAAACTTCCTTCTAGACTGTATCTGTGCATGAAAGAATTCTGAAGATCACTTTAGCAAGTGAACCTGAAAAAGGAAAAACTGAAGCCTCAGAGTACATTTTCTTTTGTGGACTAGGGACCCTGTTTGGTGCCAGGCTTTGAAACATACCTTCTCTTTCAGATTGCAGTGTGATTGTGCATAAAAGCTGCAAGGAGTGCGCTCCTGTATGCACCAAGGTAACCTCCTACACTGATCTCACTAGAGGATACTTGATTTCCAAGGGGCTGGAAACATGATCAAGAAAAAAAAAATACATACAGTCTGCCCAGACCTAGTGTCAGTGTGTGAAGGGCTGCAAGGGTGTCAAAATGGCTAAGTGGGCAACAGAGCAAACACTGTTTGCTCTGTGTGCTTGAATAACAATTCTTAGTGGGGGTCAAAAATTAGTTTCAATAAGTATTTATATTTTTGAAGGGTTGCAAGCCCAGACTGTGAAATGGTGTGCATGGAGGGTTACAGAACAGATTGAAAAGAAAGGCTTCTCAAAACCACAGAGAGAAAGGACTCTTGTGTATTGGGGGGGATTCCATAAGTCTGGAATAATGGAAAGCAGAGATGGAAGAGGCTCTGGCACATGACCTCCTCCACCTCCTCACCCTTCGGCTGGCTAAGTTTGGGCAGATATTTGTTCTAGATAACAATTTGGGCAGATCTTTGTTTCGGCCATTCTGGGAAATCTCTGGAGGAGGAGACACCACAGCTGCTTGTCTAGGCAGTTGCTTCCAGTGTTCAGCTGCTTCTGAGCAGGGCAACACCAGCACTAGAGCTGATGGTTACTACCTTAACAGTTAAGAAGGAATGCATGCATGGTGAGGTTATCATAACAAAGACATAATCTTGAAAGCCAGGTGTGTTAGGCTACTGCCCTCAAGAAATAAAATAAGACTCAAAGAGAAATGTGCCACAATGATGCAGGTAATTTTTCACATTTGTGGAGTGTGTCTTTCTGGTGTAGCTGGGTTTTACATCATGGTGGCTTTCAAGGAGAGCATGATTCCATACTGATTCCTTAGCATAAACAAGCCTTAAACTGTACATGAATCAAGTGAGTTTAATTTTGTTTATAATTTTCATGTCATGGTCTTGCACTACTTTCTGGGAAGCTTTAGTCTGAACTGACAGCTTTGGTTCCTGGGGGTGGTGGGTTTCTTGCAAGAGGACACAAGAGCCCTCATCTCAGCAAAAATGCAGTGCAGGAAGTGTTCACTGACCCACTGAAGTGAGGTATATGCCCAAGCACAGCAGGTTTTTGGTACAGATTTTGCAGAAGTCCACTTTGGAAGGGGGAGCAACTCTACCTTTGGTACCCATGCTTCAGATAGTGTACTACCACAAATGCTTTGATCTTATTTAAATATTAAGTCCTGAATGTGCACTTTTCTTGCAGCCTTTGCAGGCAATACTCATATGGAGAAAATAGAATGTTGTAACTCAGTCTGCTTAGAATAAATACTTTTGTTGTACAAATTGTAGTACAAATAGTATTCCACTTTGAATATTATTATCTACCATTAACTAATAAAATTAGTTATTGGAAGGAATTAGTACCATAATTTAGGACCACTTTCTTAGTGTGATGGCTTATGTGAATAAGTTACTGACTTGACTGTTAAGTATATTATCAGCTATGTGATTTCAAAAAATTCTTTTTTTCAGAAGTCACAGGAGAAATACTGTAATAAAAATAAGCTTCAAGTTGGTGTAACAAGTAAGTTAAGTATAAACCTAGCATTTATAAGGTAGGCCTTGATAAAAATCATGGGAAAGACAGCATGAACTTCCCCATATAATTTCTCTGTTTTAAATTTTTGTTTCAGTATCTGTAAGAAAAGGTGTGTGTTCCTAATATGAATGGATTTTTTTGAGAGACCACTGTTTAATTAAGTAGTCCTCTACTAAAATGAGTGTGAATTTACTATATTTTCAGTGGAAACAAAAAAAAGCAGTAGTCAGTTCTGTCTATGTAATTTATCTTGTGCACAAGTATTTGCACACCTATAGAGCATGTGTGATTTGAGATTATTTCCTTATCAAAGGATAGCCACTCTGGGGCTATTCACATATAGACTTATTTTTATATTCTGTGAGAGAGCATTGTGGTCATGCACCTTGGCAAGTGGGCATTCTTGATGCCTGATGTAGGTCAATATGATTACCAGGTAACATTTCTCAGTGTAAGTGTGCTATTGATGATATACTCTGTCAAATAATGACAAACTCATTGTTTGTCAAAATGTGCTTTGCTTCACAGATTCTCTGCCTGGAGACATTTCACAGATGGTGCTGTCCTCAGTGCATCCTTCTTTCTCTGCGCCTATTGGACTGTCTCCTGGAAAGAGGGAAGCCTTGCAACAGCCCTACCTCTTGTCCAAAAGTGTCCCCAGTGCCAGTTTGGAAAGGTAGAGGGGCAGTTGGTAATGGACTATGCTAAATACATCCCTCAGGATTTCTAGGAAGATTAAAGCCATGAAATATTTTTTTTTTTTTAAATATTTCTGCTTTAGAAGAGCTGCTACACAGTTTTCTGGACAAGACCTGGAGACTAGTACCTGGAAGTCCAAGTCACAGTCAGAAGAGATGTTACAAGCATTAGGGACCTTTTCTTCAATGGATGCTTTTATGATGGAAGGTGAGAATATTGCACAGGCATTTTGTCTTAATAGCTAGTTTTGGAAAGTGAAAACAAGAAAAACTTCTTAGCTGATTTAGGGAGACACTTCATCTTCTCAAAGAAGAGCACTTGTTTTTGATAATTACAATTGTACTCCTCTTTAAAATGATGAAATTAATCATGTTAGTTTTAAAAGACAACTTTTCCTTTCTTCCTTGTAACTAACTGTTTTATAACTTTTGGAATATTTTAGTATGTTATTGCCATTTTAAAGTAATGGGGATAAATGTACTGGCATCCTTGCAGAAACAGAATAGTAATACACTTTTCCTTTGCACTCATCCAGTTGACTCTGTTAACAGTGTCCATTGCAAATTGTAAACCTGCGACACTTGTATTTCCTCAGTAGCTCAAATTCTTAACTCCTACTGTTGAGCTGTGCTCTTACAATAGCTGCATAGCCTTATGAAGCAAATAGAAATAGGTTTTTTCTGTAGCTAGGTGTGAGACTGAATTTGAAAGCTGAAGGGCTTTCATTCACATAGGATGGTGCACATACCACTCACTGGACTGCTATTGGAAATGTTGAATTTTATGTTTAAATTTTAAAAGGTTTCTTCAAGCAAAGAGTTATAAAAATGATTTAATTTGAGGAAAGAATAGTGTTTTTTACCTATTGTGCTCCCCTTCTGTCACAAAAGCAATTCAACACTTTGGTAATATTGACATCTAGCAAACTTTGCTGTAGTAAAGACAGTGCCAGTGTTTGCAGAAGTCTTACCTGTAGTTCATCTCTGCAATGTGTTCCCCTTACTATATGAATTGATCTGCATGTGCTAAGGGACTTCCCTTACTCTTTATATATGGTGTTAAAGAAATATAAATTTTGTCATAGATGATGTGGATTTGTCTCAGTGGACTGATCTCTGCACAGATGCAGAAGAGTTTGAGGCAGACTCCTGGAGTCTTGTTGTGGATCCGATGTTCTGTAGCAAGCAAGAAAAGGATGTCGTCAAGCGGCAGGATGTCATATTTGGTCAGTATATATGATAAAGCTGTGTGTAGGTTTAAATGCAATTTGGTGTATCAGATAGAAAGGGAACCTACGTGGTTTATGGCCAGAAGAATAAATGCTTCAACTTGAAACAACAAGAAGGTTCAAAGAACATTTTTATCGCAAAGTATAATATCACCTAAACTAAGGACATTGATAATAGTGGCTACCAGAAACATACCTAGCCTGTTCACAGACTGGTTGAAATTGGAAGGGACCTCATCCAAATCCTCAGCTCAATCTATTATGACGACAGCTTGTTCAGTGGGATACAGAGAGAATTGTGTCAGACCTAGATAAATGAAATCTTCCTACTGACAAAATCTATTAGATTTGAGGCTCACACAGAAAAAGGAATTATGACTGTGTATTTGATAGACTAAAGTCTGTCTTATAAGATGTGCAAAATATTCAGGTGATTAGTACACTCTCCTTTTTTCTTTTATACTGCAGAGCTGATGCAAACAGAAGTACATCACATCCATACCTTGTTCATTATGTCTGAAATATTCAGGAAAGGGATGAAGGAAGAACTGCAGCTTGACCACGGCATCGTGGACAGAATATTTCCCTGCTTAGATGAGCTACTGGAGGTGCACAGGCAATTCTTCTGCAGAATGAAGGACAGGCGGCAGGAATCATGTACGGCAGGAAGCGAGCATAATTTTATCATCAGCAGAATTGGAGACATCCTTTTACAGCAGGTAGAAGCATCAGTTCTGTTAATCCTTTAAGTGCTCAGCGTTCCAAATTTAAATTTTTTTACTCCAAAACTTCTATGGGCAAGAAGCCAGTTATGGTTGCCTGAAAAAGATTCAAAACCTGTCCCTCCGTGATTATTTCAGGATGAAATAGCAGTGTGAAAAAATATAATTGTTGTCAAGTAACTGTGGTGAACTTCTCCCTGTGTGGTATGAATGACAAGGAAAGTGATGAACTTGGTCATGTTTGCAGCAGAAGGCTGCTGTCATACTACAAGCTGCAAATAATGGAAGTAATGGATTCACTTTATCATTTGAGGAGAGATGTGAAGAACTGATGATGGAAAGGAAACGACTCATTAATTTCCTGTAGTAATCTGGCATCCGAGATCGGTTACATCCCAGGATACTGCTCAGTAGGGAAGGAAACTACTCATTAATTTCCTGTAGTAATCTGGCATCCCAGATCAGTTACATCCCAGGGTACTGCTCAGTAGGGAAGATGTGGTTGCAAGGTGTTTCCTGTGGCTGAAGAATAGCTAACTGAGGCTTGGCATTTGCACCTCAGTTCCTTGTGAAAGGGAGGTGTAGCTTTTCATCTTCTGTCAGTCTTTTTTCACTCCACTGAAATAAAGAGTTGGGCTGTTACCTTGTCTAGAAGCAATGTGGAGATGAGACAAAAATAAATGAACTTCAGAGGCTATGTTTGAAAAGAGGTGAAGGAAATGCTGTTATAATGTTCTAGCTTTTACTGGCAAGAGTACAGTGGAGGTTCCTTGTGCTCTCTCCAGCCTGCATTCCTCTTCTTGCTCCTATGAACAGCTAGCCTATTTTCATTCTCTAGTGACAGGCCTTTTTAGTGAAATTCAGAGAACTCGATAAACCAGTAATGTAAAAGTTCCCTATTTGTACAAAATTCACTTGTTAAAGGTATACACTTTTCTGTCAGATAGAATGTTGAGCACAATTCACCTATTAATTTCTTCAGTTTTCAGAGGAAAATGCAACTAAAATGGAGAAAATATATGGAGAGTTCTGTAGCCATCAGAAGGAAGCTGTTAATCTCTTCAAAGAGCTGCAACAAAACAAGAAGTTCCAGAATTTTATTAAAGTAAGTTAATGTGGAATCATGAGCAGTATTGACAAAATGCTCAGGAAAAAGCTACATAGCTATTACTTAGATTTAGGGTTGGAATTATATTCAGTAACTCACTTTAAATGGCTAATAAAAATGGCAAAAGTTTTTTCTCCTTAACTAGTCAGCTGATAAATCACAGTTTTCTTTCAAATTTTAGAATGCTTTGGCATGCAGTGTGTATTACACACATGTTCCTGTTACAGTACGCCTCATCCCTCAGCAGAGCAACTGTTCCTTGGGGATGGTTCTGATTACACAGCATTTGTTTTAACTTATTCTAATGCTTTTAGATCATATTTCTTATTAGTCAGTTGGTGGTTTGATATGCATTTACTACCTAAAGTATATATTTCTATCTGTGCAGCTGAGAAATAGCAACCTGTTGGCACGACGCCGAGGAATCCCTGAATGCATTTTGCTTGTCACTCAGAGAATCACCAAATACCCTGTTCTGGTTGAAAGGATAATGCAATACTCAAAAGGTAAATAAAAGCTAAAGGCTTGCTTCATGTCTGAAATCCTAGCACACTTCTAACATAAGGAATTTGCACAGCTACAGTATCACAAAAGATTAAATTCACTGCTCTGTTGAGACATAACCAGAGCAACATAAATGCCTAATGTTCAGGCAAACGTCACCTGAACAGGGCTGTCTGGTCTATATAGGTCTTGTCAAGGATAAGTTGTGAAGATTTCTGATATTCCAGTCAGATAGGCCATAGAAGTCCAGAAGAGAATACTTGTTTTAGGAATAGACCTTGACTAAAATATGTGAACTAGCTCAGATGCACAAGTACCTTTGGAATTAATTCTGGGGGAGCCTTTTCTAAGTAGGGCTAAGCAAACATTTTGTAAATTACTCTCTGTTTTTTCATGCAAAGCTTGAATGCCCTCTGGAACTTAGTAGAACATTTTGCAGTTACTATTAACTTAGAGATATTGCCCCGCAAATGTAATAAATGAGCATTGTAGAAAGTTGCATATACAATGCAAATCCTTTGTACTTGCAGTCCTGTTTCAAGGGTTCTTTTAGTCAGAAAAATAATGTACTATATGATTTACTTAGCTGTTAATTTTTTTTTTAAGTGCTTGCACCTCATAAATATTCAACATGTTGTTTTGGTTAATGAATCAATCTGAGGTACAGGTAATCTTTTAATAGGTGAGTCAAAGGTATTACCTCTAAGAATTCTAGCAAGGTGGTTGCAAGGTTAAACTTAAATTAACAAAGTTATCAGTTTTAGGTTTGCCTCATGCTGATTGTTTCCAGAAAGCAAGGAATTATTTCTTCTCTTGAACATACTGACTAGTGTCATGTTGTTTATTTTTTGTTTCATACAGAAGGAACAGAAGAACATAAAGACTTGTACAAAGCCCTTCATCTAATTAAGGATATAATAGCAGCAGTAGATTTGAAAGTGAATGAGTATGAGAAAAAGCAAAAGCTGTTGGAAATTCTCTGTAGAACTGAAAACAAAACATTTACAAAGCTGAAAAATGGCCATGTTTTTAGGAAGCAAGACTTGCTGAGGAAAGAGAGGATACTTCTTCATGAAGGTTTAGTGTATTGGAAGACAGCGACTGGTCGGTTCAAAGGTATTTCATTTGAAGAGTAAAGTCCTTTAACTCTTTATTTACAAATAACATTCAAAGACTGGTTAAAGAATGAAAATACTTTCTTGCACTATATTGCAAATAAGAATGTCTGAGGTAATGCTATTGCCAATATCCCACTAATTTCTGGATGGTCAGTTCCAGAAGCTGCCATGATTTATGAGTAATCTGCATAAGAACACAAGTTCACATACAATACCATCTGCATTTCTTCTTCCAGTCCACTCCTTCTAGTTTTTGGTTTTTCAATTTAATTTCATAATATAATATTTTGACTTGTACATTTTTATTGTTCACAATATTTGCCATTGAAAATAGCTTATTAACAATTCAGTGGTAATGAGACATCCAGAGTAGAAAAGAAAATCTGAAGCTACATTCTGCTGGAGCAGAATTTGCATTCAAGCTCAGATTTTGATTTTTGGTGTTAATCATGTATTAGGGGTTGGGTTTTTTTTCAAAGCCTACTAGTTTTTGCTGTAAACTTTATAAAGCTGTGTGTAGATCATCATTCAAGAAATGCTTTTACGAGTGTAATGCTGTGAGTGTATGTTGCAGCACAGACAAAGCAAGGTTATGTGAGATAGTCTTTGCCAGGCTTAGGGAAGCTGTACTGCCATTGGTGCAATGATTCCTTCTTTCTCTGGGCCTGTGTTCCAGCATGGTGCACTTTCCTGGGAGATACAAAACAGGGATGTGCAAGAGCTTCATGCAGACCATGGGCTAATTCAGATACTTCCCATCTAGTTTACTGTAGGATTCTACGAGATATTTCTTCATCAGGGCTTCTCTCTTTATAAAGATAAAGTAGGAATTTAACACTGATTGCACTAATTTTAATTAAAAGTCATTATTTTCCTTTTCTCATTTTAAGACACCTTAGCCCTGCTTCTAACTGATGTACTACTCTTCTTACAAGAAAAGGATCAAAAATACATCTTTGCAGCTGTTGTGAGTATATTATCAGATATTTTAACACATACGTTGCACATTTATTTGTATATTTCTCAAAAATTTAGTCTTTATCCAGCTCATTCCCACATAACTTATTTTTTTCTAAAATCCTGGTATTGTATGTCAGTATATAGAAAATTAAATTTGTTTTCAAAAGTAAATATTTTTTGTGGAGAAGGATAAAAATAATAGAATTATATCTTTAATGTTGTGACTTACATGACTGTGAAGGTGGGAAGTTGTGCAGGCTCTTTCAGTTATCTAATATAAATTTTAATTTTTTGTTTCATAAAACAAGCAGAAGAACAATTATTACTGAAAATATAGTAGTAAACACACACAAAAGATATGAAAGGTCAGGGAAAGAAGTTCCAAAACTATACAAATATAAACATTATATTAATATTGTGTCTCAGTATCAGTGAGCCTCTGAGATTTTCTTTTTAGCATATATCTAGTGCTTAATTTCTTCATTAAAAGTGTAACATATTTTAAAACAATGTCTGATTACTCAAAACTTTCAGTGGTCTGACTATATCAGAACTAGTGTAGTCCAATGAATTGAAAAATCATTTTCTTCCTGGAGTGTGGTGTTTTAGAAGAAAGTAATTTATTATGTGTGTGTTTTGACTGTTTCCTCCAGGACCAGAAGCCTTCAGTTATCTCCCTTCAGAAGCTCATAGTAAGAGAAGTAGCCAATGAAGAAAGGGGGATGTTTCTGATCAGTGCTTCATCTGCAGGGCCTGAGATGTATGAGGTTCATACCAGCTCCAAAGAAGAGCGTAACAACTGGATGAGGCATATTCAAGAGGCAGTGGAAAGGTAGGGAAAAAGGGGTTTGGTTTTCATGCTGGTAGTCCAAAGCGGATGGAAGGTAGGTTGGATATTCATGGCAGCATAGTCTTTATTCTGCATTGTACTGTGTCTATCTGTGAGTTTGTGTTTTCCTCTGAGCTACAGGTGCCAAAACCTCTTCATCACTTCTGCCACACTTCCCATATTCCTCCTGGTGGTTTCCCACTGAATCAGCAGACCCTTTTTGTTTCTCATTAGACATCTTTACCAGCCATTGTACCAGCCTTCCCTCACCTTTGCATTTGGCACTGGCTGCCTTCCAGGGTCCTGCAGGGGTCCATACAACCATTTTAAGGAAATAACAAATCATGCCTGCTATCTTGGCATCACCTCATTAAGAATGGTAGGGAAAACCTTGCTTCTGATGGTCCCAAGCTTACACTTGTGGCAGCAGACCTGTGGGTGTGCACCAGCCACTCTCACTGCACAGTGCAGCCTTAACAGAGTAATAGGGAGTCCTTCAGTCTGCTTGATGTCCAGGCAGGCAAATGACATGCTTCTGGATTGTTACTAAGGGTGCCAGTGTTGTGTTCTGTTTATTGTGAACATAACGTTGTATTGAAGATGAATATATGATGTGCAGATTTTGCTTTATCCACCTTTGTCTTTTATCTTGAAAGTTGTCCAGAGGAAGAAGAAGAAATGAAAATGAGTGAATCTGATGAGGACAGACGTATTGCTGAGGCCAAGGCATGCAGAATTCAGAAATATCAAGGTGTGGTACCTTTCCTATCTCTCTGAGAGCTCCAGCATCCTCAGAATTCAGGATGAATTAGTCACGCGCCCATGCGGGCTGGTGTGTTCAAAGTGGCTCAACAAGCAGAGTCACAGCAGAGACAAATGAGGTGGTCTGATGGTATAATGTGGGTATAGTGAATGAGAAGCATGTTTTTTCCAAACATTTTAATGTGTTTACTACATTGCTATAACTTGAAAATAAAAATAAAAATAAAAATTGATGTTTTCAAAGCAAACACTGTATTTCACAGATTAGCATCAGGACCAAGTAGTTCTGAATTTGTGAAAATACCTTGAATCTTCAAAGTTTTGTGGCTTTGTGTTGTTTATGTCACTTTGTCCTTTACTACTATTATTTTTATCTGCAAATAGAACTAATAAGGATAAATTCTACTTCCTTAGTGCCCCTGCACCTAACTCCCACATCTTTATACTGCTATGAGGAGAGAAATTACAGCATTGTCTGTCCTATTGAGAGCCATAGGGAAGGGCATCTTGCTGAAAGTAGGTGTTCTCTGAAGCTGAGACTCTGAGTTATTAGCACACATGAGCAAAGTGCTTTTCCAGGAGGTAGAACTAACAAGTTGTTATGAGAAAACTGCAGTAGTGAGGGCCAGACGGGGCAGCCAAAGCCCTACCCTGATGGGTAGAGCTTTGACTTATATTCTGCCAGGGTGTGTGTTAGCTTTCATTTGGAAAGGCTATGGGATGAGCTTGGATAAATTTGGGTCCTGACCATTTAAAAGAAGCTTAATTTGAATTAACACTTTCTACATGGCATAAAGATTAGAAAGGTGAATGGGGAGCATGCTTTCCCTGAAGGATAAAAAATGATAATACAGTTGTCAATTTTACACTGTTCAATTTTGGTCGACAGAATCACTGAGTAACCAGGACCAGCAAATCTGCAGTTATTTAGAAGAAAAGTTATGTATCTATGCAGAACTGGGAGGTATGTGTGGGTTTGACGATGTCCATGCAGAACCTCACCTACTTATCAAAGCTGATTCTGGAGAAACTCCACAGGCTGCTTCACTGCTGGCAGCAGCACTCAGAGAAGGTGAGTTTGCATGGGAAGGGTGGATTGGTGGTTCTTCACGTGGGCAAGTATTTTACAGTAGCCAAGTGCAGACATGCTGCCTTGTGTTGCAATTCTGTCAAGTCTCTAGAAGTGGCAGTGTCAAAAATTGCCAAGGTCCTAGAAGAAAAATTTGTCACATTTATTTTTGTCAGGTACAGGAGATGGTACCTGCCAGATTGTAAAATATTGGATATGTTTAGGGCATAGCATCAAATATAAGCAGGCAGAGGCATGGTGATAGGTTGTTAGCTGTCCTTGCAGTATAGCTGTAAGCACAGCAGGGGTTGCAGTATAATATTGCACCTTCACCTACCTTGGCTGATTTTGATGTCACTTCAGAATCCTGTATGATGACATACAGAGCAAATCAAATTTCTACAAATAAACACCTACCAGAATTGCTGTAGAAATC
Source organism: Lonchura striata (assembly GCF_050655825.1). NCBI lineage: Eukaryota > Metazoa > Chordata > Aves > Passeriformes > Estrildidae > Lonchura > Lonchura striata. The sequence goes on from NC_140740.1 coordinate 73,072,122, forward strand.
CTGCTTTTCTGTTTGCTATCCAACAGGGTGTTGGTAGATAGCTGCATCATCTACAGTGCTGTCGTACAAAGGAAGAAAGGGAATGGTATTTTTAGATACCTTGCCTAGTTGGAATTAAATTTAACTAAACTTCTCCAACTAAACTCCTGAACTCAGTGGAAAAGAGTCCTGGTAAACTGTGTCCTGATTTTAGCATCACCTAAATTGAGAACTGTGTGCTACTAACAACATTTCAACCTATAAAGCACCGGAGCTTGGTCTTCATAATCATTATAAAGTCAAAGAGCATTTTGTTGATAAAATTGCTTAAGCTTGTGTAGGGTAATGTAAGTCAGTGATGAAGCAGAAAATGCTTAAAATGGCAGCCTATACTTATTACACACCTTATTCTGCCCACTTCTTTATTTTTCACTTTCTCTCATGCTGTTGTTGATGTTGATGATGTCTTAGATTTTGGGACTTTACAACACTCTGTGTGTTATAATTGTTTACATTGTAGACAATTTGTAAGGATCATTTTCCAGGATGGAAATACTGAGTCCCTGAGTTAATAGCAGACTCTGTGAATAAAGCATTGCTCACCATAGAGAAGGACAGAATTACATAGTGCTTAAGCAAATTAGAGATACACAAGTCCATGTGATGAGATGGGATAAATCCAATGTTACTCAGCAAGCTGGCCAATGTCACTGCTGTTTTCTGTCAACTTTGAAAGTTACAGTGATCAGGAGAGGTTCCTGCTGACTTGAAGAAAGCAAGCCTCACACTCCAAGAAGGAATATATAGAGAACCAAAAACTAGTCAGTCTCACCAGCATCTCTGAGATAATCCTTTTGGAACGTATTTCCAAGAACCTGAAAGACAGGAAGATGATTTAGAACAACTGTCACAGAATAATTAGTGCAGTTATGTCTGACTAGTCTGACAGGTTCTATGGTTAGAGAACGTTGGTTACCTTGACATCTCTCAGACCATCAACACTGTTTGCACTGGCTGTAGTGTCCTTACATCTGAATTGATGTAAACTGCTTAACTGGGTGGAAGACAGGCTGGGCAGAAGGGGCCAGTCATATGACATCCAGCTGGTATCATGTTATTAGGGAATTCTCTTAGGGGGTGTATCCTGAGATCTGTAGTGTTCAACATATTTATTAATGCAGTTAACCTCAGGATTGAGTACACTCTTAGCAAGCCCATGAGTATCATGGAGCGAGGTGGAGCATTCAGTGAGCTGGAGAGACCTCTACAGATTGGGAAAATGATAAGAGGAACACCTAGACATTTGACAAAGACAAATGCAAAGTCCTTTGTCTCATGATGTGTTGGTAAAGATGACACTGATCAGGCAGAAAATTCCTTTGTGGAGGTGGACTTTGGAGTAGGACTCCCAGGTCGTACTCAACAGCAGGTTGACCATGAGGCAGCAGTTGCCCTTGTGCCAAAGATGGCCAACTGCTTCCTGGGCTGCTGCAGGAGGAGGAGAGTTGCAGCAGCTCTCTTCCTCTCCTTAACACTGGTGGGTCCTGCCTGGGCTGCCATGATGAATGCTGCACTTTTCCTGGCCAAGAGTGACATTGACAAAGTAGAACAAATCCAGTGAAAGGCACCAGAATGACTAGAGGGCTGGAGGACATGATGTCTGAAGAGTAGCTGAGGTAGCTGTCTTGGTGGGATCTCATTATTGTCTACAGCAGCTTAATGAGAGGAGATAGAGAAGCTGGATTTTTGAAGAGGCACAAGACAATAAAAGAACACATGGACAAGAGACAATAGTCCTGCGGTGAAACACAGGCAATTCCAATTAACTAAAATGAAAAATTAAATGCCATTACAGTGTTAAATAACTGGAACAGGTGTCTCAGGGAGACTTTGAAGTTTCCATCTTTGGAGGCATTATAGGCTTGTTGTGCAAAGCTCTGAGCAACACAATTTAGACTGACCAGGTTTTAGTGAAGTGCAGGACTAGGTGACCTCAGAAAGTCCCTTATAAGCTAAATTATTCCACAGCCAAACAATTCTATGTCATTGAGGAACTTAGTGCACTCATGCACTAAGGAACTATTTAAGGTGTGTCTGTAATTCTGCATGTTTTCCTCTTTAGTTGAAAGTCTCCACAGTGCTGTAACAACATCACAAGTGAGTGAAACAGACAGATTACCAGAGGAAAGTACTGAGGAAATAAGTGTGAAGCATAGATTCACTACCAGTGAAATACTAGAATCTGTTCTGGGTGGTGAGTAAAATGCTTTTACATCTTTAGAGTGCTCAAATAATTGATGCCAGATTGGGTTTTTGGAAAGCCTCCATGGTCTAGGACAGAATAAATAGAAAATATTTTAATAAAAGTTGTCTTCGGGCAAATGATCAGGTAGTGTAAATTGTTACACAACTTTGTTGAAAGTACACTTTCCTGTCACTGTTGTTCAGCTCTGCACCAAGTCTATATTGCAATATATGCCAGTTGTCTTTTTGTCAGGAGTCTTGAAAACTGGGATTGATATTCCAATAATTTCAGCTGCAAAGTGTAGCCTTAATTTCTCACAAACAAAATTGTGAATAAAGTTGTGTAAAAAACATTACTACAGACCATTTTTATTGTTATGGCTACACTAAAAATGTAACTCCAATGTTTCATAAGTGAAATAGTGCTAATTTGCAAGGTAGAAAAACTATGTTGAGCCATGTGTGCTATCATGGCTTGCAAATTTGCTTTTTCCCAGCCTAGGATCCAATATGTAACTACAAACTATAAAAATCACTTTCTTACCATTCAGAGTAGCTGTAAGAAAGCATGCTTTTTGTTTTTCCAGCTAATAAATGCTTTGATACCTTTCTTATGCATTTTCTTGGGGCTTTATTTGTTAGATGCAGAAAGAAAAGAAACTGAAGAATCACCAGAAATTGATCTCAGTGTTGAAAATGAAATGGCAGGTGCTGATCTTGAGGATAAGGTATTGTAACCAGTTTTTCATCCTGCATTGCACGCAGCAGTCTGGGCACTGTGCATGTACATGCTATTCAAATTCTTTTTGGGATTTCCAATCAGATCAAGGTGAAGGTCTCCTGCAGCTAATGTAAGGAACACTTGTGCATTGGAAGAACTTCATCCTGAGAACAAGCACATAAGATAGGTAGATGTCTTTATACCAGCTTGCTTCAGAATTTGAATCAAAACAAAATGGAGCAATTGGAGAATAGAAGAGAAAGTGCCCATTTTGTGAAGTTCTATAGCTGATAGAGAAAAGCAGAATCAAAAATCAGTTCTGGACAAGACTAGGAATGACAAATTTTATGTAGCAGCAGAGTGTTGGAGTAAGCAACGTGAATTACTGTTTGAAAATAAAGTGAACTGTAATACTGTAGTTCTTAGGTGGAGAGTAAGAATCACAAAAGGAATAAAGGGGAGAGACAAGAATGTAAGATACAGACTTTGAAATGGAAAGAAAACTTTACTTTAAAGTTTAGCATTAACATACTGTCTTTGCATAAGGTCTGAAAGAGGCCTTGTGTGCCTGAAACCTTGTGTTTTTTGTTTGTTTTCTATATTGAGAATGCTCTTGCTAATACACTAATCTCACTATAATCTCACCTCATGCTTAGCACTAGATCATCTTACTTACCAGACTGCAGATAGAAGGGAGCAGGAGGAAGAATGTGAGTGGAAAAAATTGTTTGAAAACCAAAGTCCTGGTGAGGGAGCAGGTGAAGAGGAATAGAATCTAGAGAGGGTAGAGGGGCTCTGATATAGGCTACTGAAAACTGCAGTAGCTCTACATGAAAACTTTGCCGTTGGGGTTATAGAGAAGGTGAAGCTGGGCTTTTTTCAGAGGTGCACAGCAAAAGTATGAGTGTCCAAGATTACAAGCTGCAGCAAGGGAAATTCTGAGTGTATATAAGGAAAAAAAATCAGTGCAATGATGATCAAGGAGCAATGTTTGTCCAAAGAGATTGTGGGGGTCTCTACTATTGGAGGTTTCCTGAATTTGATAGAGAAGGCCTTCAGCAACCTCCTCTAACTTTGAAGCTATGCCTATTCATAAAGGTAGAGGGACCTGCACCCAACTCTTCCATCCTATGTCATTATCCTGTTATTTATGGCCTGTTGTATGGGCAAGGTATATAACACATCTTCGGATACCGTGTCAGAAACAGACTTACCAGGAGGTGGCAGAATGAGCAAAGAAAACAGGCAAGGCAAGGGCTTTCCAGGGAGGTGGGTGTGCAGTCCCATGGTTATGGGGTTACAGCTCTGACTCAGGCCAACTAGCTTGGGAAAACAGGAGCTGGACAGGGGGGCAAGAACTCCTAGCTTGGAGGTTGGAAGAGCTTTTGAAAGAAGAGCATTGTGCCTGCAACATGAGGGGTCCCCAGTGGGCAGCTGTGAAAAGTGATCCCATCTTGTCTCCACTGCTCCTGCCTTTTAGGTGTATCTCCACAGGCATTGTTCAAAGCACAGTGCAGCCTGCCCTGGAATCTGACCATCCTCATCTCTCTGAACCAGGATGATCAAGAACAGTGGCAGAGAGGTGATGGTGGCCTTCAGCACAGTTAAACACCTGAAATTACTGCTTCACTCTTAACTGGACTTGCAGGGCACGTGCCAGCTCAGCTACACCTGCCTCAGCCTCATGTCCTGGTGCTCAAGTGGTGCTGCAGTGAGGGGACCATGGGCACTGGGGCTGGCCACTTGAAACTCCTTGGTCAAGCCAATGCCAGATAAACCTTTCCCCTGTGCTCACCTGTTTTCAAATTAAAAACCTGAAAGAAACCCTGCTTTATTCAGTGTGCAGGCTCTCCTTTGTACATTCTTCTTCACCCTTCCAGCATTACTTTCTTTCTCTCCCTCTTGGCCCTGTGCTGCCTCCTTACCCACTGCTCCACATCCGGCTAAGGAAAAGCAGAACTATCTTGAGTCCATTCTTGTACTGCACAAAGACATCTGTGCAAAATCCTCTGCTTTCACAGCAAAATTTTTTCTATGGCTTGTGAATACAGTGAGGAGGAGGAGGAGGTGAAGATGTGGAGGGGGAGTGGAAGGAAATGCTTAAGAGATATAATGAGAGAAAGAGTAGTGGAGGAAATAATGCAGCTGGTACTCCCTTTGTCCCTAGGTGTCTATGTTGGGTTGTGTTCAGGGGGCTGGTCTTTCTCATTTTAATTTTCACTTATTGCATCTAAGTGTAGCAGACACTTTGCTCTCTGTGGTGGAAAATGAGACTCAGTAGAGAACTTAAGAGAATGAGAGAGAAAACAAATATTCCCAAACTCTCCTCAGCTTATTTGGAGAAAAAACCAAACCAAACCAAAACAAAAACATACTGGAAGTCTTTTCAGCATAGTCTTAGAAGGGATTGTACTTGAAACAGTTTCCACCATTTAATCTTATCTTTCTCAGAGGAGCTTTCTTCATGCTGAAGGGATTTTGGATAGCTTCACCCCATAAATTTAGAGAGCTTCTTAGGAAAAAGGAGCAAGATGGAAAGTGTGAAGAGGCTGTGCCTTGCTGCAGAGGACAGTAGTGACCATGCTGCTGCCTTTTGTAGAGTATACTGGGCTCAGCATCTCACAGGGAACTTAAGGCATTTTTGGGATCCAGTAACATGACTTCTTGCTAGTTTTTTAGTACATTATTATCTCTGTTTTTGAAGAGTCTTATGCTGTTTCATCCTACTGTAAGTAATCTAAACCCACTGTGCTGTATGTACATAAATCTGGTTCCTGTGTTTCAAAATTGTCAGGTAAACAAAGAATGAATTGAAATGTCTTTTCTGTGTATCATTACTCACAAGAGATTAAAATTGTAGATGAAATAGTTTTATTTGTACAGTTGTGCTCAGAATCTCTAGTAATTTCCATGGAAACTCCATTATTAATGTATTCTTAGTCTTTACAGATTGTTGCTTCTGTCTTAATATACCCACATAAAGGGTTGACTCAGTACACATTTCCTAGCCACATGTCCACACTAGTTTACATTATTGATACAACTTTAATATTTAAAACAACTTTTTAAAGCTACATGTGTTTATTTTAGGGAGGAAGTATGAATTTTTCAGGATCTACAGGGATAGAGGTGAGTTAATTTAAACTTCAGACAGAATGTAGTAACTATTTAGTTAGCAGTGGTCAAACCTTTGAAAATCCTTCTCTTTTATTTTCTAGATTGTACAAGCAATCCAGAACTTAACCCGTCTCTTATACAGCATGCAGGTGACTACTCCACTACTAACTTCAGAGAGTAATTAATTTGTCCTAATAATTTACTTTTAAAGAGTTGTTTTCATGTTGTCCTACTTTTAGACATTATGGTAATTGATCCTGATCTCTTCTGACTGTTGCATAAGTTGTCACAGAATATAGTTTTATTCTGCATCAGTGGTAGGTTTCTTTTACGAACTGAATAATACTAACCTGCTTGGAGATCAGTGCCTCCTCCCAAAGAGGATGTCTGTACAGTCCATAAACCTAGCAGGAAAGTAAAATTATGGCTCCACTTGAACTGATGCCATTCCACAGATTTCTGAAATGATAGTTAAAAAAAATATTTAAAAAATCTTATTTTGGTTAGATTGTTCTCCTGGCTAGTCGTAAGCAGTAACTTTCCCAGATAGTTCAGGTAGAAAATTCAGCCCATTTTAGATGCTTGAATCTCACTTACTTTTGGGCCTTACTTACTTTACTTACTACACTTACTGTAGGGACTTAGTATGAAGTATTTGCCTCTTTTATGCTAAGCTTGAATGTCTTAACTTATTTTTTATTATTTAGCGGCACTTTTATAATTCTATTTTTAAATGTTTCATTTGAGTATACTTAATTTTTAGACTCTATGGACCTTAGAGTATTTCATAATAATCCTGGAAACCTTGGGCTTAGAAGTTAAGTGTATTGAAATAATACAAAAGCATAATAAAAATACTACAATTCAGGCAAAAATTTCTGAGTAATTGAAAAACAAATAGGGACAGTAAAGTAAGGTTTAGGATCATGTCTTAATTGCTTAGAGCATGAATGGGTAATCAGGCGCCGAGAAACAAGCAGAGGATCTTGTCCTGTTTACAAGTCACTGGAACTGACCCAATACTGGAGGAAGAGGCAAGGGAAGTGCAGATGGCACATTGCATGAAATTAAAAACTTTCTGGGGTGGACAGCACCCCACTGCCACGTGGGGGTATGTGAGTTCTCTGGGAATGTCTGCTGAAAGAGATTTCCATGTCAGCTCTTGAACACAGCACAAGTACCTCAGCAGATCTAGGGTTTTCTTGCTTTTCTTTCTTCTTAATCCCAACCGTTTGTTTTTGTGTTATTGGAGGTTGTCACAACCTTTAATGCAAACAATGTCACAACATCCTTGTGAAGAATGGAATATAGAACTCTGGGCTGTAAAATAGCAGCATCAAACATGAAACCATTCCTATACTGCAGGTTTATGCTTGCACTGACATCTCGGTCATGTGCATGTAGTGGTACTGTGACATGGCTGTGTTGGCAGGTGCCTGTAGGACTGGTGTTGGACTGCAGTGTTGCAGGTTAGCAAGGAGAGCCTTAAAGACAGAGTGAACTCTCTTAGAAACAATACAGTTTTATGTGTAGAAGTCACAGCTGTGTTAGGAATACTTGGGTGAGTATAACATTCCCAATGCCTTATTGCCCTCTTCAACCATGAAATACCATTTTTCCTGTGTGTCTTTACATCCTCTGACAGAAAAGGACCCCAGCTGTAATTGAAGTGCATATGCACAGTTGTAACATAAACATGTATAATAATACTAAGTGTAAACCAGAAGCTTTGTTAAAGTGCTCAAAAGAGTTGAGTTTTATTTTAGAAATACCTCTGTGTAAAGGTATTATCACAGAATTTTATCTATTTGCTTGAGGAATAATCTCCCAAAAAAGTTCAAGCATTTTTATATAATGATTCTATGTAAAAACACAGAAACGGATGAATGCTGATATTTAAACATTTGTGTCTGATTTTGTTGTGGTGTCTAGGCAGCACTGGCTATCCAGGACAGCCACAGAGAAATCCATAGGTTACTACTGCAAGAGATTGAGAAGACCAGTCGGAGCCATGGTTCTCGGCTGAACCTCTTTTTGGAACAAGAGAAATATCAGAATCTGGAAAAACAGAGGGTGGAACTGGGCAGCATAGACAGAATGAAGCAGCAGTTTCAGCAAGAGCAGCAGCGGTGGGTGCGTGAGTGCGAGCAGCGGCAGCGGGAGCAGGAGGCCAGGGCAGCCCGGCTGGCGCAGCGGGAGCGGGACTGCGAGTCCGCGGAGGAGCTGCTGGAGCAGAGCCGGCTGGCACTGGCGCTGCAGCTGCAGGAGTACCAGCAGAGTCTGGAGAGGCTCCAGGAAGGCCAGAAAATGGTGGAGAGAGAAAGAGACAGTGTGAAAATGCAGAAGAAACTCGTGTGGCACTGGAAGCATGGTCAGCAAAACAGCCTGTTTTCACACACAGGGGACTATGAGGTTTGTTACAACCCATTGTAATTGTACCCCTGACTGCATTCCTAGAGACCTGCCTTGATGAATAGGCCAGGATATCTGGGTTTTGCTGGTTGTTAAAGTAATGAGTGAACATGTGGGAAGCTGAGATTCAGGCATATAAGCATTTTCTTTAGATAGCATGAAGTTTAAGCAGGGAAGGTGCAAAGTCCTGCCCCTGGGAAGGAGCAACCCCATGCATGGGTAGATGCTGGGGATCACCTACTGGAAATCAGCTTGACTCTCTAAAGCTGCCTGAAAGGAGGTTTAAGCAAGATGGGAATCAGCCTCTTTTACCAGGCAACTAGTAAGAGAACAAGAGGAAATGGCCTCAAACTGTGACAGGGAAGGTTTGGTTTCTACATTTCTTTGCTGTAAGGGTGGTCAGGCGTTGAAACAGGCTGCCTACGGAGGTGGTGGAGTCACTGTCCCTGGAAGTGTTCAGAAAGTGACTGGACATGGTAGTTAGTGGTATGATTTAGTTGATGTGATGGTGGTATGTTGGGTCAAATGTTGGACTTAAAGGTCTTGGAGATTTTTTCCAGCCTTAACGATTCTATGATTCTGTGAAAAGGACCTGGGAGTCCTGGCGTAGAACATGAGTAAAGAATGTGCCCTTCTGCAGAGATGGCACATAATCTCCAGGGCTACACTGGGTAAAGTATTGCTAGTAGATCAAATGAGGGGATCCTTCCTCTCTGCTCTGGACACACCTGCAGTCTGGCTCCCCCAGTACAAGAAAGGCATAGAGCTGTGGGGTGGAGAGGAGATAGAGACAGGAGGATGGATGTCTGGTGAAGTGCCTGTTTGAGAGGCAGGGACATCTCTCCAGGAAGGAGGGCTGAGACTGTTCAACCTGGAGAAGAAATGGTTCTTATTAATGGAGGTTCCTTTTAATGTATAAAAATACCTAAATGGTATTTAGGTATACCTGGCTCCACCTCTAAAGGAGATGGAGCCAGGCTCTTTTCAGTGGCATCCAGTGACAGAACCAGAGATATAATGGGTACAAACAAAAACACTAAAGATGCATTTTGAATGTCAGAAAATATTATTTCTTGTGTGGGTGATGGAGCCCTGGCACAGGCTGCCCAGGGAAGTTGTGGAGTCTCTAGCATTGGAGATACTCAAAAGCCACCTGGACATAGTCCTTGGTAACCATCTCTATGTGGCCCTGCTTCAGCAGGGGGATTAGACCAGATGTCTTCTAGAGGTCATTTCCAACCTCAACCATTCTGTGATTTTAGGCTAGATAGCCTACAAAATCCAAACTTAGGCAGATGTTTATTATATTGAGAAGACAGAAATTATAGATATGAGAATCTGTGTTTTATTCTGCTTTGCTGCTGTGTTTGTAAGGTACATTGTGTCTTTGCATCTTGAAGAAAAAATTAATTATTGTAATGCTTAAGCATATAAAGCACTTAATGAAGTTTTCAGTTGCTGTTCTTTTTCCTGGACCACTAGCTCCAGGGAGGAAAAGGTGCACTTCCAGGAGTAACAAGCACCAGGCTCTTGTGAACCCCACATATCAGGCCCTGCTGTCATGTTCCGTGAAACAAGCAGCCCTCTAGGGGAAGAGGTTGGTGTGTGGCTCCATCCCCGACAGATTAAATCCTTGGAATGCTTATTATTTGGGGGTGCAATTTAAAGTAGCCTGGAAGCTGCTTATGTGTTTAATAATAAAAATGATTAAGTTTTTGTTGAGAGTGAAGGATGCAGTCTACCTCTGAACTCAGCTGTCTGGGTGCTCACCTTCCAGGTAGGTTCTCATCTCTAATATGTGCTTTGTGGCTGTGGTCTTGATATCCATAACTGTTCTCTAAAGCACCTGAAAATCAAAACATTTTGTCTGGCTTTTCCACATATGGAAAGCTCACTGACCCAAACAGCTTCCTTTTCCCCTCAGGTTCTCATTTTCACAAGAAAATCTGTAGAGCCTTTCTTCAAGCCATCACCTCCAGAGTTTTTCAGCTGGCAACTCACCCATAACTGTTTGGCATCTAAGATTGTGTGTGCCTGAGGGGTTAAAGGATTGGCCTCTGACCTCCCCTTTTTCATCCGGCTTAATGTGATCACGGTGTCAACATGAGTTACCCATATATACTTGCTAGCCCAAACAACGAAGACACTTTTTACTAGCATAGCATGTGCTGCAGTTTTGACTTGTTTGGCAGTGCTTAAGAAGTGGATGATAAACCAAAACTGAAGTTCCCATCAGCTTTAATCTGAAATCTTTTGAGAAGGGGAGGCTGAAGGATAATAGTCTAATACAGGGATATCTGGATTGCAGAGAGGCGAAATAATTCAATGCTGAGTGTCAGAGTGTAGTAGTTTTTGTAATTGAATATTTCATTTGTAAGTCCACTTGTATTTTTTTTTTTTCAAGTAGACTACATGGCTTTGAATCCATCCAGACCTTAAGATTGTCTTTCTCCTGTGTTTTCACTATCATACTCTGTGCAGCACCGGAACAGGTTGAGTGATTGTCAATCAGATGGTATTGCCCTCCCAATATTTTTGTATTGCATGCAGCCTAGATAGTTTTGTGTGACCAAACAAAGCAAAAATTCACTGTAATACTCCTGCATTTTTTTTTTTATTTTATTTTTTATTTTTTATTTTTTATTTTTTTTTTTTTTTGTGAGATTTGCCTTAATAAACCCCTGCAGACAAAGAGTCTGCAGGAGTTGCATTTTCTGCCCTTGGGAGCCACGGCTTACTTGTTATAGCTGTTTGCCATCCTCGGTTTGACTGCTGCAGCCCTGTTTTCTGTGATTGCCTGTCTGTGTGAGGTACAGTGCTATTTTTTGATTGCAGAGTACACAGATTTACATATGGGAAGTGTTATTTTTTTGAGCCATGAGGCAAAATATTAACCCCCTGGAAGAAGTCAGCAGAGCTCTATGCATCCCAGATAGTGGTCCTTTTTTATCTGTTACTTTGCTGTTATTACATCTTTCAAGGTGAGCTAACACCAGATCTGCTAGGTTATTGCTGTTTATTCCTGAATGCACATCAAATTTAATGTGTTTTGAGGTTAACCTCTGGCAGATTAGATGACTATTTGCTATGAATCCCCATTCTGTCTGGCAGTTAATTTTCTGCATCCTGGTATGGATTTTTAGGATGATGCTTATAGTCATGCACTTTAATTTTACATAGTGAGAAGCAGGGAGTTGGACTCCATGATTCTTTTGAGTCCTTTCCAACTTGACATACTCTGTGATTCTCTGGTTCCATTACTTAGAAAGGTGAAAATAAAATTCTCTGTTCTGTTTTTTGCTGGTTTTTTTCCCCTTCTGCAGATAATGGGACATAATCAAGTGGACAGCTTACATGGTGAAAATGCATTCTACTTCAATGAAGCTGTAGTGTGTGTGTCTCTAAGAAGAATCAACAGATCAAATTCTTCTCTCGTTTATGAGGATGGTGTGTATGGGATGAATATCTCAAATTCTGATGTAGCAGGGACTAGTGAAAATCGGGCGGACCTCGAAATGGACACTTCTTGTCATCCAGCATTAACTAGTGCACTGTGGAAATCCACTAGTCCTTACCAGCAGATGTCTTTTTCCTACAAAAGCAACAATGATTCATTTAATCATGGTAATTAATACTTTATTTAATTAAGAAGTAGTACAGGCAGTTTCCCCTTCTCTGGCTGAATAGTCCTAGGAACAAAGACAGCTTGGCAGTAGTGGAAACAAGAGATTTTGATAAAATAGTTGCATATTTCTTTGCAAGATTTTTGATGATGGTGAGAAAATCAGCAGAACAGAAATACAGAAAATTACTGAACACACTCACAAACCTCCTTTTTGTGTCTGCATAATAGTATTCAGAATGTGTTTTTCTCTCAGTTTTTTCCCAAATCTTTCTGTGAGCAGAAATCACTTCTTCAAGTGCATTTTTTGATTATTTGAGAACATATGTGCATTACTGGAGGATTTCTGGTTAGAGTAACTTTTGATTTCCTGTCTTAGAATGATAATCCATGTTCAAACACCCTTTTCTTCCTTTACTGAGAAATTAAAACATCTTGAAAATGTACTCTTTGTAATAAGTTACATCAGTAACTCTTACTGCATGACCTTTCTTTATTCTTTCATTTTACCAGTACCCCCAAAGACATGTAGACTGCATGGCAGTTGCTGATGGTGGCTAACCAAAGTGAGTAGAAGAAGCTGCCATCTGAGCATTGTATGCACTGAAAATTCCTTGAAGGTCTTAAAAACTTATTAGAAACTCTAAACTGATTTATTTCTCATTTTGCACAATATTAGTTTTGATCTAACTTATTTCATTAATGTGAGTTGTAGACCAGGATGTAAAGACACAACAGCTAAAATTCTTGGGGGCCAACGTGCACTTTTAGTGTAATAGATTAAATTATTTGGGGGGGTATTCTCCAGAGTTGTGAAATTCAGGAGACGTGGTATATCAATACTGCAGCAGTGCCTGAGCTCCAATTTTTCTGCAGTTGGCAGTGCAGAATAGCTTCTGTTCTCACACCAACTTCATGCAGGTCAGGTCATGGCAAAGACCACTGGGCAGCAGAATTAGGAATTGAAAACATACACAGATACAATTGTTAATTGTCTTACATCTGTGATTAAGGAACTTGCTCCTTAATACTCCTTGTAATGTATTAAACAGACATCCAGTACAGCCTTACTAGTCTTTGGTACATGGACTGCCAAAACAACATATTATAATCAAAGGCAGGGCAGGCTAGTCACATCAGCACAATCAGCAAACCAAGCTGATTAGTAAAAGAGATTAATATTTCTAAAAATGCCTAGATAAGTAGCCTGGTGAAACTCATTCTAGTTTGGCTGCAGTTGTCATTTTATTTAGTGCAAATTTGAAAAGGAACACATATGTGGGTTTAAACCTCTCAAAAGTGGCTTAGCCTGCACTGGCAAACATACTGATAGCAATTAACCAGGATACTTTCTGTTGAGCCCACATGAGAGCATCTTTTTAAATTAAATTGGCTTGTACCAGTTAAATTGCACTGATTCTGAGATAAGCTGGTGGAGTGTCTGTGTCTCAAGACACAATGGCCCAGCTTTGTGTTCAGCTGTTGTCAATGAATACTGTGTAGACATCCTTCTCTTGCCCTGGTAACAAGGCACCAGGCAGTTCCAGTACTCTTGGGGACAAACTCTGGCTACAGAGCCCGCCCAAGAGGCCAGTGTAAGTCTCTCTGACCAAGTTGTGTTGGCAAAATGTGCAGTCACTGCCTGGTGGTGCTACAAGACACTTTATGCAAAGGAGTGAAGCAAATCCTTGCAGCATTCTCATGGTTCAGATGATGCTGTGAAGCCTACCACTGCATTGCTGGAGCAGGCAGGGCTGGAAGCCTCCCCGCAGAGAGATGTGACATCGCATTCTGTAGTTGCATTTGTAATTGAGAAGGCGACAAGAATTTTATGTTCTGATCATGCAGTGCATGAGTCTGCATGATTCAGACTTGCTTCTGTCTTGCGTCAGGACCACTGTACAGAGAGAGTCTGGGGAATGAGAAGAGTGAATTTCCACAAGGGACTATGCACATGGAAATTATGCAAATCTCTTGTTCCTAAGCAAAGTCAATCAAATTGAACAATACTAACATTTCATACTAAGAAACTGATTTTCTTACTGGGTATTTTTGGTCATGTTTTATTTCCCAGAGAGTTTAGCAGAGTTTCAGAAAATTTCCAACCTTCTGCCTCTGCTTTCTGACACCTCTGCAGGATATAGTCAGTTCCTATCACTTTGAAGGAAAATCAGCTTAAGTGCAGTGAGGGAAAGAACTTAAAAGTCAGATGAAATCTTCAATATGTTCATGTGGATGACTGTCTCATGACATTTTCTCATATTTCCATGCATTTTCCAGCTAGCTTTGTGTATAAAGTCTCATAATCATCTTTAAAAAAACATTCTTAAATAATTTGTCAACATAGAACAAAAAAGAAACAAATACTGAACATAGTTTATTGCTTATAGCCATGTACCACATACATGCATTTCCAGACCTAATATATGATTAATTTTTGTATGTACACAGAAATATTAGGCATTTTGTAAGAAGTCTGCTCTGTCAATAAAACCCACTTAAATTATTTAAAGGGAAGCTTCATCTAAACTCCTTTCCAAGGAGTTAATCACATTGCACTCTACCATATGTTAAGTACTATTCAATTAAGCTTCATAAATATACAGAAATGGAAATGGCTATGTTACTGGAGTGCACAATTTTATATTCATATTTCCTAAGGTAAGACATAGGTCTCTTCACATAGCTAACATCATGATTATATATCATTGTTCTATGTGTATGGGAGGGAACTTCAGTAAAGACCTTCAGGCAAGTTCCCACTGAACTGAAACTGGCATAAGTCGCCTCACTAGAAAAGGTGTGTCAGTCAACGGGAGGAAAATATGATTGAAAGAAAAATGTGTTAATGCTTTACAGTAATGGTTATGAAATTGTCTGCATGAAAGAAGCAAGTACTTTGGCTAATTAGGAAGGAGGGGAAGTATAGGTTTTGTGTCAGACTAGACTGAGAATTGAATAAATTAGTCTTGCATTTAATTGACATGTCAGGTTAACTAGTCAAAGTGATGCCTGAGGATTTACCTATATATTCACCTCTTTGATTTCAGGAATCAGGGCAATTTGAGTTCTTTTAAGCTTTGAAGTGAACCACATTGTTTGCTGCTGCTACCTTAACTTCATTCATTGAGACATTGTAGCTACAGAAATAGAATTGAAAAGTGATAGATCTGGAAAGCTGCTGAAACTTGAATGTGGGAAGATTTTACCTCAGACATTTAGTATGAAGGATCTATATATGTGATAAAGTGAAAAATATAGTTTAAATCTTTATGGGGAACATAGAAAAACCTGTAATTTTTATGAACTGCCAAATGCAAGGAGCAAAAAGAGGACTCTATTTGACTAATGTGATTTACATATTTTTTAAAGGACAGAAATTTGTACGTATAGGAGTATAAGAAAATGAGACAGTTTGATTTTGGAAAAATAATTTATTTATAGTGGCTTCCATCAAAATAAGTTGTTTCTAGAGATGTAGAATATTTAATTTGCAACAGAAAAAGAAAAGATTCCAGAAACAATGTGTCGTATCCTATAACTGTATAGTTTATATGAAATTCCCTTCCTATTCCCTAAGGCAGATTATGATAATAGTGATTACTCTGTTGAACCTATTCTTAAAACTGTATATCAGATTAATTTGCTTTGGTTTCCCATTGTTAATTTAGGTGGCATTTAGAACAGTACATTTTTTTCTGTGCTGGTTTCAGCTGGGGTAGAGCTAATTTTCTTCTCAGTGGCTGCTATGGGGCTGTGTTTTGGATTTGTGCTGAACACAGAGTTGGTAATACAGAGATATTTTTGTTATTGCTGAGCAGAGCTTGCACAGAGCCAAGGCCTTTTCTGCTTTTGGTACTGCTACACTGGGGAGGGGATTGGGGGTGCTTGGCAGGTTGGGAGGAGACAGAGCCAGGACAGGTGACCCCAGCTGAGCAAAGGGATACTCCAGACCCTGTGGCACCAACCTCAGTGTATAAAAGAGGAAAGAAAGAAGGAGGGGGAAAGAAGCAGGAAAGGAGAGGACATTTGTGGTGATGTCATTTGTCCAAGTAACCACATAAGCTGAGCATGATGGGGCCCAGCTCTCCTGGAGATGGCCGAACACCTGCCTGCTCATGGGAAGCACTGAATTAATTCCTTGGTTTGTTTTGCTTGTGTGCATGGCCTTTGCTTTCCCTATTAAACTCTCTTTTTCTTAGCCTATGAGTTCTCCAGCTTTTACCCTTCTGGTCCTCTTCCCCCCAGTTGGTAGGAGAGGGCTGTGTGGGGCTTGGTTTCTGGCTGGGGTGAAACCACCACTAAGGCTACCTTAGCTAACACAAGTTGTGGCCTAATGCCATTGCATTAAAGTATCTGCTCTATGTTTGCATCAGGGAGGTTGAGAACAATAGACCTGGATCTTTTCTCATATTTATGTTAAGGTGAATTTTTGCAGTTAGGATAGATATACAATGCAAGTGATAAGATAGATAAACTGATGCAAGTGTGATAAAAAAATAGGTGAAATATGCTTTGCACTACAGTGTTAAAAAGCTGCCTGAAGTGGTACAGGCTCTTTGCCTATGCTTCCAACTCAACACAGGCTTTTGGCAAGGAGCAAATTTCAGTAACTCAGGGCCTTATTCAGATAGCAGAGCTGCTGCTGCCAGTGCTAGAGGTGGTTGATGGGATCTGATGATGAGGATTTAGTTGAGTAAGATTGCTTTCATCACTTGGAATCTGGTAAATAATGATTAGCAACACCCCCCAAAAGTAACCACAGTTCTGCATATGTAATCATTGTGAGTTAATTTGTATATTGTTGTTGCTGAAAGAACTCCTTCTGAGTACATCTGGTTTTTCTGACCTGGAATGTAACTATCCCATACAGTGCACACTTCAAAACAGCATCCTTAGGAGTCAGTGACAGTTCAGCCCCATACCACCTGCAGAATTGCATGTGAAGATATGTTTCAAACTTTTTTTTTCTGGTATGTCTAATAATATTTTTAATAGTGCCATTTTTTTTTTTTCACTGTCCCATAGTGGCCAAATTCTTTCTGATTTTCCTTCACTTGGAAAGGAAAATTTTTAAAAAGCAAAGGATGATATGACCCGTGGAACTCCCAGTTTGAAAGGGAGCCTCCTGAGTGTGATATTTTGAGCTATTTTAATTTTTTATCTTTTTTAATTGAGTAAAGAGTAAGATGCCACATTGAGAACAATTCTAAATTGATTTTTCTGTGTTCAGCATGTCCTTACTAATATAAGTGTGGATGGCTACACAGGTGACTGCAGAGCCCATTCAGTGCTCAGTGTAAGTTACTGAGAATAAAATTAAATGGAAATATATAAAAATATGAAGGTGAGCAGCATCAGCACCAGCATCTTCCAAGTTCAAAATCTCATTGATGTATTAGAACAATTAAGCTGTTAGTTTTGACTCTGCAACAGACATCAGCAAATTTTCCTCTTCTCCATACCACAAAACACTGATTTTCATGCTCTGCTGGAGGATTTCTGTGTTTCTGAGATACTTGGAGGAAATGAATCTGAGAGGAAGTATTTTTTTTTCCTCTAGGGAATAAGACTGTTGTTTGTTTAAAGCAAATGGCAAAAGGCATTAAATCACATGACAGTGTGATACCAAAGTGAAAAATATGTCATTATATGTCACCTGCAATTAGTGCATTTCAAGTAACACTTGCTTTTCACCTCTGTAGCAGTCAGATTTTGTTGTTCTGTTACTGATTTTCTCATGTCAAAACAGTTTTCTCATTTCTTAAAATAACCACATTAGATACAGTATTATAATATAAACCTTTAATTAAGGCAGCTAATGATATTCTGGTTTTATTTTGTACATTAATGTAAGCAATGCCTATCCTGTGTAATGCCTGTCTGATTTTATTCTTTCTATTCTCTTCTCCTTTAGAATTTGTTTATTTGTGGAAGGAAGTTTAAAATTGTGTGCATCTTTAAGGTTTTGAATGGAGTAAAAAAGATTGCCTGACTGTGTCTTTTGACATTTACACTGATGTTAGTGTAAATCTGCACACCACATTCAGGCTTTCATTGACTTCAGACTTATTAAATAGCAACAGGATGATGGTTGAATCTTTCTCATTTTTCTCACAGTTATGGTTCCAGCAACTTCAGTGTAGTGGTTTGTGGAGTCAGTGGAATTAGTGGCATCAATGAAATTGAAATTGTGTGGATGATCCCCTGTATCTGCAGATTTATTCTTTACTTAGATTGTGTTTTTCCAGTAGGTAGAGGTTTCAGGAAAGTAGAAGGATGAAAGGAGAGCATTTCAAAGCAGAAAACCATGTGCAGAGGGTTTTTAGCCAGACAACTGGTTTATAGTGAGCTGGATCCTGAGCTCCAGCTCAGGGATGTACAGATATGTGATTTGGATAGCAAGTCTGCAGGTAAAGAGATGATCTGTCAGGAAAAGGGCCACAAAACAACAGTATTGCCTATTAGATGTCAAGAAGATTCCTTAGGAGGTCTTTGTTTTCCTTGGGAAATGCTCTCTATGGGTGGAGAAGTGGCTGCAGTGCCCTGCTTTAGTACATTCAAATATTTTGTATTTATTTTGTAATGAAGTTAAAGCCTCAAATAGATGCACTAGTGTAAATAAATAATTAATTCTAATAGCTGAGAGAAGCTGTTTATGGATGATCAAATTTTGCAAGATACTGAGTATGGAAACACACCTTGTAAAACCATGTAGCTCAATCACCAAGTGTATCTGTCTGGCTTATTTTGAAAAGTACAGTCTCATTTTATTTATTTAGTATAATATTTTACATATTCCAAGAAATGGCCTGTAGCATGTTGTACAAAAATAATGAAGTGTTAGTAATATGAAACCTCCTCAGCATCATCTGCTGTTAAATATTTATTAGGACACTGGGAAGATTGTCTGTCTTCTGCTTGTATTCATCACAGGAGCACCCAACTGCCTTCCAGTAAATTTCATTGACTATCACCAAACTGGCAGAGGAGATTTCATGGAGTATCGTGTTACCCCTTGCCAGATGCCGTAGAAAATTTGTTTTTCAGTGGGGCAGTAGAGAGGAGGAGCCTTGGTGATCGTATGGAAGACGTTTATAGTTTAATCAAATGGGAAGGCTTCCAACAATCATCTGCTGAGGTTCCTTGAGTGATCCTCGTAAGTTTGATCAGGAACTGGGACATAAATGATAAAAAAATAGTTACGATTTTTCTGTATTTGCTTAGGATCTGTTGTAGAAAAATCAAACCCATGTAATTTAAAAGTCACTGAATGTATTCCATAGTAAAGAATACATGAAAGACAGGGAAAGCAGGGTATTTGGCAGGGATGTTTTTTTTCTCTTTATTAAATGAACTTGAAAATATAAAGGTAATTGTTGCTGACTGAAAAACAGCAGGGAAGCTGTCTTCTGTGCAGAACAACTTGCCATTGAAGCACAATGCCAATGGGGAGGGGATGAAGGTCTGAGGAAGCTCGTGCATTAAACAAACACAGGCAATTGAGAGCTGAAGTGAAACTGAACATAGGCAGGTGTTATAAAACCTTGTAGTAAAGGTGAGGTAGAAGGAGGAAGTGATGAATGTGGGCTTAAGTCCAGTGCTGCTCATCCAACAGAGAAGTGGGAGCAGAAGTGAGGAGAGTGGATCTAAGTGCTCTCCATGCACTCATGGGATGGACACACATGCTTATTTGATAATTGTGGGGTTTTATGGCTTTGATGTACAATCTTTCCGTCTTATGCAAACTGTTTTCACAGCAGTTACACATTCACAGAGCTTTTAGCAAACAGTTAAAAAGGGCATTCATTTCAAAATATTCAATCACACTGAAAATTCCTATGCTTACAATGCAAAATATGGGGAATGTGCAACTTTTCCAGTTTTTCTTGATTATTTTCAAGGACTTCAAGAAGAAAACATGAGCACATATACTTTCTGCCAAAAGTGAATAAAAATGGCTGTGCTAGTACTCAATATGCAATAAAAAATTAGTATTTCCCTCAGTTTTGACTTTGGGAGAGAACACATACAGATACTTCTCTGTGACTACAGATAAGAGATAAGAGGCTTCTCTCAGATGCTCACTCATGTGGTTGTGCTTATATTTTTTCCTGTATTAATCAACAACAGCAGCCTTTATTAAAGGGTAAGATCAGCATGTAATTGATTTGAAACAGGTGCTTTGCCTGATTTTTTCTTCTGCAGCAATTCTGTATATTGACTTAGTGCTCTTCTGCTGGTCTCTTTGAGTTTTGATCTCGTCAGCTTTTATGAGTAAGAAGTGGTGGATCTGGTCTGTTGTTGGGAAATTACCCTATAAAACCAAAGTGCTTAGGAGGAGACTTGAGTGTTTTATAAATTACCTCACCCTTTTGGCTTTTGTAAAAGAGCTGTACCCTTCTGCTACTCAAGAAAATGTTTGCCAAAGTCCAGAACACACTTCTTTATATTGCACCTGAAAGATTGGCCAAACTCTGGGGACTAAATTGATTTTTTGCCAAGGTCTTTGATTTCATGTTTATTTCAAAGTGAAAAAAACCCCAACAAAACAACCTGTGACCAAAGAGCATCCATAAAATGAGGCAGAGTTAATCAACACTCTAACATCTGTCTGTGGTAACAGCTCAAAAGAGGAGTTTTGATGTGTAAATGTCCCCTTTTGTTTCAAAGGGAATGACTTCATGTTCCAGAGACTGTTTTTTCAGGGTTAATGCTAGCTGTTCCTCTTTTTTCAGGAGGGAAGGAGATAAAGCCTCACTGCAGTGTTTTATCTTCAGGGTGCAAATTGGGACAGTGGGTGAGGGAAGAGTGGGGATGTGCTGGCAGGCAGCAGAAAGGGGAGCTGGCTCATTGTCCCTTGAGTCCTTGGTAGTGCTGTTTGTGTCTGTAACTTTACGGGGTTTCTGTTTCTCCATCAAACATTAAAGCAGGAGCGTTCCCTACTGATGGCAGTTTGTTTTGACTTCAGCCTGCTGACCAAATGACTTCAGCAGATGATGGGCTAGGAGGAAATGGTTGCAGCCCACTTGGTTTACACCCGCACTGGACACCTGGAAGAGGAGGCTGTGGGGGTTTTCAGTGTTTCCCCAGCACTGCTGTCAGGGGGCAGGGGAGCTGCTGCTCTGTGTGGGTGTGCTGCTGCCCTGGGTGGGGCAGTGGCCCTGGGGCAGCAGCTGCCCTGGGTGGGGCAGTGGCCCTGGGGCAGCAGCTGGTCACGTTCCTTATGATCTTGTGTAGGAAGAGTGTTCTTGGGGTTTTATGGTTCTTTTCTCTTGATCATTTGAGTGCAGCTGTGTTTAATGAGCTGGAAAAGAAGTAGGTCAATAAAACATGTGTTCGTTGTTAGCAGAATACCTGTTGGACCGCGTGTTTGTCTGTAATTGACCATCTAAAGCTTCAAAGCTTAGCACAGAGACAATTTAATAGGGAATTCATACTTAAATAAATTAATAATAAGCAGAAGCAGACAGCTGTCAGGCAGTCTGCCATCCCAAGGTGAGACTGTGGGTATTTAATGCACAGACAAATTATGATTTCAAGTCAGACCTATTTTTAAATCTCTCTTATTGATATGCAGTAGAAAAACAGCATGCCAAAAATAGTTTAGAACCCATGTGCTTTAAAAACCAATGGAACTCAAAACATAGCCATGTAACTAGGTTAAAATTTTAATCAACCTAATCAATTTTAATCAGCATGCTATGAATTTGATGTCAAAGTGACAGTATCAGTATTTGAGCTTGCATTAGTTTTCAAATATTTTCTTCAGTAAACACCAGTGTTAGAAATAGTAAATTTACTGGGCCTTAATAAAACAAAAATGACTGCGTCATCACATTACTCCAAAATCTGGAGTATGAGTTGGAACTTTATGATAAATGTAATTTTTGTGAAATAAATATGTATTTTGTGTTTCTTGTGCCAAGAATTAGTTCCAAATTGTCTAGACGGAACTTCTCCAAAGACTTATGAGGCAAACCCTGAAAACGGAACTGCATTACCTAAGCCAGCAACTACACAAAGAGTAGAAACATGCAGAATAATGGTAATCCCAGTAATTTTACTATGATCAAAAATGCAGCATACAGATGTAGAGAAGAGTTATGTTGCCGACCTTTTGCCTCATAAACTATGACTTCTTTCTGTTCTCTGTCTTGTAACAAAAAATGCACCAAAAGCTGTTAAGACAAATTAATGTAGGATCTCTTCTGAAAGAATTACTCATCTGCTTTTTGTGGAAAGATCTCACGAAGGTGCTTGTTTGCTTAAGAAATACAGTGGCTACTTTTTCACAGGCTTATCTGGTCAAAAGTAAATAACAGCATTACAATTCCCAGGCTGATTTTCTTGTCTTACTCAGTCAGCTGGGAAACAGATTAGGCTCCTCTTTCCTTGGTACCTTTAGGGTCAAAATATTTTTTCCCAGTGTTTTTTTGAGTCACAATGCCAAATTCAGCTCCTGCTGTGAAATCAGCTTTATTGAGCTGTGAAGGGCCTCGTTTGTTGATGGTATGTGGGATTTCAACTGCCAGTGAATCTGCTGGGAATTGTCCTCAAATCATCAAGGCTCACACATAACATTTATATAGTTAGTGTTCTGTTCTGAACTGGTAGAAGCAGTATCTTGGTTGTTCCAGGGTGATGCCATGGTGTTCCTGGTGCCCAGTACCACTGCATGGTGTGCCCTTTCTTCTACCAGCTGTAAAACAACCTCCAGTATGGAAAATCCATTGCAATTTGGGAAAGAATTAGTAGGCATTTAAAAAAAAACAAACAATCAAAACTGGTCATGGTGCCTTTCATGGTGAGGAAAGGGAGAGAGGCTGAGGTGTTTGGAGTTCCCGGGGGAATCGGCTGTCTGTTGCTAATGAAGACCGCTGGGAGCATCATTAGAGACAAAGAGCTGCTGTGGGATTTGCCAGTGGGTTTTTCAGTGGATCCCATGGGAGTTAGGCTGCCATTTGCTGTTGAACTGTGGTGGCAAATGAGAGCCTGTTACCCTTGAATTCCTTTGAATATCCCAGACTGGGTGGATTTAGCACTGGTTGTTAGGTGTCTGCCTGTGTTTTGCATTATGCATGAGTGCCAGTGTGGGGATTAAATAGAGCAGCTCTGCCATTTCAAATAGCTGTGGCCTGAAGCTGATGTGTCAGCTGTCAGTCCAAATGAACTAGGTACCAGTTGTTATAAGTATGTGTAAAACCAAAACCTAACTATATTTATTATTTCAGAAGGTTAGTGTTTTTGTGACTCTTCAATGTATTTGTTGCTAAAAGTGGAATAAATCGCTCTTCATTTAATGCAGTTTTATTTTGTAAAGAGGGGCAATGTGACAGATCGCAGAGAGTCACAGCAAGATAATTGTCTGCAAAATCCATGTGGTGTGTTCCTTCTGCCTTCTCCCCCACATTTTTTCCACTTTTTTTTTAGAAATGACTAAGAAGTAAAAAAGTGAGCAGCCTGGCCTGACCTCAGAGATAACCCAGCTTTGAGGATGAGTTTGAATTCAAGGCCTTCTGAGATCCCTTCCAACTTGAATTATCCTGTGATGCTGTGAAACCAGAGTCAGAGCTGAAAGAGGAGCACTAAGGGCTTTCTATTGAAAACACAGACACTTGAGAGGTTTTTTGCTTGAAGTGTTTCTTAGTACCCTGGTTCTCTTGTCCTTCCCATATTCTTCACTGTGTGTGCTCTAGCCTTAACATCAAGAGCTCTGATCCTGGGGGAGAGAGAGAGGAGGGGTGAAGGGGGTGAAGGAGAAAATTTGTGGCATTTATTTGATGTGGAAGTGCTTACATCCTATGACAACAGACAGGAGGTGAGAATCAGTGTGACTAATGAGTTGTTTACTTGGCTTTTGTATCCCCCACCCCCCCCAGGTACATGGGCTGTGTTTGTTTTTATATGTATTGATTTCAGATTCCTGCAAATACCATTCCTTTGTCCTTCATCTTGTCAGCAGTTTGTGAGATACTACTAATCCTGTTTCTTAGTGCTCTGGAAAAGGTAGGGGAGTTAGGATACAGAATGCTACTTGTTTTTGCTTTCTTTTCCTGTACAACAGTACCATGCTTTTAGCCAGGAGCTGTTGTTCCTTAGAGTTTGGACCCAGAGCCTGTTTGGAAAACTAAGGTCTGCTTATAAACTCCCTTGAGAACTGATCCCACATATGACAGGCTTGCCATCTGCCATTGTTTTTACACTGAGGCGGTCTAAAAAAGTATAGAAAAAGTAGAGTGCCTCTCTGAATTTTCCTGATGCTTACCTTCATGGTACCAGAAGTTAGCCCAAGGAAAATGGGGAGAAAACAGAATTTGTTTTTAGTGTTGAATTTAACAGTATCTGTGTGAACGAGACAATTTGTGATTTGATCCAGAATTTGTTAGAAACAGCCTCTACCTACTTTTGCAAAAATTGGTGGGGAAGACTGCTGGGAATGCCTGGGGTTTCTTTAGCTGAGATTAAAGGGAGTATAACAGCTGTACTTCAGGAATATTTAATACTGAGGCGTGGCACAGGATACAGGTCCCAAAAAGGCTGAATTGCTGTCACGGATTACCTAATATTTGGTCATCAGTCTCAAGCATGCCCTTTTTTGCCTATGGTGTTAGACTAGCCTTTGAAAGAGTGAATTTCTCTGGTCTGCTGTTCACTTTTACCTAGCATACATATGGTACAGCTGTGGATCTGGCTTGTTCTTAAGGAAGGACTTACCTGGAATATTGTAGGAGAAACATATTTTATGTAAGTGAGAAACAAGTAAAGGTGGGTTTCACTTTGCATATAAATTCTGGTGTCCAGGGTACAGAGAGATGCTGACAGCTCTTGGCTGGTGCAGAAGTGGGAGGAAGCAGAAAGCTGCGTCAAAAGTAGACTGTGGAAGGATCTGAGCTACAGCTCAGTTTTGTTAAAGCTTTGGAAATAGGGTGTATTTTCTGCATTTATCTAACTATGAAAGAAAAACAGTGTAAATGAGCAAGTGGATGGCTATGGCCAGGTACAGTCCTCTCTATAAAGGGTGTGGGAGCACAGCAGCAGGCAGAGCCCAGCCCGGACAGGGAGGGTGTGGGCAGGGGCTGTACCCCAGCTTTTGCCAAGTGCTGGTGCACTGGTGTTGGTCTGGTGGGCGTGCTGTTGAGCCAAACACAGCCTGCCAGAGAGAGCATCTGTCAGTGGCTTGGAGAAGAGCAGAAAAAAGGGTAAGCAAATGCTGATTTTAAACAAAGGGGATAACACAGAACTAATTTTATGGCTGATGTTGACAGGTGAATTACAATCACATTGAAGGAAGCTCATAAAAGGCCAGTGGTCTGTTTGTGCCTGACTCTTGATCCATAGTGAATTCTGACGTTTGCCTCAGCACAGCAGAGAATGGGCCTGGAAAGGGACTGGGGAGTTTCTATGGGTGTCCCAGCTGCCAGGGGATCATGGGAGAGCATCTTGGGTGTTGCTTTCTGATAGCAGCCCCTTTGCCTTGCTGTCTGCACAAATAATCACTTTGTTTTCCTTTTTTGTTTTCATTAAGCATCCTCAGCTCTCAGAGTCCTTTAGTAGACAGCAGTTGATGTTTTCAAGTCTGGTTTCAGAAGTTTCCTCTTTGTTTTGGGAGAGCATTTCAAGAGGAAGATTTCTCCCACCTTTCTCCTCCTTGGTGACAAGGGCAACTCACTTTCCCCATACTATACCAGAGGGCTCAGGGAAGGCTTCTTGGCTGCTGTTACTGTTCTACATTGCAACAACCAAAGCTGACTGGCAATTCAGTCCACTTTTCCCTGTCTCCCTTCACCTGAAACTGTTGTTACCATTTCTAGCACTTCTTCCACACTTGACATGCATCTACCCTTGGGGCACATCACGCTGCTGCCTGTGATACCAGCTGGTCTGCTGGCTCAGCTGGTTCCAGCATGGCACTGGGCAGAGAGCAGCCACCCTCCCCAATGGCAGGCTGAGCGTGCTGGCCTTGGGGACACATTGTACTTTTTTAGGCAGAGTCTGTGTTGAGTGCTACCTGAAGTGCATCCAAAACCAGCCTCTTCCCTCCTCAGTTGGATTAAGCACAATCCCTTCCAGCCTGGAGCCACTTGGCACCCCAGCAGCAGCTGTGCTCTTACCTCCTGGGTGCTCTCCTGCTGTTCAGGTTTCCCAGATGCAATGTATTTAGGAAAAAAAAATAAAAAGAAGCTGAAGCAGTGATAAATAATTTATTTTGATAATGACAGGATCAGATTTGTTTTTCCAGAATGCTTGACAGTTTTCACTGCTCAGCTCTGCTGCTTGTAGTTATAACAGTTAATGAGAAATTATTTGGAAACAGCTACTGTTTTAATTGGTGAAGCAATTACTGTTTAGTTTTGATGGTGGAACATAATTGCAGGTAAGGTGTTTCTTTTCTGTGTATTTTCAAATTTGTAATTAGGCTTTTCAAATTATGTACTTCATAAACTTTGGAAACAGATCTTTCAAATAAGTGTTTACTCCCTGGTATTCTTATGTACATAACTTGGGTAATGTGAATAGACTCATAGGACTTAAAAGAAATATTAATGTAGGTAAAATTACCTGAAAATGTAAGTGTTAAGAAGTTGAGGAACTTCTGCTAGTAGGGCTCTTTTTAATAAATAAACAAACCAAATGCATCCAGTTTACATAAAGACAGGCAGACATACTTTTGCTTTCTTCTGTGGGCTGCAAGTTGCAATATTTTTCTAATATAACCATCAAAAATAAATAAATTTAGACATCATCTTAAAAAAAAATCAAGCCTGTTTGACTAAGTTAGGGAGTCAAGACTTTCTGAGTTATGTATTGCAAATAACTCACTTGCAATCAAGACTTTCTCTGGATTTTCATCAATGCTGAAACTTAATGCAATATAACACAGTAAAAGAAAGACAATTGAAGACTAATTTTTGTAACATTCTGTGGCATTATACTATGACTAAGCTTATTTATAAATACCTTGCCCCTGCCATTGACTCTGCAGTCTTGGCAGCAAGAATAAGATGCATGTAGTTTATGCTGGGAGCTGCAGCCCCAAAGCCTCTTTGCTCCCCCCAGCTGTGAGAATATCAAGGAGGAGAAGATGCTGAAGGCAGAGGCTGTGATATGATGTGTTCCTACATGCCCATTGCATAATCATCCCACACACCCCATGCCAGGAAGCAGCCAGGGAGCCTAGGCTTTTCAGGGTGCCAGCAAGCTTGTCTTGCCTTGAACTCCTACCTCAGTGAACAAGACTGATGAAAGTCACATATATTTGGGGAATGCCAAATGTGGGCATATGTCATTATGATTTGCCACCAGTTAAGTGACTGATGTGTAAAAATGTAATAGACCCTTCATAGTAGATTTTCATTGCATCTACACGTGAGAAGTAGGGACCAGAGCAAGCATGAAATGTCTCTTCAGCTCTGCATGAGTGATCAAGTCTCAAAGAACCCCAGTTCTTGGTTTGTGTGCTTCTGGTGTTACCATGCTGTACAAGGAGTTCAAAGCTCCCTTTCTTTCTACAGAGGCCTTTTTTTGTGAGGAAAGAATGAAAATGCAACGCTCCTGTTGTAATAGAAGAGTTGGTCAGGCTAATACTACAGTGAAAAGTATTGCAGCATATCCATTACAGCTATTTTTCATCGCTACGCATGAGGATACACATTCTTTGTTACACAGCTTGTTTTTATGGTAAAATTGCTTTGAAGAAATACAGATGTAGAAAAGCCAACTACTGAGATGCAGATCCTGATGGCCCAAAGTGCTACAAAATGCTGACTAGGGATAAGACCCAACTGTAGTTATGTTGTTTTGGTTTATAAAGTGATATATGGATCGTCATAGAAGTGTTCATTGTGGAATGCTGGAACATAAGTACCTGATTTCTCTACATTAGTGGGAGAAAATTGGAAAGATAACAAGATCCTTGCAAAATAATATTCTAGTGTTTGGATGCAAGTTTCTCTCCATGTCACACCAAAAAGATAAAGACAGAATAGGTAGTTTGAGTCTATAAATACAGGTAAACTTGGTAGAAAAAGCTGAATGCAAGTGCCAACCATGTTGACTTTGCTCACTTAATTATTTTACATCCGTAAAAGGAAAGCTTACAAAAAAAATTCTGTGTAATAATGAAAACTGTATTAATGTTACAACTGAATTATTACTAACAAAGATACTGATTATATGCTGTGTATTTCCCTCTGGCTCAATTCTAACCTCATTTATGTCTCTCCATTATTGTGTGTCTGTTTAGTAAAGTACGGCTACACAATTATAATTATTATTTTTACTTGAATAGATTTCACTAACTTTGGGTAAGGTACCTGTCACCTGTAGTATGATTTGCTCTAGAGTACTGTTTTCCTTTCCAGACAGATGCAGCAAACTAGAAAATGGTGCTAATGAAAACATCAGAATTTGCCCTTTTTGATGGCATGGGCATGGCAGAAAATGCATTGTCCTTCTCTTGTGTGTTACAGATCTGAGCACATCACAGACCCAAAGTCCCCAGTCAAGTGTTCCAAACCAGGGATCCATCCAGTCACCACAGGTAGATGAACTGCTGCTGAGCCACCAGCCTGAGAGCCTGGAGGATGCAGAAAGTGGAGCCATAGTAGAGGAAAAGATTGTTTACCTCTGATAACTTGTTTTCTAGTCTCAGTAGCACTTTGGAAAGATAACTGTGTTTTCTTTTCTAAGTTTCTGTCAATGTTCTCTGTATGGCCATCTGGATTTAAGGGTAGTATTTAATAGTAAATGCAAAATTTTTCCTGTGATAAATATAGCAAGTAAGTTATTTTGAAGCCTTTGTTGTATAATCTTTAAGTTATGACATGATTTCAAATGCTTTGCAAGAATCAATGAGTAGCAGAGGAGACATAGCATTCTGAAATTGTAAAGGTGCCACTAAGGACTGTGAAAGACAGTGTTGATTTTCGTGTGTCCTCTTCCTACAAGGATGAGCTGAGAGATTTGCTACTTGAGATTTCAGATTGTGTATCAGTAACAGTTGTGATATAACATGAAAAGACAGCAATGTAACAATGATGGCTTGAGTCTTTGCTCAAAAGTGCTATATACCCTTAGCTCTTGGGTCCTTTTCCTTATCTTCTAGCTCAGGAACTGCTCAGAAGGGGATGTTTTTTATGGTCTGAGCATAATTGCATAATTGTAAGTGTTTTTTCATGTCCCAAAGCTTATTGTCATTTTGATACTACTGCCAATTTCTGTGCAGAGATGTACTAAATCAGTTATTGTATTATGACTGTTTTTCATTTCAGTAAGTGTCCTTACACATTAAAATTTACCAGATGAAACCATGTCACTGGTCAAAAGAAAAGAAAGGGGATAAATAGTAGGCTTCAGTTAATTGAACTCTTCTGAAACTCCACTGCTTTCCTGTGTAGAAATCAGATAACTTTCTGCTTTCAGATTCATGGTATTCTCTGTCTTAGGCAGTAAGAAACCTGTTTTGTGCCTTTTTATGCATTTTTGTATTTCTGAAACATTTCTACACTTCTGTCAAACCAAATAAATGTTCTGTGCATTTCTAGAAAACTGTAATTTTGATTCATTGTGAGATCCTCCAGAGAAATTAAAAATAAATAAATAAATAAAAAAGCATCCAGGCCTTGTTTGCACTAAGCTCTGTTGCAGATGTGTGTTGTTGGTCCAGCATAGCCAAAGCTATGTATTTCAGCTGGCAAAACCACGGATGTGCCTATCACTGCTTAGCACGGCTGATGGCATTGACAGAGGTGCAGCAGAGATGCAGCTGCACAGCTCCTGAGGGCTGCACAGCTGCCTCACATCTGCCCAGCTCAAGAAGCAGAGGAGCACAGGATTGCTCCCACCCATTTGACTCGGTCAGCCCCAGGTGCCAGTGGTTTTTTACCCTAAGCCTTGTGTTGTGCAACATCTTTTGCAGGGCACAGAGTTTTAGATGTGTGCATTATTCAGCAAGGAGTTTCTGATTGAGAAGGATTCTCTTCCAGGGACTTGGGTGCTTCAGGGGTACTCTAAAGCAGAGCTTTCTGAGCTGCATCTTATTGGACTCCAGAGTAGCTGTTCAAGTCGTCTCTTGGGCAAACAACTGAGCACCTGGCATGATGAGCAGGACATGATTCTCAGCTCTACTGACTGATGTGCAAATGCCATCAGGGAAAGACTGGGTCTGCAGATGTGGTTTCCAGTGTCTGTGTTCAGCCTCCAAGACTCCAGCTAACCTGACAGCACTTTAAAAATATGTCTCTTTATAAGAGAAAAAAAACCCCTCCTTTAGAGTTTCTAGAATTGTTTTATCTTCTTTCCTTTTCACAGTTAGATTAAAATTAAAATGTGGATCCAACTTCTCTTAAAAGCCCTGCAGTAGTGACAGCGAGTCAGTAATGAATTCAGGGTTACCACCTGAACAGCTTTTTGGCAAATTTCTGAGTAGCTAGACTAATTTCTTGGGATGCTGGATACCCCACGATATGTGCCTTGCCTGGAGTCCCATGGGAAATTGAGAAAAAATGAGCAGTTTTCTCCACAGTTTCTCTGCATTTTATTATGCCTTGGCTGAAACATCTGGTATTGGTTACTGTCAAATCCAAGCTGCTGAATGGATTGCTGCTGTCCCAGTTTGGTGTGGGAATTCCCACGTAAGCGTCTTGCCACTGGAGAGGAAAAGATGATACTGCTTCTCTCATCAGTTTTAATTGAGGGGCTGGGAGCTGAAAAGTGGCTGGCCCAGACTTCAGCTGTTGTGCAAATTCTTTAAGTCCCTTAAAATCGGGCAGCATCTTATATCTTATTTTGCTCACCTGTGTTTACAGTAAAACTTCTGGCATTTCAGAAAGGCAAAGGCAGGAAACAGGTGGCCTCTAGATTTAGGTATTTTAATTGTAGAACATGTTTAAAGTATAGGCCAGTATGGCCTTGGCAGGTGCTCTTTATAACAAGATGTATTATGCACCCCTGAACTCTGCCCATTATTTAGGCATTCCTTAATACTTAGCAGAATTTAAACACAGCCCCAGTGAGACTCAGCTATTTTAGCAGTCTGTGTTTTCAGTTATCGCCAGGCATATATTACATTAAGGTTGGGTCATCTTTCTTAATTAGAAAAATATATTCAGAAACTTGCTTCACCTTTTTTATATTATTTTGAAGCTGGCTTATTTGCAAAGCCTAAAGTTTTTCACTCATCCCATCTATTGTGTTTTCTTTTTGCTATGCTTCTCAAAACATTTTGCTTCTGAAAACTCAGAATCAAATTTTAGCAATTAATTTCAGTGCTTAAATTAAAGGAACAGTTGCTGTACTACAAATATCCGTGGCACCAGGATGAGGTTTGTTTGTTTTTTTCTTATTTTAATTTTTTTTCCTCTATCTTCTAACAAAGAAGGGATTTCTTTGCTGTAATGCTTTGACTTTTCCAGCATTTTCTCCTTTATGTTGTATGCTAGTAAAGTTGTCATATCAAGGAACTTTAAAAGACTTTTAAGAGAAACTTGAAACAAATATTTTCTTCAGCAAGACTACAGTAATGGTAGAGAATAAATTATTGAAGAGCTTGAGCTTACAGTGTGCCAGATCCAGATCTTTGGATTTGTGCATTCAGTCATTTGTAGAATGAAGCCAAAAGGGATCAAATTCTTCACTTGGATGCTGTTTGAGTATTAAGGTAAACAACACACTTAGCTGCATTTCTAAAAGATTTTTCACAAAGGTCATACAAGTTATTTTCAATTTACCAAATTAAATACAGATTAGGCTATCAGCAAAACTCTCCAAAGTTTGTTTACTGAAATTATTGAAAAAAACATGTTGATGTTCCATGTAAGGAACACAAATAATTTTACTTAGGGCTATTAGCTGCATTAATTTATATGCCACCCACTTAGTTCAAAAAAGTCAGTAAGATTTTTTGTTGCATCTTAATCAAGTAGGTGCCTATTTTGTAATGTGCCATATTGCTGCTAAAGACATTTTTGCAGTGCGATAGTGTTCATTCAAAGAAAAAGACATTATGCTTTGGTAAATAACATGTGTAACTTGCTCAGGCTGAATTTTGAAAGCAATGAAGAGTTGCAGATAAGGAAGTTTTCCTTGTGCATTTGATGACAAAATGGGAAAATAGCATGATTATTGATGACTAATGGGGAATAATCTTTGGATAACTTCTAATGAATATTCTATTTGGCAAGAATTCCAACCCCAAATCCTCCTCATCCAAAACCTTCACTGTGCCCAGTTTATATTACAGAAGGAGAAACAGCACAGG
This sequence comes from Lonchura striata, assembly GCF_050655825.1. NCBI lineage: Eukaryota > Metazoa > Chordata > Aves > Passeriformes > Estrildidae > Lonchura > Lonchura striata. The sequence goes on from NC_140740.1 coordinate 73,104,477, forward strand.
TTGTGGAGCATTAGCATACTGAAACAGGCTGGAAGTCTGCTTTTACAGAATTGTGGACCTGCAGTTGATTTTTTCAATTTTTCCAAGGCAAATGGATACATTTGTTGTTTTCTCATCCCTAGTAAAGGTTTGTATATAGAAGCACTGCAAAAATAACTATGAGTGTCCTTGATACTCTTAGTCATAAGGACAGCCGCATGTTAACCTCTAGAAAGATTTTTCTGAATTGCTGCAAAATAGTGAGGTAAATCTGTGAGGATAGCCTGAATTCAATGGCTTGAATTTTGCATAAAGGCTCCCTTTGGCAGGCTGATGTAAAAGAGTGTTTCATTGCTTCAATATAAAGGAAAAACGTCAAAAGATAACCTTTGAGGCATTATTCTAAAGTATTGGCAAAAATCCAGCCCTTTGCTCTGAAAAAGTGCGTCAGACAGTAATCTACTACACTCCTATGAAGAGCTCATCAAAGGCTACAGGAGGAACTCATCAAAGGCTACATGAGGAGCTCATCAAAGCTTCCACATTGTGGAAGAATTTGCAAAGGTGTGAAATGATCCACATATCTTACCTGGAAATGTCGATGTTTTCCCTGACATGCAGAGCGGTGTTGGAAGCAGCTCTTTGCAGGTCGGTAGTTGGCTTACAAATTTCCAGAGAGCTATGTTTCTTATTCCATGGATCATGTCTGCTGAAGTTTCTTCCTTTTCTCCTCATTCCATCTCAGGCCCAGATCAGGATGTTGCCACCTCTTACATGGAAAGGTTCTGTCAGAGGGGTGTCTGTAGCACTCACCAAAATCTGAGTTTGAGTCTTGAAATTTTCTGGGTGGAGACCAGGAGAAGAGAAAAGAAACATGAAAAAGCTGCTCTGGGTGTAGAAAAAGCAGGAAGAGTGTTCACTCTAATTAGATGTTTCTAAGCTCCTTAGTGGAACAAGCTTTTTATTCAGAGGAAAAAACCTCTATTTATCACACTACTATTCATTCCAGTGCCAGAGAGAGCAAGTACCCTAGATATTCAAAAGGGACAGTGAGGCATGTAAGTTCAGACAAATAATTTCTCCTGTGGAGGCTTAACAGACCTAAAGGAAATTTCTTATCAGATTCCTGTAAAACTGCCAAGCCATACTACAAGAGCTATGCAGAGGCATGAACCTTCTGCTCACCGAGATTACCACTAATAACAAATTCTGACATGGGTAAGCAATTGCATGAACTGAAGACAGCTTGTGAAGGTCAGTGTGAGCCCTGGCCTTCCCACGCAAGTGAACAAACAGGATGTCTGCATTCCCTGTGTCTAGCTCATTGAAGATGCTCAAGCCAAGCTGTGAACCCACTTGTGCTCCTTTTGAGCAGTACAAGAAACATGAGAAATTGGTGCTGCTCCTGGTTAAAGTAATGTCTCATTTGCAATGGAAACTGTCCCTGTTTCCTACATGCACACAGCTGTCCTGGCATTGTTGAATGAATGTTAAAGCGAGCCATTAAAGGTCAATTCCAGATACAAAGCAGACAAGTGGACAAAAATAAATTTATTAGCACTGACTGAGCATCTCCTGCTTTCAGTCAGTGGAGGCTAACTATCCTTATCCTCTGAGAATTCTTCTCAGCTTTTAATTAAGGAGCAACTGTCACTGAAAAGAAAAATATTAAGAGAGAAAGCTACAAGGATAGTCCTCTGGATGGCCTCTAAGGGAAATCCTGGGTGCTGAGGGAAGGGTTCCAGCTTGGGGTTTGTACATGAATATCATCAGTTCAATGGTGCTGGCAGTTTGGTAATCTGGAAAACCAAACCTGGCTGTGGGACCAAGCCATTTGGTGTCATTGAAGCTGATGCCTGGGAGCATGGCTGTGTGTTCAAGCCTGCTTTAGCACACAGCAGAGTGGTGGGGCCCTGGGGTAACCTGTGCCTCACTCAGGTCACCTCCCTTCCTGTCTCCCATCCCTTCAGTGCCTATCTTGAAGCTTGATGGTTGTGTGCAGCCTGTGAGAGATGGCTTACAGCCTTGGGAAACTTCTCTTGGCATATAAAGTAGATGCTGAGCACTGAAGGACATTTCACGCAAAGCAATTATTGACAGGGGGGGAGATGCATCTGCTGTTTTACTGGAAGTCACCATTTGCACAGCACAAGTTCAATTGCTAATCCTGACTCCAGCTGTTCTCATTTAATTTACAGCATAATTCTTCAAAGGGATCGGGATAACAACTTTCAAGAACAAATAAGGACCCACTAAAAGGCAAAAAGTTTAGTTTATTGGTAAATGGTTGGTTACTTCTGCTTGTCCTATAAGCAAGACTGTTGAAATCTCATGAACTAAAAACCCCATGAAATGGCACACTTCCAACATATTTCTCAAGGACACTGATCATGTGTGACAGCATGGTTTGCAGGCACCAAACACAAAATATTCTTCTTTCTGGGAAATTTGAAGTTCAGAACACCTGCACTATTGAAATTCACCAGAATGCTGTCCTTACATCTATAATTTCAATTAAATGGAAGTCAACCGTGCTCACCATTTAATTTCACAATTGCCTTCTGATAAGCAGAAACATTTCCCTAAACATTGGTTAGATGCTTCCAACTTATTATTTCTGCCACTACCATAAACAGTTTTGGGGTAATTATAGAGATGAGCCTGAACATAAAAGAGATGTCAGATATTTGTAACATGCAGACCTGGATCCAAGCTTGACAGACTCAGACAAAATGCTTCACTTCCACATAAATTTAGATTATGAACTGTCAGACAAAGTGATAGGGACTCAAAAATAGGGACTGTAGAAATAAGCAGCACAAGCAATAGTGGAAACTACTTCTTTTGTACAGCATTCAGGGAGTCACTGACAAAAACACCTGTATAAGTATTCTGTGAAATTTTATATTTTATATTAAAAATATGAAAAATATGAAATTTTAATAAAAATGATGTCTTATTATTTGATTAAGGATCTTGTTAATGTGTATTGAGTGTATAATTAAACTACTGGGTAGCTCTAGTGATGAAAGTAAAGCTGAATAAGATGGTCTGGGGTATAAAACTTTATGGACAGGTAGCAGGAAGTATTTTCATGGATCAAGAATCCATAGTGGGCAGAGAAGGAGAATGAGATTGCATTATCTAATCTCCTGGAGATAGTCTTGCCTCTTTTGGTCTACTGCTGTGTCATGATTGGCTCCCCAGCACAAAATCAGGGTGCCTCTGGGCCCTTTGTAGCAAGCATCTGGCCTGGGTTTGTCTCCCCAGGGGCAGAGATGTTAGTTAGGGTGTGGGGAGCCCACAGATGTGCCCCATTCTGGTGAGGATGGCTTCCCCATGCTATCAGCAGCCTCTCTATGCTAAAAGAGGGATTTTACTCTGTATTGCAGAGAAACTATGCCCTACACATACCACACACTCAGCCTCTGATATATTTGGTGCTCTCTTTCATGTTGCCATGTAATAAAAGGCAATTGACAAGGATATGAAGTACTACCTTCTAAAACACAACATCTCTGTGAAAATTCAAAATGTGTTCAAATTTTTGTGAAGTAACAAGGGTCAAGTATAGTTATAATAATTAACAACATGTGTGTTGTTTAATCTTCAAAGCAAGCTTTACCTTTAGACGTCCATAATTTACTCAGTAAATATTGTTCCTCTTACTTCAAAAGGAAGCAATAATTAGATTATGCCTGGACTCAGATTAACATTTAATTTGTGCATAGTTTCAGACCAACATAGTTGTCTGCATACAATAGCAAAATAATTATTTTAACTCTGTATGCTGCCAGTGTTTAAAGTTGTAATTTAATACCCAAAGGAAAGATATGGCAGAGTAAGAGATGCAAACACTCAGAAGTTCTCCAAGCCAACGTTCCCTCTATCCACTTCTCACTCGTGCACTATCACAGACTAAAGTAGCCTGCTCCTTCCTTCTTCCCATCCACTGTTTGATCAAAATCCCTGCTTAAGTCAATTGTCAGGGTTTTTTTTGGAGGTTTTTGCTGTTTGTTTTTTTGGTTGGTTGGGAGTTGTTTTTGAGTTTGGTGGGGCTTTTTTTAATGTCCTGCTCTCGCCCCACCAAGGGAGCCTGAGCTACAGGCACAGGAGTCCTACGAGGGCCCCTTCCTACAGCTGTCCCTGAGAAGAGGCCAGCTGGGCACATGCAAAGTGGAAAACAGCTGAGATAGCAGTCCTTCCTGCTTTGAGGCTGGCCTAAAGGGATTTATCTAAACAGCCTCCCAGTGCTGTGCTGGCTATGGGAAAAGACGGCTTGCGGGCAATGGTTTGTGACTGACCTTTGGCCATCAGGACTGCATTCCCTAGGCAGGGCTGAGACATGATTTTAATTCCTGGCAGGGACTCCTGGCACTGTCATGGTGGAGAAATCCAATCCCATGCCTCCTTCAATGTGGCTGGGTACAAAATAAAACCAAGAATGGGGGCCCATTGCCCACAGAATAACTGAAATAAGCAGCTTTTTCATTAGCTGAAACAACCTCTTACTCCAGCCTCTATTAGCATCTAAATTATGGGGATCATACCTTGCCAAAATATGTATTTGGAGCCTAAGCTGACAAGATAAGAGGGCTAGTGAGATAAGAAATACACCACAGAAATGCTTATTTGCTACAAATATTTTCATAATCACCTTTATGATATGAGTTGCAGACGCAGCACTGCAAAACATTCCTATCCATTTTACGAAGCCTGAAATTTTTTTAAATGTAAAAAAGTTGTAATGGACTTCTTTCTAGGCTTTGAAAAAGAGTGTGTCTGCTTTAGCGTGACTTAGCTTGAATGCTATTATACATTTTAATGAGGTAATGTATGAGGCGGGGTCAAGTAGAGCAAGGACTCATTCTGTTCACAACAGCACTACTTTGCTGGCACAGGAGTAGTTCTGCAGCCACAATTTGAATAAAATATGGAAAGTAAAGTGCTGTATTAAATATTCCAAATCAGGGTAGTCTGTTGAGCACAGTTGCCATGGGGACTGTGTGAAGGTTGGATTAATTAAGGCCTGAGCAGATGCGTTGGAGTATGTGGTGTCATTTGTGCTTTCTGCTTAAATTAAAGTGTAATTAAAGTGCATGTGTGTAGGGTGAAAAATGGGGAAGAGAGAGATACCCACCTTAATTTGTGTGTGACAGCTTCTCAGGTAACATGAACTATTGTTAAATGAAAAATGATTCCTCTACACATACTAAAAATGCAGATTAAAAAAGAAGGGAAAATGGGATAACCAAAATCAGCATCTAGCTGCATCACTATGTTTAGTATCAGAATGACAGAATCGATGATACAAACTTCCCACCTTGTTACTACAAGATTTAGGAATTCAAAAGAGCCACTTCATCTCTGAAATAGATTAAGATTAAATAGTATATTTTAATGTTATCATATAAAGCTAAAACTTATCATAGCCTTGAGGAGTATTTTTATGCATACACAATTTTATGCATGCAAAGAGAAAGGGGATAGTTTATTCTAGGAGCGTGTGTATAAAGTTAAGTCTCCTTTCTGGTTTTCAGGAGTCTGTTTGAGCTGCTGAGCTCAAAGGAAGCAGTGAAATAAATTTTCAAATCACTTTCCCTATGTTCAATCGGCATTTGCTGTTGTTGCACCATCGTTTGAAACCTTTGAGATCATGTTAAATCTTTTCTGCTTTACCAGATGATGGGAGAGTAATGCCCAGTTTTTTACAAGTGCTTCAGCAAATGCCCTGAGCTTCACAGGGAATGTTTTTGGGGTATAAGGGATCACACATAGGAGCAACACCTTCCAAAGAGGGTGGTGAATATAGTGGTGGTCACCTACTTTTCCACAGCTACTCTTATTCTCTGTCTACCTTTGCACAGGGACGTAGAGATGCCCAGTTTCTCACAGGCTCATTCAAAAACAAGAGAGAGGAAAAAATTCATAACTTATCCTGTGTAAAAATATTATATGAACTTTTTCTTTTGAGCTTTTAGAAGTGGGAATACATTACCTCAGAGGAGCCATAGTTGTGTGACTACCTGGTGGCATGGGAGTCACAGCTGCTAGGAAAAGAAATGCAGAGAAGTGTTCACAGTGATTCCTATAAGTACTCAACTGAAAGGAAATGAACCTCTCAAAACTGCACACATACCGTACAGTGAAAGAAATGTCATCACAGTGCTTCCAAGTGAAAACAGCTCCCTGTTTTAGGATGACAAGTTTACTGCCTTTCGTGATTAGAAGATGGGTCCCTACCATTCCTAGTAGTAAGATAAAATTAGTCATTTTAATCTAAATATGTAGAGGGCAAAAGCAAGGATATTAACTTCCTAAGTGCTATTAAATGAAATATTTCTGTAGGACAGTTATTATCCTGGCTCCTATTTTAAAAAATAATTTTTAGGCACACTTGGCAAACTTTTGTACCTGACTCTGCTGCTTGTAGAGCAATCAGGGTCTTGAAGTATATTTTTTTAAAAAAATAAAATTATTTGTAGTGTAAAATTCTCTGAACTGGCTGTATGGCTGTGGAATGAAAAGTGATGGATATTTTTCTCCAGATTGTGAGAAAGAATAGTCAGGCTAATGAATGCTGAAGCATGTTTCTTTTCCAGGTGCTTAGTCCTCTCTCTCTCTCTAATTTGCCTGCTAAATCTGCTGCATTTTCCTCTTGTTTCTTAATGTTTAAGGATTATCTCATATGCTCTCTTGGGAAATGCGGCTTGCTTAGGGTTATGGAAGTAATTAGAAAAAATTGCAGCCTGCTTTTTGAATGAGTCTGGATTTATTTCTGTTTTTCTTTTTGCTAATGAGAGGCTTGCTTGTTCTTGCTTTGATTTAGATTTTTATTTTTTTTTCAGAAAGAAAAGTCTAATTCACAATGTGAAGAAATAAATGTTTGAGTGAAAGCTAAAAAATCCACAGTAATGTCTGGATGCTTTTGACCAAATGAACATGTTTAAATTAAACATAGACACCCTTCTACATTGAAAGGACTGAAACAGACTGGAGGTATTGATTCAGTTACTGTGTCACTAGTAAAGTAAATGAAAAATGAATCTTCTAGGAAGAATATCCCCAGATTTGTGATGAAATCCAAGAAAATTTACACATGTGTCTGCCCCAGCTCTGAACCTTGAAGCAAATGAATTCTGTACCCACTCTATAAGTAGACTTGTCTCTTTAGACACAGGACAGTTTCATCAAGAGTGTACTTTCTTACTCAAGACTTTCCTTATGTGGATAGTTTCTGAATGCGTTTATTTAGTTACCACCTACTTGATTTCAATGAAAATTTAGATGTTTTGTCTGTTTTAGGTAAATGTCCAAATAAAATTTTGCCCTGGGCCCTACTCCTTTGCTCTGGGGTTTTGGAAATTGTTGGCTGATCTTACAGATACTTGCCATCTTTTCTATAAAGAACTATTTTACCTCTCCAATACACAGTGGGTTATGTTTTTATAATATTTCCTAGAATTCATTATTAGATCACCCTCACATACTATTCTTCCTTCCTGGCCTTCAGATTAGTCTGTATTTTCCCTGAGGTCCTTATTTGTCTGTCTTCCTGAATGAAACAGTAACTGAATGATAAGTCTTGAAATTAGCTGTGTCTGAAGGTCCTTGGAATATACCTACAACAACCAACACCTTTAAAGGGATTAGAAGCCTTCAGCTAGATATAACTCAGCTGGGAAACCAGACAAATTTGTAGCTGTGACAACCTCAAGAGCCCTATGTGCCTTGGCAGGGAGAATGAGCTGTAGTGAGTGCCATACAGGTCTGTCTGCAGTGTTTATGTTTCCAAACTAACTGGCTGAAATAGAGCTTGAGTATTGGCAAGACATTTTACATCTTACATATAGAAAAGCCCAGGGATGTCTCAGGAATTGTTTGATGCTAAAACTGTTACATAGGGCAGGTATTCATGTTCTGTATTTATGTCTTAATTTCTTTCCCTGGTACTTATTACTAAATTTGTGACTGGACATATTTATCAAGACCTCTGACATGACTTCTCCTGCTATTCCTAAAATCAAAATGGATGAGGTATTTTTCAATAAAGTAAAATTCAAAGCCTTACATTTTTTTCTGGAATAATGCTGATCAGCAGCAGAAATCTGAGAGATCCAGACCCAAGGGGACCCAGAAAAGGAGTGTGAGCCCCAGTGGAGCAGCCAGTAGGTTGAACAAAGCAATTATTTTTCTCCATTTGATACTTGTGAGGCTATTTTAAGATACCATGTCCAGCTAGGGGACCCAGCACAAGATAGTTACTGGAAAACAGAGCTCAGGAGTCCAGAGAAGAATGTGGTGGGTGCCATACAAGAAGAGTCTGAGGTAACCCCAGTGGCTTGGTCCATGGATGACACACCTGGGCTGGGATCTTACTGCTGTCTTCACCTGCCTAATGGGGAATAGAGAGGAGGGGGGGATTTCTCTTAGGGTTGCCCAGTGGAAGGACAGGAGGCAACAGATGGGACCAGCAGCAAGGGGAATTCCTACTCCATTTAGAAGAAAAACTTTACCACAGTGTAGAACACACACTGAAACAGCTTGTACAGAGAGGCAGAGCCATCTCTACCCCTAGATATTTTCAAAATGTCCGTAGCCAAGATCCTGGGTAGCAGGACTTAACCTGGAGTTAGCCATAGTTTGAGAAGGAGATTGGATCAATTGCTTCTTGAGAACTCCTTCCACTAAGATTACTCTCTGATTTTGTGGGAATTCCTGTTAAATTTAATCTGTCCCATCCCATGTATGATCATATCAAAGCTTTATTGTTTGTATTGCTCCATTACAGCCTTAAGGTTCCATTTTGGGCTTTTACCACCTCCCTACCTCTGATTCTGATTTAGAAGCCATTTAACATACATTTAGTACTGTGAACAGATAAGTTTTAACTCTCATTTGAAATTACATCCCTGAAATTACACAGAATTATTTTTTTAATCAATACAATACTAGCGGTCACCATTCTTTATCCTGGATTTTATTATGCACTCACTGGTCTCTGAATAGAGCAATATGTATCTGTGTTACCTTAAATATAATGCCAAAATGGAGATTTGCTTCTCTGGATTATTTGTGTTGCTTCACCTTCAATGGAGATTTGCTTCTCTGGATGATTTGTTTTGTTTCACCTTCAATTTTCCTAATCTTCTGAGGTCAGTAGGTTCAGGAGGTGGCATGGAATATTTTCAGGAGGTGGACTGGAATATTTTCTCTTAACATATCCTTTTTGGACTCAAGAACATAATCGTTGGCTTCACAAGCTATATAGAAATAATACCTTTAGCAATCAAGGATCTGTAACATGATAAACATCAGTCTACATTGTTTCACAGAATAAAATCTTAACTAACATAGACTTTGTTGCTGAAAACCTGTGATCTTAATAGGTATTTTTGTATACCAGCTATGGTATATACTCAGAGCAATTTGTGCCTCTTTTTTGTAATTTAAATCCTACTAATTATTTTCAAAACAGAGTGTTGAATTTCAAGTTCTTTCACTTGCACCAACACGCAGTTTGAGGTTATGTAGGGTTTCCTTTAAGCTTTTAAAGAAATCTAATGATACAAAGGGGAAGAGTCACACTAGCTTTAATGAGCCCAGCACAAATACCTTTGTGAACTTCTGGGAGAGTGTCATCCAGATACACAGTTGTCCCCTTATTTATCAGGGATAGAAGCACTAGTAGTGCAAAAGCCATTGCCAGACCACACATGTCACCCATAGGGGTGACAAAGACAGCAGGGGAATTTGGACCTTCTTCCACTGATCTTGATGGGGCTGCCTGGGACTGCTGACTGCAGCCACAGCTCAGGGGTGAGTTTCTGCCTCCCAGGAGCACAGAGGAGATCCCCAGCTCCCATTTGGAGCTGCCAGAAGGGGATGAAGTCATGTTACTTAATGACCAGCTGGCCAGTGTGTGAGGAATTAGTTTTTCAAGGAGGTGAAAGAATTTGGCTGCTTCTGCTGGGGCCAGTTCAGAAAGACAGATCTTGACAGCTGGACCTAGCACCAGCAAAAGGAATGTCTGATCCCACATGCTGAGCATGGAGAGGAAATTTTCAGACTCCTGTTGCCACAGTGTGCACTTTCTACACTGGGGTTTAGCACATAGCACTAGGAGATGCTGCTGAGGCTCAGGGCATGTGAGCAAAGACTCCAGCATTTTGGTACTGCACTGTTCTTTGCTCATGGCTTATGGATAGGCTTTAGGAATGGATGCAACAGATTAGAAAATCATAGCAAAGAGGAGATGATGAGCTGTTCAACGGACATTAGTAGCTGTTTTTTGAAAATCTAATCACCTCTGCTATTATTTATTTGAAGACTATGATGTCAGGGCTGCACTGACCTGAGATGATGTAGTATTTGGCATTTTCAATATATTTTTTTCTCATTAATTGTTAAAGTTGGGTTTTTTCCCCCTAGCAAAAAGAAAGAGCAAAGACTGGTGGAGGTATGTCTAGCACCTGCCACATCTGAAGAGTTACTCAATTTGTTCAGTTTCTTAAATGTTACCACTTCTTTTGATATCCTATTACCAGTATCTGTGTGACTTTCCCTTTTAACAGCCAAGAAAAATTATTTGGAAAACAAAAGCAGTTACAAACACTAAAGATTCTTGTGAGTCTGGCCAACATAGGTGCATGCCTCTCCCCTTGAAGCCCAAGTGGGCTAAGATGTGAGAAAGAGAGAAAATAGGCACTGTTTAGTGGTATTGTATCATTCAACCATCCATTAGGCTAGAGGGAAATATTGGGCATTGTGCTTCCTGTCTTTCTGTGGTCATAGAGGGTCACATATGGTTTTCCTCATTCCTGACTCATCCTGGCCATTCCTTGTGTGACCCTTCTCTCACCAGTTCTAGTTATCTGTGGGAAATAGGGTGTATGATTTATCCTCCCTTGGGTTGCATGTTGCAGATCTGGGTGTCTTGCGGCAAAAACAAACTCTATGCAACTGCAGGAGGAAGGGAAATTAATTTTCCCTTTATGCTTGAGAGCTGAAGAAGAACTGATTTACTAAAGCAAATAGTGACAAAGTTTTTAGTACCCTTGACTGATCTCAAATGCCTGGTCCTATTCATCACAGAGCAATGTGATGAATAGCAACGCTTCCTAGCACAGAGCCATTGGGAGGCCATGAATGCTGTAAAAGCAAGGGCCTGGGGAGGCTTTAATGAAGTTCTTGGGACCATTGAAGGGCTAACATACAGGAAATTTTCTACATGGATTTCCCAAGACTCTCCTATCTTCCTGATCACAGCCTAGCTCTTTAGCATGCCAGACTAGCAATTTTTTTGGGAAGCACAGAGATAAGGTACACTCAGGGAAACAATTAATTCAAAGTCCTGCAGGTGTGTCCTTTCACACAAAGAGGTACATTTTACTAATAGAGAGGGAATACATATAAACAAACAGACAAAAAAAAAATCTGAAAAAACACAGCCAACAGTAAACCTCCTGTACTTCCACTAGCTGCAAGGATTTTAACCCTATTTGCATAAGAAAGCTGATATTTCTGCCTATAAGCATTCTCCCTTCTGCTGATTCAAATCAGCATTGTAGTGGTCAGCTGGACCTGCTGACAGATGAGGTATGAAAATTCAGGTGTATTGCTTTCTCTCTCTCTCTCTCAGTCTAACTTTGGCTCTTTTTGCTCCCCTCTCTTTTCCTCTCCACCTCTGTATTTTCTTGTCTGACCATAATTCACTGAGCAGATATGGGACCAGTCTTGATTTATGCTGGTGTAAACCTGTAACCCTATCTTTGACCTCTATGAGTTCATGCCCATCTACATCTCTAGAGAGAGACATTTTTGTTCCAATAATTTGGCACTTCTCAAGCTACCTCCTGTCACCTCATGTGGGAGACATGAAATAACAGGCTAGTGTCTCTGCTGAAATGCTTTCCCTTCATTGGGTATTCCTTGGTGAATGTATCTCAGGCTGCAGAAAAGAAAAAGAAAAATATAATTGTTTCTGTTTTAGCAGTTTTTAGTTTTGTTGCCTTTGAACACTCTCTGGAAACAAATATCTTTCTACTTTATTTTCCTCTGGAAGCTTTCAGGAGATCTGCTTTCAGACAGTTTAATGAGAAACAAGCCCCTGTTGACAATGTTTAAGGAATGTGATTAATTGCTTGATTAGAGAGTTGTAGCATGCCTCCATCTAATACCTAGAAGAGCAGGAGTAAGGGGCAGGGGTGTGCCTTTTCATCAGTGTGTCTGTTCTTTGGTGCAAAACAAGCCCATGCATCCCCTCCTACACATCCTCAAGCTCTAAAATGTGATGCTGCAAGCAGGCAATGGGACCCCTGTTTGGGTTCCATCCCTACATCTTTCTCTTGCAGATTTGCCACCTGGACATTTCTGTGCCTTGAAGACTCAGAGCTGTGCCTAGATATTGAATATCCAGGGAGGATCTGCCAGGTGTGTTGCAGCAGCCTTGCTACAGGGAAGTGAACAACAGCTTAAAAATCCTGTATTCATGGAGAATAGATGGGTCTCTGGTTCTCCTAGCTCTGCTGAAAACAGCAGGGCAGGAGGCTCTGAATTTGCATGGGTTTGAGGATAAACTGAGTAAGCTCATGGTCCAGGATCACCAGGATGTGATTCTGTGAGGCTGTGGTTCTGCTTGGGGCTGAGACCACCTGGCTGTGGGATGATTCCAGTTTCCTAAAGCAGAGCCTGGCACACTCCTACAAACAAGTGCCATGGAAGGAAAGAAGGCTAGCACTGGCTTGCCCCCATCACCAGGTCTCTTGAGAGACCAAAAAATCCTGGAAAATACTAACAGTAATTTGATGACCTTGGGACCATCAGGGGATAATTTCTGGTACTCTTGCTTTCCTGATACATGATATTCCTGGTACTCCTGAGGTAGAGGAGACCCTTAGAAAGGGTCCTTGATATTTCAGAGGCCTGTTTTCTCCAGGAGTCAACTTCCCTCTGTCCATACAAAGATTTTCTGCCACAGAAGCTGCATCAAAACTTCTGGGATCTATCAGCAGGCATTGAACTTCTTCTGACCTCTCTGCTTAGAGCAGGGATGCATGCCCTGCACCTCAGCATTTTCTTTCTACACTTGTGAGCACTTTTAAAATGAATTTATCAGTTTTCCCCCTCTTGTGACAGCATGGCAAAAAGGCTTAGTGTTTGTATTTGATTGATGGCCTAGAAAATGAAGGGACAGCTATGATATTCTGGTCTAAAACAGACTGTCAGCAGAAACGTATTGCCACTCGTTTCCAAGTCTTTGCCTTTGCCTGAAAGGAAATGATCAAGCTTTGAGCTGGGTCTCTGAGGTCCTGGTTTTGCAAGTCAGTTTCCAGCCCTTCATACCAGGCCAGATTTGTTTCTGCTGGAGGAAGTGTCCTCTGTGCTACTTTGGAGCTGGAACTGAATCACAGCATTGCTTTCCAAACAAGGACTCACAAAGAACATGTCTAGATTGAGAAAATGGTAATTCCTTCTTGAAAAATTTGAGAGAGACACATTAGAAAAACTATCTACTAGTTTTCTGCTCAGTTTTAAATCATCATAAGGGACCAGGACATGAGTCCTTACTGCTAACATAATTCTCTTTAGTTTTCTTAGGGACAGAATCACAGAACCACAGAATCAAAAGTTGTAAGAGACCTTCAAGATCATCGACTCCAACCCATGCCCTAACACCGCAACTGAACCATGGCACCAAGTGCCACATCCAGGCTTTTTTTAAACAAATCCAGGGATGGTGACTCCACCACCTCCCCAGGCAGGTCATTCCAGTACTTTTTCACTCTTTCAGTAAAAACCTTTTTCCTAATTTCTAACCTGTATTTCCCTTGACACAGCTTGAGACTGTGACCTCTTGTTCTCTCAGTTGCTGCCTGGTGAAAGAGACCAACCCGCACCTGATTACCTTTCAGGGAGTTATAGAGAGTGATAAGGTCATCTCTGAGTCTCCTTTTCTCCAGGCTGAACACCCCCAGCTCCCTCAGCCATTCCTCACAGGGTTTGTGTTCCAAGCCCCTCTCCAGCCCTGTTGCCTCCTCTGGATGTGCTCAAGTGCCTCAATGTCCTTCCCAAACTGAGGGCCCAGAACTGACACAGCACTCAAGGTGTGGCCTCACCAGTGCTGAGTACAGGAGGAGAATGACCTCCCTGCTCCTGCTGGCCACACCATTCCTAACACAGGCCAGGATGCCCTTGGCCTTCTGGGCCACCAGGGCACACTGCTGGCTCATGTCCAGTTGGCTGTCACCAGCACCCCCAGGTCCCTTTCCAGCCACACCGTCCCCAGCCTGTAACACTGCAGGGGGTAACTGTGGCCAAAATGCAGGACTCGGCACTTGGACTTATTAAACATCATCTTACTGGACTCTGCCCACCCATCTAAGTGTTCCAGGTTTCTCTGCAGAGCCCTCCCACCTCCCAACAGATTGATACACGCTCCCAGCTTAGTGTTGTCTGCAAATTTACTAATGAAGGACTCAATCCTGTCATCCATGTCATCAGTAAAGCCATTGAACAGAGCTGGTCCAAGCACAGAGCCTGAGGGACACCACTGGTGCCTGGCCCCAGCTGGATGCAGCACTGCTCACCAGCACTCTCTGGCCCGGCCATGCAGCCAGTTCTGAACCCAGCACTGAGTGCTCCTGTCCCAGCCGTGGGCTGCAGCTTCTCCAGCAGTGTGCTGTGGGAGACAGTGCCAAAGGTCTTGCTGAAGCCCAAATGATCAACATGCACAGCCTTTCCTGCATCCACCAGGCAGGTCACCTGGTCATAAAAGGAGACCAGGCTGATCAAGCACAACCTTTCCCTCCTAAACCCCTGCTGGCTGGGTCTGATACCCTGGCCATCCTGTAAGTTCTGTGTGATGACACTCAGAGTGAACTGTTCCATATTACCAGGGTCATCTTTCCCACTTGTTTTATGAATGTGTCACATTGGCCAGCTTCCAGTCCTCTGGAACCTCATCAGTGAGCCAGGAGTGTTGGTAAATGATGGAGAGTGGCTTCACAAGCTCATCTGCCAGCTCCCTCATCACTCTGGGATGGATCCCATTTGGTCCCATGGATTTATGAACCTCCAAGTGGCTCAGCAGTTCTCTGACTGCCTCCTCCAGGCTAACAGTGGGACAGACCCTTCTGCTCCCTGGCACCATCAACCAACCCAGTCTGTCTTCCCACTCAAAACTGAGGCAAAGAAGTTGTTAACCACTTCTGCCTTCTCCTCATCTGTAGTTGCTAACTTCCCTCCCTCATACAGTAAAGAACAAAGGTTACCATTAATATATTTGTAAAAACATTTTTTATTATCCTTTAGAGAAGTCACCATTTTAAGTTCACACTGAGCTTTGGCCTCCCTAATTTTTTAGCTACATGTTCTAGCAGCCCCTTTAAATACTTCTTGAGAGGCCTGGCCCTCCTTCCAAAGATGATACATCCTCCTTTTACTACTAAGTTCCTTCAAAACCTCCTTGCCCATCCAGGCTGGATGTTTGCCTCATCTACTTGTCTTTCAGCACACAGGGACAGCCTGTTCATGTGCGGTCAAGATTTCTGTTTTGAAGCTCGTCCACCTTTTCTGGACCCCTTTGTTTTTAAGGGCTGCTTCCCAAGGAACTCTCTGAATTAGTCTCCTAAGCAGGCCAAAGTCTGCCCTCCAGAAGTCCAGTGTAAAAGTCTTAGTGATGTTCCTCCTGATTTCACCAAATATCAAGAACTCCATAATTTCATGGTAACTGTGCCTCAAGTGGCCTCCAACCACCATCTCTATTTGAGAACAACAGGTATAACATAGTCCCTCCCCTGGTGGGCTCACCCAGCAGCTGCGACAAAAAGTTGTCCCCCACTTAACTCTAAAAACTTCTCGGACTGCCTCTTTTCTGTGGTATTAAGTTCCCAGCAGATGTCTGGTAGGTTAAAGTCACCTACCCAAAGAGCAAGGGCTGGTGATCCTGAAACATTCTCCAGTTGCTTACAGAATAGGCTGTCCACCTCTTCATCCTGGTTGGGTGGATGATAGCAGACTCCCAGTAGGATGTCAGCCTTGTTGGCCTTCCCCTTAACTCTTACCCAAGGGACAGTCTGAAGTAATTTATTTCTTTCCACCACATGTATTATACTTGAGGGAAAATAAAAAAATCAAGAAACAAGTCTGCAAATATTTTTCACATTTGATATAGTTTTCACAAATAGTTTTCACATTTGATTACTGGATGCCCAGCATAATACGGTTCTTAAAATCGTGATTGACCAATTTGGATTGAGGAAATATGTTGGAAAATAGCTTGTGAAAAGGTAACATTTTCTGTCTTGCCACTTCTGGCACTTATTGACATGGAAAGCAAGAACTGTTACGAGGTTAATGCAAAGGCTGACATCTGACATGACTAAAGCAGGGTGAAAAAACTCCAAACACTGGAGGGAAAGGTGTGAGGGAAATGGTCTAACATTGTTTTTCTCTGTTGTGCTGGATGAACTTACCCTAGTGTCTACTGCATGTATTTTAAAATTAGAAATGATACTGCAAAAATGCTACTGGAGCAGGCAGGAAGATTTTCAGAGACAGGTGTAGAGTCTGCTTCATTCATGGGACATTCATTTGGACTTAGGCCTGCAGTAATTCTTAGTTATTAATATGTGATTCATTCTTCAGGTTGTATCATACACAGTTATTTATGCTTTTGGGAAGAGTAAGCTCTGGCTGTAAAACATGAAGAGGTTTTACATTCATTCTTTTCTTTCATTGCATATGGATTGTAGAATGCTCAGAAATCACATCATTAATATATATACACATATATATAAAAGAATAGATATGTATTATTTCTGTATTAATTCTATCCCCTGTAAATGCTATGGCATGCTTACAAAGCTTTGATTACTCACCCCACCCCAAGCTGAGAAACTGCTTATCCCCACAAAAATCAAAAGGGAAGACTTTGAAGTCTTCCAGCATTGGTTGGTCATGGAGTGAATGAACTTGAAAGAGAAATGTAAACCCTTACTTCTGATATAGTAAAGAGCTGGCAAGTTCCTACAGATTTTTACTCCCAAATGACATCACTTACTCTCCAGCAACTTGCAGCTTGTCTGGCACTGCAAGGTAAATATAGCCATGACACATAGTGCTCATCACCTCAGAAAGTGTCTTCATGTCTTCCCATTCTGAATCCAGGATATCAACAACCTGCAGAGCAGATGGTGTATGAACATGCATGGGCAGATCTACAACCAGTGGGCATTGGCATACCTCCCATGTAGTGGAGACAGAAGTTATGCTGATCTATACCCTTTGAGATTCCAGCCCAAGGTAATGGCAACTTCATTTGTGACTTTAATAGAAGCAGGCACTGGTGTTGGGAGTGAAAACTAGAGAAAAACACAGCTGGAACACAAAGTTGAAGGAAGAGTAGCATTAAAAAACTGCCACAACAGCAGTGGTTAGATTTAAACACCTTTAATGTTCCAAAGAGCCAAGTTTCTGATGTGTAAGTGCATTTTTTGTCTGATGCCAAGAAAACAGATGTGAGAGTTATTTCCTAATAGCCAAAGGCATTGTCACATGACTAATCCAGCATCTTCCAAAGCTGGGTGCCTGCCTAGGCATGTGATGGAAAGATGGGAGGAAATTGCCTGGCTATGTGGATTCCTTGTGGTAAGGCAAATATAGCTCAGTGAAGCCCATGACTAACAAATACCAAGCACTCAACTTTTCAAATTATAGAATCGCAACACCCTGAAACCTGTTGATAAGTTTTCACAAAGCTTGGAGTTTTTGGATGAAAGCAGAGCTTTATAGGATTCAGAAAGAGAATTTTTTGGTGGCAAATAGGTGTGTGCCTTAGATGTTCTATTTTGGAATTAAGCCACAGCAAAATACATTTCAGAGAGTGTGTTCTGCAATTGTAACTGGTTTAAGAAGTAATGTTTAAAAACAGCCATTATCTGCAGGTTATTCTCTGTTTTGTAACTGCCATGAAATTAATGTAAAAGAATGTGATGGTACCACCTTCTGGCATGGAGTTGTGGGAGTAGGTCATTCTCAGAACAAACTACTTCATAGACCATTAAACTAAAGTTTTTCCATTTTAAGAAAATATCTCAACATTAATGATGGAACTAGAACATCCTTCTCTGATTACCTTGCAATTTGTCATTCTCTAATTACCCAGTGAGGTACATCCTGCTGCTTCATCAACTCTTTGCAGCACTCTATATAGCTCTGCTGTTGGCTGCCTTTGTTTCTCTGCACCTCTTATCCCCGAACATGCCTGGCCAGGAAAAAAATTTAACCCTGTCAGCTCTGCAATGTTTCCTGAGCTATGTTTGTGCTGCAGAATCATCTCCTTCAGTTCAAGCTAAATTTTTGGCTAGAGCTCTTTAAAACTGTACATGATTCTGATCCACAGTGTACCCTTGTCTCTCTGCAGCCAGCACTTATTTAAATGTCTTTTGTCTCTTGTTTTATAGTTGGATAGCCAGGATTTTGTCAAAGAGCCGTGTGTGCTAGCTGTGTCCACCACATGCTTCTTGTTTGAGGATTGCAACTTACAAGTGCTACATTATTCACAGATGACAAATATCCATAGAGTAATATTAAGTTTACAGTTGAAGTGTGTATATCTAATCTGTGAGTCAAACTCATAGTGAGAAAGTTTGTTGATCTACATTCATGTAAAATGCAAGGTACTTTTCATTGAAACTTATTCCAAAAAAGCCTAGCCTGTGGAGAGGCTTATACTAAACCCATAGCCATATGTTTAAAAATATCTCACCTTAATGCAAGGAAAATTAAAAGCTTTCCCTTTAGTTCTTTTTATTCTGCTTTTTATTTTTTATTCTTGCTTTCCCATGTTTTTCTATTCTCATTCAATGAAAATGAGATATATATTCACAAATCAAAAATTCACCTGATATGATCTGACAAATCACACTTTTAAAAGGTTCCTGGTTTCATGAAAAAGTCCATTAAAATAGCAGATAAAAATATTGCAGTGACATCAATTATTTTTCAATAGATTAAATTCAAGTCCCTGTATTAACATCTTTTGGTCAGCTAGCCATAGAACTGCCTGTTGTGTAGAACCCTGGTATAATTTTCTTTATTTATTTACCTTTTATTTATATCAGATAGGTTGTGTAAGTCCCATACAGGAAGCAAATGAAAAAGACAAGGCCAAGAAATCCCAACCATGTAGTGAGTCTATGACCTTTTATGAAAAAATGAAGTTAATATGCCAACATTGTGTGGGCATTTGGGGGACCCCTTTGTAAGGCTGGTAGATCCTGACAGGTGCAAGGAGATTTTTACACCTAGAATTGTTGTATTTTGCACTTCCTGAACAACCTGCACAGACACACAAGTTGGACTGGTTCTTCACCAGGACAAAAGTGGTGGTGTGAACTGTCACCTACAGGAGATGAAGGGCTTGTGGGTGGTGTTTTATGAAAACTGGGGTGAGGTGGCCTTCATGTTGTCTGAGGAAATGGAGAAAATAAAAAATTATCAACCTGAAGACAAAGAGAGACAACTAAAGGTATCACTCTGAGGAGCACGGGGGAAGCTAAGGGCATAGGGGAAGCTAGGGGCATAGGCAGGTATAGGCTTGGTGACCATAAAACACAGCTTTGGCTATCTTTATAAGCTGGAGAAGACAGGCCTTTGTGGAGTCCCAGGGATCTCAGAGGAGAGTGTAGCTGGTTTGGAAGAGTTTTCACTTGAGGGTTTTTTGTAATGGTATTTGACCTCAAGTGTTTTATTTCATAAGGAAATGTAACAGTACATTTACACAGTCTCCAGAAAGGCTATTTATATCCTGCATGTCTGCTTCCTTCTCCCTGGCTAAGGCCTCACAAAGCTATTTTTTAGGACAGAAGATTCAGACTGTTGTAAGCTCAGATGAGCTTATACTCAAGACCCAGGACTGCATCTAGAAACAAAGAATAGGAATCTGAGTGTTGGGGAGAAATTTTATACTAGAGGCCTCAGGGTTAACAGGAAGGTACTAGGCATCACTGGACTCAGAAGCTATTGGACACCCTGGGAAACAGGCATTGGATCTCCTAGTACCTAGGTGATAAGCAGTAAGGACATTTTGACAAATACCATCACAGGTGAATCACTACTTGCAAAGCTGAGTTATTACTGGTTGCATTTATAAGAGCGGCTGCTTCAGGAGCATGTACAACACCCCATTTGAAATTCCCCATTTTAATAAACATACTGAAAGGAGTTGCAGCTGCTTATGTTTTTGCCCTGCCACACCACTGTGTGCCTGATGTTAGATTAATATGCCTGAGTCTAGTAGTCACTTGTCGAGAAACAGACTGTAGTGCCCCTGGAACTGCAGCAGCTGCCCTCAGTAATATTTTGCAGGAAGGAGACCAAAAAGCAAAGCTCATCAAAGGAGAAAAGTTAATGCAGTGCTAATATCCTCCATGGCTCCCTTCCCTGCCTTCCTCTTGGTGCCATGTCCTCAGAGCTGCCACATCGGTGCAGATCCTCTGCAAAGGAATGCAAGCTGGCCTTGCATGTCCAGCATCTCAGGGCCTTCTACACCATTCTCAGAGCCCTGGCAAGGGAGACAGCTCTTCCACAAAACAGCCAGACAGGTTGGGTAGTTTAGTTTCTATTCATTTAATAGAGATATGCTTTTTAAAATATGCTGTTGGGTGATAGGACAGTAACTCACATTTGTTGTAATCCTGATGGTTTAAAGGCATGAGCAGGGCTTAGGAGAGACAATGCAGTGCAGCTGTCTGTAGAAGATTTCAAAGTGAATTATACTTTTGATTAAAGACAGAGTTCACATCCCACCGGTTTTACCACTGTTTTAGTACTGAAAAATAATAGAATCATTAGGAAGCCTGTTAGTATAACCAGTGGCATTTGTTGTATCTTGGTCCAAAAACATGTCATTCTTTTTAAAGAAAATTACTTTAATTCTGGATGAAAACTTGGAGTATTCTTTTAGAAGTACTGCAGTGCCCTGGTTTAGGTAGGAGTTTTTTTTCATGCAGTGTGTTTCATCATTTCTGTTCTCATGCATCATTTTTCAAATCTTCCCTCATCAAATTACCACAGCTTTAGGGGTCCTGAAAAAATTAGTATAATCACTCACAGTAATTAAATATTTCATATTTTATTAAACATTGCATGCAATATGCTGCATGGAGATCTCACACAGAGCCTGCCATATCTTTATGTATCTCTCACACACCTGACTGAATCAGTAAGTGCAAAGATTTATTTCCCTCACATCTTTTGTGTTGCAGAGATGATGTATTTTATTGTGTCAGGGAGGATTTGTCATAGAAATTAGCAGCTGTCATGAATGGCCTAACCTGCATCAGAACATGAGGCAAAGGGGGACAATGTGAAGTCATGTTGTACAGACAATAGCCTGCTCTTCTTAAGATGGAGAGATAACAAAGGACTGAGTAGAGGGCCACAAAAACACAGAGCTTTGTTGTGCATCTTGGTACAACCAGCAGTCTTCAGTTGTAGTTGTGAACATCTTTAAAATGAGTTTTCTTCCTTCATCTAGGACTTGGTCATCCAGGCTAAACAATTAAAATTGTCCATGTAAATCTTGGAAAACTGTCAACAAGTTAGGAGTTTGGCATTAAATTATATTGCTGGGAGGATTTTTGTGGTCTCAGCTTTCAAAAGCTGAAGTGTCATTAGTGAATTTATGGGGTACTGTGGAAGGAATTTTTTGTTGTTGTAACATTACTGAGAAGTCTGAAAGAACTAGTTCAGAAATAAACTAAGAGCCCACAACCATTAACTCATAAAATAAGGAGATAGTGATGCACAGGAAATGCCTCATCTCCTGTGTTAGTCTTGAAGGACCTGCCTGGGAGTTCCTAGGAAGTGATGCTCTTGCTTCAGAGGGAATGAGGCCCATCCCCACATTTATTTATTACTTCGGATGTTTTCTTTGTTTTCCAGATCTAGTTTTCTTTATCTCCTCAGTATAAAATAAAAAAGGAGAAACAATGTGAGAACCACATGAAATGTATTACTTGAAACAATGATCCCTGGAGATAGAGGAAACCATGCAAGCAGACCTGTAAAAGAAAGGAAAACAAAAGAAAATTTAATAAGTTGCAACAGACCAGGAAGTTCAATGACATCAACAACAAGAGAAAAAAAAAGAAAAAAAATTCAGAAATGTAAAATTCAGAATTAAAGCAACAAGAAACATTTATTCCAGAACAGAAGGAGAAAAATAAAGAAAAGAACAAAAATAAAGGAGATATATTACAAGTTACCTTAAACATAATATTGAATCTATACCACCACACTGGTTTGCTCAGGACCTATATTTTACAACATCACATTAAACTCCAGCTATTGCCTCAGAAACCTGACCTGGGGTTATGTACTCTGGCAACCGTGTCCCCATCATTGCTCCTGAAGTCCTTCAGTCCAGGCTGTGCAGTGAGAGGGACACTATCCTCCTCTTTGTGCATTGCCAAAAGTTCTCACCCCTTCTTTGCAGCAGGGGAAACAGTCATAATTTAATTATAGCATGCTGCTTGAGTTACAGGTTGCCCTTATTGTTAACAAGCTGCTTTCCCATGATACTAAAAAGTGTAATCCTGATGACAAGGCTGAACTGGGAAGCAGGGACCCAGCCTGCTCTACCCATGGATAACCTTGGCTTGTTTTGGGATTATGGGTACATTTTGCCATCTTCTTAGCAGGATACATATTATGATTGTGCTAGATGTAAAATACAAGAACATAAATGTCTTTGTGTGTATGCATACATATACACATATATTAATACATTAAGTGTTACATTTTTTGCCTTCTTGATGCTTAATGCAGGTTGCTTGTATGAATGGAAAACCAAACTGTATCACCCATTATTGTTTTTGACTTAGTAGCTCTCTTTAAATTAGTAATACTCAGTAGACACCACACAGTTATAGGACAGTTCCTAGATACTGTGATTCTCAGCAACCATCAGATCATGTTCTCCTGCAGTTCTGATCCATTCTGCTGTCTGTGCTAGTTCTGGCTGGAGGTGTCACACCTCAGCACTGATGCCAATCTGTGCCTACACACCCGGGTAAAGCAGGGAACAGAGATCAATTACTTCCATCACTCATTCCTTCACAGGTTTTTCACCCAGGGAAAGCAGTTGAAAATGTCTTTCCTAGGTAAGAAATCCCATTTCCAATGTCAGTCCCATAATCAGACAGGAGAAAAAAAGATTGGTCATTTCAAGCTTGGCATGCACCTGCCGATATCACTGCCAGCAAATACACCATAGACAAAGACAGGGGAAAGTTACTGGCTCAGCAGGTACTGATAAAATGCTAATTTTAACAGATCATATTTCTTAAGGCATTTGAAAAATACATTGTAGTCAGATGTCTTGTTGTGAGAGGGTTTTAATAAAACCTACAGCTTTACAGCTTTCCCTTATTATTTGCTGATCAAGCTGAGACTGTTTGTCACATCTTGGTTTCTGCACAGTAAGCACCTAAACACACAGTGCACTGGAAACCTGAGTGGCCTTATAGAACAGCCCTGTATAAAGCTTTCCAGAGGAATACAGGGCCAGCAATGGTGAAGCTGTACAAATGATATGATAAATTGATGGGTATCTTTTTTCCTCTGTGTTTCTATCACAACACATGAACAGACAAGCAATGCTAAATCACATTATTAAGATGGTTCTATCAATTAAACCAAATATACAAAATGCCAGAATGAAGATTGCCTGTATGCTCCTGTTTCTGTTGCTCTTTTACCTTATGCAGCATGCACAATTTTGAGAATATCCTGTATTAATTTTCCCATATGCCTATGCTTCATTAAATGCACAGTACTGATGAGTCCCCTTAGTGAGCAATTATTCAGTGTTTTATTCCAGCCTTGCTATTTAATATGAGGTTTTACACCTTATTTATTACTCATCCCTATAAATCCTGCTGCAAGAATGAAGTTATTAACTTCTTTATAGGCATTTCTGTGGTACGTACAATTGCGAAGCCTGAGTGTTTTGTAAAAAATAATGAATGTATTATCCCACTAGCTCTGTAGGATAATAGTAAGAGTTATCTCCATCTTAGAGTGGGCAATTTGAAGTACAGAATTAGTAGAATCAGAGCTATGCCCTAAGTTTAGAGACTTAGTTTTGAGTATATGGACTACTAGACTATCTACTACAGACTTTCCATGTTATTATTGGAACAACATGTGTTTCACCCTTGAGGGTGAAATGTGCAAATTAGATACTGTTGGAAAAAACATATTGTTACCATGTACCTGAGGTTTGTACTATGCTGTAGTTGGTGCCCAGATGGACAGAACAGTGTTCGTTAGAGTCCACTGCTTTTTGCATTAGCTTTTTTTATTTGGTCCCCTTACACAAAAGATGAATTTTAAAAAATTTTGCAGCTAATAAAGGATGAACAGTGAACAATTCCAGCTTAGGGCTTAGATCATGACCTGCTCACCCAATCTCCACTTTTTCCCCACACTGAAATTCCAGTTTCTCATGATGACTCTGTCTATCAGTCTACCAGATTTGCTAGAGCCTAGAAATACTGCCAAGAAATATAGCTTTTTATCCAAGGTTAAAGGGCAGCATTGATGTGAGAAAAAATATTTACCAACTTCCCACTAAGAGATTTAGGCTATAATGTAAAGTTAGATGTCTAAGTATTAGAAAAATATGCAGTATCCTGTCATCCATAGAATGGACATAGAAAGGATCTTTTAAGATACAGATGAGTGAGACTCCAAATGAGCAAGTGTGTCTGTGGTGTCCCCAAGATGGGGGGTATCTTTTATTACTGTGGACACTAGTCCTTTCCTCCTGCGTCAGCCAAAACAGGTTCCTTGGTCTTATCAGGTCCCTTCCATCCCAAGCAAGGTGAGGGCAGGTGCTAAAGTATGTGCATCTAGCTAGAGTCTGTCTTTTTTTTTGCATGTATCTAGTGTTCAGGGTTCTGAGTCTTTGGTCATGGCAGGGAGAATAAGAGTTTTGCTCCCCCACTGGATTTTGTCAGTCAGCCACAGAAGATGGATAGACACAGGACCCAAGGGCTCTGCAAATGTGAACACACCATGATGTGTTCACAAGCAAGACACTTTTTGCTTTAGCCTTCAGAATTTCACAATAAATAAAAATTAAAACCTCAATTTCATAGGGGTGATTTTGGTCCACTTACAAACCAGACAAATTTGGGAACAATTTCCCAAGAAGGTAGATGTATAGGAAGAAAACAATCTTACTTAACTTGTCAAATCTTGCCAAAAGGTTACAATATCTTGGTTGCCCAGAGCAAAGGGCTCAGAAAGACCTTTTAAACAAATGCAAAGATATCATCCCTAGTGTCATGGTTTAACCCCAGCTAGCAACCAAACCCCGTGCTGCCCCTTCCTCACTCTTCCACCAGTATGACTGGGTAGAGAATTGAAAAGGTAAAAGCTGGGAAACTCATGGTTGGAGAAAAAGACAGTTTAATTGGGAAAGCAAAGGCCACACACAGAAGCAAAGCAAAACAAAAAATTAATTCACTCCTTCCCATGAAAAGGGAGGTGTTCAGCCAAGCGAGCAGGGCTCCATCAGGTATGATGGTGATTTGGGAAGCAAATACAATTGCTCCAAATGTCCCCGTCCCCCCTTACTCATTCTTCTCCCCATTTTATGCACTGAGAATGATGCCACATGGTCTGGAACATCCCTTTACTCAGCTGGGGTCACCCATCCTGGCTTTGTCTCCTCCCTGCTAAGCACCCCCACTTGCCTCCCCAGTGTGGCAGTACCAAAAGCAGAAAAGGCCTTGGCTCTGCAACTCCTGCCCAGCAACAGCAAAAACATCTCTGTATTATCAACCCTGTGCTCAGCACAAATCCAAAACACAGCCCCACACTAGCAACTGTGAAGAAAATTAACTCTACCCCAGCTGAAATGAACACATCTAGTAATGTAATTTAAAGTTCCTGTACTACAGCTTTCTGCAATTTATACAACTGCAGAAACCATTACTGCAGAAACCTGATGCAAACATCTGGCAAACATAAATGTCAATCCAGGCAATCAATGTTTGGTGTACATGGAATTGAAAATAGGGTCTTAAAATGTAAAGTGTCTGGTAATTTTAACAATGGGTGGAGTTACCAACCATATCTGTGATATTAAATTTCATTGTTTCAAAGTAAGTAGCAAGCGCTCTGTGTCCGTGCTGTATGTCCTGTCCTGTTGTTACACAGATCCCTCATGTTGTTACAGTTAGATCTCTCATTCTCTACATGATGATACAAAGATACACACTGTATGTAATTTTTGGGGTGTGGTTTATGCAGTGGGGTTCACCACCTGTGTACTGGGTCACAGTTCCGTAAGAACAGAAGGAAATGCACGTGTGTGTGTATGCAGATTCATGTGAGCAGGTGTGCAAGCATGCTGGTGATACTTACTGCATGACTGGTCTCATTCCAGGGCTATGACTGTCTTGGCATTTGACAATGGGTTTCAGAGCAGAGGGTTTCATGCTGCCGTTCCACTCCCCAGTAAATACATGGCCTTTGCTGCTCAGGACAGTTTCTTTTCAGTGCCCCTGTACACCAAAGGTGAAGGCATGGCCTTGGGGTTCAGAAATTTCCCCCAGGCAAGGAGGCATGGGGTGGCCAAGGCAGCAGTGCACTGTATATGTCAGAGCCTGTCTTCACTTTGGCTACAGTTCAGAAATTGCAGAGAGAATTTCCAAGGTAAGGTGGCAAAGGGACGACATTTGGGCATCAAAGACATTGCATCGGAGATACAGAAATGTGGAAATCCCTTCTGTGAGCTGCAGCAAAGTCAGGCACAACAGCAGCATCATTCGAAGTGGTGCAGTATCATTGCCAAACTGTTAGTAGTTGGGAGGTGCACCAGTCACAGCCTGGGGAGGCTGAGCAGCAGCTGAGCAGGCAGAGTATCACCGTGTGCTCAGGTCCCTGCAAGGTGGTGGCGCCCCAGGCTTTCAGGCACATCGTAGAAATCATCCCAAAGTGTGATCCCACCTTTAAACAATGAGCTCACTGAGAGCCAAGTGGTAATAGCATTCATGCAGGAAGGAAGATGTTCAATAATTTCTTCACAGAGGTATGAACCATTGTTCTCCACACCTCAGGAGAGTGTCCCAGAAAGCCAGTGATGCTTTCCTCTCCCCTGTGCCTGGTGCAGCTGCAAGGAACACTGAGCCTCTCCTGGTGAGCAAGAGAAGGGTTGCATGCTGAGGACTCAGGGAAGAAAAAATCCCAGCCTCTGCTGCTAACACTGCCACTATGTTTCATCAATGTCTGATCAATGCAAAATGCAGAAATAATTAAAATTTTACTTTCTTTACACTTGTTTAAGCTACAACCCTAAATGTTTTTATTGAATTTGTGTCTGATTCCTATTGAATATTCTGACCAGGCAGTGAATGGGAAAGAAGTCTTTGACAATACTGTCTAAAGGCCTTTTAAAGATTTTTTTTTTCCTGCAAGCAGATTAAATTATGGGACTTTTTTCCTAGCACAGTGACTATTAAAATAGCCTGACTCTCTCACTCTATAAACCTATAGCAAATGAGGAAAATAATTGCTTTAAAGTAGATTTTTTTATAAAACATCTACTTGGGATGGCCTGAAATGAAAAGGAATTGCTTTATCTAATCTTGCCAGGAAAAGCATTTCAGCACAGAGGAGTATGAAAGTGAATACTTGACCTTCCTTGGAGGCCAGTTTCCATATGGGGTCAGGCAGAAAGTCAGAACCTGATGATAGCTGATGATAAATCCAGGATAAAACACGGAGGCTGACAGAGAGTTCAGTCTTTGTGGTTTATGCTTGAGCCTTATCATCACTGAAAGAAAATTGAAGTGATTATATAGTACTTTGAACTTAATGGAAAGAAGAAAGATAGTGAATGGTTGATTACATCTCTTGAAGTCCTTCAAGTACAGGCCACTACCCAATCAATTGTTGCCAGGGCAGCTTTAGCTGGCAGCTAGATAGCTCAGGGTCCTCTCTCTACCTTCCCTAGTAAAGATTAACTATATAATCTCACTTGCCTTCATCCTTAGAGCCATCAGAACAAAAAGTGATGCAAGAGATTTCTGCTCTTCTCTGTTGCCTTCAGCCAGGATCCAATGCAGGCTGCAATTAAAACAGCAGGACTCCTGGGCTCCTATGGGGCTGGGACAACCTGATTCTCAGGAACATAAGAAAAACGCTTCCTGCATTTATATAAAACAAGTTACAAGCTGTAACTCCCCAAGAGTTCCTCAAGAATAAAATTACCAAGGATTACAGATGTTTTTCAAGACACTCTCACACAGTGAGAGTCAGAGGCCTGACTCATGACTGGGAATGTTCATGCTTGGCAGGATGCAGCATGCGAGGAACAGACAGAGACGTGTGTGTTGGGTACCCTGAGGTGCTGCAGGAAGGTGTTTTCCTGGGACCTGAAGTGAAGAGATGGCTACAAACAAAGGTGGCAAAGTGTTAGCCACTACTAACAATAAAATAACTTGTTACACAAGTTACACTGCTGCCACTAATTCAGACATGACAGATTATGAGCTGTGATGGAATTTTGAGAGGCATAATGAAATTTTAGTAGAGTGGACAGATAGCAGAAAAAGAACAAGTGATGATAGTGACATTGTGACCATGATTAAATCTCTGCACTTTTGTCCCACAGGGTCACCATGTAGGGGCAGCTCAATGCCTAATAATGGTACCTATTGCCAGCATTAAGGCTGTCACTGAAGATGCTACAGATGGTGATTTCCAGTTTCTTCCATGGTTCTGCAGGAGTGCTGTAGGTCTCCACAGAAATATTCTGTCCTGGGGGAAATTAAAACTGAACCTTGCACTAGACTGGGCATGACTAAGAGAAAAAGTGCCCAGGATCCAAATTATAGTGAATAGAATAGCTTTGTGCTGATGCAGGCAAAGCCCTAGTGCTGAAGGTGATGTAGTAGAGCTTATCATGAGTAGCAACAGCAAAGATTTAAACCTGTCAGTCAGAGACAGCAAGTGTTAATGCATCCACTTTCACACAAGAAATTCAAAAGTATTGTTGATCTTGCTAGCATTGGGTTGTCCTGGTTTGTGAAAGACTAGATCTGGAGCTGGTCTACCAGTCAGCAATGTCCTCTTCCCTCCTGTTTCAAAAGAAGGGCAAAAAAGACACTTTTACTACATTTAATTATAAAAATAATTGAAGTCAGGAATCTAGTGAGAATTTTATTATTTTTCCACTGCAGAAATACATTGAAAAGAGATGCTGACCTGCACATAAATTAATTCCAAGTTTAGCCACAGGAAGCAGGCCCTTTTATGCAATTCAGCCAACCAAGAAGATACATATAAAGCAAAATTCTTCTTCATTGAGAAATAAAAAAATTTCTTCCAAGTGGTACATTGTTTGTCTGTTCCCACTAATAGTGACATACATGGGAGTTTGTTTGGTGAAATAGAAAGAGTGTCTGGGAATAGTTTAGGTACAATAACACTGTCTTGGAAGGGAGTGTGATACCATTTTCTTTGCATACTTACAATGTGGTTAAGTTGTGGTATGTTTCTTAGTTTCAGCATATGGGAATGACCTACCCTTACCTCATAGCAACACCACCAGTACCTCACAGTCATGGTCCCCCAAAAGATTCCAGCTTCTTCTTCTGCCATCCACCCACTCACTCCCTGGTCCTCTCTTCTCAAGTTCTTGCTACACCCAGCCCCCAGAAACCTGGGGGGTTTGGTCTTCAGGAGAACACCAAGCTGGCTGGTGGAGGAATTGGTAGTCCTAAAACACAGCTTTACTGAAGAAATTAATATTCTCCTCTAAGTAGCTACTGATTTTATCAGAAATAGGAACTAAGACTTTCTGTCCTTTTGTCAGATGTGATTTCAGTGGGCAATGAATGGAAAAGCTCAGAGGAAAGACAGCCCAAGAGAAAAGTAGTAAAATCAAACTTTTCTAGGGCATGGGGGAAATAATAACAAAAATAACCAATTTTTAAGCTCTTCTATTGTGACCTGTCATATGCAGACATGCATTCTGATTTTTAGGTAGTAAAAGAAGTCAGTTCCTTAAAAAGGATAGAAAAGGAATGTATATGCATATGTATGCATAAGTGTGTATGAAAAAATGGTAGAAAAACTTCAAAACAGAGTTTAGACAGTGAAGTCAAAGAGCAAGATTTTTTAAGGCAGACTCAAACCTAAGTCCTACTTAGAATATTTTCTGGACTTTATGGAAAAGATGACGAAAACCTAGATTCATATTCAAATGCCCTAACTCAGTAATGAACCAAACATGGCTCACAGACCCTGACATGCCTGACGGGATTTTACTACTCCTCCTCATAAAATAATCCAGATAGAAGCTAAAAATCACATCACTAAGACCATGGCTCATTTCTCGTGATGAGCTTCTCAGTTTTACAGTCACATTTGCACTTCCAGAGAACATCCACCTATCCTGACTGCTGGAATCCAACACTTACTATCTCTTTTGAAAAAAGAAAAAAAACCAAAACCAAAACAGGTGTTTGTGAAACTGCCATGGCCCTGGGCCCTATTAAATTAAGCAGTGTGTCATAAATACCAGAGGGGTTTCAGGGTGTTGTTCTTGTAGCAAGAGTTTCACCTTGGCACAAGGTTCATAGGATACATAAGAACTCTGTAGCTTAAACAACCCTCATAAGGGTGAAAAGTTGAAGAAGGAAAGGTAAAAGACACTTTGTTTTCTGATGGCACCTTTGCAGTGCTGTGCACTTCTGTGCTCACACAGAAAAGGTTGTCACTTATCTCTTCCCATCCTGGTTGCTGGGTCAGACTCCCACAGTATGCAACCTCTGAAGGTGGTGCAAAAATTTCTACCTTAAGTGCACTTGAGGCATTGATATTGCTTTTCCCTGTGAATTGTTCTGAGGTGGATTTTTTCGATCGAAATCTGTATTCAAAAGATTTCTACTGCCTTGGAAAATACTCTCCAGAGCTTTCATGCTTTTGAGCTATCCCAGCACATCCCACTGTTGTGGCAGCCTGCAAGTGCTTTGCACCAGACATGTGTAGGCAGTGGAGGAGTGTGCTGGGGATGTTTGGAGTGCAGGAGTCCCACACACCCAAGTGTTTGGTTTTTGCTGCACTGATCCCCAGGGCTGCTGCATTTGTGCTCTGTGTGACACGTACCAGGGCAGCCAGGGCTCTCCTCTGGATGCACAGTAGGTGAAACAGCCCCATAATGGTCCCTCTTAACATTTCCCTTGTTAATGTACTCCAACTTCTTCTTCTAAACCATGTTTGTACCCAGTGAACTCAGAATTATTTCAGAATTATTTGGCTTTAAGGAGTTAGCTCTGTTTAACTCTTTGTCTCTTTATATTTGACTTACTCCTGGATCTGTAGGACTCCTCTTTGTTTATCTATGTCTGCTGAGCCCTATTAGACAAGTGCAAACAGGAAAATGGGTAGGTGTGGTAAGTGAACTCCTGCATCAAACTGGAATTTTAATTACTTTGTCATTTCCTAATGGGAGAATAATGAAAAGTGAAGCATTACAGTCAATGACAAAAAAAATCAGGATAAGAAATCAAGCCCTGAAAAAGGAATGATATTTCTTAAATGCATGTTTCCAGCTAGCTGTAAAATAATAACAACCTTTGTGTCTTGCTACATGTTGATGATAAACACATCTCACAGAAAGGAAGATAGATGGGACAAAATTATTTCTGCAGTGGGCTCTCTGATTCTTGAGATTTCCTGGGATCTGAAAACTCTCTTTTTCACTCTTAATGGTTGTTGTTTACTTTTTTTTTTTTTCCTATCATAAATGTTGAAGGATGGAAAGGAACATTTGAACATTTGGCACTCATAATACATATGTCCCATCGGCTTAATCTGGTCACAAAGCTTACAAGCTCCACCAGCTACGCCAGGAGAGCTTGTAAATTTTCTATTAAATGAAGAGATTAGGTTTGCTGAACATGCAAAAATCTATGATCATTGCCAGTGGAGCTATTAAACTCTGATCCACAGCTGTTTGGCCTGAAATCTCTCATAAGCAAGCTGATCTTCATTCTCCATCCTGCCTTTTGCCAGGTGCAATCTCAAAAGCATCTGAATCTCAGAGGAGCCCAAGTTTCTGTGACTGGGATCTTTGTGTGTGAAGGTGCACATGGTGGGATTTGTCCCACCTTGATGTTAGCTCTCAGACATGGGGTGTGTCACCTCAGGTGGCTTTCCAGCTCTACCTGTAACCAACAGGGATACCTGTGAAGACAGCAGGCTGGTCTGAGTGTGGGACACTGATCCTGTTCTACCTGGAATGCTGAACTAGCCGTGGAGAACTAGCTCCAATTTGATGCTCCGTGGTGATCAGGTGTGATGAATTTCACCCAAAGGACTAACGCAACTGATGGACAGATGAAATGAACAGATCTATTTCAACACCCGTGTGTGTATGGGATTCATGACCTTTGTGTCTTTGCTTCTAAGTTCTCTGAGGATGTGATCCAAGCCTCACATCATCATGTGATTCTGTGCACAAGGACACATGCATTTCCATTCCAGGTATTCTGAGGAATTATTATCTGTTTATAACACAGGTCACATGACAGACTGTATTCCTGCCTCCAGGAACTGTCCAATTGTTCCTTTTAATTAACTATTTCAATTTCTTAAGGGAACAAGGCTTTTTGCCTTGCCTCTCTATCTTCTCAGACAACCCCTTTCAATAAGCTCATTTCCTCTGACTTTCTTCCTCCACAGCCTCCCAAAGAATCAGTTTTCAGGTGCTAAGTGACATGAACACAAAATGTGAATTATCTCTGGGCCCCAGATTCAGCTACAATTTATGGGTCTGGACTCTCATGAAATATTAGACTAATAGAGGTCTGAGCTTTTCAGCCCTCTTCACCCTTTGCTTGGATGGTTACATTAGAGATTAATCTATTACATAAAAAACTCACTAGGATCTCCCTCCTCATGTTCTTTGACAACCTTGGATCTAGCCTTCATGTAGGATTCGTAACTCCTACAGACAGGCCTCTGTTACCTGTGCCCAGTGTGTTGTTTTAGTTTCCTAAATCCAGATATGATGACAGATTTGATTTCAAGCAAACCTCTCTGGACCAGACACCTTTCCACACACCTTTCCAGACCAGACTGCATACACTTTCCAGGTGTGATAAGTGAGGAAGTCCGAACTCTCTAGAAAGGCAGAGGCAGACACCAGCAGGTGTACGCCTCCCCTCAGGTCACTACCACCCCAGAGATTTCTGAGGAAACTAAGACTAGAAGATAAGGGCTGATCCATAGGAAGACAAAAAAAGCAAGGATTTCTGTTTTATGAACCCCAAATGAACACTGGGGCTATACACTCAACTAAGTCATCAGTATTTTAATTCACATTAGAGCCTTTAGTTTGGTAAACAAATTGAACTCTCTGAGTCTCCTTACAGAGAGTAAAAGTTTTTAATCTTACCTCTGGTATATGAATTTCTTTCTCCAGGATATGAGTTTTGGCCTTGTTTTTGATATTCCAATTAATGTGCTGTGCAGGACTTTGAACATTTCCCTATGTCTACTGGAAGTACTTTCCCTAACAATATCTATGAAGACATTTGCATTTTGTACAACCCTGTCACCCTGGGCTCTCACAATTACTCTTGTAAGTGAATAAAATAACCCTTTCTTTCTCCTTCTCTTTCACTTCTCCAAATTCTTGGAGACATGTAGTAGTGAATCCCCAGACTACTGCAGAATCCTCCTGTTAGATGTTAAAGACAGTGTCTTGAAATGAGTGCTACGCTTCACACTACCCCTGGTTTTCCAGATCTGTAGGTTATCTGTTTCTACCTGTACCATGTTCAGATGTCTTTCTGTGCCATGCTCTTACAAATGTCTAAAGGGCAAATTTCATTAACACACACCTGCTTCTTCAACCAAAGTTCTTCATGGAGATATCTGTGAAAAGATTCTGGTTCCCAGAAAATCTGCAACTTGTCCTTTAATACAACTGCTTGCCATCTCCTTTTAGAGCCATTTCTGACTTTCTTCCTACAGTTTGTGTGTTTTCCTTTTTGTCTTTTCCATTTTACCTACAGATTTCCCATATCACAAGTGCTTCTCAGATGTTCGTACAGCTTAACTTTGCTGCAATTATTTTTCTTAATGCAATCAATCAAGACTCTTGCAAGCAGAAGCTTTAGGCTGGTATGGTACCCTCCAGCTGGCAGGCACAGGTTGTTGTCCTTTCTTTTATTTTTCATTAATCATCATATAATTAATTATTCCTTTAACTTAAAATCCTCCATGTACTCTTGCATACTATTACAATCAAAATAACAGGCCTTTAGTTGCATGTTCACTTTCTTAATTATGGTTACTATATTTACTGTTCTCAAATCATGTGGATCCCTCTCCTGCACAGCTTGACAAAATTACATAGACTGGCTACCAGGTCTTCAAGTGTCCTGTAGTGAAGGATCTGCTCCCTGCTGGCTGAGCACATCCAGCTCTCAGAGTTCTGTATCTTCCCTGAGGAAGTATTTTAAATTTCCTGACAATCATCCCATATCTGTTCTCCTTTTCTCTGGAGTTTAATGTTCTTACAGAAAACTGAAGCTTGAGCTTCACTTAATATTTTCACACACCTATGCCAGCATTAATTCTCTCAGGATAAAAACATCTTTTTACTTCAATAGCTAAATAACTTTTTATGATTTCCTTTTATTATTACTATTTAATTTCCTCTGCAACTTTCTAATTTGGTTTGACTTTTGGCAGTGTTTTCCTCAGCCCTGTACTTCCTGGCCTCTGAAATGAAGTTTTCTTTGCTGATTAACAGGACTGGACTTTCTAAGGATCCATTTTCGTCTATAGTCCCTTCCTGCAAATTTTCCTCTTTTTCTTCTGAAGTGAATTCCACAGAGTTGCTTGCAGCTTTTATTGAATATAAGTTATAGGTCTCCTTCAGCTGAAGTACCTTACAACTCTTTGGCCTCTCTGGACTCACTAATCAGTTCACTTTCTGAAAACCATTCTTTCAGAACTGGAAATCTGACTTGTTTTCATATATGCCTCCATTTCATCTAAAAGCTTGGCTAATGGCTCAGTTTAGCTCTGAAATTATTGTTAGTCTTTCCACTGGCTGTAGAAACTTGGATCTATCCTATTTAAATGTTCTCCAGGGCTGAGGGTGTAAACACAATGTTATGGGCCATGGTTTCAGCTGGTTTAAATTGCTAAAGCTCTGCTGGACTCTGGCCACTCAGGAGGAGTCTTTCTTGTCTAAGAAGCTGAAGTTTTCATCAAAGTATTTTGGAAGCAACTACAGTCTCTTAAATTACTATTAAAGAGATATTTTTGCCATCTTTCCACAGAAGAAACTGCAGTAAGATCTGTATTTCTGCACCATTTATAGTAGTCTCCAAATTAATTTACTATTTCTGTTACAATGTATTATTAATGCCTTCCATGTGCATTACCTCATTTGAGAACCTCATATTGTTGCATGCAGCAAATGGCAGGAAAAAAACAATGTGGTACCTACTGGTACAATGTGTACATAGGTACAAACCTTTGAATTGGTTCAATTCTGCCTGCCTATATTCTCCCAGTCCTCCTACTTCCAGTGATTGCAACTTACAGTTCAGACAGCTGCAGCAGTAGTGAGAAACTGGGAGATGAGTGCCAATCTTCAAAATCTCCAGTGTGCTGAACAGAGCAGGCTACAAAGGGGCCAAAGTTTGACCAAGTGGTAGCATACTGGACAAGAAGATTACACAGTCCATGAGTGTGAGACCCTTATTGCATCCTCCCCTCCACTACACTCCACCACATCTCTGTCACCAGGTGTGTCTAAAGACATGCCATAAAAGAGGAGAGAGAGAAGCCAAAAGGACCACAGCACAAGTGAAGTGTGCCAGTTACTGCTGAAGATACTTTTTATCTTAGGGCAAAACAATACACTTCTGTAAGGTTAAAGGTGAAGTTTTTTCACATGAGGTCATAATAATAACAAATGTGCAATGGCTTTCTTCCACCCACCACCCAATGTTAATAATTTCCTGATAGCATGCTGTTACTCATAAAGTAATAGCAGAGCATTAGCTGATGCTAAATAGTTGCTTACACTAGACATACTTTGAAGTATTTGCGTGCGGCTCCTCTGTATTGGGATTTAAACAGAGGGAGGTATGAACTGCAGAACTCAACTTGCCCTTTCCTTTCTGCATCTCCCAGTTTATACCTATGCTGCAACTTTACCAGCCTTACCAGGAGCTGCTCAATTCATCGTAACAGGCAGGCTAAGAAATAAAGGATGGTCTCAGGGATTACCTGCCTGGCACAGGAACAAAAACCAGACACTTCATTTTTGCAGGTATAGACTACTGAGGAGACAAAAAAATCCCAGCCATCCTTCTATTTATAACTCTCTGATTGTCACTGTGCTGACTTCAGATTGATTAAAGCCCTACTGCTGAGTGCTCTGCTGGTGGAGAAGGGAATGCTGTAGGACAGGAGGAGGGAGCTGGGGACAGCAATGCAGAAAGGAAAACAGAGGCAAAGATGAGTCCCTAAAAGGCAGGGGCATTCCTTTCAGTGGTGGATGCCTTCTCAGACTCTCTTCTCTCTGAGGAAGTGTCAGAAAGGAACAGAGGCTGAGCTGGAGAGAATGGACAATGGAGCCTGAAAATGTGTGCATTTCCAAATTGTTCTTTTCTTGAGGAATACAGATCCATGTTAGGCTAGTGCCACTTAAACCACTTGCACTACTTAACACCAAGCTCAACATTGTCATGTCCATCTCTTAGCACATGCAGTCTCTCTGGGGCATTGGTCACACAGTTTTCTCAACTTTGAAAATCCTCAAATCAGAAAGGAGTCCTCAAAATTCAAGCACTCCTTGATACAATATAGTTTATACTGAACTAATTTCTGACATTGGTTTTGGATTATTTTTAACCTTAAAGAGTGCACAAATAGAAAACCTCACCATCTCTGTCTGATGTGCAAGGCATTGTTTTCTCTTTGGAGGTAAAATCCTAGATACTTGCACACTAAGGCAAAACAGGTCATTGTAGTTTATATTTAGGCTATAGCAGTTGTTAGGGTTGGATGTTTTGGGGGGTTGTTGGGAGGGTTTTTTTTTTGTGTGTGTTTTTGTTTAGTTTAATTTGCTTTTAGTGATTGCACACATGCATATATAGTAAATTTTAGCCTTACTTTCTTCAGTTGCCTTCTGCAGACTCTGTAGAGGAAGTCCATACTTTCCTTGAGGGTTCTTGGGTCCTCAGTTTAAAGAAAGTACTCACTGTACTGTGCAGCAACACAGAGGTGAGGCTGTAGTACACTGTGGTTCTGGGTGCAATGCAGCAGTAGCAGCAATGCAGAAATCTGAATTTTAACCCCTTTTCATGGGTAAAACACTGTGAAAAAATGAAGAAAATTATATCATTATGATTTATCTTAGATAATTTGAAAGACTAGGAAAGTCTGACAAAATGGAAATTAATTGCTTAATGTGTTTGTTCTAGGATCTTGGCAGGAGGTATGTAGGGGACTGTTAGTGTATAAAAGGCAAAAGTGGGAATTTAAATCTAACAGGTATTCCTACTCTTGTGTTGATCTGGTGCATTTTCACTGCTATGCCTTGTAATCTGCACATATCTTAATTTTATGTTATATTAGTATGTATTCTGTAATAGCATGGAGTTTAGACTTATATTTTCTGCCAGGCAGCTTAATCCAGTTTGGAAAAACCAGCAGAATACACTGCAGTTAGTACTGTGCTGGCTGTTCCCCACCAACTATCATGCATTTTCCTCCTGCTCTTCAGCCAGAACAAATATATTAATTCTTCATTTTCCCACACTGGTGCCAGCTGCAGTGCCAGAGAAACATGCAGCTCTCAAGTAGAGCAAATGAGCAAATGTGTCTCTCAGGCTGAAGGCTTGCCAAGTGATGGCTGGACAGTACTGCCCTCAAAGCCACAAGCTTTGGGAAGCAGTGAGACTGTGGAGCCTTGAGCACTCTTGGCAGTGGCTGGGTGGAGAATACATCAAATCCTGGCTAGAGCACTCCTATCACCTTCTGTCCATAAGGAATGTTACAATTGTCCTTTCTCCTCAGACAATTGCTTATGTTTTGGAAAGACATTAAAATGTTGGTATGCTCTAATGCAGTCATCAAACAGCCTTCCTTATTTTACAGTTCACACTCAGAAGTAGCTCTTGGAGGGAGAGAAAGTCACTGTGGTGTAAGGCAGGATGTGAGCCACCAGTGCATCAGCTGTGTTAAAGAAACACAGCATGCTCCTGCCTGCAAAAACACAAGGTAGACCCTCACCCTAAGGGACAGGGTGATTTTCTTTCTTTGTGTTATGATGTGGGGTCTGGAGAACTGCCTGCAAGCTCATCTGTCCATGGCAGTTTGAAGCCTCACAACCTATCCTTGATGCCCTTTATTGTCCTGTTCCTATAGCTTGCTGTGATGCGGTCATGCTGCTTTTTATGTGGATGGTATTGGTGGAAATTTTATGGTGAAAATTTCCAGCTATCTGGCTTGATCTTGACTATTGTCTCAAACTGATATTCCAATGTCTCATTTTAGTCAGCATCTATTCTAGAGGTTTTTATAAAGAAAAAAACTCCAAATAATTTGATACAGGAATTCACTAATTTGTAGACTAATTTATCACATTAAGGTTTGGCTAGTTCCTTTATGTCCTTCCTCCTAATGAGGAAAGGTATTATGACTCTGCAAAATTTCCCATCTGCCTACTCCCAGTCTAGAACACAACATCTGAACACAGCAACAAGCAAACTTTCCTATCACTTTCATGGCTTTGTGTTTATTCATAGGTCTGAGATAAAGAGAGGAGGAGGCAGTCAGAGAACTGCTGAGCCACTTGGAGGTTCATAAATCCATGGGACCAAATGGGATCCATCCCAGAGTGATGAGGGAGCTGGCAGATGAGCTTGTGAAGCCAGCTCTCCATCATTTACCAACACTCCTGGCTCACTGATGAGGCTCCAGAGGACTGGAAGCTGGCCAATGTGACACCCATTCACAAAACAAGTGGGAAGGAGGATCCTGGTAATTATTGACTGGCCAGCCTGACCTCAGTATCTGGCAAGATAATGGAGCAATTTATACTGAGTGTCATCATGCAGCATCTACAGGATGGCCAGGGTATCAGACCCAGCCAGCAGGGGTTTAGGAGGGAAAGGTTGTGCTTGATCAGCCTGGTCTCCTTCAATGACCAGGTGACCTGCCTGGTGGATGCAGGAAAGGCTGTGCATGTTGATCATTTGGGCTTCAGCAAGACCTTTGGCACTGTCTCCCACAGCACACTGCTGGAGAAGCTGCAGCCCACGGCTGGGACAGGAGCACTCTGTGCTGGGTTCAGAGCTGGCTGCATGGCCGGGCCAGAGAGTGCTGGTGAGCAGTGCTGCATCCAGCTGGGGCCAGGCACCAGTGGTGTCCCTCAGGCTCTGTGCTGGGACCAGCTCTGTTCAATGGCTTTATTGATGGCACGGATGACAGGATTGAGTCCTTCATTAGAAAATTTGCAGACAACACTAAGCTGGGAGCGTGTGTCAATCTGTTGGGAGGTGGGAGGGCTCTGCAGAGAAACCTGGAACACTTAGATGGATGGGCAGAGTCCAGTAAGATGATGTTTAATAAGTCCAAGTGCCGAGTCCTGCATTTTGGCCACAGTTACCCCCTGCAGTGTTACAGGCTGGGGACGGTGTGGCTGGAAAGGGACCTGGGGGTGCTGGTGACAGCCAACTGGACATGAGCCAGCAGTGTGCCCTGGTGGCCCAGAAGGCCAAAGGCATCCTGGCCTGTGTTAGGAATGGTGTGGCCAGCAGGAGCAGGGAGGTCATTCTCCTCCTGTACTCAGCACTGGTGAGGCCACACCTTGAGTGCTGTGTCAGTCCTGGTCCCTCAGTTTGGGAAGGACGTTGAGACGCTTGAGCACATCCAGAGGAGGCAACGAGGCTGGAGAGGGGCTGGGAACACAAACCCTGTGAGGAACGGCTGAGGGAGCTGGGGGTGTTCAGCCTGGAGAAAAGGAGACTCAGAGGTGGCCTTATCACTCTCTACAACTCCCTGAAAGGTGGTTGTAGGCAGGTGGGGGTTGGTCTCTTTATCCAGGCAGCAAGTGACAGAATGAGAGGACACAGTTTTAAGCTGCACCAAGGGAAATATAGGTTGGATACCAGGAAGACTTTTTTACAGAAAGAATGATAAAGTATGGAATAGTCTGCCCAGGGAGGTGGTGGAGTCACCATCCCTGGATATGTTTAAAAAGACTGGATGTGGTACTTGGTGCCATCGTTTAGTTGAGGTGTTTGGTCACAGGTTGGACTCGATGAAGGTCTCTTCTAACCTTGTGACTCTGTGGTTCTGTGATTCTGTGAAAAGCTTTCCTTTGGAAAATTGGCTCTTTCATGAGATCAATTTATTTCAACAAGGTAAAAGATGTACCCAGAAAGAAAATTATGCACACTTTCCATGCTTTCTTCTTCGCTAGTATTTTATTCTGCTCCTGAAGGACCCCCGTGGAACCCCACCAGTGACAGGTTACCAGTCTTACATCACACCGTTCACTTTGTGTCCAATCCACCAGCTGTTTACCCATCACACATGAAGTATCCAAAAGGATCTTGTGAGATAGAGTATTGAAAGTTTTACTGACATCCAAATATATGACATCAACTGAGTTCCCTTGATCAGCTTGGTGGATTATTCAGTCAAAAGATGAAATCAGACTCAACAAGTGGGATTTTTCCTTCATGAAGCTGTGACTGATGGCTTGCTCTTTAGGCATTTTTCAATACCAGAATAATCTTCTCCATACTTGTACCAGTCACTGAAGTGAGACTGACAGGCCTGTAATTTCAGGGTGACCCCTCTTGAAAATTAGTATATTAGCCAGCTTCCAGTTGATTTAGATATCTCCATATTCTCAAGAACATTCAAAATTTATTGAAAGAGACCATGTGATGACATCACCAGCTTTTTGTGTATTCTCAGATGAAATCTGTCACGACTAAAATATTAGTGATTATTAACCCCTCCTTAGACTGTTACATTTTTATCTCTCCTGGTGAACCACTAGAAACTGAGCACTGAGCTCACTGCATTTAGCTGAGGTCTAAAATCTGACATCATGGTCAGATGACCTTGGGCCTGACTGGTTAATCCCACTTGTGCTGATGGGAGATCAGACACTGTAAAATGAAGGAGTCAAATGCACTCAGTGCTGTTAACAAGTCCTCAGTGGGATGTCAGCTATGAAAGGAGTAAAAGAAGTTTGTACTGCAGTGATTATTACTCTCCCAGACCAATATGTATGACTGCCTGAGAGCAGTTTACACTCACAGGGCAGAACAAGGATCTCACTCCCGTGAAAATTGTGTCTGCTTTGAAGTCAAGGAAATTCCATTAGCAGTGAACAAGTGTGAGATCAGAATCAAACACCAAAGAGTTGTGATCTTCCTGCTGCTAAGAGGCAAGCACAGAGACTGCATTTTTCAGAGCTTTCTGCTGTGCGAGCTGTTTACTTTGCATAATTATAATTGACTACAGCCATACCCAGGGAAGGGAGTGGTGATGTTCAGTGCAGACACACACAGACAAAAGCCAAGGGCAGACGCCTGCAGAATATTGATAACAGAATAATGCTGGTTGGTAGAAGAGTGGATGTATAGCAGCAAATCTCTGAATCTCATTCACATGCACTTTGAAGGCCATTGGCACAGCTGGTTATGGAAATTAAAAGGATTGTAACTCCATTGTTCTGCCTCCTTCCTTCTGGGTTTTTGTTTCAGACCAAACACTGCATATGTGCCAAGGACCAACAGCAAGTAAAGAAGTGCAAGCATGAAGACAGGGTCACCTTTTCATATTTTTTTCATATGTGGATTGTGAGAGAAAACATGCTGTGTCATGACAGCCTATGAGGGAAGATCAAAGTCATGATGGCAAAGCCCAAGATTTAGCATGGAGAGGTCAGTTGCAGTGCCACCTGAACAACCTGCTCAAAACCCAGCAGCTTTAGGATTGTCAGAAGCCATACAAATCACTGAGTAGATAAGTCTGAATTCTCTGCCACCCTGTTCCTGCACAGACAGCTCCTGGCTGGTGTCCCACCTATTGCCCAGTGTGGGAGGTGGAAGCAGTTCAAGCCAAGACAACATATTTTCTGGACATTTTATAACTCAGCTCCAGGGACTCTTGGTTTCTGATTGCTCTTATCTTGCATTAGCCCTCCTGTCAAATGTCACAGTTTGGAGAATTGAGGGAGAGTTTAATTCTGTCTGTCCATATTTTTTTCTCATTTCTTTTCCCCAGAAACTCAAGAAAATGAAATGCTGGGCTCCTTTCCCTTTTCAGATTACCAGAGCCAATACAAACACCAGATAATGGCTTCCTCATCTGGAGTTCCTCTGTCTTGGCAGAGCTGTGGTTGCTTGCTGATGTTCCCCTGCAGGGAGGGACCTCTCTCTTTGTGGGATGCTGGTAATGCTTGGTAATGGCAACGGTTAAAAGCACCTTGTACACCTCATTTTACCTCACAAGAAATAATTTTTTCTGTTGATAGGGGCAGTGACAATATATTAGATGATCCTCTAGATTGTTCTAGTAGTCTCCAGGGCTCATGCTAAAGCAGCCTGTTTTGAGAATCATTTGAACATAAAGAACTTTTAACATATCTTATTTTCCTCAGCTTTGTTGGGGAACAGTGAGTGTCCTTCAGGCTGACACATCAGCTTCAGGAATTAAGAATGGAGATCTTTATCTTATCCCAGTAATGTGGTGCAAAATCAAGGTTATCCAGCCAGAATCAGCCTTTTTTTTTTTTTTTTAAACCCTAAATTATGGTCTAGAGATCCTTATGTTTTCTTACTGCTACACAAAAGCAGCCATTCTGACACCCAAACCTAGCATCCCACTGGGGTGTGTATGCCACTTCTGCTTCTGGTTCAACCCTGGAGTGGATGAGGAAGTAACAGAATTATAGAATCATAGAGTGATTTGTGTTGGAGACACCTTGAAGATCATCTCCTTCTAACTCCCTCCCATACCTCCCACTAGACCAGGTTGCCCAGAGCCCCATTCAACGTGGCCTGGAACTCTTCCAGGAATGAGGCATCCAATATTTCTCTGGGCAACACCTTCATTGCCTCACTACCCTCTCAA
The DNA here is from genome assembly GCF_050655825.1 of Lonchura striata. Lineage (NCBI taxonomy): Eukaryota > Metazoa > Chordata > Aves > Passeriformes > Estrildidae > Lonchura > Lonchura striata. Next base: position 73,147,674 of record NC_140740.1, read on the forward strand.
TAAAGAGTTTCTTTCAAACAGATTATCTAAAATAATTTCAACTTGTCTTATCAATTCCTGCCCTTGTAAATAGTTCTTCTACAGTTCTCTTGAAGTGCTAGAAGGTATTGTAAGGTCTCCCCAGATCTTTCTGTTCTCTAGGCCGAGCAACCTCAACTGTCTCAACCTGTCCTCCTAGGAGAGATGTCCTATCCCTCTGATCATCATAACTGTCCTCTTGACTTATTCCAATAAATCCATGTCCTTCTTATTTTGAAGACCCCAGAGCTGATGCAGCACTGCAGGTGGGATCTCACCAGAGCAGAGCAGAGAGGCAGAATCCTCTCCCTGGCCCTGCCACCCACACTGCTTTGGATGCAGCAAGACATGATTTGCTGTCTGGGCTATGAGTGCCTATGCTTGGGTCATGGTGAGTTTCTTGTTAACCAGCAAATCCAAGCTCTTCTCCTCAAATCTGCTCTCAATCCAGTCTCCATTCAACACACATTTTTGATTGGGATTGCCCCTACCCATTTGAAGGACCTTTCACTTGGTCCTTAGCACCTGCAAAGGCTGGCAGCCAACATCAAATATCCTGCAGCTGTGAATAGTCATGAGGTTTCTGCCTTCAACATTTTGAATCTTCCATAGCCAATGAGAGACGGTGGGTTTCATTGCTAAGAGTGGGTTTCATTGCTAAGAAATACTGAAGGGGATGTAGGATGGTAACAACAGTGTATGGTATGAAAAACAAGACTATTAAGCACTCCTGTCATTATGCATGTCACCATGGCTTTGAAATAGGTGATGTTACAGAGTGGGACATGTAACCCAAGACCTCTGATGATCAGCAAAGGACAGGCACTGACCACTCTGCTGCTGCCCACCATCCTTGTTTAGGGCAAATTTGGGAGAAAACCTCCAGAAGGAGCCCTCAGAAAGTAAACTCCCATGGCCCCTCCCCTCACCTGGTTTGGGAAGAATTTCCTTAGAGAGAAGTGGAAAAAATCCTGTTTAGGTAACAGGCAAAGCACCGAAAAATGAACACCAGATGACAAAACTCTTTCACCACTCTGAAGAGATGACAGATTCAGAAAGTCTCTCCTGGGGTGGTCGCTCTGTTATTCTCCAGTGCTGGGAATGGTTGCTGCAGGCCACAAAATGCAAACTCTGTGTTTTCCAAGTCCCAGTACAGAGCAGGTTTGAATGGTTCCAAGAAAAGGGAAAGAAAAACAGTCCAGGGAAAATTCGAGCTGCCCAGCTAAATTAACTAACAAGCAAAAAGCAAAAGCAAGAACAAGCAGGAGCAAGAGCAAAAGCTAAAGCAAAATCAAAAAGCAAAAGCAGCACTATGTACCACCGTTTGTGTCCAGCAGACCGTAGGGAAGTGAGCAGGCTGATAACAAAACAAAACTTTGCTTTTCAGAGATAGTCTTGAAGGCACAGAACATAATATCCAGCATAAACAGGACAGACAACTGAGGATACAAGCATCGTAATGTCACCCTAGGACCCCCACCCTGCTGCAGAGGAAAGCACAGCCACGGGGGTGAGTCCTGGAGAAAGAGCTGATAGTACACTGCTAAGGACCTGCCTTTTCTCACTGGTCAAGGGCTTCATTTCAGAGAAAACCAATAAGAAACTAAGAGCCCATATTGAAAGAGAAATTGAACCAAAATGATGAGTTGTATTAAATTTGGCACTGACTTGCAGAGTCTATCAAGAGTTGGGGATCACAGGGATTTTGCCACATTTGCTGAAGCATGGCACTTTGTAAATTATTGAAGGAAGAAATATTATTCCTGCTATCACCATCCTAAAATATTAGGCCAGTGAGAGTGCTTTCGCTGTAATTTATGATCCCTCAAATGAAGATCAAAATGTGATTAAAAGAAATTCCAACAACAAATCAGAGGATAGTGAAATCTAGCTGCCTGAGAGGCAGCTAGAGTCTCTTTATATCCATGTCCCCATTTGAAGTCAGGCAAACATCACAATCTGGCTGTGGCTCCCAGACAGGAATATTCATCTGCAGTATCAGCTTTCCTTATGCAGGATTTTTCTATTTTCTTCAATCCAGAAATTTTGCATGTTATTAGTCTAGTGACCTGACACACTAGTGAGAGCTCTTGCCTTTAGCAAGTTTCTTTAGACAGAAATGAGTTTGTCTATGTCAGCCCAGTCACACACAGGATTGCCACCCTCCTGCATGCAGCCTCAATTGCAAGGGAAGAGTTTCAGAGTGTCCTGCTTCTTCCAATCCATCCATTTGCATAGAAGTTCATGGGGTGTCTTGCACTACATTTTTTTTTTCCTTTTTAATGTGAGGAGTCTTTCTAGCTGGTTGGTGTAGCAACAACAATGATGCTGGCACTTTTACAAATAGGATGATGTTGAAAAAATAAAATCCACTACCCAAGCTACTTTCAGTGAAATTGATTTCTTTCTAGAATTAACATGCTAAGATGCTAACAGATGCTAAAGTGCTCTGCAGAAATGCAGATAAAAATGGGATTTTATCCACTATGGTTTGCTTTTATAATGAACTCCTGTTCCTAGTGACTCAGAAACAATGAAGGCTGGGGGCAGCCTTGACACTAATGACCATAAGATGGTGGTCTGCAGTATTGGATGAAGAGTGAGCAGGACAGTGAGCAAGATTACAACCATGGATTTCTAACTAATTAGGAGAGCTAACTTCATGTCCCTTAGGGACCTTCTTGGGAGAACCCCATGGGAATAGACTCTTCAGGCAAAAGTGGTCCAAGAACATTGGTCAAAATTCCAGGACTACTTCCTCTGGGCCCAAGAACAATGCATCCCAATGAGAAAGAAATCAGGTCAGAAGGGCAAGAAATTCCCATATGTGAATAGAGAACTCCTCTCATTACTCAGGTATGAGCAAGAAATACACAGAAGGTGGAAGCATGGCCAGTACACTTGGACTGAATGTAGACAGGTGATCAGAGTAAGTAGAAATTAAATTAGAAAGGCTAAGGCCCATCTGGAATTAAATCTGGTCAAGGATGTAAATTATAAAAAAAAGGGCTTTTTCAAATAGATTAATAACAAAAAGAAATTGATGGGCCCATTGGTAAAAGAGGGGATCCTGGTAACAGAGAACACAGAGGAGACACAAGTTATTAAAAGTCTTTGCATTTATTTTTATTGATAAGACCAGCCCTTAGTATTCTCTGACTCAGCAGACCAGGGTAAAGGAATGCTGGAAGGAAGACTTTCCCGTGGTCAAGAAGGATTAGGCTAGAACCCCTCTAGGCAAACCTGACATTCACAATTCCATGGGCCCTGAGTGGATGCACCCACGAGTGCTGAGAAAGCTGGTGGACATCCCTGCATTGCTCATGATCATCTTTAAAAGGTCATGGAGATCAGGAGAGGTGCTGAGGACTGGAAGAAAGCAAACAGCACCATGGCCCAGAACTACTTAACTTGTTAATTCATGACTTGTAAGAAGGTACATGTGTCTCCTCAGCAAATTCACTGAGAACACAAAGTTGGGAGGAATGGCCAACACTCTGGAGTGCTGTGCAGCCCTTCAGAAGGACCTCGCCGGCTTGGAGAAATGGGCAGAGAAAACCATCTGAAAGTCAAGAAAGGCAAATGAACTTCCTGCACCTGGGGAGGAACAGCCTCAGGCACCTGGGGCTGACCTGCTGGGGAGCAGCTCTGCAGAGAAGGACCTGGGGGTCCTGGTGGCCAACAAGCTGTCCGTGGGCCAGCAGCATGTCCTGGTGGCCAAGAAGGACAGTGCTATCCTGGGGGCCATTAGGAAGAGCATTGTCAGAAGGTGGAGGGAGGTGATCCTATCCCTCTACTCTGGTAAGGCTACATCTGGAGTGCCACGTCCAATTCTGGGCTGCTCAGGACAACAGAGACATGGAATTCCTGGAGTAGGTCCAGAAAGGCAACAAAGTTGACTAAGGGACTTGAGCATCTCTCTCACAAAGAAAAGCTGCAAGAGTTGGGCTTGTTCAGCCTCAAGAACAGATGATTGAGAGGGGACACCACCAATGTCTGAAGTATCTGAAGGGAAGGATGGACAGGAGGATGGACGGACTCTTCTCAGTGGTGCCAAGCTGTAGGACTGGACACAGATGAAGCTTTGCTATCCCCATGTCCTTGTCACTTCTCACTTTTGATATCCTCTAAATACAGAAGTCCATGCCATCACTTGGAATATTTTGTTCTGGCTACAGGATGTGTTTATAATGGAGAGGACAACATATAGTTTAGAAAATAATTTGATTCTGTATTAATAATGTAATTCCTCAATTCTGTGGGAGTTCTATTTCTATACAGGGGCATGCCTGTAAGGGATAACACCAGTTTGTCACAAAAGATTTCCATGTTTGGGTACAATTATCTGCTAAAGCCTGTACCAAACAAGGTTCCAATAATGAAGTAGTATTTACAAACATGCATGGAAGTTTACACTTTAAATTGCCATTCTTAACTCTTATACGTGTGTCTGTGTGACCAGTCCAGGAAAGTGCAGGGCAACCAGCAACTCACATGGGATAATGGCAGATCACATGAGATGTGATATGTGCTGTGATTTCATTTGCATTCCTGCAGCAGCAGTTACATCTGGAAAACACACAAGGATAAACTAGTAGCAGATTTTCCATTTTGGGACAGTGTTTGGACTAATTCAGTGAGGTCATCATCCTTGTGGTACTGGAGGTGACAATATTTCCATCTGGGGTCAGGGGAAATAGGCCATGAGAAGCAATGACTCTTAAATTATAGTGACATTTCCCTATCCCGAAGATCAGGTGATTTTTTACTATTTAAAAGTCAAATTACAGGTCAGCATTCCATAGTAATGCTTCAGGTACATGAAGAAATGAGACATGGGTGTGTTTTCCTTTGTTCTATTAATAAACACTGAATAGCTTTGAATTATACATTTCCTCATATTGTGAGCAACACCGTGAAGAAGTTATGCTCTGGCCAACCCTATACATCAAAGTGAAGGTGTGTTACCTTAATTAGCAGGTAAAACAGACAGCAGGTGACGAGATGCTGCCTGCTTTGAAGATAATGATTGAAAATCGTAGCTCTGTGTCAGGCCAACACCCTTCACTTTACCTCCTCATGACTCTGGTTGAAATGACAAAAGGGAAGGGTAGGAGCATTCTGCTCTGACATCTAATGCAAAGAACACACCATGCTTCTGCCTCAGGAAGATGAGGAGTACTGTGGTTAGAATAGAAACTACATTGAAGCAAGTTCACCTGTCCTCCCTTGGGCTTTGGATTGCTCTAGAGGCATAAGATGTTTGTTTATCCAAGGAGGAGAAACACTGAGTACTTTTATGTTTCATGACAGGAGGTTATTCTGCACTTTCTTATGAATACAGAGCTTAACTGAGAGGCGGCTTTGATCAATTATACCCACAGAGAGATTTTAAAAATAGCTGAACAAAGTAGACCCTCTATATGCAATTTTCCAAAAAATTAGGTAGGATAATGAGTCATGAACATCATTGTCAGAATTAGCCACTGATTGCAAAAGAAATAATTATTGATAAAAAGTGAGTTAACCCTGGAAATCCCATGCTTATTTATGTCAGATTTAAGCTTATTTATGTCAGACAAAAAAAGCAATAAAAAGTCTTCCTAGTCTTTGTAGATTTCTGAAAGCCTTCAGATACTTATACTAGCAGGTAGAAACTGCACTTTTCAAATAAGCTCTCGCACAGGTGAACAATCAGAATTCCTAAGGTGAACACAGTCTGATGATTAGTAGAAGTTGTCTTCAAAGGATAAACAAGGAAAAGGATTCTCTTAAGCCACTGAGCAGCATTTTTACTGAAGCTTGATGCTCAAAATTTCTTTGAAAAACAACCCTTTATTATTTTTTAGATTCTAGCTATATTTGGCAGAATAAATAAAAATTAAGGTCTTAAGATTTGTGTTTTCAGGCATAGTTTGTTCTGTGTTACGGACTTGTGCTGCAGAGTTATTAGAATCTGTTATTATGCAGAAATTTTATCTGGGTATGTTAACCCTTTCCAGTTCCACACAAAGCCTGTTAAGGATCTGATTCAGTTGTGAGGACAGGATAAACCCTTGCATTAAGATAAGTGAACTGTCCTATACTTGGTTCTTATGTTGTCACTGTGAGAGCTAGGTAAACATGTGAGAAAATATTCTGGTATCTTTTTATAGAGTGTTTAACAGAAGAGAGGTACCTATGTCTATTTTAAAAACCGGTCCTACAGATAACATATGGTGAACTACTGAAAATATTTTCTGCATAGACCTCAGACCACACGTACAGGCTTCTCTTGGTAGTGTTTCCATGAGCTCTTGTGTAGAGGTCAGGTTTTGAATGCATACTGTTCATTTACTTCCACAGTCTCTGCAGTGCAGCTAAATCTGCATCAGGGCCTGAAATGACTGATATAAGTGATCACAATGTATCAAATTCTGTTGGGAAGTTTAAACAAACATTTTCTGAGATGAGAAATGTATATTTATTTTGCGTTTTACTTTCCATTACAAATTTGTAATGATTTGTTAATGCTGTTTATTTTAACTGCTGACTGAGTCTGCAAGACTGAAATATTCTTTGCAAGCCTGGAATAGTGAGAGCAGCAATACAAACCTAAATCCTGACAATATACAATGGTTTGTTTGATTTATACAAGCGTTGTGACATTTACAGTGTAGGTGCTAAGACAAAGTTTGCTCCATGGTAATCTGAAGATGCTTTTGACTTATAGTGGAACTATATGATAAGGCTAGAGGCAATTGCATAAAAGGTTACTGTGCAACTCATAATGAAACAGAACAGAGATTAATGTTTCAAATGCATGAGGAAAAGTCATAGATGATTAAGAAATTTAATGTGCATGTAATTACGATTGTTACCAGACTAACACTAACACTCCCCTAGTCACTTGATAGATTATTCTATCTAAAAACAAAAGAAAAGGAAAATAATGATAAAGAACTAGTGAACCAGTGGTTCTTTTTATAAATTAGGTCTACAAAAGAACTTGCTCTGTCTGGTACCACCAACCTACCTGAAAATGTGTGCTAGTCACCTTCATACAGCAGATTTGGTTTCAGTTTCAGTGAAATATTTCTTATGGTTCTTAAACAAAGCCAGCCCAGGAGAGCTGCAGATGGCTGCTGTACCTGATGGCAGTCCTCCACAGACACTTTTGCAATCAGATATATTTTCAAATTAACCAAAACAAAGAAATAAGGCTATTTGCTGGTACTCTGCAAGGCCTTTTTTGAAATACGTGGAGCAGATGCCACCTTAGTTTCTAAGCTTTATTGATTGCTGTATAAAACATGCTTTTCTTTTAAAAATACACTCCGAGTTGGCCTTCTGACCCTGGGAATTCAAACCTTATTACTCCAGTTTAAACACTTGCCAGTGTATAGACAGTTAACAAAGCTAAATCCTCTCCCAGCTGAACACCAGATTCCCTGGGGAATTCAATCAGGCTACTTTATTCTGGTCTTTTAAAAAGTCAGGTCAAATAGCTGTTTGAATTGTAATGATTTCCATGTGAATTCTGGTTTTGATAGCAAATGCTGATATCTCTTCACTTCCAGACAGATTTATTAATTGCATATCTTCTGCCATATGCAGTGTGATGCTGCTGCTGCTGCTGCTGTGCTGCTGGCTTTTTACTCACATCCAAACCTTTAATTGTGTAAGTAAGATAAATGAAGGAGCCATGAGCCCTGCTATCTTGAGATACCAACTGATACCGAGTCTTCTGCTGCACTTAGTAGATGTATTAAGAATTATGACAGGACAAGTTGTTAAAAGGTACTATCCACATCTATATATGTGTGATCATGCTGGATCAGATCAGTGGGAGTGGTCAGGGCCAAGGTATAGTGTTATTTGATACCATCTCACCTTGCTGCCAGGGGCAGGAAAAGGGACTTTTTCTCTCACTTGCAAGAGGAAAGGGTGTTGCTTTTAGTCAGGGGGAAAGCAGGCAGAGGGTCTGTCCACTCTCGTTTCATTGTCCTGGGCTTGGTGAGCATTTTGCATGTAAATCATCCTCTCCTTGTACCCTTTTGTTATTTAGTATTGTTCCTGCTACTATTTCTTATTTTATTGCTGCTTCTGGTAAATTGCTCTTATCACAATGTATGATCTTTGCCTTTTGTGCTTCCATGTAGAGGGGAAGAGAAGTGAGGGCCAGCACAGTTTCACTGGAACCACTAAATCAGGGAATACTGTTCCTAAACCACAACCATCCAGAAAGCTGCAGTTTGGAAAGATTCAGGAGGACTTAGTGATTAATTTCATCGGCATTTCCCCTAGGCATGGTGTTAAAAATGATGTTTCAGAAGGGTCCCAGTATGGCCATTGCAATCCTTAAGAGCTTCTCAGCAGAGACTGAATGCATGAGAAAGTATTTAATTATTACTGAGTGTTGTTTTGTTTTAGTTAATTCTTTGGGTTTTTATACCACTTTCATCCACCCAGCAAATGATGGAAGATAAACAGCAAGTACACATTCACAGTCTGACAGTTTTCACTCACTAGGTCAACCTTACAGCCTTGAAAACAGTAGTAATATATTAAGTCACTATGGTTATTCCCACTCCCAGGTGGGTTAAATTTTATTCACTTTTTAAAAATTATCTCGTTGTCTATCACAATATTTCCTTTAGCAGTTTACACTATGGTAATCTGCTAGACTCGAATCTAATTTTCCTCAACCAAGAACAATGGCTGCCTTTTTAAACTCAAAACCTCTGGAAATTAACTATAATTCAGACATATAATAATATAATTTTCTTTTTGAATGGTAGAAATAGATACACTTTTCTCTTTTTGATTTTTCATTGAACTTTGTCTAATTTTTTGGGGGAATAATTACTCTGATATTTCTTCAAAGGAGTACTTTCACTAAGTCTATTTTGCCTGCATTTTACCCCAAATCTTTAAAAATAATGGCAGTACATCTTTGCTTAAATTAAGTGGTTGCTTATATGCTTTATTGAACAGAATTATAAATAAATTGATCATGGTTTAAGTTCTATTGGAGTAAAAGAGTGGGTCTGAACTTTCCTTCAGGTACATTCTGCAGCAGTACAGCCAGTAAGACAGTTGTGTATCCCAAAGGCATCACTCATCAGAAACTGGCACCTAAAGTTTTAGGGATTGATCCTTATTTTGCAGGGGACATTTATGTCAGTGGGGTGTTTGCTGCATTTGCCTGCTTGTTAGGAAGGATTCAAAGCATTCATTAGTTACCTAAAACAGCTGTGTCCAGCTGCGTCAAAGTTAGTAAAACACTAACTTTACTCATAACTCAAATGCCTCTTTTGAGGAACGGTGTTACCATTATCCTTGATGTTCCAGAGAAAACCTCTAGACAATGACCTAAAGACTTACACTGAGACCACTGAGAATGTTGATAATAAATTTATCTAGGAATGCATATGCTGAGAGTTTTCCTAACTCACTATGCTACTATACCTTACTTGGAGTGGATTCAGTGTAAATTAAGAAATGTGGAGACAGAGGGTAAAATATATTGTAGTGCTCTGTTGTTTCATTTACAGTGATCTCACATGTTTAACCTTCTGAAAGGCCATAATAACAGAAGTCCCATACAGAAGCATACCTTGAAGGGCTTTCTAAGCCTGAGCTAGTGTCTGTTAAATGTTATTTCTGCCATCAGGTTACATCAACACTGGCACTGTAGGGGCTCAAGTGCTAGAGTCCCATCACCTGGAGCAGTGCAGTCACATCCCATATTTCCTGTGGTGGTCAGCAGAGACTGGTTGATGCCTGATCATTTCTTCAGCAAACACATGGACATCTCCCCTTTCAGCTCTGGTACTGTCAGATGATCATGTTCAAAAAACTCAGAGGTCCCTGATTCCCTCTAAAAAGTGACGTAAATATAGAGAAGTCCACAGTTTCAGGTTTTCGGCCGTGTACATTGAATATTCTGCATGCCCCTGTTTCCACCTACCAAAGACCTATAGCTCAGAATTCAGGGGTGGCAGGAGTGTGATGCATCCTGCCAGCCATCTGTGATACAATCTGTGCCTTGTCTCTTCTAGGGTTTTATGAATGTGTTTCACTTGTGCTACCATGAAAAAGAGGAAGGAAAATAGAAAGAGGGAGAGAAGAAAAGGAAAAAGGAAAAAAGAAAAAGAAAGAAAAAGAAAAAGAAAAGAAATAAAAATAAAAATAAAAATAAAAATAAAAATAAAAATAAAAATAAAAATAAAAATAAAAATAAAAATAAAAATAAAAATAAAAATAAAAATAAAAATAAAAATAAAAAGAAAAAGAAAAAGAAAAAGAAAAAGAGAAAGAAAAAGAGAAAGAAAAAGAAAAAGAGAAAGAAAAAGAAGAAAAAGAAGAAAAAGAAAAAGAAAGAGAAAAAGAAAAAAAGAAAAAGAAAAAGAAAAAGAAAAAGAAAAAGAAAAAGAAAAAGAAAAAGAAAAAGAAAAAGAAAAAGAAAAAGAAAAAGAAAAAGAAAAAGAAAAAGAAAAAGAAAAAGAAAAAGAAAAAGAAAAAGAAAAAGAAAAAGAAAAAGAAAAAGAAAGAAAAAGAAAAAGAAAAAGAAAAAGAAAAAGAAAAAGAAAAAGAAAAAGAAAAAGAAAAAGAAAAAGAAAAAGAAAAAGAAAAAGAAAAAGAAAGAAAAAGAAAAAGAAAAAGAAAAAGAAAAAGAAAAAGAAAAAGAAAAAGAAAAAGAAAAAGAAAAAGAAAAAGAAAAAATCAGGGAGAATTAAGTAGTCTTATTAACAGTGTACAAATGAATTTTTGGCTTCCAAGTCTTTCAGTTTTTCAGTTTGGGAGCAGTAGGATAGTCTGAACAGTCATTTAAGCAGTCATGGATTTCTAGCCTAAAGATTTTGCTGAAATTGAAGCGACTCACTTCTCACCCAACCGTCTGTGCTGAATAATAGTGGCAGATGGAGAGAGGAAAATCTGGATTTTTTTGCTTTCAAGGAACTACAAAAGTTAATGAGGTAACGTTGATTTGTGGCTGTAACTGAAGAAGGTCTCTGCACAGCACGTACAATTGCTTCCTCCTTCTCTTGCGAGTGAATAGAACAGCATTTGAAAGAAATGCAGCTGAATCATTATGTCAGGGCGTGATAAATTAGATGTGAGAAATTATGTAGCACGTTAGGAGAAAAGGAGAAATTTTATTTGTTCCTATTGGAATAGGAGAAGCATTGTAAGTGCTTCTTGAGTTCCAAAAAATTGCTCTAGTTCCAAGAAAAAAGAGGAACTTTTAAATTACATTAGTACATTCTGGGAATTCTTAAAAGTATTAAGACAGCATCTCATAGCATCAGTGACATAAAATCCAGTTCTTTGCTCTCTTATCACTCAGGGCAATTTATCTGTGCAGTATTCTAACCAAACACAGCAGTAAATATTTTTTTGACAAAAATTCTCACTTAAATAACTATTTTGCTGTTACTGCTTTTTACCATGGATCTGTGAGCTGCAGATCTTGATCTTTTCAAAAGATCCAATGAAGTTTGTGCTATGGTAGATATTTAAGACTGATGGTTATAGTCAAAGTAACATTTCCTTATAAATTTCATAATTTTCTGATCTCTTTGGAGGCATGGTGTTTTATAATGGATGAAGTGTTCACCATTTTCTTTGTTGTTTCCTAGAGAGCCATTCACCAGATTAACAAAACAACAGTCAGGAGCTAATAAAGGTCCTCTCAGCTCACTTGAGAGGAGGACATGCTAATGCCCCTAGGCAAAATGCCATTGAAACCAAAATGTCAGGACTGGTCACAAAGACTTTGACCTGTAATTGCGTCCAGAGAATTCAAAAGCGTGAGAGTTTCCAGGGGATGGGAAGGGAGCAGTTTTGCCAGGCCATTCACTGCCTCCAATTAGGGACAGACTTCATACAGAGCAAGCAGGCCCCCACCAGATCCTGATGACTCTTCGTGGGAGCTTCTGAAAAGCTTCCCTCCAAATGCTTTGGTGAGGAGAGATTGAAGGCAAATTTCGGAGATTTAGGGCGTGAGTGACATTCTCACGTGTGTCTGCAATGCCCCTCTCCAAGCTCCTGGGGGAACACCGGCAAACCAAATTAAGTATGAGAATGGAGTGGCTCCTTCCCCTCTGTGTGCAACCCCCAAGAATAATGACATGATGTGTTTTGGTTTCCTCAGTTCTAAAGGTTGTACGACATTTCTTATCACCTGGGGGTTTAAACCCTGAGGGTTAAGATCAACGGTTCTCATGGAATAAACACTGACTGGGATTTGCATCCAACATTCAAACCAAGTTGAACATTAGTGACATTTGAACACACATTAAGCTACTGATCCTGCAGGTTTTTTTTCTATATGAAATATTTTAATCATGAAACCACAGCCAATTCCAGCATAAAATATGGCACTACTGCAATATTGCAGCTGATGTTAGAAAAAACAGGCATAAACACCAGGTCTGAAGGAAGTTTGAGATAGAAACTGGTGTTCAGTTACAGTTTGGCCTGATCTCTTCTGCTTGCACTACAGGTACCCTTCAAAATGACTACAAGTAAATATAACCTTTCAGCCACCTTTTGTCAAAGCTGACATATCCAAAAGCTGTCTTCACTAGCCCTATGCAGAGATAATGATCCAATATAAATCTCAAGAAGAGACACCTAATAAAGTACTTCCAGCAAAGTAAAGAAACTTAATCCAACCAGGTCTATATTTGCCACTGTTCCTTTCAAGTGCTACTTAATTTTCTAAGGCTCTGTGTCCTTTATTCATCTTTAAAAGTACAGATGTTACAGTTGCATTAAACTTCATTTCTCCTAGTTTTATTTTATTTACCTTTCTAGACAGACTCATGCTGCTTTTGTTGAAGGAGAATTGAGTTGCTAAAACTCCAGATTTTCTTATGGTTTACTTCTTTCTATATTTTGCAGCACTGAAAAAATGCCTTGTGGATGGTGTCATCCACAGTGCTGCTTGCTGTCATCAAGGTTGTAATGTCTAGCCTCCCAGCAGCCAGATCTGGCTGGGACACACTTTTGTCCCATTTCTGTGACATTTTTATGGTATGCAAGGCTGGAGCAATTGCAGTTCATCTCAACAGCATGTTATTAGAGGAAGAGACATTACAAATACAAATCAGTTTGTGAGATTCCCCATCTCATGTAATGGTTCCAAGACGTACCCTGGAAAATGTTGTTGTATCTTGGACTGACAGATAGGGCAGAAAAACAGATAACAACTTTTTCACTCGCTTTCAAGATTTTGAACAGTGTGGTGTCTAGTCTTCATTCACAGATTCGTTGATCAGAGTTAATTGTGTCTCAGTAGCTACAACTGAGTATTTAGAATTACAGTCTACATCTTCACAGTCTGCTAGAAAGAGGGATAGAAATTAATGATGTATGTATTAATTAATGATTAATATGAAAAGGTTACAGATATTCCTGAGTGCAGGGTATTACAAAATTGCACCAGAGATAGTTCAAGGATTTGCATTTAACCGAACATGCCCTGGTTTGTAACAAAATTCATTATGTGGCTGTGAATTCTGAGGAAATAAAACATTGATCCTTGGTGAGAATACACACTGAAAAGCAAAGCCGTAAATAAGAATTAGTCTTGTACTTCTCAGTTCTGGCTTGGGAAGTAGTAAACCTGGTCATGCTCGAGTATGCTGCAGCACAGTCCATATGCAGAAGTCCCAACAATAAATATGTTTGAAGCCTCATATTCATAAATATTCTCAGTGCTAACCCAAACTTGGATGCATGTTTCATTTTCCCTTTAGATTCTTTCCAGTATAAAAAAGCTTTGGAAATTTTTAACCCTATCTTAACCCCCTCCAATCTCTTCCTCTAACACGCACAAATGACTTGCTTAGGATTTGCCAATAAGTAAAACAGCATATTTTCTGCAGCTTGCCAGATGGTGCTGGTGAAGACCAGACACACAGGAGGTTCCTAATTAAAGCTTTAAATCTAGGGCTGAGAAATGGCAGGTGCAGTCTAGGGGAGTGCTCAGATAGTGGACACACAGGCGAGCTGCCTATGGACCTTTATGAGAACACCCTCACACCCATCCTCAGGGAACTCATAATGACAAGAGACAGTTAATTTAAAGCTAATTGAGAAAACTCTATCCAGTCTTCACACAATAAGAAAAGGTGCCAGACCTCAGCTGGCATTTGCACCCCAACAGGAAGAAAATGGCCATTATGGGGCTGCAAAAGCTGCCACGTCATTCTCACCCGAGGCACACAAAGCAACCAAACCCTTGAACCTTTATGGTTGCAGCAGCAATTCATCCCATAAATAAAAACAGCTCATGTCTAGGAGTAGAAATAAAGCCTGTAGCTTCATAAAGGCTGTTTCCTCAGCAGTAGGAGTTCACAGACTTGAGGAGTAAATGCAGTGCTCTGCATGGATCCCCATCAGGACAGGCTGAGGGCAGGAGGGACCTCTGTAGCCATTCTTTAGGTTACTGCAATTCTGTCATCTGCTGAAAGTGCTGAGTTTTATCCAGATCCTGGTGCCCTCCAACACCTCTCCTAACTTTTCTATGACATAGAGCGATGTATCAAGTGTTTCTGCTTCTACTGTCTGATGTTTGAGTCCAGTAGACAAGGAGAAAAACTTGCACTCTCTTATAAGACACAGCTACCATTTAATCCCACAAACAGAATGTCAACCTCTCTAGTGCAAAGCCAGTTCCTATATTGGATATAATCACAAGTGTCTGTAGGGCAGGAGATGCCTGCAGAAAGCACAGTGTCTGTATAGCCATAATCACTTGGCTGGTTTCAGCTGCCCAGACATTCTTCACATCTGCTGACTTGCCTGGCTGCAGAGCAGGTAGACAGTTGTTGATAGGTCTTGACCTTTGTCACTGACATCCAAGGCAGCTCTTACAACAATGAATAAATTTGGTCATATTCTTCTACTGCACTCTTAAGGGCAGAAGGACCTTCCACCCCCAGTCTCCCACTAGGGTCCAGTTTACCTCTTCAGTCTGTACCAGTTGAACTGCCAGAAATCCAAGTTGTTCATGGAAATTCCAAGTTGTTCATGGAAGCCCAGATGGGACAAGTGGCAGCAATCAAGGTGCAAACAGCTCGGGGGCTAGTGACAAACCCTTAATAAAATAAAGTGGGATATTGTGCTCCAGCATAACTCATTGAAAAGGCTGTTTAGAGGCATCACAGTTAAGCTGAGGATCCCTTATACACACACTATGTCCTTTCCATGTCTCTGGTCTGCCAGTGAGTTTGTTTACTTGTTGGCCTCATCTCGGTGCCCAAAGTCATGTACTCTTTACCACTGTTTTGAACAAACTTTCATATTTACTTGAATAAAGTGTTCGTAACAGATAGTAAGCACACTTAAAAGAATTTCTGTATTGTGATGAATCACTATTTTCACAGTCACATATCCAAATACCAATTTGCCTAAATGCCTCAACTTTCAAAGAGATGTTGCCCATTGATTCCCAAACACATTGGTAAAATGTGAGGAGATTTCTGTCACAATTTTGAAAGAGATGGCAAAATCTGACTATATCTTTGCTTCACATTGTGGACCAGTTGCAGCTGCTGGACCATGGATCTGTTCTAGCTAAATCCTTGTCACTTTCTGTAACAGAGAAATGGCTCTCTGTTAGTGTTTCAAGAGATTCCCACCTTTTCCTGCCTCTGGCAGCTCATTCTGATCCCAAATAACATTTAATCTCATACCCTGCTGGGCCAATCATACAGTGATATGTGGGACTACAATTGATGTCAGGTCAGGGATTCAGGCTGAACCAGACAGTCCTTTTTTTGTTTGTTTGTTTTGGAGAACACAATATGGAGCAACAATTTTTCTCTTTCTGACTCTTAAGCTAGTCCCAGTGGCTGCACACAGATAAAAGAATTGGAATTGTCTTAGGCTCCATCTGCTTTTATTGGCTACAGAAGTGACCCTCTGCTTCCACTGAAGTTATGGTCTGGACAATAAGTGTTTTATGAACTGTGAGGAGTAATCTAAGAAGTAGGTGAATGTACTCCCATCCTCATTTTCCCCACCCTGATTCTTTGGCCTATAGAATTATGGGTGTCCTATAAATACTTATTACTGCTGCATAAATGTACCATAAACTATGCTATAGCAAATGGTAACATTTATGAAATTGAGTGAAAGGAAATTCATTCCTTTCTAAAAAGTATAATTTCTTAGAAGTTTAGAAATCCTTAAGAGCATGATGGAGAGGATTTGCAATGTGAGTAGATTCATAACATTCCTATTCTAACAGAGTAAATTAGCCATGAAAGCAGTGTCACAGAACTAAAAAAGACTTTCTCATTAGAGAGCTAGAGAAATGAACAGCAAACTAATCTGCAGGGTGCAGAAAGTGTGAGATTAGTTTGGCAGAACAGGAAGATTTAACTAAAGACATATACAAACCAAATTGTCAAGCATGTATTATTCTGTTTTTGAAGCACTTGGGGAAGACAACTCTTAGCAAATGGCAGGAAAGAATGCATGAGAGCTGCAGAATAGCAAGGATTGTCAGTCACTGGCAATGCTGAGAGGTGATTGCTCCTTGAGGGAACACTGAGACAGGGTAGAAAAGGGCAACTGAAGTAAAGGAGCCTAAAAGAAGCTTGACAAATTCTTAACCTGAATTTGACACTTATCACTGTCCCTATAGGGACAACCCATTCCTCTCAAGGCTGAAGAAAAGAACCCACAGGGGCTAGTAGCAGAAGAAAGCAGAATAGCACTTTGCTCCAAGAAGAAAAGAGGTCAAGGGCTGTATTTCTTGGTTATAGAAATGCAAGCTCATTGGTTTCACCCCCGTCAAGAGCTGTATTTCCACTCTACAGTCAAAGGAACTGATTTGTTTATTCTGATAACACAAAAATTAACTGTTAATTTATCCTGGTCTATAGGATCTGATTGCACTGTGGTTTGCAACCATGATTTTCTGGACTCCAATATTACATCTGCTGTGATAGCATTTCAATGTCATCCATATGCAGAAGGATCAATGCTTCATTTTGTGTAGTTTTACTAATAATAATTTAAATGCTAAATTCAGCAAACCTTCTTCAGTATTGTAAGCTCAGCTGTTTTCTAAAAGGAAACAACCATTCTAGCTTTAATACCCTGCCACTGAATGTTCCTCCAAATTTCCCATGGCTAAAGGTGCAAGTGTGTGCCAGCTGAGCTGCATTTCTGTGTGCAGCATTTCTTACCCCAGAAAGCTTTACTGGTTGTTTAGGAGAAGGAATGGCCCACAGGTCATCAAAATTTTGTCCATTCCAGAGAGCTGATGGGACCTGGGTGTAGAACTCTATTGACGGTTCTTGCATAGTAATCAGCATGAGGAAGAGCATGTGGGGAGCCTGTTTGTGCAAGGTTTTCCTCACTTTGCAGTGAGTCACTAGCTAAGATTACTAATTCAGCTCAAATAGTCCTCCTGATGTCATTCTCTGTCAGGAAGAAAAAAATGATGTAGTTTCTTTATTAGTGAGGAAAGAAAATGCTTGGTGCTTGCCAGGAAATCTTTATGAAGTGAAAAGAGATTTGTAATTTTTGAAACAAAGTTTTACAGCTATTTGTTTGAGCTGTGAAGAACAACCCACCAGAACAGAAAGCAGAGAGTGTAAATGGAAATCAAGAAAACAATGTCTATAGAAAATTAAATAGACTCAGAAAATACCTGAGTCAAATTCCTCAGTGTGAGCAAAGGAATGAAGAACATACTGATGGGGAGGTTAGCTGCTTGTGTGGTGTGGGGGTGGATAGGTTTTTTGGGAATTTTTTTCTTCCTCTTCTGCTCAGGAAGGCAAGTTGGATTTCTGCACCTTTTCATTTTCCAAGTATGTTGATCCCAAGTAATCTTAGCTTATCCAATGTTTAAAAGGTTTTGTTTCCATACTGTTGTGTTACCCTGCAGTTACTGATTTCAGTTGAATAGATCTTACTGGTTTAAACCTGGTAGAGCAAAATAGGTTATGTTTTGTCTGTCTGACAGAGTCCTCTTTAAGCTGATGATAACAGCAGTTGTAAAACTGATGAGTCTGTGTGTATATGCATGAATGCAAATGAGATCAGGAATAATAAATATATAACTAGGCAAAAAAAAAGTAGACATTTAAAAATTGTCTCAGAGAATTTGTACAGTTGATTTACAGTTTGAGGAGATAGAGCACCATGTGTCAAGGAGAGGAAATGTGAAAAGGGAATAAAATGACAGTGTCAGTCTCTGCAAAAAGCTGGCACAGGTTGGAAGGAAGAATTCAAGCCAGCCCTGTGAGCATGGTCTGCCCCAAAGGGCATCAGGAAATGCTGATTTCCTGCAGGGAAAATCCCAGCTACTCTGTTGGGGATTGGCATCATGCCCAAGGGCAATACAGCCACAGAAAAACACGAGTTTTGGTGCTCTGTTCATCCTCACCCTCCTCCTCCTGCTCCTTCCCTTTCATTCGTTTGACACAGTCACCTCCAGCCTCAGGCTCGTCTCACACACATCAAAACAAAGTCCTGTTCCGTCAGATCGAGTTCAATTTCAGCAGCTTGGCTGGCTTATGTGCTTGAAGACGTTTGTATTTCCTGTCAGTGTGGGTGCTGCCAGAAATTTTCTTAGGCTTTCTTCTAGACTTGTAATTAAGACAGCACTGTGGTTCTTTGTAAAAAACCTGCTTTTAAGATTCTCCTCAGGTGAACAATAGAAATCGTACAGATGGTGCCCTGGAGATTTTGCTTCTTGCAGTACTCTTGGAATTCAAGACTATGTGCTGTCTATATTTGGATAATTTCTTGTTAAAAGTTACACAAAAGCAACAAGTAGTAATCCTAAAAAGTACAGATATAGGCTTTAACCATTTTTCTAACAGTGTAAAATGCTTTTTCAATTCTGTTCTTTCAATTCTTTTTTCCCTCATGGATGTTGCAGATCAGAACTGAGACCTTTCTAATCAAAAAACCTCAAATGAGATATCACACGTTGTGCTAATTCTTTTCCTACCATCGGGTAAAGAGATTATTTGGAAAGCTGGAATAACACAAAAAGGTCACTAAAAATCAGTTACTTCCCATCATCAATAAGATAAAAGAAAAAAATCCATTATGCTATTACTACAACAAGAAAAGAAAACCTGCCTGATGTTTCAGAGCAAAACAGGTTCAGACTGTATTCTGAAATGGCTCAAATAAATGGTTAAAGAGAAAAATAAGAGCACTGATAAATATTACTGTTGAAGTCTGTGAGACCGGATGGAGTAATGTGCTAAAATAGGACTAGAAAGATCAGACTGTGTAAAGCCAGTGTAGTTTAGACTTCACGTCTGAACTGAGACTAGGGCCTAATCCTGTCAAAATTTCAAAATCTGTATTGTTAGATTTCATTCAAAAACAAAAACACTATGGAAAATTTTCAAGTTTGTGAGAGTCGTGCCATCCTGAGAAGCAGAAAATCCCTTACATCTCTTTCTATTTTAGTCTATATCTGAAAGAGAGTCATACAAAAATATTAAATTGAAGCCATAAATTTGAGAATTTCTGACCCTGAGCCAGGCATATTGTTATGTATGTAAAGTGCATTTAAAACCTGGTATTTTGGGTTTGCTTGCTGAAGGAAACAATGACAGCTCTGAAGTCCAGAACCACATCTGGATTTTATCCAAATAAAACTTTTCCTGGCTGGTGTAGCTCAAAACATTCTGTGAGGTTAAAAGTGATGTTTATTTCACAAAATACTACATGGGTACAAAAATGTGCATGTTTATTCCTAATTACGCATATAAAGAAATAATAACAGAACATACAGATGTCAATGGCACTTTGTATAGAATATTAATTTCAGCAATAATTATGAGAAAAACCAAGCCTATTTTTTACACTGATAAAATATCACCCTCCCTTATGGAGCAGCTTAAAAATTGCTAACTCCTAGCTCAGACTTGTAACAGTGAACCAAACATGATTCACTAGGGAGGAAAATCTAAAAAAATTAATGCCAAGCTTCATATGGCTACACAAATATAAGCATTGAGCTGTGATACACAGTTTATATAGCTGCTTACAAAGAAACTATGTTGTTTTTGCATTTTATTTCCCTCAACTTTTCATGTAGGCAGAACAATAACCTCCATACAGCTAGATAATTGCTTTCATCAAAATCTCTGAACACATCATCCATTAATGACACTCTGCTACTAGTTCATAGATGTTGACATAAAATTAATTTTGTTTCCTATGAGAACCCTTAATGTTGATTTTGATGTCAGTCTTATTGATTGGCTATTGAACTCCTCATTGTGCTGTTTTGAGAAGGTCCTGGCCTGACTATGCAGAGAGCTTTTGCCCTGGGCTAGCTGTCAATCTCCACAACAAGGCACCTTGAAAAGGTCAGGGCTACCAGGGCTGGCTGAGGATGTACTGCTTTTAACTCCACCGAAAGAGGACTTCATTAGGACAGAAATAATTAATTTGCTGAATTCCTTTTCATGGGGTAGCTATCTAGCTGATGATAAGTAAATTCAGAAGATGGGCTGCCTGTTCTTATCCTTCATAGGGATTAACACTGAAATGTCATGGCTTGACAAAAAAACTCCCACAACCCAAACCAGCAAGCAAGGAAAGGAAAGGAATCCTGGCAGAGGAAGTGAAGGCAGAAAACGTTTTCAGGCACTGGGTCCTATAACCAAACCTCTGCAAGGAGCACCTCCCTTTTTCTTCAATAGCAAGTGGCTCTGAAATAGAAAGGAAATCAAAGGAATGTAATCTTCAGAGTCAGGCACAGAGCGCAACTACACTGTGGAACAGAGAATGGTAGAACCAGCTCTGGGCAGACAGAGGCATCGGGGAATGCACAGAGTGAGCACAGGGCAGCATGACATAGGCTGAGCTGCTGCTCATGTGTTCTACCAGTCCAGAGTTCAGAAGACAAACCCTAATTTCGGAAGGTTTTATCACTGTGGGACATTGCTGTCCTAACAGCCTCCTCACCTGAGCTGGTGTCGAAGCAAGAGCTCCATTTTTTCTGATGCAGGCATCCACCCATGCTCCCAGGCACAGTGTGACCTCAGTCTCCCAATGCCTGGCCTCTGCCTCGATGGTGGAAAGCACTGGCTTTCAGTGCCTCAGCAGGCAGTGCCATGGTATCACCTCTGCGTAGGGGTATTTTACCTCACCTACACTGAATATTGATAGTCCAGGATAAATAGCAGAGCACAATGCCCAGCTGTTTTTAAATTCAGGACAGCACATTAACATGGCTAAGCTGTCTGTCAAAAGCTATTCTGTGCTTTTAATCTCAGCTCTATGTAGTCCTTGGGATGTTTCCCATATTACAATTGCAACTGTTGGCACAAAATTCTCACTCTAACCATATCCTATCATGAGTTTGTTTCACAGAAAACTTTTTATGAGCCTTTGACTATTAAGGGCAGGGATAATGTTTATTTCTTTGTACACAGACCCTCAGTACTACTGTTTTCCATTAGCCCTGTGGGTTACCTTTCACAGTCTACTGGAAGGAAGTTCTTGAATAAGCAGAAGACCATAATTAACCTGAAAGCCAAGCAGAAGCAGTAACCTACTTGATTTTACATACTGATGACTCTCAGTAGCCACTTTTCCATGGATTTAGCTATTTACCTGAGGTGTACTGCAGGGCTGTTTGGGCCAGAAGAGTAGATCTAGATGGCACCTGAGTAGAGGCTGCAGGAGATGTGGTGGGGCTTACCCTAGCAAGGGAAGGTGAATCACTCCAGGCAGAGATGCTGTGGCAGAAGGTAAATCACTCCAGGCAGAGATGATGTGGCAGAAGAAGATTTGCTCTGTGCCAGGAAGGAAATAAGGACTCGTGTGTGTGTCTGTGTGTGTGTGTGTATGAGTGTGTGGGTGGGTGGGTGGGTGGGCGCAGCAGTGGAAAGGAGCTTGTCACACATATCCTGTGCCAGGAAGTAATTTCAACCTTCTCCTGGACCAGCAAAATTGAATTTTTGTATGTGAGACACTTGAGCCCTCTCTGCTAGAGTAATACAATTGAGTGACAGCAGGCTGAGAGTTAAATCTAGCTATGAGAGTAGAACAGCTAGTGGAGTGTCAGCATTCCTTTGTTGGTGCTACCAGCATGTTGAAGAAATGTATGATAGACATTGGTGTCATTTGTAGGTAAGTGAGATGAGACACAGCTAGAAAGTTATTTTTGCAGCAATCTAAGCAAAAGAGAAAAGGACATCTAGTTCTTGCTCTTCCCTAGTAGGCAGTGGTCATAATGAGAAACATGGGGCTTTTATTCATCCCTGCATTTCTGGATATTGACCTTAACTTCATTCTGTATGGAGAGATTTCATTCCTCTCTTTGCTATTTTTCTCTTTTTGTCCCCACCAAAATGATAAGATTAATTGAAATCTAAAATATGTCTGATTGCAATCTAAATTGAATCGAGAGCTCCAATTTTCCAGTTTTCTGCAATCATAAAATGACATGGTTGAGAGAGCTAAATCTAATTGTGTGGGGATTAAAAAAAAAAATCTTTTTCTGCTTCTGCACTTGCCTTTATATTCTAATAAGCCCAAACATAGAAGGCATTTCTAATCAAATAGCTAGAATTTCATGTCTGATTATGAATGCATATTTGTAAGAAGAAATAACCTGGGAAACAAGTGGGATTGGAGAAGCATTTCTAAATTATATGTATCTGGTTTCTTCCAGCTGATAACATTTTCAGCATTTCTTGGATCTGTTAGTTTTTAATTCAGTGCAAAGTTTCAAACTCTAGTGGCACAAGAGAATGTATTGCTAATCTTGCAGCAGAGCAGTAAAAATGTCAGCACCAGGTTTGATACTCAGTACTTCAGTGCTCTGTTAGAAGCTCCAGTGAACTAGGACTTGGCCTGCTCCAGACAGCAATTTGGTAAATCCTGCCCATTTTTAAACACACATTTATTGAATTCCTATTAATTTCATGGAAAAAGTGTGCTGGAGAAAATCCATAGGAAGTCCTTCAGTAGCATGGGCATGAGGACTCCTTTTTAAGCAGCTGCTGCATTTAGTAAGGTGTGAAAGAAAGCCACTTTACAATGACTCCCTTATGTGTGTTCTCAGTTTTGTAGCATGAACTGGGCAGCATGGTGTTTGTGACAAAGCTTCTCTTGATTTCATTGGTAGTAGATGAGTGTAGATGCTCATCTGAAGTTCTTGGAAGAAGCATTTGCTGGCTTCAGTGGGTAGAATAAGACTGATCCCTCTGTGCTTCAGTAATTTAACTAAGGGGCCTATTTTGGGAGTCTGGTGACTTGATTCTCTCTCTGAGAAACTTCAATTGTTATATGAGCACCTCTGGAGGCTGCCTGAATATAAATTGTCTTCCAGCAATGTCTGGTTCTTTAGCCTGGGAAGGCTGGGGCAGCTTTGGGCCTTATTCAGGAGCCTTGGTTTATGATTGTAGATCTTGTGAGAATCACTTCCTTCCTTTGGTATGGGGCCAGTGAGAGCCCAGAGACTCTAGCACTCCCAAAGGGGTGTACAGAGTCCTCCTGGAAGAAGCTTTGCTTGATTTCTGAAGGGGGTATAATGAGGTTTACTAAAACAGTTTCTTCATCAGTTTTTCAGCTATAAAGTTGGTAAAAAAAAAAGTCACTGCTTATTGGCACACACAAAATCCTAGTATCAAAGAAAATTGTCACTTTCTTGTCATCTGTATGCAAAACTCTGTACTCTTATTTTGCATCATAAACTAATTATTAAATTAGATCTGTATAAATACTCTTAGGATGCTGTCTGCATCAGATTAGTTTCTCATTTCATGCAGATTACAAAGACACACAACTACATGCCAGAGGAGGTGCAAAGAACTGTCAGTAGTTTCTTCACTGAGCAAGTGTGCTGGTGGTCACAGACTCTGTCCTGCCCTAGTTGTGGTTCCATAGAACTCTAAATTGGCTTTTTTAGACAAAGGTCACATTGTGGTATCAATTACTAGCTACTACCTGGAAAATTTAATTTCATGCCCTGTAGTTGGTCCGCTTTCTTCTCTGCTGTGATTGGCAACTGTTTCCCTGCTGGTAACTAGAATAGCTCATTTACGTTAAGTGATTAAAATCCAGAAGCTAACTGATTTGGAAGGACAGCTTTAGCCTGCTAGCATAACCCAGTGAACTCTTGCATCATGCATTCAGATGAATAGAACAAAAGCTTCTTCTTGCCTTTTGCAAAGCCTCTTAAGAAACTGTATTGTTTGTGGTTTGTGTCATGTCAATCTGTTCCTTGTCCAGGAGATATTTAGTTGATGGACTTATGAAAACTGGAGGAGATTAGTGAGCTAAGATGTGCCTAATTTTAGATAATAAATTATCACAGTCTTGTTAATATTACTTATTTTTTATCCTAAAAAATTTACTGGAGGATCATAAAATCTTTTATATCTTCTAGAAGACTCTGAGGAGCTTCTTAAATGCCTGGTCTGCAATTTAACACATCTCAGTTCTATTTCTATGTTCCAGAAATCTGGGTCTTCATTTATTCTCAGGAATTATTTCCTTCCCAAAGGATATATTGTGTCATTTACTTTGAGGTGGAATTGCTAGTTAAAATAAAGGGACATTTCTGCTTTAAAATTGTTTATGTAATATAGGAAGTGAGGGGTTGAGTTGGGCCCTGGGCAGCCTGGTCTAGTAAAAGGTATCCCCGCTCATGTGAGAGGGTTTGAAACAACATGATCTTTATGGTCCCTTCCAGCACAAGCCATGAACCATCACAGAACTATGATTTTATTAATCTGATCCTTCTCACGTGTCTTGAACACAGTTTACCCTTTTACTTACATGTTTACTCAAGGCAAGAGGACTCTTTCAGTTTTGTGAAGAGCAAGAATTCTAAAGAAAAGGTCTGGGATGAATACAAGGAATTTTTAACTATTATTTAGATGAAGAAAGGCTTATTGATTTTGTTACTGTGACAGTAGAGTTGTGCTAGGCCAAGCGCTCCAGGACTTTCACAGCTCACATTAAAAAGAATTCAAACAACTATTGCTTTGTGACTGGAATGACAGCTGTCAGCCTGCAGGTGCATTGCAGAGACCTTTCTCAGTAGACATTTTGGCATAATATGAAACAACTCAACATTATTTGAAAATTATTTATACCAGGTTCAAACATGCATGTGGTGGAGTAGGATCAGAAGATTTTATAAGGCAGCAAGATGGAATTTGGCTAGCTGAAGGATACAGGGCACTGAGTTCTAGGACTCGGCATTTCTTTACTAGCATCCAAGAGATTCATATTTTCTTTGAATTCAGATCAAATTGTCTAATCACTTCCCATGTATTTTTTAGCGTTTTTTTGCCTATAGTACTGTTGGAGTTGTCACTGTTCCAGTACAGGTAAAATTGACTAAGTAAGGGGTATATCTCTACACCAGGAACTGGACAATACAGAGGTCTGCTTATCACTAAAACTCTTTGGGAAGGCTTAGGAGACCCAAATAAAATGTCTTTAAAAATAATTTTCAGTACAAAGTACTACATATATACAGATTATTTCTTTTCTTAGAAGTATGTTGTTCCCAAGGGTAATCCAGTTGCTAGCATCAGATCCTATAGTTATCCACTGGCATGTTGGAGGCTAATGATGATCACCTTCCTCTTCGTAAGACCCTTAGTACTATCTAAACTGCACAGTGACAGTAACTGAGATACACTCATTGCCTCAAAAAATAACAGACTGAAAATGGTATAATTTAAGTTCTCAAAGTGCATTTAGCTTATAAATCCTTGTTGCAGCACATGCCACATCTCATGACAGATGTAAAGAAACAGACACTTATTTTCTCTGTAGGATGAAAATATTGTTGACTATCACGTGTGAACTGATACTTTTGGAGTACTCTGTTTCTGCAGCATTTTATAAACATCACTGAATCAAATACCAGAAAACATATGGACACCTCCATTCAATCCTTGTTTATTTTCGTATCTTAACTTTTGTACTGATTGATGAAGGAACCTCCAAGCAAGTTCTAGGAGTGAAGCTTTTTGAAAGAATCCAAAGGTGAACTATAAATTCAGTACTTTGCCTTTGTTGTGAATTTCTAGTATCATAAATCCAGCTTCACATTCTTCAGAGTTCTTTGGTTATTTGTCTAAGGAGGAATCTCCACTGGCATGGAGGGGATTTAAGCACTGTGTAGGAATAAGTACCCAGTTCCCTTTTATGTCTTTGTAAAGGTTTCCCACTGACGTCTATGATGAAAAGAACTGGAATAGCAGGCCTTACTTCATGCAGTCTGTAAGGATACTCTAGACACTGTCCATATTCATGTGGAAAAGGAATTTTTGAGCTGTGAATCCTAAATATTAAGAGGACATCCAGGATTGTGCTAATTTCCAGGGGGAGGCAGTAAAATACTTTAAAAATTACTTATAATTCTAGTATTTTATTTTTTTCCCAGTTCTTCTTTTACCCTGTATTTCTGTCCCTTCTTTCTAACTGGAAGTCAAGATCCACAGCTGGAGAAAATAA
The DNA here is from genome assembly GCF_050655825.1 of Lonchura striata. NCBI lineage: Eukaryota > Metazoa > Chordata > Aves > Passeriformes > Estrildidae > Lonchura > Lonchura striata. Next base: position 73,174,161 of record NC_140740.1, read on the forward strand.
AATGTCTACATTGCAATGCTTTAAAATTAGCATGGTTTGATTTCAGCTCACAACTAATAGAGCTCTCTGCAAAAGGTCTTGAATCTCTTCTTTTGTTCATCTGTGTCTTGTATAATGGAAAGAACATAAACAGCGGCCCTATTGAAAAAAAATCAGAAAAATTCACCACTTACCTTTTTCCCTGCACTCAGGACCTAGTGGCCATTCTAGCTTGGTAATGAAAGGTAATTTTAGCCCTTCAGCATACATTGTAAGTAGCTTCAGGTTGTCCCTAATCACCTAATTACTTTTCTCTTTCAAAGTTTGGACTAAATGATTTAACAATGTTCATGTGATTTCCCCATAAAGACTGTGGAATTGGTAGCCATGTGCTATAGGTTAGGACACACCAGAAGAGGAAAGCTGAGCATACTTACTCCACTGCAGCAATAGCAGCAAACCTCCTTCCCTCCCTGATTTCCCCTGCTATTTGACAAACCCTCTTGTCCCAGACCACATAACCATATGGTCAAGATTATAAAACATAAGGGCCTCTGTCACTATAGCAAGCCCAATAAAAAAGCCAAGGTAGAAGCCTTCACAAGGCTTAACCTTCATTTACATCTCATCCCTGGAGTGTTTAGCTCTGCAGTTTTTAAACACTGCTCATATCCCCCATAAAAATATTTCCTATTTAAATAGTACAAGATTTACTATGTGAACATCCTTTTCCCACTCTGCTGGATTACACCTCTCCAGGGACAAAACACCAACCAGGCAGGATAAAACACCTGCCTTATTAATATCGTTAATCATGAAACAGCAATGAGGAGCTTGACATGCAAAAACCTGGCCCCTCTTTGAAGTCAAAAGACTGCTCAGCCAAACAGACTTCAGCTAGGAGTAACAGGTGCTTTTCCCCACAAATGATGCTGTTCTGCCTCAGGATAGGACAAGAATCCAAAGGGCTAAACTGCTCAGAGAGCCAGGTCCATTTCCATGCCATGACCAGCTCTGAAGAGATCCCAAGACCTCTTTCTGATGGGGCAATGTGGACTCATCCTCCCAGCCGAGGCAGTCCGAATTAAAGGGACTCCTCAGCACCCCACAATCACACATCCTCTTAGGCAGGACAGCAGCCTTCCTTGGGCTGGCCAAAGTGGCAAACTTGCTCTGTCAAGACCAGACCTTATGTCTGGTCTGCACTAAACCTATCTAAGCATGTGCTGTGTCTTTAAAGGGAGTATTTGGGTCCAGCCAGCATTTTCCCCTGTCATAGGCTCTCCCCGTTTCTAGTATATGATGGAGTTAAATATTACAGTGCCTAGGATGCCCATGTGGCTTATATGGCACTGATTTTTGCCCCAGGATGACTGCAGAGAAGGGTAGATCATTGTATTTTCAAAGTATCCTAACTTGGGTGAGAATATCCCAAGCACTACTGGAACTAAAAAGTAGACCCTTGTATATCTGAAGGCGCTAGAGTCCTGTGGAGAATGTTTGCAGCACCTTTACTTTAATCCAGGTCTAAGCACAAAGAGGCACCTCCAAAACTATCAGGAGGTCCTGTAGAATATTTGTGGTTTCAGAGGTTGGCATGAAATTTTGTCCCTACTGAGGCTTACTCACTACTGCTTTAAAAGACTAGCTGTCCACTAAAAATAGATTTTAATAATCCTGCAACTTTTTACTTTGTATCAACAAGTATACCATGCAGTCTTCAAAATCCTTTGGGTACCTGGCATGATTCAGTAAAAATCTAGCTGTATTTGCAGACCTATTTTGAAAACACTCAGCACTGAAATTCACCAGTACATCTATAATCTTCTCCCCCTTCTCATTCCCCCTCTTACTGTAGTCAGCTTCTGCTATTTCTGTACTGCAGTAGCATTTGCTGACATTTCCATGGGGATGTCATATATTAGGTAGCACTCCAGGCTTTGGTTAGCAATACATGGTACATCTTGAAGTAGTTAAATCCCTCATGCCATTTTGAAGTTAAAACTCTGCTTTATTTAAAAGCTGGACTCCTGGCTGGTAACTTGTCTGGAATACTGGGTGGCAGGTCAGTGCAATTTGAAATGGCTAGGACAGAAAAGGAAACCATGAAAAATGGAGCAATTACATTGCAGGTCAAGGTTTGTTATTGGGTGGCATGCTTTCAATTTGGCACTGAAGCATGGTAACAAGTCTAGTAGGCACGTTAATGCATTTTTGTTATCTGCCATTTGTAAGCAATATTTGAGGAGGGAGAATGGGCAACATTTAGGAGTCAAATACAGCTATCTTAAAGGCTTTGCTTGTAATGGAGTATTTTTATTTTTGCTTTTATTTTTTCCAAATGAAACCACTGTTAACCTAAAGTTTGGAATAAAAGGATCCACATGCAACTTTGAAAACTGTGAACTGTTTGCCAAGTCATAGATCAAAGGTGCTTGAAAAGATTGATACAATTTTTTTTTTTTTAATAAAAAGTGCACATCTGGCCTGAGAATTGGTCTGCCAAGTTTCAGCCTAATGAACTTTGAAATCAGCCTTCTACCAGCAATTCTCTAGATCCAGATTTCTTATAGAGTATCTGGACAATTTTTATAGCTGAAAGGTACTCTATAATGACTATGTTCTCTGCTGGCAACTAATTGACAGACTCCTGATACATTGTTGTTTCAAGCAAACAAAATTGGTTTTAATTTGTCCCCCATCATTTATCAGCTGGCACGTAAAGCCTGGATGTTAAACTTTTATTGCATCAGAACAAGTTAAAATAGCCCTAAGTCCAGCAGTGGAACACACATCAACAACAAACTTTATGCAGCACAGATCTTCACAATTTTTTTTCTTCCATTTCGTTTGCTCTATTATTCAGACTCAAAGTTGGTTGGAAACCTAAAAGCTTTTGCTGAAGCTGGTGTTTGTTGGAAACACCCTTCTGTTGTGCACTTTCCTGATTGCCAGATGGGAGGAACTCTTGACAGTTTAAAAGTAACAAAAAATCCTTGCTTATGTTCAGCCCAGAGACTCGTAGCCCATAGAGCCAGAAGCTCATGCAGAAAGAAGTATTTCCTGCCATAACTAAAGTAAAAAGCATATTTTACCCAAATGAACCCATTTTAAAAATCCTTAACCATTTGAATCTCCTCTTGAAACTAGGTTTCATTATTGACAATGATAATGACAAAAGGTATGAAAAACGGAAGGCACTAGCTTTGCAAGCTGACCCTTGCAAAAGCCCAACCAGAAAAGAGCATTTAACTTCACAAAATTTCCTTGCCCCCAGGCAGGAGAATATTTATATCTCAAATAATCCTTTTGGCAAATGCCCCTTGTGTGGACCAGCAAAGCTGTTTTTTAAATGCTTTATCTCAGCTTATCTGAACCCTGGCAAACTTCGAGCGAGAAGGTAATTAAGCCTCATCACCATTTGTTTGGATGCAGAGGAGTGATAGCATGTACAGAATCGCTATTATTATGAGGCTAGAAATGTCTTCCTCATGGCTCCTTTGATACTAGAACTCCAGATACTCCTAGCAAGTAATATTTCTGAATTTTTAGAAGTTAAAATCATCCTGGTTCAGTTTAGAGACATTGCTCAAGACAAGATGACAAGCACTTACGACTCTATTTTCCAGATTACCACTGATTTGAAGGACAAGCACCCATCAATTAGACCCCCTGATGGATCCCAAGTGCTGATCTCTGTACCTGGACAGATCAGGACAAACAAAGTGGACCAAGAGATTCCCAAATAATGTTACTGGTAGAGTATCCCCACAATACATGGTCCTTGTGTTGATGGGCAGGATCAATCTCTGGCTGATTCCTTGAGCACATCCACCCTCCTCAGAGCAACAACCCTGTAGTAACTCTCTGAGCTCTCTTGAGAGTTCCACCTTATCCTCTATTGGTAGACCTTACATCTTTGAATTAGAATATAGGCAGTCACAGACAGAAGGACTGGGGTATGAGCTAATCTTGTGTTCTATTAGAAGCAGAGTGAATTGAGCTCATACACTTTGTTTCTGCAAAATATTAAGAGCTTTCTGATGCTGAGTATATGCAAGAAAGAAGCTGTGAAGAAGTACTGTACAGAAAAATAAAGTAAACCATCTTGGTATGTGAAAGGCAAACACACCTTTTGCGTCTTACACCACAGTCTTTGCAATGAGCTGAGATCTAAGTGGGTAACAGACTTTCACACTGGCTCTACTACATATTCTGGCTAGAGACATCTAGCCAGATGGCAGTGGCAGTGGCTCAACCACATGAAATCTCTCTGAAGACAGAATACTCAGGGAACTTCAATCAGATTCCATTTGAAAAATCATCAGCTGCTTTCCCAGTGATCCAGAATTATTCCCCCAAGAGCACAATATGAACTTTGTGAAGTCTCTCTTTTGCAGTGTAGACATTGAAAAAGAAAAGATTCAGTGATACTGCTTGTGCCCTTTATTTTTTGGACCCAAAAGAAGAAAGGAAAATAAAAGGAGGTCTAGGAAAGGTTTCCAAAACCTGATATGGCTATATTGTTCTGACTACAATAAAGAATTTATTATAGTGATTTCCAGACTTTGAAAGGTTTCAACCAAACTGATTCAATTAAACAGATACTGTAACTTAAGCCAACAGCATAATTGTACAAATCATTTTTGTTAACACTTTCTCTTTTCTGAAATTCTGTTGCCCTGATTGAGAATTTAAACACTCCAGTGCTAACATCCACGTTTTAGAATTTTGTTCTAGCACAACAGTGTAATAGCAGGCTATAGTCAGAATAATTCAAGCCCTTTACTTCTCTCTTCATACAGTTAATAAAAATAAAAACATTTTGCTCCTTTTCTCAAAGTTATAAAGTTGTGTGGGCACCAGATGACCAGATGAATGTGAAAAGGAAAAAGAAAATTAGAAGTTATTTGAAAAAGCGTAATAATATAGTATTGCTGCAGGCATGTCCAACTGAAAAGAGCTTATCTATTATTGTCAGACAGTAGCATTTCCTCCTTTATATACTGGTGCTTCCTGTGCTGAAATGGTAAACTCTGTACTTGGCTGTCACTTTGAGTATTGATAACTGTAAGATATTCCTGGGCTTACACCATGTATAAAATTTTCCAACAGATATACAAGCATCACTCACTCAATAGAGTTTACATTTAAATGACAGAGATATACCTACAGATATTGCAGTAAAAATCACAGGAACATGGAGGACCATATCTTTCTATGTATTGAAGAGCATAACCTCCAGTGTCAGTTAAATCTGCATCCCATCAAGCTTGCAAGTATAACAAATATCAATGAAATTTCCTCAAAGAACTTACTGTTACACAACAGTTCAGAGAGGTACATTCTCTGTGGTTCCAATGATAATCTGAAAATCTGCCTACATGATTTTAGCAACATCATGAAAGAGAATGATAACAAAATGAGGACTGTCAAGAGTGGTTATCATTTTCAGAAACACTTATGAACAGGTGTAGCAAGCAGCAATAACATATTCATCAAAGGAAAACAGATCCTATCTTTCAAAGAATATTATATCTGAGTGCACTGAAATCCAGCATCTGCGACAACTGTGACAATAATTTTTCAACTGGTGTTTAACTAGTTCATGTCCACAGAGCACTGTCCTGCTTAAAATCTCTCCATTTAAACATCTACTCAAAATGACTCTTGAGAATAGAAACCAGTATATGAGTGATCTCTCACTTGCACTCCCAGCCCTCACTCACAACTGGGTTATTACCATCCTTTTTGCTGTATTATGCCCAATCCAGATTGGAAGGCACAGCACAGGCCTGACCTTTTTAAAAATTATTTTTAAAGCAACATGCACACTTCTGGCTTTTTATTAGGAACAATTAGATAATTGCATAAACTGACTATTTTGCCTTTTAAAGAATAGCAAAAGATTTCCAGTTGCAAGTATACCATTTGTATGTAGCATTCTCTTACCTCCACTGCTGCTGATACAAGCCTTAATATTTACTGTGAGACTGACTGACAGCAGAAGACATTATTAATGCTTTCCAGGTCTTTATAAGGAATTGCACCAGCCTGCATTGGAGACACAGACCTCCCTTATGTAAAGTGTTAAGGCTCTGGACTTCCTTGCCTCCAGGCTGACTCTACAGAGGTGTTGTCCATCCCCTGCTAGCAAGAATCTCCATAGTTTCCTGGTGTAGAGAGGAAGGAAATAGACTTTCACTGTCTTCTTGCATCACTTTGGGAACCTGGGACAAATGGCACATCTCAGCTTTATCTTCTCTAACCTATAGAGCTCAAAGTCACTCTTCCATGTTTCAGATGTCTTTGAAAAACCTGGTGGGGCAGAAGTGTTTTTCTGCTCTGCAAGGCTACAAATGGCACTGGCCATACCTGCTTCAGAAAATTCCACATTGTGTCTATAAAATGAGCATCTCTGAAGATGAACTCCCCATAAATATCTGGAAAATGTCACCATCAACTTACAGTTAAGTCAAGATGTGAACTTTGGCTGACCTATTTGTGTAGTTCTCTCTAATCCCTCACTTCCTCAGAAAACTGGGTGAATGGTCTGAGAAACCCATGGACCTCTCTGTAAATCATAAATCCATAGGGTTTTTAATTTGGAGGATTTGAGGAACAGGTTTCAGGAAGTAGTAAGGAATAATGATGCTCTGGGGTATTTTATAATTTTCCATTCCAAGAGTTTATACATGTTGTCTGTGACTTCCCCACGTGATTTGAAGGAAGAAACTGAACTATCTCAATATTTAATTTTTGAGTGATATTAATCAAAATTGTATATTTAATGACAGTGCTCCATAATGTGAGAATTGTCATATCTCCAATAAAGAAATAAATAACCCAATTTAGTTATGGTCTGGAAGAAATATTTTATTGACAGTAGCATTATTATACTATTTCATTTTGTCTTCTGACGTATTATTTTCTTTCAAGATGCAAATGGCTGGCCTGATTCAGAGTGTGTGGGAAATTCAGAAAGATATGCCAGGGTATATGTAAGGGTGTATGCTGTGACATCATCAGAAATGTTCATACATTTAGTTCATCATTTTCTGTTGGTTGCTACTGTCCCAGGACTCCAGGGACTCTGGTTATTAAAGCACTCAACTAAAGAGCTTTGAAGGTCAGTTAATGTGCTGTGGCACTTCTGGGCATGTATTTGATGAAAAAGATGGTGAGACCATGCCTTTTTAAAAGTTATTCAGACAAGAAGAGAGGGACAGTACAGCGAGTCTGAGGTGGCTTTAAATTAACAGGTTTGAAGTTCATAATAGCCTTGTTCTGGCAGCTCAGAGCTCAGTGCATATTAGTGTATTCTGCAAAAGTGCAATCAAGACGCATATTAGTAATCTGAAATTGTATTCACTTTCCAAACATATCTCTGAATTATTTGCATCTGATTCAGTCTGATTTTTTAATCTGATGCTTGCTAAGACAGCAGGGTCCTTCAGTGCAATGGCTACACCATGGAAGGACTTCTTCCTTCAGCATTCACAGCATATTGGAAAGGATCTGCTGCAAAGTTTCATCCCTGCACCAGGGTAGGATTATTTCTGAGGAGCAGCAGCTGGGATGTCCTGCCAAAATTGTACATCTGTGGAGCTAGAATTGTCTGGGACCTCCTTTAGAGCTCAGGAGAGGGTTACACATACAATAAATGATGTGGAGAATAACAGATAGATGACAACTGACTACAGAAACACAAAGGGATGTACTAAAGGACTATTTATCATGCTTGTCATTTTATGAGGCTATAACAAAGAGAGATAGATTTAAGATTCAGTTGGGAAAATCTGTCATTATTACTGGCCAGCATCTACAAATCTCAATGGCTAGTGTTAAGCTCCTAAATCTACTTTCAAGTATTTAAAGAAAAATTGTTCAGGTTTTCAGAGGTGGTGAAAAGTTGCCTTCCCAGTCCTCCTTTCCTGCTGCAGAAAGCACAAATCCCCCTAATGAGAAAACTTTCAAACCCATTAAAATTTTAGTCTCCTACAGACATTTCTCCCCTTTACTCTGGTAATGTGCTTCTTGTTCTGTCAACATTGTCTCATTAAAGGAATTGGAGTCCTTTTTAAATACATGGGCCAAATATTTTCTTGGACGGCTCTCACTTGCTTCTGCAGTGTGCTCTGAAGCAGGAGCATCAGTACGTGGTGACATGACCATCTCTGCTCTGCTGTTAAATTGTAGTGTGAGGCACTAAAACTAAGAGCTGTAAAACTCACAGCTTTATAAAGTCATATACTGCAACCATGTGTGTACAATCAATATGTGCTGCCAGATTGTTAGGAATACTAAGTAAGTGCAAAAGAACATTGGATTCTGGACCCAGTTAGGAGGTAAGATCTATGGGTGTATGAATTAAAAAGAAATTATGAGGTTAAAAAATCCCCACAAAAGTAGATCCGGTGTTTTTGTCTTTTGTAAACACTGCTGGATGCCTTGGCCCAATGATATTGAGCTGGTAGGCCTCTGAATAAAGAGCTGCCCCTTTTTTGCAAAAAGTGAATAGATCTTCTCAGACTGCATCCTGCAGAGGTGACATGGCAACCTGTTGGGCATGTGCTTGAACATGAGGTAAAACCACTTTATTGAAAGACCACCCACATTGTTCTGTCAATACACAGCCTGAATCCAGATTATGTGTGGAGAAGTTTGCACCACCATCTAGTAAAAGTGATGAAGTTTATTCATTGCAGAGGCTATGAGAGAGAGTTATTGCCAGAGCTGGTAAGCAAGAGGGCACAGCTTTCCTCTGCTGCTGTGGACAGTCCCACTCCAACGAATAATACTTCTACCCTTTCAGTTTCTGCTAACCCTTAGAAAGGCACCCACCTGTACCTGATGGCCTTTCGGTGTAGGTGACAAGGGTTCTTGTGGTGCTCCCTTTCCTCTGCTTGTGTTTGCCTGTACCTGAGACATCACACCCCTCATTCAAGTCCTTGGTGATACTTAGGAAATGGCAAAGCCCACTTGCCTTTCTCACCCTGAGGCTGAAGTCCAAACCCTGTGTCTCACCTCTGCCTGTTGTGCAGGCTGCCCTGGGGTGGGTGGAAGCAGCTCTTGGGAAGGCCCTGTGGCATGGGAGATGGTCATGGGTTGGGGTCTCAGGCAAGAACTCAAGACAAGACCCAGACTGCACAGTCATGGTGATTGCTGGAAAACCTGCCTAAAGAAAACCTTTACAAACAACTCTCTTCTCCAGTGTAAATCCAGTTGCTTTCAACTTTCCAAGTTGCCTGCACGTGATGCCTGATCTTCCTTCATGCTATTTTAAATGTTCTCCACAGCCACTGGCCTGCTGGGATCAGAGGTGAAGTACCACTTCCCAAATGCAGTAGGAGCTGGGAGTCCTGGGGAGGTGATCCTTTCCTCCCTGGATCCCTCATTTGCACTTCTCAACAGCATGTGCATCACCTTGCTGCCTCTGCTCTTCCTTTGGCAGAGGACCTGCACGAGAGTGCACCCTGCACTCTGAGCTGCACCCTGCTGGCAATGTGCATATGTGGAGAAAATGCTGGATATTGGTATCTCATTAAATTGGGGTTAAATTCCTTGTTCTGCTTCCCACAGGACTCTGGATAGAAACAGTCTGAAAGCTCTTATGAGCTTGAAGATACACATATATGCTAAGCAAAATGTCTGGCTAAGGACTTCTGGATCACCAGGAAGCTACCAGCCACTTTGGGGGCTGAAATTCCATTTTAAATACCAGTTTTTAAGGCTGTGTTTCAGCTCCTTTTACTAGGACAATTGCAGCAACAGTTGTAAAATGCTCAGATGCTCTGTAATGACAGCCACATAAATAGCGAAGTCTAGCCTTTTCTAGGAAGCTTTCTTAGAAAAAATTCAACAAGCTGAGTTTCCTTGGTTTTAAAGGGCCAGTTTGCATGAAGAGTTATACCAAACTGCAGTGAGGCTCCAGATCCCAAACTTATCATGCTTCTGCAGGTCTCGTGCCCAAAACAAATGAACCATACAATGGACAAGGTGTGTTGTCTCCAGCCATCTGACTGTCTATCACCTCTACCAGAAGCAGACATAGAAGAGAAGTGCTTCTGTGCCAAGGGATTTGCTACCTCACCTATTGGGATTTATTCCATAATCTGCTGGCAGAAACAAGTCTGTCTGTGCAGGGTGCAATAGCCTGCCTCTGTCGGCAGCTGCTGCCAGGAGCCAAGGATGATGATCAAAGCAACCTGTGTGAACTCAAGCACTGCACACCTGCCCACGAAAAAGCTGTATGTACTGGCTGCGTGCCTTGAGTGATTCCTGACTTTCAGGGAATTTTCTCTGTGGATCTGATGTTTACCACTTAGTGACAGGTACAAGGAATATATTTTTGATAAATATGGAGTGTTGCAATGACTTTATTTAATAGAACAACTGTAGAAACAATTTTGCTTGTAGAATCAAACCATAGTTTGTTATTTATAATCACATTTTTATTAAAGAAACAATTTTCTAGTTTTAGAATCCCATTCTCTTTAGCTGTTCACTTTACTAGTAACTGATTTTAATAAGGGCGCTATAAAAAGAAAATTGTGATTAGAGAGATTAACATAGACACAGGAAAGAAAGGAAAACATATACCTACTTCAGTCTCAAAGTATTGAATGTATTATTTTAAGCAACATATTTATATTTATAAATATATTTATTTATAAAAACATGTTTATATATATATTTTATTTATATTTAACTATTTTAAGCAACTATATTAAGCAACTACAAGCGGAAGGACAAGCAAATGTTTATTGCTTCTATCAGCACTAATGCAGAGTCTCTTTGGTTATTTCTTTAATACAAACAGTTTCCTGGTAGATCCAAGATGTGAGGCCTTTCTGTAATGACTTGGCAAGAGAAAGGGTCCAGAACTTCTCTGCAAACACAATTAAGCTGCCAAGACAAGTCCTGTATTTGAATTAAAACTATAAATCTTTCATCTGCACCTACTCTACATCAAATAGCAGGAAAAGAGGCCCTCCCATCTAACAGTCTTAATTACCAGAGCATTGCAGCCTTTGAGCATGACAGACCCAATGATAGCTGACCTTGTGCTCCAGCCCCAGAGTGGGATCAGTGTGATGAATGGGAAATTCTGTTTGAAATATCACAGCAAAGGCAACAGCCTCAGATGGCAAATTAAGTGCCTAGCACACTGTTCAGGCTACACAAATATATAATAATACCCTTTGCTTTGATCTGTTTATACTGGAATGAGCAGTATGTTGAAGGCTTCAGTGTAAACACATCAAACTTTGTCTAGTAATGACCAGCCCTTGACACCTTTCCCACACAAATGCATGGTGGGATGATGGCTTTTCCCTTCTCAAATGCTGCTTATAGTACTGTTGTCCTTGGAGCAGGAGATAGAGGCACTGTGGGTTTGTTACGGTTGTCTCTAATGCTCCCATATAATTGCCCATGGCTGGTAGTAAGTAAAATAACAGTGGGCGTCCAGGGAGAACAGGACTTACGAGGCTTCATTTTCATTTTCAAAGTATTCAGGTAGCAGGTGAATCAAATATGTGGCAGTTGTTTGGTTGTCTTAGAGCAACTGTTCCCACACTGTGCGGTGTGGGTATTGAGCAGCCCTCAAGATCCTCAGTACTGTTTTCAATTCTGAATGGTTTTTTGGTCAAGTGTTGCAACAAGGAAGAATGGTGGCCCATGAACAATGCTTACAATATTTTATTGGCCCAAAACTAGGCAAATGAATTTTCTGGTGTTGTCTCTGAAACAACTTCTTAGGATATGTTGCCCCACTTTCTGGTGTACTGATGTTTCTGAGATATTTCTCAAACTATTTATTTCTAACTGCTATATTAACTGTTAAGCATTTCCTTTCTGGTCTTACTTCTATTTCATATCTTAAGGTTCCACAGCATGTTCCTTCCACTAAGGGATCTTGCTGGTGCATTTATCAATTCTATCATGCAGAAGATACCTTGTGTGACTAGCAGTATCAGTTATGAAGGAGAAGAGCTCATATGAGGTATAGTATTTCAAATATATAGTATAAAAGGTTTTAATTGAAAAGATAAGAATACCTCTTATTTTTTCCTTTTGCTTTCATGAATTTGTATGTTTAAGATGGTAAAGCTACAAAAAAAATCTGCTTGTGAAAAAGTTTTGTAGCAGATGTTTTACATGGGTAGGGAATTCTTCAAACAATATTTTCCAGAGGAAAGGTCAAAATGTGGAACTAAAAATTTTTTTAGTACACAATATGTTTATGCATGTAAATAATCTATGCTTACAATCTTATTGTATTAGGTATGATAGAATACATTGTCTTGTACCATATAAATATGTATGTGTATATTTATGCATATATGTGTTTTTCTTTTTTCATTTGTATTTGTTACGTTTCACAAAGAAATCTGTCTGCATTTAGTCTTATGCATGGTACTTACTGTGCTTGATACAAAAGCATTTGAAATTCATAACAAAAGCACACTAAACCAACCAGGAAAAGAAAGAATACAAACCCTGTAGAAAATTTATTGGAGGCATATTTTGAGTCTGCAGACCTGTCAGATTATGCCCACAGGCATTACCCCCATGTAAAAGGGAACTATCCAGCATAAAAGCAGACAGGAACAACAACAAAAAAAGGTGACAGTGAAGTTTGTGCTGTCAGATCTGCATCCTTCACATATTTCACAGAAGATATTCTCTTCACCTGTTATGAGTTTAGGCAGTGGTGGGTAGAGGGTTGTTGGCTGCTCCGGGGATATCCTGGGGGAGGCATCTCCTGATGGATGCTGCATATCTACAGCCAGAGGTTAAAAGTGCAGGAGAGACTGTGAGAATCAAAGGATATAGCCAGGCCTATTTGCTTTGAGGAAAAATGATGTGACTGTTTTAGGGTTTCCCTTCCAGTGCAATTAGTGGAGCTGCTTCATTAGCAGAAGTATGTGGTGGGAATACAACAACCCTGGTGGGAACACAGCCTTCCTGAATGCCTGGGAGGCCTGCCACTAGCTTTATCACAGCCTGAATTTCACCTCAGGAGCTTGTAATCTCTTGATACAGAACATGAATAATAAGGATGGGAACGGAATACACATAATGACATATTGCCGAAAAGGGGCAGAATTCTATTAAAAGCAATCCACTTTTGGCAGGAGAAGAGTTACCATGGAATTTAAAACAGGAAGTTGTGTAATTAACTGCACATTTCAGAGCAATATTACACTAAATATAATAAAATACAGCATGAAATAAGTGGCCCAGATTTTCAGAATATAAATGGGTAGAAACCAAATTTGCTCTATAGCCTCAGGGGAAAAAGGTACCTTCATATTATCTCAAATGACTGCTGTATGCTTTGTCCATGCAGCATTTGCAGAAAATAAAAGTTGCCCTGCTAGGTGCAGCTTCACTTTCATCGGTACTGTGAAGGACATATTTTATTTTGTCTTTTTTTAGGCAAATCTAAGTATTTTAGATTTAAGGACTGACACAGAAGAGTAACTCTAAAAACATCTGACAAAAACATCCTCAGAGAGAATGAGCATGACTCTGACACTATTTATACATGATCTATCATCTCTCAAGCTTTGTGCATGGATGTGTTTTTGCTTGCACATCCTGTCCACACTGCTTTTATACAGAGTTAGCAGGGTCTACATGTTGTGCATGAACATGATCAACATTTAGTTTTTATATGTTAAATAAAATAAATCTCTTGTGTACATGAAGAGTTACTACATTGAAATGGAACTGTCTGTGGAGAACATCCCCAAAATTGTGTGCACTCAGTTATGAAGAGAGTTGAGGTGCCACAGTCAGCCCCTGTGGAACTTTTGTGCATTATATTTACCCAGGACTGCTTTGATGGAAGGTGCACTTGGAATATTTCTAGGCATATGAATATGCATATGTCTGCATTTGCAAATATTTGGACCATAGATATAAATAATCTTGCATTATGTACATTTTGTAAGAATGAAACTTCCTTTATGTTGGAGAACATAAAGGAAATTCCTCTCCCAACTGTATCACTGAACTTCCTTATGTGCTTTGCACAGTATACAGAATTCTTTCACACAGATTGCTGGTGAGCTGCCATCCTTGCTTTATGTTTGCCTGAGGGAAAAATTATTCTTAAAGCTGTAATTATGAGAGGTTATAATTGCTCCACAGGGTATGAAAAATTGCAGTGGTGAGGCTGGGCACTGAAAAGTTACAGAGAGGATGTAGATAAGGAAATCTGAGAGGACTGCACAGGGAAGGATTGGTACTTATGAAAGAGCAGGCTTTGCTGTTACTTGAGTACAATATGCAGTCCTCTTTAGTTTCCATGTGAAAGGATACTAGTAAAAATGAAACTGGAGAAGGCATGATTTGCTTGTTATTTAGCCCCCCCTACACAAACTTGTATATCCTAGGTGTTTGAACAGAGATTCTGAGCCAGTCACCCCTCCCTGGAGAGCATGAGAGGAGCAGGAGGCTGTGCTCAAAGGACAGCAAACTCTGGGTCCCCTCTCCCCCCCTTCCCAGAGCAGCTGGCCAGTCTGCAGGATCAGCTCTGCCCACTGTGGCACCCATGTGCATGGCACTTGGCACAGGTTGTAGGCTTGTGCTAATCCAGCTTGCATGGGCTGAAATGTTGAGGGTTTGTTTAATGGTATGAGCTTGTTGTTTGGCCACAAAAAGAGTGGCCAGTAACTTCCAGCTGCTGCAGGGAGTGGCAACCAGCAGGCAGAAATGTGAGCAGAGGTCAGGTTGTAAAAAGATGTGAGACTACAGATGGGATGTACAGCCCTGAGGAATTTAAAGCTCTTGAAAAACATTTGTTAAAATAACATATCATAAGGCCCAGATGTCACAAGGCTAATGTTTAGGCTGCTTAAAAAATCTTCTAAAGGCAGGAAGAGAATACTCTGACTTCTGTGAACAGCCAATACACAGCACTTAGACCTAGTCATTGGCAGTTATGGCAGACAGAGCATGAACTCCAGAAAAAAGGGAGTCTGGCCTATGATAAAATGTTCTATCCTTCTATCCCCTAGGAGTAAATGACTAGAACAAATGCAAAAGGATAATGATTTTCACAAAGCTCCAAGCAAATTCTTTTAGGGGTAGGTAGTGGGAGAGAGCGGTGTTAAAAAATAAATTTTTCTTACTTATCTTTTTCTTGAAAGTAGCTATGTCTGAAATTTGAAACCCAGACACACAAGGATATTACTGTGATGTTCCCTTTTGCAACAGAAGGTTTAAGCCTTATAGAGATAGGATTGTGTGCATACAGTATCCAGCCTGTTCTCTATGCTCAAGAGATACACTTTGGCTGCACAATAGAAAAACAGTCAGGCTGTACAAGAAGACTTTTTAAATTTCACTGAACACTGTATACTGTTGCTTTCAGTGTCCTGGGTAGAGTTTTTATCTGAGTTACATACTTAGTGAAGCACAGTTTGTTTAATCACTTGTGTTTCACTCTGATTGTAGTGGAATAGGCAGTGGACGGCCAGCAGCTTTGCTCTCCTGTTCTCCTGGGGTCACATTCTTCTCCTGGCTCCTGAAATCACAGCTGGTAAGGACTGAGACTGAGCAGGAAATTGTGAATTCAGCAATGAAAGCTCTTTGACTGCAAGCATTTCTTGGGTTTTTCTTTGACTCCTGCTGGAGTTCATGTGTTCAAAGGGATAGTGTCTGTAAATTAGAAAATGGGTAAGGCTCATTCACTTATACCTAATCACTCCAGTTTCTTCAGCCACAACAAGCAACTGCAGAAACCATGCTGGCTGACAGAAAACTTGGTGAGTGAAGGGAAAATGAAAAGTCACCTGGATTTCTATTAAAAAAAGATGAGTTACACCAGCAGCCTGCTTTGGCTCTGTTCTCAGTGAGACCCATCTGTTCTGAGGAAGCTGAGAACATTTCAAATAAACGCATTTGTAATTTCAAAAACTCCTTTACACTTTTAGGGCAAAATATCAGATCTTACTTCAACAGATCTCTGTCTCCAGAGTCAGAACTTGAGTCTACCTAAAGGACATTAGTCATCTCATAACAAATTCCCATAACTCAGCAATTTCCACACAAAACAATTGACTAGAAACAATTGGATCCAGGTGGAATGGGCAGACCACTTGTTATTTCCCTCTTCTATTACTTTTAACTTATTGAATC
Organism: Lonchura striata; assembly: GCF_050655825.1. Classification (NCBI taxonomy): domain Eukaryota; kingdom Metazoa; phylum Chordata; class Aves; order Passeriformes; family Estrildidae; genus Lonchura; species Lonchura striata. The sequence goes on from NC_140740.1 coordinate 73,190,295, forward strand.
TTTCTAGAAGATAAAATATTGTTTGGTACCTAAGCAAACTTTTAGCTACAGCTGGTAGTTAGATTTGGAAATAGATGATATCTGATATGGTCCACATTTCAGGTGGCAGTGCCTGAAAACTGATCAAAGAGACAGGGGTTTGTGTTCTGATGTCGTGCTAACATCATTTATGGTGTTGTATTTCTAACAGCAACTGGATCTTGGATGCCATTTAAGCAGTTATATTCTATCTAGTCATAATCATAGTCTAGACTACTAGATAGTCATAGTCTATCTAGTATATCTAGTTATAGTCTATCTAGTCAGAGCATGACTCATGACAGTATGCCAAGAAATATTTCTGTTTAGTTTGCAAGAGTAAGTTCAGTAGAAGGTTGCCCCAAGGTTTTCCATTAGGACATAAAGTGTAATGTCTTATTTTTCATTTACATCCATTTTCTTCCTTAAGAAAAGAAGAAAGGAAATAGTAGGAAAAAGTAGTAAACAAGATAAAGTATTTTATAAAAAGAGAAAGGTGAGAAAATTAGAAATTACTAAATGTGTTGACAGGCCATTCCCCCCAGAGTCTCAGAATGGCATCACTGGAGCTGATTCCATGCTGACACTACTGAGGGCTACAACAGTGAAACTCTACAGCTGAACCGTCAGTATGGGAAACAGCATTTAACAGTGCAGAAATTGAAACAGATGAGCTAAAGAAAGCTGAAATGCTTTTGGTAAAAACACTAGGTGTAGGCACATGAATGAGTCATTGCAGGGTGAATGAGAAGGTGCACTTCCAACACATCTACTGACTATCTGTAATTGCTTGTGTTACTAGCTCTTACTCTTCATACACAAGGGAGGGATGCTGTTCTTCTACTGAAAGATACAACCTTCAATTATGACTTTCTCTGTGAGTAAACCCCCCACACTGGCAGTTAGTGAGGATTGTTCTGATGTTTTGTTCATGCAGTCTCTTTTTACCCCACAATTTGTTCAAATGTCACATAAAAAACCCCACAAACCACATATTCTGTGTGCTGATATTCTAGATATTCTTGTCTCATGTGCTGATATTCTAGACATTCTAGATATTCTAAATATTCTTGTCTTGAATACTGCAAAGTTACAGTACACATCATCTTCTGCCCTCTCAAGCTGTTCTGAATGGACTAATCCATTAACAGTTTATTAACAGAGTAGTGAATTCCTAGGGGTGCTCATTAAAGCAGATACTTCATAAATAGTGTCCCACTAGGCACCACAAGGCACAGACCATTTCCCACAAATTTATTTCAGCTTCCCCAGGGGACAGAAGCTATTGTCTTTTGAACAGAAAAACATTCTTTCTCAACAGGTAAAGGGCTTCCATGGTCTGTGAAAGAGAACAAGGTGAGAGCCTCTTAGGCTTCATCCTTTGTCTTTCTGCTAAGTGATGCTGGCTGGCAGGGCAGCAGCATGAGAGCAAGCTCCTGTCACAAGAGAGCATGCAGCTTCTGTATGTTCCCATGTTTTTTCACTGATACAAGATTTGTTCAATTTTTTTTCCATCTGGCGTTCTCTCAGAGATATGTTTACAGATGACCGTATTACATCAACACAGAAGACTTGAAATGGACTGATGTGAAACCCAAAAATTGGTAGTGAGGAACTTTGATCCAGAAATATGTCATGTACTAGTCTCCCTCCTCAACGTGCATTATAAAAGCTGAGCAGGTCCTAGAAACAGCATCAGTCATGAGACAGCAGATTATTTTTTCTTTAAGTAGAGAACAATGATTAAAGTGAGAAGCATCTTGCTAAAAGATTAAACATTGTTCTTGGCAAACAATCTGTTCCTCTATGTACTGTCAGCCCAGTCATGAGATCTTTATCTTGGGCCCTGCCCAAGTCACTCCTGAAAACCCATCTCAGGACTGTACAATTATCTGCACATTAATACTGTGAAATCCCAAAGAAAATTACTATGAGCTTCTCAAAATGCACCCATTCTGCTTTTCAGAGAGTGACAGGATCTCTGTTCCATTGACAAGATTCTCTTTTCCAAGAAGTCAGGATCTGGAAGTTTTGGAGAGTACAAAGTATGAACTGCTCACTGTAGCCCTGAACTTAAACACTGTCATTGGTCCATAAACCTATCTGAAGCATCAAACTTCTCAAATTCAAGTCTAAGTTTCTTGTGGCTTGACCCCTTTGTAAGCTACCTCAATTGAGATAGATAATGTATCTACAGTGACTCCTTGTCAGTTTAGAAAAGGTTTCCTTTTCCTTCTGAACAAAAGTCAATTCTCATTTTATAATGTTGCATTGCTGAAAAAATGAACTTTCTGGGAAGTGCTTTATATTTCAGGTGAAGATGTCAGGCTCATTTTCAATTCTTCCAAGTCTGTGAATCTGTCTCGTTTAGTCCTACCTCTTAATGAGAAGACCTCTGAGGAGCTGAGCCTCTGGCTCAGGACATCCAACCTCCCCAGCTTGTTATTGCACCAAAACTCTGTGAAGACTGCACTGCACCCTGTTTTCCATTGCAGGAGGACAGAGCTTTTGGCTTAACTACTGCTTTCAGGAAAGTCTTTCAGCACCAACTATATTAATGTATCTGTGACAGCACTCATGAAGTTGTAGAATATGCTGCAAGGACAAAAGGGTATTTTAAAAAAAGTACTAAATTCCCACCTGAAATGTGAAGTAACTTCAGTATCACACTGAGATTTATGGCTGCTAAAAAAAGCTGTAAAATTTAAGCTACAGTTCCTGTTTCTCCTGCTCTGGTATTGTTGTGTCAGGAACTGCTTAACAGAATAAAATACAGAACTTAAAATTCACATTTCATATAAAACTATACCATTACTTATAATTCAATATATTGTCTTACCTGAGTATGAAGGAACAGGTATCTAGTCCAAGAAAGTATCTTCTAAGCCTATGGAAAGATAGGATTACAGGCATGGATGAGCTATTTGCCAAGAAGCAGCATCTTTTAAAGTGATGGATGGTAGGATTCAAAAAAGGCATACATATGGATTAAGGTGCTATATTTTTTCCACATGAACTGTAAAGAAACATTGTTGTTCTTCATATTTTGAAAGATATTGACTTTTTGCAGGAGTCTGAACCTGAGATTTAGGAACATGTGATCATTATGGGTCTCACAGTGATCTATCACAAGCTCTCTTGACTGAGAAAAAATCCTGCTATCAACTTGAGCAATTCACTTTGGACTAACTAAAATTCCCACTACAAATTCCACTACTGCAGGTAGAAGTCCTGGATAGCCTCTTTTCATATCAGCATGATAGCATATCACATGCAGCATGATTGAAGAGAACTTAATAAAAATCAATGTATGAGTCACTACATGAGGTGAAGAGACCTGATTTTAGTGTGTTGTTTTCCTGTTTTTTGGGTTTTTTTTAAATTTTGTTTCTTTGTGGGTTTTTTGTGTTGTGGCTTTTTTTTTTTTTTTTTTTTCGTTACTTGGTTGTTTTTGCTGTAAAATCTAGATTTCATTATGGACAGTGAATAAAATTTCAAAGTGGCTCAGACACCAATTCTCAGCTTTATAACAATGTACCAAACCAACAAATAGTAGTGGTAGTTTGAAAAAAACCCAAAAAGTACCTTAATAATCTTGGAATTTGAAATAATTTGGTTCTTTTTAACCCAAATCATCAAAGCTTGAGTCAACAAATGGCAGATGTTAAAAATCAGCAAAGTCTTTGGATGCAGTAAACCTGTAAATGATATGATTAAAGACATATCAGATTACAACACAGGGAAGAAAAAGTTACCTGCATTCAGGAAATGTTTATTCAGATTCAGAAACAGTGCCACAAACTTTAAAATATATAGCTCATTTCATACCACAACTACTGGTTATGACAGCAAATGTCAACACATAAAACAATGAAAAAGAAGTGGTAAAATTTTTTTAAAATACCAGTTTCATCTCTTCAGGAAATTTCAGTCTCATTTTGAAATAGTGAGTAAAAAGTGAAAACTTTTTATCTGAACTTACCTGAATTTCATCTCAACTTTCTGGCCTCATTGAAAGAACACTCTGTGAAATGGTCACCCACTACAATTAATTGTTTGAACACAAACAGAAATCTGAAACACTGAAATAGTGAATAGGAACTGAGATGGCTGGTTCTCTTATGAGTCTAAAAAAGCCAGGGATCATAGTCATTTCCTTGGTCAAACCCAGAAGCTGCAAAGTTTCCATAGACGTCTCTAGATGCCCATCTCCTTTATAGCAAGGACATGTGCTGCTGACAGCAGTCTGTTTCTAAGCAAACTGCAACCAACATCTTTGAGGGATATCTTGTACCTGAAGAAATGGAGAACAATTTGTTATGCATAAATACTTGGTCCTGAGCAGATTCTTTCACTCAGAGATCTCTTTTACTCCAGATGGAGAGCAGAATCTGAAGCTTGAAGTGTGAAAAAAAGGGGTCAAATTTAATCATAGAGGAGCTTCATCTGTCTTAGGGTTTTCTCAGAAAACAGTGACTAATTCATGTGAATATCAATACACCGATTTTCTACTTCCATCCATTTTATAACCAACTTGTTTGACAAACTAATCTAACACAGATTTTATATACAGGAAATTCTTTTCATTTACACTAGATTAGTAAGAATGCAAGACAATATAAAGCATGACACAATGTTTTTTATAGTAGTTCTTACAAGTTCTCTTGATTTTAATGAAATTCTAGTAGGGCCATGTATTTGATATGTAGATGGCATGGAGGTATTGAGGGAGCTTACTAGTCACACTGACTGACCCAGAGAGGATTGAAAAAACTCAATAAATCTAGAAAAGCAGGAAGTGACAGAGAAATGATGACTAACCTGGTCAAGGTCCTCACCGTTCTAAGTTCACTTTCCTTTTATTTTTAACATCTGAAAACTCATCAGTCACAGGCATTACTTCTAATTTTGTACATTAAAAAGCTTGCAAGACATTGAATATCAATTAAAATTATGTGGAGGTGTAAGAGCTTTGTTTGTTGCTTCAATTTGAGTACTTCAGTTCAAATAAACTACAAAATGTACCTGGTTAATTTGCATATTATTTATATCACAGTGATGTAAGGATCTTGACTCAGTGTTAACAGAAGCTGTCATATGCTTTTGTCAAACAAGCATTTATCCAAACGACTGTAAGTATAAATTAGGAGCATAGTGCATTTTTCATATTTTGATATATTTTGTTTCTTTTGCAGTCAACTGTTCATACATACAGTTTGTATAAAAAGAGAACAATTTCCCAGAAGTAGTATAAACAATTTTGAATAAATGACTGAATTTAATATGGCTTAAAAATAGTTTGTGGACAGCAAGTAAGGTGAAGTACACTTTCATGGAGTCCTTTTTACATTTAGCTTCTTTTCATGTAGACTTGCATAGCTGCTGTCAGAAATTCAGCACCAGGTGTTAATTTTGCATTACCTTAAATTACTTTAAAGGTGTTGTTTTCAAAGATCATACACTATCACACTTATTGTATTTGCTATTTCTCAGTAAATTGACTAAATTTTACTTGCAGTGAGCTTCAAGCTGTGGTTTATGTCACCATCAGACTTAGGAAAGCAATTGCCTCAAAGTGAATTATCGAAACCCAAAGTGTTGTAAATTCCAAGCAAACGCTCACAACTGCTTTCTTTTTCTCAGCTGCACAAACCTATTATTCCCATGGCGCATGGATAATTTGTAATGGGCTGCTAGATGTATTTGTTAATGCATTCACTCTCAACTTAAGCAATGTTCTTCAGCAAATCCTATAGATGAAAGACTGAAAATAAACAGAAAAGGTCTTCAATAGTATTGACTTGGGCCTCATATAAAAACAATTTGGGTACTTCAGTGTAGAAACAAGTGTTTTGTTACAGAAGCTGATTGTTCCCTGCTGTACTGCATGCTAGCAATTTCTTTCAGATGTGTTCTCATTTGAACATTCTCCTCAATCATATTGCAGCTCCATGGAGCCCATATTTCCTCCTGAAAGGCATCTATCTCTCTTTGACTCCCTGTCATGCATTAGGTATCAGGAAAGTAGCTAAAATCATGTGGTTTACTCATGCTTGTAATGATGTGCCCAAAGTGTGTCAGCTGGTACCATCTGCAGTGCCTGGAGCAGTGTCTGGGAGACAGTGACAACTCAATTGCAGGCTGGAGGTTTTGAAAAACAGGCAATAATTACTATTTGTGCTTAGGCAAGAGGTCTCCTTTGTGCAGCATTGGGGAGGCCACATCTGTTACAGCGATTACTAAGTCTCTGCCGATCATCAATATTACAATCAAAATAGTCATCAATCTGGATAAAAATCACCATTTCTTTTCAGTTCCAGACTGCTGATCTGGTCCAAGTGTAGCTAATAAACTGATGCTCTGTCACCCTTTCCTTTCATGTGCTTTTCTTCTCACTCTTATTGTTTTTGCAAACCATGCAGGATCCTGCCACAAACAAGTCCTTGGCAGTTAAATAAGAATGCAAAAAGGAAAGCTGCTGTTTCTCTTGAAGAGAGAAATTGGTTATTTTAGAAGAACACTGAATTCTGAACTCCTAATTTAAGAATTTTCTATAAAGCCACTGCCTTCAACTAAGCCTGGTTTTGAGTTATCTTGGAAGATCCTGATTCTCAGTTATCTGGCTGATAATTGCTAGTTTGCATTTTTAGAGAAAGTGTAGTTTGTTATCTAACAAAAAGCATTGCAGGATATTTTCTCATATGACATGCATGTCATTTGGCTGTGAAAATTCAAAGTTCATTTCAGTCAGTTTCTTTTTAGCATAACCTAAGACCTAACTGACCATTTATAACTCATCTGGAATCCTTCTTAGCAGTAAGCATGTGGTTTGACAGACCATGACATTCTTCATGTTTTTTGTCCACTACTGATATGTGGAAACTTGATAGTGTGATTACTATAAGACAACCTCCAAATACTCCTCCTCCTGTGAAAATTTAAATATTGGATGTGATATGGATTTCTACCCAGATGGTTCAGCTAGCCCTTCATTCCATGTTAAACCTACCAGAAATAACATAACAAAGCTGGGTTTCCAATCAGCAGAAATGAAATTTGAGATCTTGAGACTGTGAAAGAAGATGCATTTTGAAATGGCCAGTGACAGAAAACATGCAAGAGAACTTCTTACATTATATAATTCTGCATTACCATAAAACTGGTAATCCCTGAAGGAAAGTCTTCAGTGCCATATCAGATATCTTAAGACAATGGTTGCTGCAATGTTCCAAGCTTTGTTTTCTTCACACAGTCTAACAACAGACATAACAACTGATAAATATCAAGACAAATTTGTTAATATTGCATTATTGGCAGACAAGAAAAGATCACTTTACATTGGAATGCTGAGCTCCTGCCAACCACCAACAAGTAGATAGCTAACTCTGTTTTAGAACTTGCTGCTAATGGGGAAAAAAAGTGTTTTGCACAAAAATAGAAATAATCTGAAGGTATTTGAAAAGGTTTAGGTTCTGTTCTGATAATCCCTCAAAAATCAGCTCTGATGACAGAATTTGAACAACATTGCTTTTTATTAAGGCAGCAGCTTTTTATTTTTACATACTCCTTTGCATCTTTTCCATGCTTTGAGAAAAAGAAGCACAGTGACTCTGGTATTATTAGTCTAACATACAGAAGCAAATTCATGCAAAGAGAGAGCATCTTACCTAAGACTACCCATAAGATGATCAGATACCAAAATGCATGGCTTGGGAAGAGACAACACAGAATAGCAAGGCTGGTTTGAAAAGCCTGAGGGTCTAAAATGGAAAATTAATTTCAATATGTATAATTAAAAGATGAGAAGTATTTAAATATTTATTTACATATAAATATATTTTTTATGTTGCTGCAAATATTTTGGGGTGGTGAAAAGAACACCTTACATTTGAGAAATTCTTACTAATGTGTGGATCAGGTAAGGGCTTAGCTTCATGCTCATGATGCTTCCAAGGAACCTGTCCCTGTGAAGTTGCTGACAATGATCCTGAAGGAAGCAGACTTGGACTTGTGGTCATCTATTTAGATAAGGATCTAGGAGGTTTCCTGAGTTCATATAAGACTGATGTTGGGAAAAAATAAGCATTCTAGAAAGGCTGCATTATTTCCACCTCCTCATGCATGTCTCTTCTGTTTAGGAAGAAAAGACTTCACCTTTCTGCACTCAACACCCTTTTTACAGCATGTCCACTGAGCTTCAATCCTTGTGTGATGGTGGCCTTCTTGGAATGTGTGCTGTGACCAAAACATGGGATTCCATGCACTTCTTGCTCTGGAGCTCTCTTAACCTCCTTAGGTTGCTTTTTGGTGTCAAGTTTTAGACAGGCCTGTGGGTTAGGCGCACTAACCATTAAAGTGATGAGTTAGATAGATCACACACTTAATTCAGGTGTGTACATTCACATCCACTGTTCTAGCAGACAAATGCACACAAAGAAGAATTTGGTGAAATGGATACATTCCTTTTACAGTGATGCATGAATGAACTGAATAATCAAGAGCTTGAGCCCACCTATCCCTCAGGATCTTCAACCAGGAGTCTGGGACAGCTCTCTCAGAGCAATCTCATCATATGGAGTGAACAAAAATTCATCTTATAAATTATTAGATTTTGGCTGCTCTTTTGTTTTGTTTTCTTCAAGCCACTGAATGAGAAGAAAGGAAATAAAAGGGAGATTTTGATTGATCTGGTAAATATGGATGTGGCTGGAACCAAGAAGAATACATTGGAGAAGTGACTAATGGCCTTGATTATGGTCAGCATATTGAGAACATTGGCTTTCACTGTGGCTGCGAAGTGCAGCTCACTATTCCCTCACTTTCTGTCTGGCACAGCTTGTGGTTTTTTTATATAAAAAGGGCTGCAGTCAAATAACAATAGAATTGTGAGCACACTGGTTTTAGTCCTGGTCAGTTGGCACTATCAAATTCTTCTGTGAAAGACTCATATTTACGGGACCCATAATTACATAGTGGATCCAGATGGCAATACTAATTTGCCAGTATTCGCATTTTAAAATTGCTCCAGAAAAAAAAAAAATAAGATCCATTTCTATGGACAGAAAGGAATATATTATGATCCACAGCTGTAACTGTGCATATTCTTTAAATTTGACCATTTTACCATTTTCTTTGGCTTTTCAGCTAACATGACTTTAATGGGATAGATTAAAAGAACCTCCAGCGTATATCTGTGTCCCACCATAAACAAAATGCTTATCTAATGCTGGAGCTCTGTTCAATGGAGAATATTGCTGTAGGAATTTTCCTGTGGGAGTCTTCGGCCAGTGAATGCAGCAGACTGGAGAATATTTTCTATATTCTCAGATAAATGAACATGTCTAGCATATATTCAGCAAGTGAAGGCTACAGACAGGCAGATTAGATGGGAAAGAGAAATCAGAAAGGTGACAACCACAAGAATAACAATAGCAAGGCATATGACCGGCTCTTTCCATTTGTTTTCTTCACAGCCTTGTCTGCCAAAAGTGATAGAAAGAGATGATTGTAGGAACAGCTTTGGTGAGGAGAGAGAAAGAGAGCATGGCTGCTTTTGTGAGACAAGGGAGGTAGCCAGCATGACCAAGTGGAACTAAAAGGGTAAAGAAAATAAGTTAGATTTTGCAAGAGCTGCACAGCAGATCTTCAAGACTAGGATATCAGAACTCTTTAGAGACCATTAGGGAAACAAGCCAACATCCAGAGAAGCAGTTGCCACAGCCAGAATATGAAAGATGGCTTCAGAAGAAACATCCCACTGGCCCAGCAAAGGGAGAAAGAAGTCCTGTGAGGAAGACTGCAGTATCTGAAAAGGAAAGTGATTAGGTGTGTATTAGTGGTTTGGCTGTAGCAGATGTGGCTCACCTACTCCATCCTCTCACAGGAGGTGTGCTGGGAATCCACAGAAAAAGATTGGAGAGATCAGTGCGGTGGAGGCAGTCAAACACAATACAGGATGTTCCCATAGGATACTCTGTTGTGCTGCCTTTTTTGCTGCTTGTGAAAGTCAGACACAGGGAAGAAGGCATTTGGAATATTTATCAGAATGGGAGCACTCTGACAAAGACTTTTTAGAGTGTCAGCTCATTTTCTAGGCTTGTCCAGCTCCTTCATCCCATTGATACAATGTCATTGTTTTCCAGAATAAGCTCCTCATTATTTGTGCAGAACATGCACAAGACTGCAGTGGCATAGTAGATATATGACATTTGCACATGATTGCTGTGACTTGATACTTGTGTAACTAGATGATGAAAATGCTTTGCTTTATCTGAAGTGGATTTTCCATGTAATTACCATAAAACTAAATTAGAGATGGATAAACTTGCTGAGATTTAATATGAGCTCATAGCAAAAAAATTTGTTTAAATAAACTTTATGTTCAGATGGGTTTTGACAACCAGCAAAACTGCTATTTCTCATTCTTTACTAAGATATGATCTCATTACACATGAACAATCCCTGCAACACATGCAGAAAATGGCATAAGAAAACCCCCTTTTTGATATCATCTCTGGTTGTCATATGTTGAATGCAAGGCTAATGAGCTTTGATCCAAGTGCCAACCAATTTAATTCTCTCCATTATCTTGGCTGAATGGGGGTATCTATTAAGTTTCCCCACACGTGCTTTCTGTGGCACAAAGGCAATGAATCATTCTTATGCCACAATAATATTTGCTGTGACTTTCTTCACCAAGAACCAAAGGTGACTCTTGTTTTGTTGGAAAAACTCAAACATGGCATGCAAAACCAGGAGTTCACATAGGGCCACACACAAGGGGATCTTATTCTGGTGATAATGTGGTTCATGGGGAGAAATAAACTTGACTTTTCTTAGTCTGCTAGTGCTGCTGCCAGAAGTCTGATGCTTTTCTGGTAGGAAGTTGCAACAAGCCCAGCCTTATCTTCAGATCACAGTTTTTACCTTTGGTATGGAGCTAACACCGTATACAAGGCTGCCCTGTGATCCATGCTGCAGACTCATTAACTGTAGTAGAAGTTTCTACTGCACTGTGTTGATCAAGCACACAGACCTATCCCCTACAGGAAATCAAAGTGTAATCCAAGTTTACGTGGAGGGTGAAAGAGGAGAGAACACTGTTACGCAGGGACTCCCAGAAATAAGAGTGAGATGTAGTTTGGGTTTTATAAAAGTGAACATAGTGAGAGTGTAAGTCTTGGACACAAAAAGTAAGCAGAGATTCCCTTACTCAAATCTCAAATCTGTCATATTTTACAGAGCAATGTGATGTCTTGGGGATGGGATGCCAACCCTAACCTTAAATTTGTCTTCTTTTCTCCGCTTCTGTCAGCTGTGTTTCCTTAACATTATTTCAAGATCCTTCTTTTCCAGCAGGGCATTTCACAGACCAGCAGGCATGCCTATGTGTAAGTTCACACCCATTTGATGTGCCAGCTACAGTTCACAATGTAGGTTTATTGGAGGCTTTTCAAATATATTCCATTAATCAATTCAAGGTAAAACTTTCTTCAGCCTGTCTTGAATAGACTTCACAAAGACCATGTAACATGCAATATTGCTTACCACCAGGTAGAAAACAACTGATACAAAAAATGCTCTTCAGCAAACCAACCTTGAAGAAATGTTTCCTGACTGCACTGCAAAGGTAAAAAGAAAACCGGAATTTTCAGGACCAGCCCATCCCAGGGAAGAAGTGAAGTGAAGTGAAGTGAAGTGAAGTGAAGTGAAGTGGAAGGGGAAGGGGAGGGGAAGGGGAAGGGAGGGGAGGGGAGGGGAAGGGGAAGGGGAAGGGGAAGGGGAAGGGGAAGGGGAAGGGGAAGGGGAAGGGGAAGGGGAAGGGGAAGGGGAAGGGGAAGGGAAGGGAAGGGAAGGGAAGGGAAGGGAAGGGAAGGGAAGGGAAGGGAAGGGAAGGGAAGGGAAGGGAAGCACAAAAAAACAGCAAGAAGAAACAAAAGTATAACATTCTACATCTTACTCATTCATTTCATGAGACTTACTACTTTCCAGTTGCTTTAGGTTTTGCACAGAGATGGAGAGGAGACTAATTCATCTCTTATCCACCGTTATCAGACCGTAGGCAAACCAGACAAATTTTGGTCACTGAAAGGAGTTAGATTTGAAAAATACAATCTCTGAATGATGGTTCAAATTTTCCATTTAAATGCACTGTAACTCTTCAGAATTTTGTATGAGACTGCTTCAAATTGAAAGAAATCCAAGCCAAAGATGGGGAGACACACTGAAACAAAGTGAGACTTGGCAGTGTGTTGACACTGCTGGGGCAGGAACAAAGGCTCAGCTAACAGCATATGCTATCTATTAAACTTTGTTCTTTGTGTATGTAGACAGAGAAAGGGAGAGAGTGAGAGAGGTAAGAATTTCAGCTCTCTTCTTGGTTTCAAACAAAGCTTTTGCCCAGTTTATCTGATAGCCAATGGAGTCTGGAGAGAGCTTAATATTTTTGAGAATTATTCCACATGGTAAAATTTGAATTTGGTGCTCTTTCTGCTTTGTCAGAAAGTTATACACCCAACACAATCTAATGAAATCCATTTAAGAATCTGTTAAAGTGAGCATAATTCCAGCAATTGTCTGCTTTGTTTTTTATGAAGAAAAACTTTTTCAAGCCTGGAAATCTTTTGTTGTTAAAAGACAGAAGGTGTTTCCAATTAAGTGGTTCACCTGCATACTAGAAATGTGTGGGAAGCTTAAATGGGAATGACAATAACTCCTCAGGTCCTACATGAAAATGATAAAGGTTAAAATGATAAAAAGTAAAGAAGATAAATGTTAAAAGTCCTGAAATAAAGTCATTCAGCTCAATAGTACTACAGGTGAGGACACCTAATAATGAAAAGGATTTTACCTAGTGTCTTTTTCTTATAGATTGAAGTCCTCTCTCCAACTGCAAACAGAAGTTTAAGATACAGGAGGCAAAAGGAAAAATTGAGCATTGGTTTGAAAAGGAAACCTAAAAGCCTGGCCTAGTAGGAGGAAATGGTAAAACCACCTCAGTTTTCATTATCACCAGGATTTCTCCTAGAGTTTCAGTGGGTTAACACTTAGTGAGGTGCTGAAGACTGTCTTGGCCTTCCAGATTAGTCCCTGAAAAGATTTCTTTCCTCATCTTTGTCCCCCAGATTTGTATAAAGTAGTAGACATCAGTACAGCAACAGGAATACTTGAAGCAGTGGCTGATATGCCAGAGGGTTGTGCCACCATTCAGATGAACCTTGACAGTCTGGAAAAACGGACAAACAGGAACCTTATGAAGTTCATCAAGGGGAAGTCTTAAGTCCTGCACCTAAGGAAGAGTAATTCCAAGTACTGCTACACACAGGGGCTGGCCAGATGGAAGGCAGCTGTGCAGAAAAAGACCCTGGGAATTCTTGGGGACAATATGTTGCCCACTAGCCCCCAGTGCATCTTTTTAGCATAAAAAGACCAGCAGCATGTCAGGCTGCCTTAGGAAGATGATTACGAGCAGCCTGAGGGATGTGATCCTTCCCTGCTACTCCATGCTGCTGAGTCGTATCTGGAGTACTCTGCTGGGTTCTGGACTCCCTAGGAACAGAGAAACTTGGAGCTGCTGAAGCAAGTTCAGCAAAGGGTCACTCAGGTGATTAAGGGGCAGGAGTACCTCACAAAGGGAGGCTGGGAGAAGTAGGATTGCTCAACCCAGAGAAGAAAAAGCTCAGGAGGTGCCTTATCAATATCAATAATCATCAGATGAGGGGAGTAAAGGAGACAGAGCCAGACTCTTATCAGTGGTGCCAAGTAAGAAGCCAAGAGGCAGAAAATTCTATTTTAAGAGAAGAAAACCTATTACTCTAAGGCCATCAGATTTCCGTCCTTAAAGGGGTTCAAAACTTGACTTAGAATCATAGAATGGGTTGTGTTGAAATGCACTTTTAAAGGTCAACCAATCCAAGCATCTGCAATAAGCTGGGACATTCTCAACTAGATCAGGTTGCTCAGAGCTCCATATATCCTGACCTTGAATGTTTCCAGGATTGGGCACCAATGGGAAGTCTTTCCTGTGTTTCACCATCCTTATTTGCAAAAGATTTCTTCCTTCTGTCCTGTATAATCTTTCCCTTTTAAAGAATTTCCCCTTTTCCTATCACAACAGGCTCTGCTAAAAATTCTTATGGTCCTGGGCAACCTGCTGTCAATGGCCCTGTTTTAATACTGGCATTGTACTACATGATCTCCAAGAGTCCTTTCTAATCACAACCACTTTATGAATGCTCACAAATTTAGCAGCTGCATCGCCCCTACATATGCAGGCATCTCTGGGCTTGCTTGTCCACAAGACTGAGCAACTGACTGACAAGTTTCTCTTGTGAAAGGCTGATCATTGAGAAAATATTTCTGCAAGGTGGCAATTTGAGTAGATTTAACGAGACAAAGTGCAATATAGTTATTGAGCCATTCAATAAAATGTAATTGATGGAAGTCCATAGTCCCCACACACATATTGTTTCATTTCTTTGGCAAAATTTACTATTTTTGAAATATGATTTCCTTGCTGAAGTGAAAATGAAGCTGCCCACTCTGAGCACAGGCATTATGTGGCACAGCTGGCTATTGGGAACACAGGAAATATTCTTTGATTTGAGTTGGAATTGGAATTAAATACTACATATCAGTCAGACCAAGGGCTTGGATTTATTCTCCTTTGGACCACAGAAATACCCTGGAGAACCATTTAGTGTAGCATGTTTCACACAGATATTTTATGGAAACATCTCCCAAAATATCATTTTGTGGGGGAAAAAGTTTCCATGTAGTTCCAGTTAAGATATAGCTGCACCTAGAAAGGGAGATGATGAGACTGACAAGCAACTGTTTAACTTCCTGTCTGGATCAAGACAAAAGATAGCCATCATCTCTAATTATTGAATAAAATTACTTGACCAGTACATAATCAAGAAATATTTCTATGTTTTTAATATAAACAAATGTGTGTAGTTTATATTAAGATGTCAGACATGGTAAAGTGATTCTGAACAATTCCTTGCTGCACTACGTCTGTGTCCTGGGTTGACTATATGATGGTTTTATCCCCAGTCATCTGTTCTGTTTATGCTGAATAATAAGTTTTGCACCTTTATGATTTGTTCCAGGAGTGAAGGGGGGGAGAACAAGCGCAGAGTTTGTTTCCAGAAACTGCACTGACTCCACATTCCTGCTGCTGGACTGTGTTGTCTGCGGACAGAGCTCTCCGGACAGAGCTCTCCGGACGGACAGACAGCGGGACAGAGCTCTCCACTGCTTTTAGTTAGTTTTAGCTAGCTGAGGCACAGAAGTTCCCTGGCTGTGGCTTTTCCTTTCCTTGTCCCCCCTGAAGCTGCTCTGGATGAGCCCCGGAGCAGCAGCAGCAGCAGCGCCTGCGCCAGCGGCCGGGCCTGGGCCGGGCACTGCCAGCGCCGCAGGGCTGAGCAGAGGCTGAGCGAGCCCAGCTCAGCCTGGGAGGGGATTTTCTGGGTTTGTCTCTCTTCTGGAGCAGCAAGAGCTTTTATTGTTCAATATTCTTTAGGTTTGCTTGCTTAATAAACAGTTTTTCCCACTTTTCTCCAAGGAGGTATTTTTCCCGAACTGGATGGGGGAGGGGCTGATTGACTCTGCCTTCTAGAGGAGCCCTTTGGGGGTTCTCTCCCAAATTTGCCCTGAACCAGGACAATCTGCTAGAAAATTTTGTCCTTACTCACACAGAAAATTCTGTGGATGCATCTCCACAGACGTCTGCCCTCAGTAGAGTACTTCACCCATACAACTCTCTATACAGCCAAGTCTAGATAAGACTATCATGCATCCAGCTTTTCCAGCTGTTGCTCTCCTTTCCCAAGTTTTTGGATGCCTCATTGAACCATGGGCCACTACAGATCAGAAACTCTTGGAGACTAAAGCTATTGCCTATGGTGTGTGGATGGCCTATCAAGAATTATGCCAAATGGGACAGGCACACTGAGACCAAAGCCTCTAGACAGCAATGGTCTCACTATCACATCCACAAGTGTTTGTCCCATGGGAATCTCAGATATGGCACCTTGGTATCTCAGCTCCTTCCAGTGTTCCTGCCAGTTATGTTGCTTATATATGGTGCAGGTCTTGCTAGTCCTCACCACAGTACAAAGACAGAACACAGCTGCTTTCAGTGTGAGAGCAGATGTGAGCTTTGACCACAGTACCCTTCTTCAAAGTTCACCTAAATTCTTCTCAGGAAAATGGTTCATAAAGGATATTAAGAGTATAACCTGTCCATAGGGGTAAATTGCTCTTTAACACTGTAGTTTTGTTTTGACTCAAATCACACAGAGGTAAGTATTTTCCTATTTCTTTTCTTTTCCAACAAAATCTTTCTGTTCCTATTGCTCATGTAGATGTCTAACTCACCCATTTTACATTATATAAATGGGATTGTTTTATTGGTTGTAAACGTCTTGTTATTCAGTTTCATGTCCTGATACTTTTGTTTTGCGAGGAAGGCAATCTTTACAGCAATAATTATTTTGTACACTTCTGTCATGCTGTCACTTCCTTTTCCTTTCTAATCTAACAATCTCTACATTTTCCACAGTCTCCTTACATAAAAAGCTCACACGACATTTTTTTTTAATGTATTCCCCTGGACCCTTAGTATTTCTGCAGTATTATTTTCAAGCTGGTTGACCTAGAAGGAACACACAGGACATGTCACTGGCTTATATAATTATATTATATTGTTTTCAATATTGTTTTCTATCTTTTTCCTCCTACATTTTATCAGTTTGCCAACACTTTTGCTGCTCTCAGAGCATATGGCTTGGCTAAGATGTCTATTGTGACATTTTTTTCACTGCATGGTTGTGATTAATTCAGAGCCAAGCAATATGTCATTCTGATTTTTCCTTCCAACTTGCATTAATTTGCCTTTGTCTGCAAGGAATTTAATCTATCAACAAGCCACCTACCCTTCCTTACTCCAGCAGAAGTTCCTCACAGACTTGTCTCATTTGGACTATCTTATTTATGTCCAAGAAATCTACAAACCTTATCTCCTTATTGTGTCACTTGTTGTCTAAAATCATTCCTAGGTTTTCTTTCCTTGAAAAACAGAATTTTTCACAGTTCCTTTGAAATTGTCTGAATTAGCAGAAGCACCCCATAGAGTGCCACAGACAAAGTAATATAGTGTGACAGCCTTTTTCCTGAAGGAATACTGTAAAAGAAAGAACAGTCAACACAAATTAAGCAATTCTGATACTTTGACAAACCCTGTCTTGCTTCCCCCCATGACATTTTAGACTCTGGTGCTAGTTTTCTCATGAGGATGAGAAATTCCATGCTCAGTTCCTCAAAACAGGAGGGAAGGTCTTGGTTCCCCCAGCAAGAGAAAGACTGTGGAGTCTGTGAACAACCTCACACAGGACTGATAGGAAGGATGTCATTTTCACAGCTCTAAAGCCATGGAATTACTGTGCATGTAGTAGTATTTAGTACAAAGTGACTAAGGTTTTATATTGCAAAGAGGAACTGTGGATGCGCAGAAACTGAGAGACCAATGGCAGAGATGCAGAAACAAGAGACAAAGCCAGCAGTGGAGATATGCAAGGAGCTGAGTAGTAAGAGAGGAATGGAAGAAACAGATAACTTGCATTTTATGGGTCCAGCTGAGCTTGCTCTCTTCTGACATGCATAGCTGGAGTTTCTATGAATATCCTTGGTTGTGATTCACCTAAATGTGAAGTGATAAAATGTCTGTGTCACTCCCGGTATAATCAGTCCATCCCGCAGCTCACTAGCTTGACCTAGAAAGTTGAGGGGAGGCAATCCCAAAGCAAGCTCCATTTTCCAGCATTATTTCATAACCCTGAGCTCCTCTCCAGTCTTTCTGACTGCTTTCACTCACCTTTGCCTCTGTCTCTCAAGAGTTCAGGCACTATTCATAGTGGGTAGTCCCCAGGCCATATGGCAACAGGGATATGTAAGGAGCAAGTGTTTGCATGGACATGTTTAAAAGCAACACAGACCTGATCTTCTCATTCCACATGACAAACAAAATATGGATTGCCATTCAGGTCCATAGGATAATCACTGATTTCAGTGAAATCTTGGTGAGGATTTTTCAAATTACTTGTCATAAGTTATTTCTGCCACTGGAGTAAATTCTAGATTTTGACTTCAGCAGAGCTAAGTTGCCAATCATTGAACGTAATGATAATCTACCAATTGTAAACATTACTGCTAGAAGTGCAGTTAACAGTCCATTCCTCAGTTCCTTTTAATCCCTGGATGTCTTCAGTCCTACTCTTGAAACTTTACTTGTATTTCATATTTCTTCCATTTCACATTTTGGCCATTCACTCTGGCCTACACACTTAACTTTTTTACCTGGAAAATAGTAGAGATTTCCCTGGTATACCAGTGATCAACATTAGCACATGTTTATCAGAGCTAGCATGAGAACAGAAAAATTGTAGTGTCCAAATACCATGATCAGTTGCTTCTGCTCTAACCTTTTCAGCATGTGAGAGTTAAATATTTCTCTGGGTAATCTGTTTCCCATTGCAGTTTTAAAGGCCTGCAACATTTTTATAGGCACAAGGACCAAAGTGACTTAAGACTAAACTGTGTTGGCTCACCCTGGGGTAACCCCTATAAATGACAAACAAATCAGCATTTCACAGTTAAAAAACAACACCAAATGTTCTACAAAATCCCCCAGAAGTTTACTGCAGTGATGGTAACAATGCTAGACATTAGGGCAAGGAATTTCCTTTTTCCATTTCAAGAGAAAAAACACCACAGCTGTTTCTCAGTGGATTCCCAGCCAAGATGAAAAGGTCACTGACCCAACCATGATGTAACACAAAATACTGGGAATGGTGGCTCCCTCAAACAACTCTTCTCCAAAGCACTAATAACAATTTTCACTCTACAAAGAAGGTATTTATCCAATGATCCTCTTGCACTAAAGCCTTACTTAAAAAGGGTGGCAAGAATCTTCACTCTTCTACAGGTCTAACGATCTGCAACAAATGTTTTTTAACAGCTGGTAGGAATAGGGAAATTCTGTTCCTGAAAGTGACATGCATTACCTTTAAGTACTGTGGAGGGCCAATGTTAGCCTCATGATGGTGGGCCTGTTAGAAACTGCAAGGGTAGTAATTTCACTTTCTCAGCAAAACACCTAAGGTACTACAGAGCCTAAACAGTAAAGGCAGAAACTGAGGTCTGGGGGAGCTCTGATGATAACTCACATGATGGAACAGTAGTGGAGGCCCTGTGACTGAAAGCATGTGGAAAGCATGTGGAAACACCTGAGTGCAGATCACCCTCTACCCTCCAGAGGGGTGAGAGATGCATGCTCATTTTCAAGATGGTGAGTGAAACTGGAGGCCTGGGAGGGTTGCAGCAACATAGGAAAGGTTACTGGTACAGCTGATAGCATTTGCACAGGCACCTGCTATCTGCACTCGACTGGCACTGGCAGAAAACCATGCAGAAGTGGCTTACTGGGAGGGGACACCTGTGGGAGGAAGCCCTGAGAACTGATGGCAGGGGATAACCAGGGCAATACATCTGTTATGTGTAGTAGATATAATTCACACCGTTTGTAGTATGATATATGTGATATTGAATATTTGTTGGAGTATACACGTTTGTATTAGGAGTCCCCCCGAGCCTCGCAGGCGAAACCTGGTGTATGTTGAAACCCAATTTACACGTAAAAGGAAGAGATGGGCCATGTCTGGAGAGATACAGGGACCTCAAGGCGCTGATCATGGAAATCCTCAGGCAGATACATGTGAATGCAACGTTCCTGTAAACTTCATCAAGGGATTCCAGAGCTCCGGACACTGAATTGTTCTTCCTCATCACCAAAAAAGAAAATCTTATTAACATATGGACTCTGAATAGAAGAAAAGACTGATTGCTGAAATCTTGGCCTCAGGTGGAATTTTCCCTATAAAAACTGTTTGTGCCAGGATGGAGGTGTGTGGGCATAGAGGAAAACCTCTGCTGAGGCTGACCTCTTTGTTGCACAGCCAGCGCCGAGCCCAGGCTCCGCTCTGTTCTTTCCTTGTGGCTGGCTAGATAGAATTTGATTGTAAAATAAATATTTTAATTTTTTATTTTTATATGGCTGGACAAATTTTCATTTATAACACCTCCTTCAACAGAACAGTGAAGAGAAGCTGTAATTTGCAATTAATTCTCCTTGTTACTAGGAAGTGAGAAAATATGACTCTTTGTTCACAGATTGACTATTTCTGGGCAGATTTTCTAATTTTAGTTCACATTTTCTTTATACAGTCTATATTTTGAAGGGTTAAATGATTGTACGCCTGAATGGGTCCTACAGCCATGCATAAAATTACCTCAGACCTGCTATTAGCTGTAAGGGTAGATTCAAGCTTCACTTGACCTTACCTCATGCCTGAGCCTTGACTGATGCATCTAACAGTTACTAATTCTGCAGCAGTGGTCCTTCATATACATAGGGACAGGGATTTTTGAGGTGTGGTGGCAGGTGGGAAAGCCAACATGTTTTAGAACTCACTCCAGTGTGCACAGAAGAGGAAGAAAACATCCATTTCCAAAACAGAGCAGCTGGTTCTGGAAAGGATAGTCTCAACTGACCATGTTCTCTTTGGCAATGGTGAAAGAAAATGCCCATTGTAATGTCCACATTTGCACATGAACAGGAAGGCAAAATGCAAACCAAAATGTACTTGCCATCTTGAGGGGTTATTTCCAAATGTTCCCTTTCTGCTGCCAGCTAAACAAACCTTGTGTACATTTGCACTTACTTTAAGTGTGCAACGAGAGGTTTTTATTTCAAGCCCATTCACATTTGCTCTCCTTCCTTTCTCAAATTAGAAAAGATTTTGAGGAGGAAGTGTATGTTGGTAAACAGAATATCAAAAGCAAAAAGAAATATTTTTGTCTTATTACATCCACACTTCCTCTGTGTCAAAAGCACATAGCTTTCCCAGAACACAGCTTTATGGGACAGATGGCAATTTTTGTCATCTTTCTCATTTATAAGTCAAGAATGACAGAAAGGAGTTTTTTAAAAAATATTTTGCATTACAAACTTGTTTTATTTTCCTTTTAAAGATTTTAGAATTATAAAGCCATACAGAATTTACATCTCTAAAATCCCCTATTAAGAGTGTATTGAAAAAAAAGTCTGGAGACAGGTTTAAAGGGAAAGATGTCTTTAAGGTTTAACTGGCTATGAATATTAATCTCAGTTTTGACATGTCTTGGGAGTTCATAGCCTATTTATGATGTCCACTGCAGTTCTGAGTAGAGATGCCAAAATAGGTATCAGCAGCCTGTCGGGGAGCCAGCTGTGATAAAGTTCTGCTGACACAACAAAACCCAACCTTGTGGATCTTCTCAGACCAGTGCTGAGTGGGGGCAGAGACTTCTTGCCTGTGTGTGCCTTCCTGTGCAAACACAACTCAAATCACTCAAGTGCTTCAGATATGATATCCTCCATTTCTGGCAAGCACTACACACGTAGTGTGTATCCCATACACACAGGAATTGTCCAGTAACTCACAAAGCTCTGAAGGGAAAGGATTGTTGTTAATATTTAGGTCAACCACTTGATAACTCAGGTTGAAAACCATAAAGTAAACACAATCCACATGGGAAAAAAAAAATATAAAGAAAGATAAAACCAAATTGAAATACGCTTTCATACCCTTATTATGTATGCCAGAAAAAAGTGCACAAATCCAGGGGGAAGAAAAGAATCAATTTCATGTCATTTAAGTGACTAACTTATTACTTCACTTGGAAATTGGATTTTTTTTCTATTTGCTAGCTGTCCTTCTTTCTCAGGTACTTACCTTTTCTAAAGTTTACCTTTCCCACAGTTTGCCTATTAATAAACCTTGCTTAGTAACTGATTAGGAGCCACTTCATCGTCATTCATGGTTCTGGATGTAAAGCCAGGAATCTAAAAGGAATTTACATAAATAATCCTCGTCACAGTTTACTCCACTCTAATAACCACTTAATGAATGAAAGACCACTAGCTTACCTTTTTTCTTTTGGTTTGTTTTCATTTTGGTTTTCCTTTTTTAAATTTAGACCTCTGCTCTAAAGATGCTGGTGAGTCTCTGTGCAGTGGGAAAAGGATATTATAGGACATCTAGGGTCTGCAGCTCTGAAATAACCTTGCTATGGGAGCTATTCAAAGCCAGGGTCAATAGGACTCTCAAATCTTCCTTGTTTCCTGTTTGTAGCCATCAGATCAGAAATCTTCACACTTCAGGGAATTATGGCTCAGCTGGGACAACTGAACCTAGGGAATTCCAAGTTGACTCCTTTTGAAAGAGATCTTTGTGTGACTTTGAAAATATTTTTTTTGTGGAAAATGTTCCTTTTCACAACTACTCTTTAAGTGAACAATAAATATTTTCCACCATGATTTTCTATAAAATGGAAACATTTCATCAAAATTAGTGAAGTGTAACCAAATCTACTTTTTACACTATTTAATGTACACAAATTAAAGCCACAGTTAATAGTTAAGGCAGAAGAATAGCTGTCTTGCTTGCAGAGGGTTTTTCTTTGCTTTCAGCATTTTGTGTCCTGAAACTACTACTTGGAAAGAGTATCAGCACTGTTTTGGACACAAAATGCCAGTGCATTCTGCAATGTATTGAGTGACAAGAGGTTCCTAATCCAGCCCAACAGAAGAATGGAACCTAAATTGTAGAGAGATATGAGGAATATTTGAGATCTTTTATGCTTTTATTTCTCATTCACTTTTCAAGTCTCAATCTCTTCAACAACAAAGAGGGCAACAAAGCCCTCTTATGCCCATATGTCAACTTTCACCCTGCATGAACCTTCTAGGAGCATCTCAGTTTCACCCCACTCGTGCTGGAAGTTACCTTCTGGAAAACCCTGCAGCAGACAACCCTGCCCATGGCCCAGTGCATATTCAAGAGTGCTTCTGTCCATCTGCAAAGCCAGATAAGCCCCATACAGTCCTGCTCTAGGGACAATGCAGCTGCACCTGCCAATACTTCTTATTGCCTGCCTGAATGGCTATTGTTTCTAAAGATCTCTGAAAATGAAATTCCCATCTCAGATGAATGGACTGTACCTGATCATATGATCATGCCTTCTAAATTTTTCAGCCTCAGGGTCCCAAAGCAAAGATTTGAAAATTACATCCTTTACACCTGCAGGCATTACAGCAGACTGAATCCTCCCCTGAGCTGTCAAAGCTTTATGTCCTGTTTCTGAGCAGATAGGAAGCTATCTCTGGGTTGAAACATAGCAGCCATTTAAGGGTACACAACAGCAGCACAGAATAATTTGGCAAAGGAATGTAGAAGAAACACTTCATCCAATTGAAATGACAGGAATATTTACAGGTGGGAAGAATGCAATTATCCAGGCTGGAAGCAGACCAGGATGCCATACATATTGCAAACATGGCATTTCTGAAAATGAAATGGCAGATGTTTTTTCTGAACTTCTATCAATCATACGTTTTATTATTTAAATCTGTAAGAACTACTCTGCCTTTCTGCCTTTGGGACTTTTTGGTCTCTGGGTGTTGTTTTTTTTTGTTTTTGTTTTTTTTTTTTTTTTTGCAAGTAGGTGCAAGAAAAATTAAATGTAATTCTATTTAAATATATAGATATGTGCGAATGTATATATACAGACACAGACACACATGGACACAGACACACACACAAGTATTTATACATTTCCTTCTTTTTCTTCAGAACAGATTAATATTCTGAAGTAGATTAAAAGGGAAAAAGTTGCTCTCTGGGACCTTATGTTATCTCTAGCCTCCAGCTGCAAGAGAGACCCAAGACAGACAAAACAAGGTATTCTGGAGGCAGCAATTTAGACTGACACTGTGATAAACTAGGAGCTTGTATAGATCTTGCTGCTCTTAAACTCTCAGAGGTAGTAAAATAGCTACAAAGGACTGGGTCGTGCATGTTTCAGGGAAGACAGGAGGAGAGCTGTAACTAACCCATTAGTTAGCAGGTGCACAGCTCTGGGAAGAAACAAAACTCGTTTCCCCACTCTGCAGCTGACCTCTTCAAGATCTGCCGGATGAATGGAAGTACACAACACAGCTCCTGGCTGGGGATTTTGTAATGGGTAGTATACACATACACAGAGGCACACAGAAAACCCTCCATGAGCCCTTTTTCATTATTCAGAATTCTACTACATATTTATTTAAATGCTCTTAACTGTGAAGATAAAATGAAACAGACTTGCTACTCTCCCAGGGGAATAAACCAACAAAACAAAAAAACAACCCTACAAAAACCCCACCCCCAAACTGAACAATGAAGTAATATGAGAAGGCTTTTTATATTTTTATCAACAAGTAAAAGAAAACACTTAACAACAGAGGTAGCCTGTTCCCAGCAGAGGGATTTTTCTGCGAGATTCAAGCCCCATGAGACACTATAGCAGCAGAAAACTGGAGGCAAATGTATCAATGTAGGCCTCCCTCTGGGTCTCAGTGACTCAAATATTTAACTACATTAATTGGTCTTCCTCCATTGACATGGGAAATTCAGGTGACTCACTGATGCCCAGCAGTTCAGTCCTTTCCGCCAGTCATAACAGATCATTCACCTTCTCTGTGATGCTGCTGTGTTAGGGATGAAAGCAAGCTCTGAGGGCAGTAATTCCTTCCACTTGAAAAGAGAATTCTTCAAGCAGCACTAAAAGGGAAAGTCGCCACAGAAGATCCTGTGTCTCTGACCTCGCCTCTCCAATTAAGATTTCCGGATTTGCAGAGCAAACTAAAACACTCATTTACATTTTTTTCTCAATGAAGAATGAGATTTTTTGAACCAGAACAAATGAAGCAAGAACACACATCTTTTTCTCAAGTCTTATTTATACAGGTGCCAAGACAAGGTCTTTGTTAAATAAAAATAAGTGAATTAAATAGCAGTAACAGTCTTACTTTTTCAGCTGAGATCACCATTTTGATTGGGTTGAATATGAACATAGGGGAAAAGTAGATACACTATCTCTAAGCCACTCAAGCTAACCTGATTATTGTTGTAACTTGACATGAACAAATGCAGTCTAGATCTGCTGTTCCCACTTAAAGCTGATATTGAAAAATGAGGAATAGTTCAAAAGAGTTACATGACTCAGTGAATGAATGATCCATAAAACATGCCTAGTGGTGGGAAACATGATACATCCAATTTATCTGCTTTATCTGAAAAAAAAATCAAAAGGAAAAAGTCTGCTAATAGCAGACATGATTCTTTAGGGAAGCAGAAGAAAACAGAACTTTATTTCAGAGTGGGAAATTCATCATGGCTGCAAACAATAGAAAAGAAACATTTTTTGACAGCAAGGATGATTAGCACGAAACCACCCCTCCTAGGGCAGGCTTACCTGGTTCAGTGTAGAGTCTGTCAGACATTTCCATGCATGCCATCTCATTTATCTGAATCAGTGCCAGGCCAGGATGCTCCCTCAAGTACTGCAGTTCCATTGCATGACACTGGGTTAAGCCTGGTTTCTTCTCTCTGCCCTGAATGCTGAGACTGGCTTGTCCTCGCCCTCTTTGCTCAACTCTGCTCTGTGCTGTGCAAGCATGGCCTGAAGTCTCCAAGCCAAGATGCTTACTCTTTGAAATGGTACCTGTACACAAGTCCAGCTAGAGTCTGTGCTGAAGTAATTTTCAGTTCAGGTTCAGTTTGAAAAACAAGTACTTGGTTCAAGCTCTGTTAAATTATCTCATGAACACAGGGTCTTTGATTAACTTTTCTGGATTTAACTGAGGATTTACCTGGAAGTTATTGAATCTACCTGGCAGTGTCTGTATCAGGGGCAGCAGTGAGACACAGACCCTGGGCTGTACAGTAAAGGCAACTTTCTTCTCTTTCTCCCTCTCTCTCAGACTTGTAAGGTAGGAAAATCAAGTACAACCCCCAGCACTGTCTTTTCTAGCTTTATTTTTATTTAGTTCCATCATGAGATGGAGAGAACTACTTGAGTCTACTATGAAAAATTAATGCAACCTCCAGCCAGTTGGTGGGTGTAAGTCTTGTAGTCTTGTATCTAAACAGGATTAAAATTTGTTTAGAAATAATAAAGAAATGTGGTTATTTATGCCACTATAAATAGTGGCATAAGTAACCATGAGGTTATTTATGAGGGAACATAAACTGAGGGAACAGTGCACTTTCCAACAGAGGTGCAAGGTTTGCAAGATTAACCACAAACTGAAATCTGTATACATCTCAGACTATATAACTAGACCCAAAAAATCCATTAATGTTTGTTTTTTTCAGATAAATCAACAGATTAAGATATTCCTACTTGCTTGAGACTTGGTGCTGGATTCTAGTTATCTCAAGATCAGATGTGGACCCAGTGGTTGCAAGACACAGCCTTCTTGCAGGTGTGCAGTTTCCTCAAAATCCAAACTAAAACCAATCTGCTTCAGATGCACAACCATTAATAAGGAGACTTTGTTCAGTTAGGTGAAGGGACAGATCATGAACTGAAGAATCGTTTAGGTTGGAAGTACCTCTGTAGATTGACTCATCCAATGCCCCTGCTCAAAACTCAATCACAACAGGTTAGTCATGGCCATGTTCACTTGGGTTTTGACTGTTTCTGAGGACTGAGATTCCACAGCTTCTCTGGGCAACTTGTTACAGTGTTTGACCTATCTGACCATTCTACTTTTTTAGTAGAATTATTTTCTCACACTGAAATGGAAATTTCTGCATCTCGGTTAGTGCCTGTTGTTTTTGCTCTTTCACCGGATTCCAATGAGGCACGTCTGCTTCTGACCAAAATCAGTAAGGAGACTATTACCAAAAGCATCATCTGATTTAGAGCAGGCTTGTGACAGTCACAGCACTGAAGGATCCTGGACTCAGGAGGCCTGTCTTTGCCCCTGACTGACTTGGTGGCCATCCACTCCCCCTTCTCTTGCAAAGCACCATGAGATCAGTTGTGATTGTTATGTATTAGTTTTGAGTCACCAGCCTTTTTATAGTATTGTCCATTTCCTTCCTTCCTTCCTCCCTTCCCTGCCTGCCTGCCCTCCCCTCCCCTTCCAGTTTAGTATTTCCACTGTCCATCTCCAAGCTAAGATGCTCAGAGATGCTAAAATAGAGAAGCTCATCTCAATTTTCCAAGTTCAATGAAGCATGCAATCAGGATTGCCTGTCTTACTTTACATAGTCAAGACAACCCAGTGAACTTAAGACTTTATTTAGTAAAATCTGTTTATAGGACTGAAGCATAAATGCCTGATCTTATCAGTTGTTCCTTCAGTCCTGAACATCTTCAGTCAGTCAGGAGCAGTGATAGGACTTCTCTGCTACAGGCTTCTGTCTTCAAACAGGATATAACCCAGCTCATAAACATGACTGGAGCTTTCAGGCAGAGGAGGACAAGGTAACAAGATACAGAGAAATTATTTCAATTATTAAGCAAGATACAGTACTATATACACCAAAGGAGACTGGCTTCTGCACATTGGTGCTTATTTCCAAGCCACTTGACATTTGTAACCTTTCAGCTCCACAGCTTTGGGAGGTCCTGAGGTAAACAGGAAATAACCAGGTACTGAACAGCTATTGGACTCAAAAGCAGTCAGCACCATCCTCTTCCTTTTGCATTCAGATATGGGAGCTGCAGTCTGGTTCAAACTGTTGCCTTTCAGCAGAAAAGCCTTGGCTGGAGTACCACTCCTGCTGCCAGCTTTCCTGATTGCTCCAGAGGACTTGTCTGAAATCCTACTCTGCCCACACAAGGTAAGATTACGGACCCTGGTTTCACCCTCCCATGCATTTTCTGTTCAGTGTGAGCAGTGTGGCCTGGTTATTTTGTACATAAGTGACAGAGACTCTGACCAAGGCAGGGAGGATACCTGGCAGTCAGCACGAGAGTAGGATGTGTTGTGGGCTCTGGGCAGGACGGGCTGATTGCACATATACCCACTGGGTGGTAAATATAAGTGCCCAGAAGGTTTCGCTGGAGGGAATTAAAGAGCAGAGGAAATCTGGCTTCCTTTCAAGTTAGGCAGCAGCTGAACAGGAGGCTGAAGGATCAAAATTTTGGACACAGACAATTAAAGTGTGAGTCTTTGTGAATGTAGCTACTGGTGCTTAGAATGAGATTAATTTAAATCTGCATATCAGACCTACATTAGAAGAAAGGTGCTTTCAGTTCAGAGTAGGATTTAGAACCAGTGTATAATCAAAGAAATGTTAATGGACTGCAAATATTTTTTGAATTATATTTTAATTATACTGGTGATGCCACTGTAGGTATTAGTAAAAATGCAAAACCTATGTTTTACAGCAGCAATTTAAAAAGGATATCTTGTAAAGTGAGAAGTACAGTAGAAGTACAAATATGGGTATTTTTGGACAGTCAGAAAACGCTTGGGAAGTTGACACCAAAACAAAATTAGTTTGCATTAAAATGTAGGTTGGGCAAAAGAGAAAATTTTTTACATATTTTATACTCTTTCTGTGAGCAGATTACAATATAGTGATCTTCTTAATAGTTTTAAGATAAGCTAATTGGCAAGTTATTTTTGCATTTTGCACATGATGTTAATCATGCTTGTAGCTTTATGAGTATGAGTACAATGACTGTTTTATTTCTAGAATTCAAGTAATGCTTTCATAAACTTGTCTCATGCTTATTTTTTTATAAAGTTGCACAGAAAGGTCAAAGAAAGGGTTGTCTTTTATATTATGGCAGCTCCCAGTGGGTTAAAGAATAGAAGTGGTTTATAAATAAAAGCCTCTTTTATCTGTCCTTTGATCCCCCCACAACAAAACCTCCTTGCAAGTACTTTGCTTGACATAGTCATCATTTCTTATTAGTTTCAAAATATCTGGAAGATATTGTCCTGATCATCAGTTTATGGGTACACTCTGCTGGGAACAGAGAAAAGGCTTTTTTGCACAGGGAGGGAAGAGGCCATACATTATTTCTTTCCATGATTTTTGGCTCCCTGGCCCCTGACAGACTGGGCTGGTGGCTAGATCCTGTACCTTTCAGTTCATAGCCGGACAAAGTTGGAATTACCTCCAAAAATTATGTATCTTAGCCACACATTTCATCCCCATCTGAGATTCTAACGTGCTTCTCTGTCAAGTGCTGTAAAAATTAAAGGTCTTCAGGGCAGCTCTGGACATTTCTAGTGGGTAACTTCAAAAGTGTGTGCCACCAGCTCTCCAGCTGGCCTCTCAGAGAGAAGAAACAGAAGGTACATCACCTTGACACCTCTGCCTCCAAACTCCCCTGCTCCATTTTTAGCCTGGCCTGACACCTATGCTGGGGTGTTACACACTGAGAAGAAAGGTAGCAGACTGAGACAGCAACTCACACATCCTTTCCAAACTCCAGCAGGGATATGTGATGAATTTCCAAAGAGGGGAACTTCCTATACGGGGTTTTGTGGGTCCCTGACACACAGGCAAAGCGGGTCTCTAATGCTAGAACCAAGAGTTTCAGTCTCTCATTTTTGTGGGATGGAAATAGAAGGACCATTGGAATCAGTAGAAATCCCTTCCTTTTACAACCCTAACTGGGCTATTTGAAAGAAAAATAATTAATTTCACACACTGAAATAGATGAAAACAAGAATATTTTAAAAGGACCATCTTTAAGCTCTGCCAATAAATTATTTTTCACATTTAGACTTTGGATTTTTTTACCTGCTTGTACTTTTTTGCTTATTCTTAAACTTTGCAGAGTTTGTTTAGTCCCTTTTCCCTTAAAAAAGTTTACAAAAGTATTGCTGATTTTCATTTATTAAAAAGAGTTTTCCTGCATAAAAGTAATTCCAACTGATCATTAAAAACAGATTTTAAGAGGTAAAGAAAATATATTGATTGCATAAAATTTGAATGGCAAGAAATATGTTTTTAATTAGTGCTACTTTATTAATGGACAAGTACTATCTTATTAAATCTAAATTGGATGTGCACTGAGGAGCACTAATGTGAACCATTCCAAAGACAAAAATTAAATACACGTTGATACATAATAAAGCCCTCATATATAACAGAGGATTTACAAAAAGATCTTTCAACTTTTGAACAGATCAACATGGAAATATTTCACCATCTGAGTTCATGGTAAGGTCCCTAGCATAGAGTGTATTTCTTGAAATGCCTGATTCTTTTTTCTGTTGGGATATATTTATGTAGCTTCATTAACTTCCAGGCTACTGCTTCCAGTTTCTAACAGTTCAAAATAAGATTTGGGCCAGAAAAGCTGAAAACATCCAGCTAAAATGTAGTAGGGCATATATAAACAACCAAACGTTGACCCCAAATGCAATTAATTTCAATGCAATTTCAATGCAATTAAACTTCTGTGTGCAGCAGAAAACCACTTGTCTTGACTCCCCTTTCCCTCCTCCAGCAGGCTGTTTTACAGTCATAGTCAGGAGTCAGAGCAGCTGGAGATGATTGTGCTCAGTGTCATGGACCAGCTTCACCCCCTCAACCCTTCTGGTATCTGGCAGCAACCTGGGTTTCCAGTACATGAAAAAGCCTTTCTGAATTTGATTTTGGTCCAACAACATAATAGACCAACTGGAAGCAGTTCAGGCCCGCTCCAGCTGTTTCTTCTGATACACTCACAATGATAAGTGGTCTAATCCTGTCTTTCACTAAAATACTTAGCAAAGCCACAGTGCCCACACATGTGTTGCAGGTTCCTTCATTTTGGGCAGAGACAGTTATCTGGGCTCTCAGTACAACCCTGCTGTTGCTTCACTCGTCTGGTTTCAGAAAAAAACCAAGGGTATTTGGATATTCTTTAATGAAGGGAGGTTATTAGATCACTGATCTGAGCACATGTGTCAACCCACAGCAGCAGTGGGTTTTTCCAAGACATATTGAAACACCAAAAAGGAATTTCCTGTATTTACTTGGAATAAACTATTTTTTGCAACTAGTCTTAAGAATACGAACAGTGTTTAGAGTGAGAAGTTGAAGGCACATAGACACAACAAAGCTTGGGTTTATTTGTTCAAGGGGAAGCTAATGACTTCCAGTTGTTCAGTGTTTCACAATCAACTCCCTCAAACTCCTAGCTGGAGCTTCAGCCTTTCTGGTGCTGGGGATTAGATGCAGCATCAGGGCACTTGTTCAGTCTAGTGGAAAGATTGGTTACCTACTCCTACTATCCTGTTGACCATGGGGAAATGGATACTTCACTGGAAATTAAAGTAATCCTTTTTGGCTCGTGGCTGAGATGACTGAGGGGCATGTGGACAGATCCTGTTGTCTTGTCATGGTGATGACAATGTGCAGTGGCAAGGAGTGCTATGGCATGGAAAGGAGGGGCAGAGGGTGGCAGCTTTTTACATTTCAGCAAACCCACTGAATTTCTCCTTTGGCAACACTACTCTTTGCTATCCAGGAAGATGAGGAGATGAGGTGGGTAGAAGGGAGTTACTGCTAGGGACCTTTGCTACAGCAGACTTTTTCTGTAGCACATTTTGACATTCCTGAAAAGACAGGACAGACTACTGTTGCTTCCCTGGCTCCTTTGCTCCAGTGCCAAGACTGAATCATGGACCAGGAGCTAGATGACACTGCATAATGCACTGGAAAATTCCCTAACTCTGATCCATAAACTACATTTTCAAGTATATTTAAATAATTTGTTTGTTTGGCTTTTTATATCTTCTGCCTTTAGAGGTGTTTGAGAAAGAACAATTACCACACAAAATAAACCAAACCATAATTATTTCATGCTGGAAAGCATGTTATGAAATCAGTGAGAAATTTCCCTGACTTAAGACCCAGAAAGAAAATCTGAATCCTGAAAGACTATACCTTGAGGTGTCTTGGACTGCCTGCCTGCATTCATGGCACTGAACTGAAGCTTTTTGTAGATGGTATTATACTAGTAATTACAGTGTATAGTTCAGCTACTGAGGCTAAAACTTTGATCAAAGTTTCTAGGACTTCACATAAAAGGCTTACTATTTATACAGAGTGAGGCTCCTTTGCCATTAGTTAAAAAAAAAAAAAAATCCAAAAACCTCACAGTGCTAGAATGTTCTGGTCTCATAGAATAAGCATTTTCCACTAATGTTTTTATTTAAGGAACAATTTTTTCAGGTAAAAGCAGTTTTTCAGATTTTGTTTGCATTTCACTATATTGGGAGTTTAGTTAAGTCCAGATTTTAACATGCTCAGAAAAGAAAAATAGGGATACAAGGCATAAGGTGTATGCATGTAAGTTAACACACATGCATTTGAATTTCATGAAGCTCCTACTCTCAACAAATGAATCACTACTATGTACATTCTTAAAGTCTTAGGATGGGTTTATGTTAGGATGAGGTAGCTGCACAGTGAAGCCATGTAGCTAAATTTCTCTAGCATGTGTATCCCTGAAACCTTCATAGAAGAACTGGTTACACAGATTTCTGTTCTACAGAGACCAATGTCAGGGTACTGAAATCTCATTTTGAGTGAAGTATCCCTCTGCCAGGGCTCCACATGAGCAATGAATCAAGCACAGCAGAAGCTGAGCACAACAGAAGACCAGGATCACAGGTACTGGGCAGCTTTGGAAAGATTAAATGAATGCAAAGAGTGTCTTGTGCAAAGAAAGATGGGAAGGAACAACCCAATGCTATGGACATCACTGAGTAATTGCTTGAACAAGGAAGGAAGGGGTCCGATGAATTCTTGGAACTGTGATTTACATAAGGGAGGTTTATGACTAACATGGTTGTTTGAACCAGTAGCCATAGAGCATGACTGCTTGAAAACACTCAAAGAACAAATGCAATCCTTAAGAGAGTGCTTGAGAAACTGTAAGATTTAATTAAAGAGGCCCAGTCATTATGACAATAAACACAAAAGTAACTTGTTAATGGGTGCATCTTGGGAGAATATTGGCACAATACTCTTTCGGTAACACAGTTGAAGCTGGAGACAAGTGGCTAATGCATCACAGCCACTAACAAAAACTGAATATAAATATGCTGTAAGAATGAAGGAGACTTTGGCCTTAAGCCATGGCTGTAAAAAAATTCCTTTATTTATGGGACACCACTGTTAGCTGAAACTGACCATAAACCATGTACTGTTATTGCCAAGATAGTCCTGATAAATATCCTGGAGAGAAGAGAGATTGTTTTTTTAGTTACAGATGTATGTTTTACAAATTCAGTAAGCCTGGGTGAGATTTGGTGGTTGTAGACAATTTCACAATCATTTTACAGAACTTCCAGACATTGATCATTGATGTGCCAAACCTCCTAAAAAAAACTCCAAACAACCCTCTCCGCTTGCAGGCAACATGTAGATCATGACTGCCTGCATCACTAACAAGTTTCACATAATGGGAAAGGTAATGCAGGCTTTGGTGCAAAGCTATTAGTGCCTCATTGTAGCCTCTTACTATACTTTGGCAGTGGGGCCTGAACTGTACATGTGGATTTTGAAAAGAACCTAAATGGAGAATACGGAATGTATTAAAAAAAGCACTTTAAAACAATTTTAAAAGAGACACCAAACACTTTTGAGAAATGAACAGGTATATTAGAACAAGTCAATATTATCTAAATATTTCGTTTATGCTAGCAATCCAGATGCCTCCTTCCAAAAGAGCCAGGAAGATGACAAAATAAAAAGAAGTATGTGTAGATATTTTGGTGATTTTTATTTATTTCATTAATAATAAATAAAGCACAGTATTATTGTTACTGTTGTAGTTGTTTCTATTTTTAGAATTACTTCCCCAATTTTCTAGAAGTTCCTGCAGTCAAACAGCCAGACATATAGTCCGTATTCTTTTTAATTAAACATGATATATCAAGTAAAATAATATCTGATGACAGTCCACAGTGCAGTAGGTATCATTGAAAACAGTTTGCACTGAAATACAGGTGTCGGCTTATCACCACTAATCCATAGTACTTTCAGACTTTCAAGGCTAATGGAAAAGTATCAGAAGAACAGTGATGTCTGTAAAATAAAACATTGGACCAGTGAGACTGATCCCCCCTTAGTGCCCATGTGGGATCTGGGGGGAACCAGACCTTGCAAAGGTAAGCTGGACAATGCTCTGCTGCAGAGAGGCTCTTGCTGGACTGGGCTGGTGATTCGCACTTGGAGCAGTAACAGGCAGAGCTCCAAATTCCCTGTTTATCAGTGGTCCCTAAATCCTTGCCATTAGGAAATTTCTGTACTGTTATAGACACATGCACAGTACTGGTGACATTGCTGAACAAAAAATACAAGCATCCTACAGAAAACCATAAGAATATATTATGACAGCTTTAGTTGCATCTACACAGGAGTATTTGCTGACATGGAAAAACAATTTAAAAACTTGCACAATTTCTACATCAGGAACTATGCCCAGTGAAGACAGTCCTTGAGGGGTACTTTTTGAAAATGTCAGTAAATTGCTGGCTAAGAAACATAAAAATTTTTACTATTGTTGCTCCTAAAGGCCTTTCATTACTCAAACATTTAAATGTTTTCACATTTAAAATGGATTAGTAATCCTCACCAAAGGAAAATATTAGATGATATTAGGTCCAATGGCAAATGTAAGGAACATGCACATCACCTCTTTAACCTCTTGAGCATGGCAAAAGATCTTGGTTCTTGTCCTCTTCTTTTTTTTAATTTTTATTATTTTCCTTGAAGTACAAACTTGACATTTCAGATTTCCAAATTTATGGATATAAGATGAAAATTCCCTCCGAGCATCAGTGGGAACATTGCAGGGTTCATTTGAAGCCTGATCCCCTACTCCTTATTGTGAGTGAGAGGTGTGGAGCGATTTCAGTGGTTGCATGGGGAGCTGACTTAGGGCTGGTTTGGCAGGGTTGGTTTGGCGGATGGCTGAGCATGCCTCTCTTTCACCCAGTGGGTGTCCTGGCCTCTAACAGAGGCTATCAGTAGGTCACTATTCCTGATAAAGATGCCATCATACACAGAGGGAGTTCTTGAAAAAAGCTGCCTCTTGAATAAACAATGGGTGAATATAACTTCAGAGAGGGCTGGATACTCTCCCACTCTTGTTTTATTTTTATGAGTGTGAAGGAAAGGAAGTGTTTAAGATACAAAGTTACCTACTTGTTTTGTTATCATGAGGCAGCAAAATGTTTAGACAAGATTTATTTCATACTGAAAGTTAAGCTTAGAGGATTTTTTTTTAAAGTGCCTGATGCTTTGAGCCTACAGAAGATAAAACAGACTGCATTTGTTGTATTTCCTTTTCCTGAAGTTTTATTATTTCCTCTGTATTTGTCAAGCTACCTCTTCTGTAATAAAGATGTCCTTTTTTCCTGAAGTATTTTTTAGAGGTAATCCATTAAAACCCCCACAATATAGATTCATTACACAAATTGATATACACAGAATTCTATTTTATATGATGCAGCTGATCTGGTAAGAGTAAATACTGAATTTTCTAGAAAGGAATGTAAAGAGTGGATGTACTGTCCTTATCCTTCCTGCTATTCTACACTTAGTTCACTCATAGATAAAGATTTTTGACCTGAAATAAGATCGGGTGTTGCTGCCATTCATTAATGCGCAGACTAATATACAAAACTGATGGCAAAATGGAGCAAGCTTTGTTATAATCTTACAAGTCTCACGGGTCTCACAGTAATACTTTAGGCAAATGGATTTCTGACCATCCACAGGAAACAATGATAAAATGAAATTTAACAGCTCTTGCACATAAGAGATTCGCAGGAGGATTGAGACTGCTTCAGCCCTAAGCTGAGTGAGAGGAATACCACATGGCATTGCAGCAGAGTGGTAAGCAGCCAGTGTGTACATTTGTGTGCCTCAAATGCTCCACATGAATGTCATGAAAAAAATGAGAAAATATTAAAAGGAGATGCAACATTTTTTTTGTGCTCAGTGTGGGCCGAAGTTGTCTTTGGTCAGAGCCTTCCTTCATTTATATTGTTAACACATAAAACTCAGAAAATATTTTTGCTAGTATTTTCTTGGAAAGAATTTATTTTCTGGCAACAGTTTCAAAGTTAAGACATATTTATTCACTAGAGTCCCATTTTGTATTCCTTGGGTAGAATCCCAAATACCCTCCACTTTCACTTCCAAGGAGTCATTAACATTTATCAGGTAAATAATCTGTAAAAGGCAGATTATACTCCTATAAATCCATTATAATTAAACTGATTTTAAAATTGTTAGTGAAGATTTATGCTCAGGTAATTCAGCACACAGTTGGTAAGCTTTCTAAGGAAGACGCTAAATATTTTCTCAAGAGAAAACAGCCCTTACAATGTGCTATTTTTTTCTCTTCTCTATGTCCTCACCTGCCATCATAATGAAGTATTTTATAAAAATACAGCATGAGGTAATGACAGTAAATGAGAAGGAAAGTAAATTCACACTAGAATATCAAGCTGAAGTCTTCCCATCTGTTTTTTATTAACAGAGACCACCATCTTATTCAGTTCATCCTGTATAGTCCCTCTTCAACTTGCCTATATGACAAAAATGTTTCTTCTTGGCACATTTTTATACCAGGAATATCAGTTTCAATTGTCATCTTCACAGACTTCCCCACACTAAATTCTATTAGAGAAAGGCCATTCATCAGCTATTTTCTCCTGCATATCCAAACACTAATGCACATTTCTGTGCCAATGAACCATTTTGGAGTGTCAGCTCAGCCATTCACTGATGCTAGGCTGAAACCTGTGATTTACTGTGGATACTGCTTTGGAGAGATTCACAGGAGTCCCAGTCACAGACCCTGGAGCTCTTTGTGCTGCTGCTCTATGGACAGTGTCACATTCATTATTTCTTGACAAAACATATACACTTAATGCACAGTACCAAAATGAATAATCTAATTTAATGGGGATTGCAAAAGGTATTTACTCATTGATGCAGAAGTTCTAGTGATTGTAAGATTTGACATAGTCTCAGAAATGCCTTAAATTATTTTTGTCTCAATTATAACCTTCTAAGAATATGTTTGCAAAAAGGCAAAAAGTTAGTGATCATTTGTATGCTTATATTCAAGAATTTAACAGTGACTTTTGTGGGAAGAATTCAAAACGTAGGATACAATTGGTTATAACTCTGGTTATTTTTTCACATAATAGAGGCATGCAGAGAAGCTGTTCTCCAGAGCAAGAGCTCAGAGGTGTGGGAAGACTGCAATAGAAAGCACAAGCAGATGCTCTGTTGGAACTCAGTTACTGGGGATCATGCCATGAACCTCAGATTAGCCGCTTCATTTAAAGTGCCAAGTTACTTAACTGTGTAACCAAAGGAAAAAGAGGAAAACCATATCATGTTAAGAAAAAGGAAATGGCTGGAAAAATAAGAAAACAGAAACTAAAGCATATGATCAGGTTCACCAAACATTTGCACAACCAGATGATTGCAGATTGTAATCTGCTGTTTATTACATAAATATGCTTATTTCTTGCTTTAGCTAGTAATTTTCACAGTTCAAGGAGAAAAAATCTCCTTTTTATTCAACAAAGAAGGTGGAGAAAAAGTGTTTCCATCTTTGACAAGACTCTCTGCTTGTAGAAATGGATGGATAGTCCATATCATCCTGATCAGCCAGGAAGAGCATTGTTTAAACCTGTGTCTCTCAGCAAATGCTACCTGAGGGAATAAGGGCAAAATGTACCCACAGGGTTAGGAGTGGTGGCATCATCAATAGTCTTAAGAAAATGACTGTTGCTCAAAGCAATGTTGTGGTGGTGCATTTCCCCATCTTCCAGGCTGCACTGCAATCTGAATAATGCTTGTCAGGACTCAGCTGCGGGCTGAGCCTCTCTCTTTTTTTTTTTTTTTTTTTTTTCAAATACCCTTGTTTTTTGTGTGAATAATAACCCAAGTGGGATAATATTTTTGTTCTCAAACTTTCAGAGAAGTTTCTGACCCAAAATGCAGCCAGGATGAAACATTGCTATGACAAAATTCCACTCACATACATGGCCTTAAAACCAGCATGATCCCAACCCCTCCCCTACCATCTCCATCTCAACATAGAGAATTTTGCATTTAATTTGGGTTTGTTTTGGTTTGGACTGATTGACACAGTTTTGGGCTTTTTTGCTTTTCCTCAGTCTAAGTAGTAGGTAGTTCAGTGAATCTAGTTAAGTAGTAGAGTGAATCTTGACCAGGAACTTTGTCATACTGTAGATTTTGCATGGTACCTGGTTTTATTTACACCCTTGCTGATGCTTCTTTCAGTGATTTACAACACTCATTAATGACAAAACTCTAGCCCTTCCTCTTGTGAGACATCAGGTTTACAGAAACATAGAACAGGTTAGACGGAAAACATCCTTAGGACCATTAAATCCAGCCATTATCCCAGCACTGCCAAGCTCACTGCTAAACCACATCTGAAAGTGGCACATCTACTGGTTCTCTAAATCCCTTCAAAGATGGTGACTCAACCTCTACCCTGGGCAGCCTGTTCCAATGCTTAACAACTTCCTTAGTGATCAACCTTCTTCCAATATCAAAACTAACCCTTCCTGGAGCAACTTGAATCTATTTCCTCTTGTCCTGTTACTTATTACTCAGGAGAAGAGAGTGATCCCCAACTGGGTGAAACCTCCTTTCAGGCATTTGTAAAGTGGTAAGGTCCCCTCTGAGCCTCCTTTTCTCCAGGTTAAAAATCCCAATGACCTTCAGATGTTGCTGATAGGACTTGTGATCCAGACCCTTCACCATCTCTGTTGTCCTTCTCTGGACTTGCTCCAGTACTTCAATGTTTTTCCTCTAGTGAGAGACCCAAAACTGACAAAGGATTTGAAGTGTGGACTCACAGTGTCGAGTACAGGGGAATAAGCTCTGCCCTGCTCCTGCTGGCCACTCTGTTGCTGGCACAGCCCAGGATGCCATTGTCCCTCTTGGCCACCTGGGCACTGCTGGCTCATGCTCAGCTGCTGTCACCAGCACCCCCAGGGCCTTTTCCTGTGGGCAGCTCTGCAGCCACTCTGCCCCAGCCTGTGGCACTGCCTGGGGCTGCTGTGACCCAGGGGCAGGACCAGCACTGGCCTTGTTGTACCTCACACCACTGGCCTTGGCCATGATCCAGCCTGTGCAGATCCCTCTGCAGAGCCTTCCTGCCCTCCAGCAGATCAGCACTCCCACCCAGCTTGGTGTCATCTGCAAAGTGACTGAGTAGGCTCCCCACCCCCTCATTCATATTACTGACAAAGACAAAAAACAGGACTAGCCTTTGTAGCGAGTTCTGATGAACAACACTTTTGACTGATGGCCACCTGGAAGTAATTCAA
This sequence comes from Lonchura striata, assembly GCF_050655825.1. Taxonomy (NCBI): domain Eukaryota; kingdom Metazoa; phylum Chordata; class Aves; order Passeriformes; family Estrildidae; genus Lonchura; species Lonchura striata. Next base: position 73,229,602 of record NC_140740.1, read on the forward strand.
TTCACCATCACTCTCTGGACCCAGACATCCATTATATCCAGAGAAGAGAACCCTCATCCAAGTTGTGAGCAGGCAGTTTCTCTAGGAGAATGCTGTGGGAATTGCTGTCTATAAAAACCTCTTTTAGGTTCTGCTGTACACCATAGGGGTGGATTTGTGTAAATGTTGTTCTTAAATCATCCAACAGTCAACCCAAAGTACAGCCAGCCTCAGTACATGTTTCTTTCCTCACCCTCCACACATAATAATTTTCCATCTTGTCTTGAAAAACTAAACATAATCTCTTATTTACTGAGAAGACAAACAAATGCTGGGCTCCCAGTGCCTGTTAATGCATCCAGATGTTATCCCATTTGCACTGCAGGGCAATATGGAAAGAAGACTAAGTGTGACTGGTTGTGCTCCTCTTCTCACACAAACATAATTTCTCAAATTTCAGCTTGGTTCAAGTAGAAAATTAAAAAAAAAAAAAAAAGAAAAAAAAAGAAAAAAAGAAAACCTTTCTGAAATACTTTTCAGCTCTTGTATAGCTCATCTTTGAAACTACCCAGTCTTTTTTAAAAACACTTGGTTCACTTTCCAGTCGCTTTACTTCTTGACCTTGCAGATGTTAAGAAGTGGATCCAGAATGTCTTTATTATCTTGGGGTTTGCTCCAAAAGTTCTTTTTTGTGCAGGTGTCCCAGAGGACCAGCTGAAGTATGAGAAACCAGAATCTTTGTGCTTTGGCTACCATTCCTACCTAGAAGCTCAGACAAGTGAAATTGTTATTCAAAGTTATTAACAGATATTCAGTTACAGGATCATGGCTGAGATGAAAAATAAGATCCATTTCAACAGCAAAACTTACACTCATGAACCTGCACACACCTGCACAATAACAAGACATACTTGGTTTTGGCTGACTCCAGGTCTGGCTTGGGAATGCTAATCAACCTGTGCAATACCATAATTATTGGATTTGCTTCATTGCACTTCATAATTATCTACAGTCTCCTTTTCTTCAGTTGCCTATAATCCACCTCTCTCTGACACAGAGAGGGACATAGAGGCTTTGCACTGTACTGGCTGTAGCTTATATTTGCTGTGCTGATGTTAATGTGTAACAGTAACTACTACATGTTTTAGTAACGACTAAAACACCTCAAGATTATGAAGTTACTGCAAGCGAATAAAGCAGAAATTTAACCAATAGTAACACATCTGGGTATGTAATGCTTTACTGCTATTAGCAATACCTGTTTCCATTTTTATAGTCTGCCCTCCCTCAACATGCCACTCAAAGCTGGGCATAAAGTACAGATGGTAAGTGCCATGAAAATACAGCTGTCTCTGCCTCACTGGGTAGCAACCAAATAGCACAAAATAGGAGAGTGGGAAAACTCATTGAAAAAATCCTTAGGACTATCAAAATACAAACAGTAGGTTTTAACCAGGTCTATCTGATAACTCCCTTAATTTGGTAGGTAAGATGCTGGCTTTGGACATCCCCTGACAAAACAGCATTGTGATTTCTAGAAGGGGTTCAAAGAGTGTGGGGCAGCCAAGACCATGCTGATGCAGTTTCTCACAGCTCCAGCTTTCATCTCAAAGTCTGCAACTCTGTAGTTAAAATCTACTCTATGCCTCCTATTGAAACCACATTGTGCCATTCCTGGTTGTTTTGCATTCTCTTCTGAGTGCTTATTATTTTGTTTAATTTATTCACACTTTCTATGATAAAATTGTACCAATGCAACTAAATAATCATGAGAATAATCCAAAACAATAGTATTGTTCTATTTATCAATAAAAGTTTGTTCTTGTTTTTATTCCTGATACATAATAAGCCTTCCCCTAGGAACTGAAAGCACTGGTGGGTACTTAATTTCAGTTTATAATGACAAAACGAAGCAAAAAAACAACCTTTTTGAAGTTTCACCCTCTGGCAAGGCTCACAGAGTCTGGTTTTGCCTCATTCAAAAGGTTTAATGAGACATGGGTCTTGTGCATGTGTTTATGGAAAGAGAAAGAAAGAAGAGCTGTCAACAGCTGGGAAGCATGAGACTGTGAGGAACAAAATAGGCTTTGTGGGCTGACCTCGGGTATCCCTCACCTACCTGTCTCCACATGGAAAATAGGTGGTGCCAGAAGAAGGTAACTGCAGAAAGGTTAATGTGCCTCCAAGCTTTTCTGTCTTCTGTGACTAAAAGTGCACTAACTGCCTTGTTTATAAGCATTTTGTTATTTTGATTCAGCCCTGAAAGAGTTTGTTTAGAACAAATTGTAATCAGTTTTCAGCAATGCCTGGGGCACTGGCTCTAGTGGTCCTGAGAGACCAGACCTGCAAGTGCTTAAGGGATACTCAAGCTTGAAGAAGCAGTTCCTGGGAGCAGCAGGACTTCACAATAGACAGGTTTCAGAGAAATCCATGGAAAAAGAAGCTGGCAGTTGGTAGCGGAAGATGTAGCTGGGTTGCCCACAAAAAAACCCTCTATCCCAGAGAAATTAAATTAAATCAATATATATGAGGGGTTTGGTCTTTTGATTTAGAAGTCATCTATGTGTGGAATGAATTTAAGGGGTTATTTAAAATCCTAATTAATAATGCCTTGACTCAAACTTTGCTCAGACATCTATTAAGTTCCCTCTCTATTCAATTTCCTCTTTTAGACAGATTTTTAAAATTTCCATTACACTTCATAGTGAAATAACAGTGAGTAGTTTTAAGAGCAAAGAACACTGACTCGTCAGGGGCCCTTACCAAGTAAACACATGCTTCCTAATACTGATATACTTCTGTTGTGTAATATTCCAGATGACCACACACATAGCCAATGCCTAATGCTGTGTCTACTAATAACAAATCTGTTCCTCCTCTAGATTTGCACAGATTTCTTCCTTTTGAATAGCCTAAAGAAACATTTTTCTATAATTTCCAAGCAGACAACTTAATTATGTTAAAATGGCTTTCCTTCCAAAACAGTAATAGGTGGTTACCTTTGCTTTCAATTAGTAGTTCTAATGACATTTGTAGATCCTATAATGTGAATACTAAGGACATATTCCCAGAGACCCAGAAAAGGGACTCATCTCAGTGATGCCAGCTAAGATTAGAAATTCAGGATGCCATGACAGATATAATAGAAGATTACCGATTCTATTTATCTAAACTTGAGTGTTATAGAGCCAACTGAAACAACAAGGAGCCTTGGATATTCACTTTGCATAATTCATGATCAGGGATCTTGCTATTTACAGAGCTTGGTCAGTAAATAATAATAATAATAATAATAATAATAATAATAATAATAATAATAATAATAATAATAATAATTATGTGATTTTAAATGTCTCTTTTAATCATGGAGTTCTAGAATTTAGACACCACTTTAAAATGTTTTCGGAACAATTCTGTAAGACAAATCTACCCTATAGGGTAGGCAAGCTCTTGGACATGAACACTGAATATATTAAGAACTCAGTTTCCTAAGCCACATTGTTTATTTCTGTGCTCTGAAAAGATAAACATAAATTTTACAATGAGCTTTCTTCTGCAGATACTCATAATCTGGAATTGGATTTCTAGTTCATAATTTAAGTGTACAATGCTTGTTTATATTTTGCTCTACTGGCAAGTAGTTTTGAAACTACTTTTATTGGCTACAAGAGGCATTGCAAATGGAAGCAAAAGAGATATAAGGATATTTTGAGCCACTCAAAGAATGTGAAGAATTCCTCTCAGATAATCTTCACAGTGTGTTTTCATATTATTGTTTCAGGGAAATGTAAGGAAAAGTAGGCTTGCAAAAACAGGCCCATTCAGACATACAAAATAGTTTGGTTCTATCTTTAAAATTCTTGCAAGTTTCTTGTGGTATTTTAGAGCTTATCAAAATGACAATAATTAGCACAATTATTTCCAGTTTTTATTTTCTGTAAATCTACTCAGGTTGTCATCACTTGGCAAAAACTTCCTAAAAAGGTGTCACATCTTCAAAAAATATCCCCAGTTATGGAGTATAATACTGAAAATACAATAGAAATTAAAAGAATAATGAGACTTTCCAGCTTTGCTTGAGAATGAGAGTTGCTAGTGTATGAATCATAGAATATTACTCTGAAAATACCCTCATATTCTTCCTCTGGTGTTTTGATCCCTACTATTCAGCAAGTATGTTTTCTTTATGACACCAAGGCTTGATATTTCCTTATGCCATAGACTCTTCTTTCTGTTGTCTTTATTACAAACATAGAGTAAAGCAGTCCTAGCCAGCTTGCTTCAAAACTTCCAGCAAGTGCGCTCTATTTGTTAAGAGCATTGTTCTCTATTCAGGGGATTTCCTTTGTTTATTCTGGCAACATGGTTTGTTCACAATTTCCCCACAGCCAAGGAGACCCAGGTCGCCCACACTTTAATCATGTTCTTCCTGTTCCTCTTAACTGGAATCAGACAGCAGAGGCTTCTGCTGAAAACCTCCCCACTCAGTCTCGTTTTGAAAATGGTTATTTGGATTCCACGGTAAGGAGAGGTTGCACATACTCAGCACTCCAGAGAAGTTATCCCATCACAATACCTTGCCAGCCAAAATGAAAATGTTTAAACTTAGAGGTGTATCAGGAAGTACACTAATTTTAGAGGACAATGTCTTTCCTCCGTTGTACTACAGTAAGCAATCTGTGTGCAAGAAGCACATAGCAACCTCACACCCAGTATATTACACATTTCTGTACTTGGACAAAGCCTGCTATGTATTTGCAAATGCTTATTTCTTGTTTCAGCAACAATATGTTTTCCCCCATTAATTACAGCATTTAAAACGTGTTTTAAATTATTATCTCAATAATTTAATCTAAAGATAAATATTAAAGGTGACAAGAGAAAAACATATAATTTCCTTGCAAATTAAAGCAAGTATTCTCTTACTGTATATTGAGCCAGACAAAAATGCTGCATCTACAGACACTCCTACAGAGACAGGTGTCTCACAGCTGAATACACATGCTGTAAAATACTATTTCAGACACACCAGTTCCTGCTCACCCTCACTCTCCTTTACTAGTTTCACATTCTGCCAGGACAGAGCTGCACAAATTTCCTTTCCCTTTCTCCTTTGTTAACAGTGTCCTATGAGCAATATATATTTTCCTGTCATTTCTGCATAGCAACAAAAGTGCAGAAAGAAAAATGGATCAGTGGGTAGAGCTTCAAAAATCACAAATCATACAGATCTTTCCCCACAATTGATTTCCCACATCTATATCTGATGCTGCAAAAAGCAGCATGGAATTTTTTCCGCTCCAATATAATTGAAAAATTTCATTGACCTAGATCACAGGCACATCCTTTACCTGTGGAGCAAGTTTATTGAGATGACCAAAGCAGCCATAACAGGCAACAGCAGATGTCTCTTTGAAGTGTTTTGGGAGACTCAGACATGATCAACTGTGAAGTAACAAATATAATATAACTACCATGAAAATTCTCGCCTCAATACTTAGATCACCTCTCAGTCAGTCACTTCAGAACTAATCAAAAGGCATTTTTAATTGGTGGATTTTCTGCCCTCCTTATGCAGAGGTATTATAGAGTGTCTAAAAATAACTTTTACCATAGTCCCCAGTTTTGCATCTGTCCTACAGGAGAACAGAGAACAAGCTTTGCCTCAAGCAAAATGATAATTGAGAGAAAGGCTGTAAGTAGTGTCAGCATCTCTTTCTAATGAGTGAGCAAAGTGGGAAAAAGCCACAGGCAAAATGCAGTGCTAGTTCCATAAGGTGAGCTAATAAAAAATGTCAGCAGTTTTCACATTCAAGGGGCTGTGTTTTCTTTCATTAAGTCTTTACTGAAACTGTTAGAATAGAAAATATTTGCCATCCAGTACATTGGAGGATCTGTCAAATGGAAAAGGAAAAAAATGCCTTTAATATACTCCTTATCCATTTTCATAAATCTAGAGGATTTCAGACTAGGAAAAGATGAGATTATCCTGTTTGGTCTGTGCAGTGTAGTCCAAGAATCCTTCCTTTTCAAGAGCAATTCCTCTATCAAGTCCATATCTTGTGGTTGAAATAAAACATAATTTCTGCAATTAACAACTTTGAAGTAGCTCATGTTCCCAGATAAAAAGGACCAGTAGTCAACTGCTTGCATTGGTATCTGTGAATTTGTCCAGCAGCACCCACCTACCATCAAATTTTGTCATGCCATTGTCTACTAGATTTGTTATCCTATCTGAAAATTGGGTTTTTGTGCAGGTTTACATCAACTGCAAGAAGTCAGCTCTAAATTTTTTCACTCTGCTTGACATACTAAGTGGACCTTCCTACGTTTTTCTCTGCAAGGGAAGCCTGCCAGACCTTAAAGCATCTTGTTCTTTCATGGTCTACTCCTACAGCACTCCATTTCCAATGCTGTCCTGAAATGAAGCTACTGGATTTGATACAGCCTTCTGCTCCATAGAAAAGTAACATCATCTCCACAGTTCTCCTCAATAATCCTGTGCTTGGATGTGCACTGCTCCTGAGCACCAGGGAAATACTACTAATGACTCCAGTACAAGTAGGGAGTACCACCCTCTTCCTGGCAGGCTGGGCTCCAGCCTTGGCTGCTCACTCTTGCATCTCTGAATGCTCAACAGCACTAAACAAGCAGCAGCTTACCCGTGATGTTCATATTAAAATGTTCACATTTACATCTAAATTACATTTACTAAATTTCTGCTCTGGACATCCGCATGCTAATGATCATTAATAAACAACCAAAATTACGTTACAGGAGACCCTAGTCTCTGCAAACACAAGAGGACAAAAAAGCTGCTGTCCTGCATAATTGTCCCTAAAAGAAGGCTCCTATAATTTTCCCTAGCACACATTATGACCCATGTTCTTCTGTCCATGAAGAATATTTGTAGAATGGCTTTACCTAGCAGTTACATAATTAAAATTAGTTAAACTGTTGATATAGATGGAATTATTCACATGCAAAATTGTTTGTAGTATCAAAGTCCACACTGCTTGATCTAGCTAAGTATAGAAAGTGTAGGAAAAGCCTTGATAGCTTTCCTAGCATGCAAATCCCTTTTTTCATTAAGAGAATTAATGATGCTAAAGTCTGCCTTTGTAAAGCTAACTGTGAGATTGAAACAGAAGCTAAAAAATGGAATCAGAATATAGAGGTAATGCTCTTTTTCCAGTGTCAGGCCATGTTTGTGACATAAGATGGATTGATGCAAAGGGCTGTGAAGGTGAGTTGGCACTAAGACAAATACAGAGATACTACATGGAGAAAATGGCATCTGAGTAGAAGTGAAAAACCTACTGAGGTTATAAAAAGGAACAGTCTTCACCTCAACGAGCTTTAGCTCAGACTTTGAATTTGACCATTGATTTATTTCAACCTGAAAAAGTAAAAATGATAATATTCTTTGAAAGACTGATGAAATGCAGTGGGATATAAATTTCAAGACAGTGCTAGGATTGTTTTGCATATCCTCTCAAGTGTCTTTCACCACTTGATAAAAATGTTTTCTTCCACAGAGGAGCCCTTGAAGTCCCATGCCATACCTTGCCATGGGAGAGTGATCACAGTATGCTTCACTCGGAGGCCTAGTGGGGCATCAGAGGCCATCAATGCAGCTGAAAGCCAGTGTTTGCACTGCACAGCTGGGGAGGCTTTGGGAAGGACTGGCTAGAGGGTTACTCTATGGAAATAGCTGTCATTTCTAAAGCATATGCTTCCATTATAAGAAAAGACACTTGTAAGGAGTCTCTCACAAAAGTCATGAAGGCCATTATATGTAGGATCAGCATGACACCCCATACACAGCATCTTATGAATCGCAGATTACTCTCGCCCAACAAATATGCCTAGCTGAAGTACACAAAGCCTTTGGTTTGCTTACACTCTGTGTACTACAAGGTGTCATTCAGCAGTGCATTGAGAGGCTCTCCCAGGCATTGGGGTTGTTTGGATTGGGATCTGAACACAAGTCTTCTCATAAAGACTGTTGCCAGACAGACCTGCTGCATCCCACCACTATATATTTCACTGTAGGAAATTCCTGTGATAGTGGAGTAACATACCATACATGCCACAGAATGCATCTTTCTAACTTGTATCAATAGCTGGAAAGAAAATTATTCTTTGCTGAAAAAAATAGTGTAATCTAGCTCTCTAAAATGGAAATTGCCGTCTATCTTGCTCAGATTTTACAGGCTGGGAATTTCCTTCTAGCACCAAAGATTTTATAAATCTTGCAGCTCTGATAAAAAATATCTTTTTACTATTCACGCACCAACTCTTCAAGATAATGACTTATAAAATCATTATTGTGACACTCTGGGCATGTAAAAATGTTGGTGCCTACCTAGAAAGCACCATGCATGATTTACAAATGTCACCTTCCTCCTCTTTCACAAACTCCTATGGTTTTGCTCTTATGTTTGTAGGACAGGCATACATAGAAGTCTCAGACATTATTAGGACATCTTTGGGGTGGCTACTGTAGGGACAAATGTATGAGGACCCTATTCCTTAAGAGGGTACTCACACAAGAGACACAGCAAACAGGAAATCTTTTCAGAGTTTGTATTTCTGATGCCTTCTGTAGGACTCTACCATCAATGACCCCCAGCTTCCTCATCATCTCAGCTGTTAAATACATCTCAGGACCAAAACCCTTTCCAAAGTGAGACATTTAATGCGACACAACAAATGCTGACACCACTGACTCCTAGCTCTGATGCATCTCTGTTTCCATGCATTAGTGTAGGAAGGCACATGGCAGGAAGGGATTTATCATCCCTAAAATCTCCTAGGCTACACAGATTACTGATCAAAAGTGCAAGGAGAAGAGAAAAAAAATGAGCTTCACTATTATGACAAGAGATCAATGGGAAGTAATGGCCTGTCATTTCACTCCCCTTGAGGCCACCTCTGTCATTGTCAAGACTCAGACATTTCCTCTAAAAAGATGACTCTCAGGAGGCTGATGCTGCAGGTTAACAACCAGCAAGGAGGCCAGTACCTCTGCAGCATTGCTCATGGTGTAGAAGTGAGTAATTCACCTAGTGTATGATCTGCCCTGCCAGATCAAGCTGTCTAGAAGTGAGTAATTCACCTAGTGCATAATCTGCCGTGCCAGCATCTGCAGCCCTGCCAGGCAGGGATCAGGACCTTACCCACGGTTCATGCAGATGTATAGCAGGTAACTTTCTTTCAAGACAAGATTAGAATACCTCTTGTAGACCTTTTGCTGAGTGAGATTTCCATCTCTAAAGGTACACCTCACAGCCATATTCAAGTCCCTTAAAGCACTAATTAGCATTTTTTCTACTGTCCTGGGATATGCCTTGCTGCCTATGGCAATAGAATATATGTGAAGTCATTACATGACAGTAACAAAAGGATGAAAGCTAGCACCATCATTATCTACATAACTTGTGCCAGAAAGTGTTATTATAGGAACAGAGGTAAAAACTGTAACAGATTTTCCACAGTCTGTCTCCGAGTTGGGGAGAGAAGCTCCCTGCCGGCGGGCTCTCAATTCCTCCCGTGGACACACACCATGAGTGGTTGCTCCCTGCCTCAGCCACCGGCTGGCAGAGGGTAGCAGTCCAGCCACAGCTCAGGATCCCTTACTGCCAAAACTGACCAATGAAGCAATCCACGCCGAGGGCTGTGGCAAAGGAAAAGATAAAAGCTTTTGTATGTGTCTCCAAACTGCCTTTATTCCACCCTGGAACAGAGGGAGAGAGAGAGAAGATGACCCACTGTACCAGACTGACGCAAAACCCAAAGGAGGCAGTAACAAGAAGCACTGAACAGGGCTCCACAGCAATTTATAGAAGGAGGGGGGTAACAGGGAGGAGATTACACAATAACCAATCCGGAGTTCTAAGGGAAGTAGCACAAGGTGGGATTAAAATTTACAATGGTCAATGAGGGGATAAAGGGGAGGAGAACATGCTTGTACACCAATGAGAATCCAGGAGTTACATAAATTACAGAGAAGTTTCTGGAGGAAAGGGTAGGGCTTACATTGATTGATGGGAGAAAAAGGGTAGGACTACAGAGATTGACACAGAAGGGGCTGGAAAAGGGGATAGATACTTGGGCTGATGGATCAGAACAGGGGAGGGTACAACATTGGGTTAAACCATTTGGAAAAGGAAAAAAGGGGGCTTAGCAGCAAAGTTTTTCTTTAAGACATTTTGAATAAAACATAACTGTAACTTAAAATATTGCTCTAAAATACACCACCACGTGTCTCAGCATTAAGAAACCTGCCATGATGTGGAACAATGTAAGTTACATTTACCAGACCTTGGAGTGTAGCAGATAAGTAATGCTTCCTAACAATGAAATCTGAGGCCAGGTACAGGGTGTTAGTGATAAGGCTGTTATTTATGCCTGTACAAATGCAGAGCACCACACACTGAAAGCCACTCCATTAACCTCCGGAGGTTTAATGAGTTACAAACTCAACAGAACTTTTGAAATAGTTGCACTCTGCGTGGACGATGACTGAAGTGTAAAATAGATCTCCCCATTCACAATGCTCGGCAAAGGTCTTGGAAGAAATTGTCTGTGAGCAATGCCTGGAAATAAAAGAAAAGCCACCTCTTTGTTCAGTTGGATTTGGACTGACAAAGTGACATGGCAAGATGCTTTTAATACAGTTTAACTTTCCTTGTGTGACAAGCTTAAAGAGAAAGGTAAATGGCAGGAGGACTGAGAGAGCACTTGTGAGACTAATCGCAACTTCTGAGGTCCAAATTCACAAGTTTGTTCCTGAAGCAGGTTTGTAGTGTAGAATTTTTTCTAATGAGAACATATCCCTTGAAAATACTAAGCACTTTAGCACTTGTTTAATTAAAACAGTCCTTTTTACGTGTAGATAATAAATCAGCTGCAAGCTGGAGGTAAATTTGCTCAGATTGAATTTGCAAAGTTTTTTTCCCTGCTGAGGAAGAATCAGTTGTGCTGGGGAGGAAGTTCTTCAGCAGCTAGAAAGGTGTGTCCTTCTCACATAACCTGCCTCCGAGATCCATAAGAGAATTGGGCCAGTTGTGTTAGTGCTACCATTCTCAAGAGACCTATTAAAATTAACTGCTAATTTTCTGAATCATTAAGACATGTCATTGGTGGATAAAGTTCTAATATCAACCAAGTGTGCTGCTATCAGCAAGCCTTGCTGTCCTGGGACAGACTAGCTCAGAATCATGTTCCCAGACTATTAGCACCCTGGAAAGCCCTTCAGCCCTTCAGGTGCAATTTTTCTCTACTTCTGTTTTGCAAAACTTTTATAATCCCTTAAAATGAGGAAATTCAAATATTTATTATCAGCAAAGTTATATTTTAATAACTTTTAAATAGGACATGTTTTTCAAAATTATTTTCAAATAGCTATAGAAATAATTATTCAAATATCCTATAGTTGACAATATCTCTTTTACATGTGAAACATATATTAGAAACTAAGTCTGATCATGTATCCACTCACCTAGATCTTAGGTTGAACTCTATTAGCACGTAGAGCTATAGGACCATTGGCCTGACTGGGACCTGGAGCAGTTTCCACTTTCAAAGGGGGTCATGTATCACCTCGCAGTTTCTTACATAAAATGGACTTAAGAGCAATATCGATCTCTTTCAGAAATTAAGCTCACTTTGCTGACATGTTGGAGTAAACATTAGATTTGGAAGTCTTCCATGACTATTATTTTCTTTGAAGATCATTTACCCTGTCATACTGCAGCAACCTAAACACTGTACCCCATTTTCCTAAGCTGGCATTTTGAAGGTTTCCCCCTTTTTGTGGCTACACATCTTGAACTTTGACATCTTCATGTGGAAGAGAACAATGGGTGAAGAAGCAGTAATTTCTTAACTGCTTTAGCCAGAGGTCAGGCAGGGCGATAAGCTGAGAGTCAAGGTAACAATGCAGCTGACAGTCCCATTGTAGGTGCTTTGTGTGTCAGTGAACTTGATTCATACTTAGTGTGAATAGAGGAACTCTCAGCTATTTCAGGAATGTCAGCAATTTTGTCCTAAAGAAACTTTGATCTTGCTCCAGTTTCCCAGGCTCATTCATTAGCTGAGAATGTGGAGACTAAGATAGGCTCTCTCTCTTCTGGTAGACTGCCTGAAACTTAAATAAATCACCTGCTTTTTCTCCCTGTCCTTCTGGCAGTAAAACAGTCCCTCACAGGTCCTCTTGGCATACGATGGAACTTTTGACTCCAAGGAAATCTCTTTCTGATGCATGGACTGAGAGGAATGCCTTTGATTTTTGAAACTGAAAGTCAGATTTTATAAACATACCACCCCAAAGCTGATCAGTCCCCATCTACCCCTCCTCAGTAACATGAGATATGCTAGTGACCTTTTGATACTTCTGACAATGTGGAAGTTGAAGAAATTTCTAGCTTTAGAAAAAAAAAAGCCCTTGTCTTTGTCCTGCGAGCTCTGTGTGTTTTGAATTTGGAGTCCTGTTTTTTCTTCCTGGACAGGCTCTCTCACACCAGGGCTGTTAGGTAGTGTCCGAGTCCCTGAGCACCATAAGCACCAGGCAGGCTGAACTGTCATGTGCTATTTGTTCTTTCACCTTCTCTGCAGAGACAGAAGCATGTGGAGAGTTTTTCTGGCAGGGTTTGGAGCAAGGGGCTCTTTCTATTCTGATTTGGGATCAAAATTAATATTCTAAGCTGTCCTCTTTTTTCTCTGGTATTACAATAATACTTTTAAAACAAAGATCCTTTTTTCTAAGGATCTGATTTTTTGAAAAAATAAAGTTCATTTTGCACTTCCTTTTCTCTTTGTCCCTGCTGTGAAGCAGGAAGTCACCTTTTAAAAAAAAGTTAAGTGAAGTAGAGAGAAGCTAATTGATTTATCCAAAGGTCAGATGGTGTCAGAGCGGAAGGAAGGAATGAAACATCCCAGCTCTTCTCTCCTAGCATTCAGAAAACATGCTCTGCCTCAGATTTTCTCTTTGACACTACTTATGTTTTTTAATTTCTCTCAGTTCATTTTGTCTCAGATCCCAGTTTTTCTATCTTCCAAAGTTTTGTAAGCAGCACACTCATATTCTCAAACAAACAATACCCAGAACTCACCAGCACAGTTGTTAAGACTCCTAATCTTACATGTACTTACCTTAGGAAAAGAAATCACAAGCACACTTATTCAAACAGTTTTTGTGCCAGCTTTCCCCACATTTAATCTTATTAAAATGTTTTCACTATACAAGGGGATTCAGAAACATGTTTTATAACATTTTCCAAACATTTTTTAGATTATTCTTAAAACATTAAAGTTGCCAAGGGATGAGATTTTGAAAGCGGCGAAGGCAAGATTCTAGCACTCCACCTCCTTGAAGCCCATTCTTTGCATTTTCCCTCATTTCAGCAAAGATTTGGAGATGGAAGTTCTGTGTCAAGCACAGTTGCTGAGTCTGCCAGTCATTTTAAGGGTGTAAGTGCTGACTGGATTTAGAACACGTGTTGGGGTCCTCACAAAGGTGAAGGCTGCTCTGTGACTACCCATGTACATACAATATGGGTCAGTACCATTGGAGAGAAAGCCATCTTTGTGCTTACCTCTTGGGTAGAATTAACTTCTGTATGCCAGAGGCATTATCTTTTGCACTCATTTTTATAGCCTTGCCATGAAAACCATAATATCTTTTACTTGCTTTCAAGTCCAAAATATTATAGTATTAGCAGAAATCATACTTTGTGGTCCTAAAAGCAGCCTCTCCCAGTGCTTTGTGTGTGTAATGAGAGGTGCTGCAGAGAGGAACAAGATTCTCTTCTTATCTGCACACTGCTTTTGAAATCACTTACAGCCTTCTTGGACAATGACTGTATTTTCCCCTGTTAGGCAGGGTGATCTGCTACAGTCTTGCTCTGATGCACAATAAATCAAACCATTCAAGTATGCCATAATAAAAATACTTGCTTTGAAGTGCAACCTTAAATGTCTAATTTCATAGTAGTAACAACGATGCCTTATCATAGTTTTTTTTTTTTTCCTTCAGCCTTTTTCTCTGTCTGGTTGTTTTGTTAACACATGTGGCTGTCTAAAATTGCATTTTAGATTCCACATGTTTTGGCAAGAGAAAGCATTAAAGGGTCATATACATCCCAGAAAACTTATACCACCCAAGTAGCTGTTATATCAATTGACTAGCCTACCAAGATAATTCCCCCCCCACCCCTTTCTTCCCCTACTGCTAACCCTTTAGTCATCAATACAAAATGACAGCAATTCTTTTTTACAGTTACTATTGCAAAAAAATCCAGAGTGGAGAGTTTAAAGCCTCACGCAAATAAGATCCATGTGGTTTTGATAGAGGAAGAAAAAGGTATTTCAATTAAATAATGAGTTCAGGCTCTTTCATGGTGAAAACAATGAGCAGCTCACTGATAAAGGCATATTTGGACACAGAGACATGCATATATGCACACATATACATGCAAAAGTACTTATTTTCCAGGCTGTTTATGACACAGTTTTGAACAAAGCATTTTTTCTACAAGACAATACAAGTAACAAGAAGAGGCTATCATTAATTTATGCATATTTTCATGACAGGTGTATTTTTTTAAGAAGATAACCCTGTTTTGCCACTTTCTGTACAATAGCATTACTACTTGGTATGAACCTTTCCAAGGTGTTCCTCCACTGCTTGTAGTCATGAGTTAACAGAGCAATAAATTGAGAGATCCTAGATTGCTGCCTAACAGAGATTAAACCTTGAAACCAGTTATTAAAAATAGAATAAAGAAAGATGCATAAGAAGTCAGAGAAGTAAAAAGTCGCAGATTATTTTAAACAATTTTCTATATCTCATCTCTCATGGGAAATAAGGATATGTAAATTACTGGCCTATTACCATGCTTCCTCCTACATTTTCTCCCACTCTGAAACCCTTATCACATGTTGCAGTAATTTTCCTTTCTTTATAGTAGAGTTACAGTCCCATCATAAGCTCCAGGGTTTTAGATTAAATTGGGCAAACCACAGCCAGACTTTCTGCTCTGTGCTTTCCAAAGAAACTATCAGTTTTACTCTGGATTGTAGCCACAAGGGAGTGATCAAAGATATTAACTCCTGAAGAGAGTTGAGTGTAATGGCCTGTCAGTTCTACCATTGCCTGCAAGGATGAACAAAATCAGATTTCTTTCTCTCACCTATCTGGGTTACAGCAAACACTTGGCAGATCAGATGCCAGATTTTCAGACTCAGTGAATGGCAGGGAACACACAGCTTCATTGCCTTTAGTTACTGATAGTGCAGGACTTCATGGGGGAAGGCATGACCAAATGCTAGTTTGAAACAGTCAGAACAGTGGAGTAGAAAAGAGATGGGTAAAGAAAGCTGCAACTGGGCAGAGACCATGCAAGTGAGGAGTCTAACACAAAATCTTATCTAGGAGATGCCAATTCAAAGAGTAATGACTAAGTCAAAGTCACAGGCTAAGAAAATTATTTTAGCTATTGTATTTTTAATGGAGTAAAAAAGAACAAGAATTGAGATCCTCTGCAGAAGAGAAAAATGAGAGGGGAGAAGCAGCAGAAATTATGGATAAACACTTGACCAGAGAGATGGAGGGAGACAGATATGTCAAGAGAGGGTGAATGCTGGTATAAAACAGACTAGCCTGGATTTTGCCAGCCCAGTATTTGCACATAGCCCAGCACAGTGCCACAGACCATGGCAGCTCATCCAGGCAAGGCTGCTCTCAGCTTTATATGTTCCAGGACAGAACTAGCAGAAGCTGAATATTGACCGAGAAGGAACCAACATCAAGACCATGAAAATGTGGGAAAGATGAGGCACAGAGACTCTTCCTGCTCCCACAGAAGCTCTTGTCCTCTGTCTCTCTGAATATGGGGACTTCTTAGCCCAAATGCCTTAGCCCAAATGCCCCCTAAACTTCATACCCCTCAACTATGGCAGGGAAATTATAGAGCTTTTCAAGAATTTCCAAAATCATCTAATAAAGCCACTAATTAGACAATGCTGAAAAAAGGGATGTGTAAAGCATGACAAGTGACATTATTTAAATGACAGAGAAAACTACAGAGACTATTTTCACTTTTCTTTTCAAATATGGCAACCAAAGATAATAATATGGCAGCCTTCAAAATAACAACAAACAGACAGTCTCTGAGCAACACATCGAAGGAAATTAATCCTGTTTCAATAGTGACCAACTCCCAAATAGCCAAACTGTTTATTGTTAGACAGTCCTTTTAATATCTAAAGTCAAATTATGCACTGTGAATTACAGCTGCACATCACACAACATCTGGAATTGAGCCTCACTCGTGCAATTTTAAGCCTATTTCTGTATGTCTAGATATGTGGATATGAGTATGAATCTTTTGGGTCAAAAAGATTTGTGACCCTGAAAATGAATAGTGAGTAAGGTGGCATTGTCAGTGCCATATCTTGTAAGACTGACAGGTACAGTCATGTCTTCCATGCCTGATGCAAAAACTGTACAGGGGTCTATTTCTAAAATCAGCTTTTCCTCAGAGTCTTTTTGACCATTTAGTGAACTCTTACCATAGTAAGGAACATAGTGAACTCCTTACCATAGTAAGAAGTGCTGAAATGAATGTCTGCATCTTTAAGCTTTGCAAACCCTGGAACATAGCTCTAGGGCTAATCTGTAACAGTAATATTTCAAGGTCCTCCTTTAGTTCCCCAATGCCAAATTCATCAATCTACTTTCTTAAAAAAAAAATCTCACTTGGTTTCATTCCTTTTCTTCTGGAAGACTTTCTGTAGATGAAATTCTAGTATTTCTTTAGCCAGGGAGGCTAACATGAGCAGAATGAGTATCTGAAGTTCATTAAAAGCAAGTCATGTGAATAAGAACCTACAAAGAAAGCTATTAATAATGCCTGAGAAACCAACAAGGCTTCAGGATCTGGCCAACTTGTGCAGTTTTCACATTAAATTATAGTATACTGAGCCCACTGAATGAAGGCCAGTTCGAGGGAGACAAATTATGGTAAAGGATGTACTCCTGTTTCAGTTTGTACAGATGCCATCCCACTTGTCTCAAACTGATAGGGACTGTTATAGAGCAATCACAAACAAAAAGTGAAGACTGGTACTTTATTTTAAGTAAAATAATACCATAATTTTTCTTGAGGAAACCAGTGTTGTACTGAAGGGTAAATAATATGGTTTCTCATGTCAATAATTACTGAAGTGGCATAGCTAATGATTTCTAACCACCCAAACGTAGCTACTACTATATTGCATGTCACAAACCCGTGATTTTTAAAAACAAAAAAGATGATACTTCAATTAGGTTAAAATCTCAAACACCAAACTAGGTCATGTTCATTTTTACACTGCTCCTGAATATTTAAAAATTAATAATTCCAATCTAGACGAGCACATTCTCTGCCTCTTTACACATATGCATATATATGTAGGTATACAAATACATTCAGATCCATATATAATTTATCTTCATTTATTCAAGAAGTACACTCACAATATTCAGCTTCAAAATGTTAGAAAAATGATCTGTCAAAAGTTGATCAGAAGGCTTAACACAGTGCAAGTTTTAACCAGTTGTTTTCTCAATTTATCAATAACTATAGTAAGTGATAATAACCTAGTCCATGTGAAATATATTCCATTTTGTTTACCACATTAAAAAAAAAAAAACACCTTGGATTTCCCCATAGATTCATCATCAAATCACCTGCACAACTGAAAATGACAAGCAAACTGAGATTTCCACTGGTGAGACACCTGGGCAGAAGCTCAAACCCCAGGTTTTTCCCTCTGTTATTCTGAAACAAAAGAAACGCCCATTAGGGTGCCCCAAATGTTCCTCTCAAAGGAGGCAAATACTGGCCCAAAATACTGCAAACAATCAATCAAATGCCTGTGGAGGCATGCACTGACCACTGTCAGCAGACATGGGATGCTGGGTAAGACAGGCCTTTGTTCAAGCCCAATATATCAACACTTAAATTCCCGTGACAAGCAAAATGGAACTACTGTAAGGGAAAACAATCTAGCAAAATAAAAATAATTTATTTACTTCCACAAATCTACCTGCCATTCTCTTTTTCAGTATTTGACTGCAATTCTCCTTGAAACTATTCTGAAAAAAAAATTGTGATGGCGTCATTTATTGTTAGGTCTTCCTCCACTGTAACAGTCAGACAAGAGCAAGAGAGCTGGCTTGAGCTTTGCTCTGTGTTTAGAAATAGTTTCCTCAGCCTGCCATTGCAATGACAGTAACTGCCAGATCCATTCCTCGTTTTTGATGGTTTCCAGTGTCCTCCCTCACTCTTTTACCTGCCTCACTAAAACAATTTGGTCCTGTGAATAAAAGCTTAATTGCTGAAACATAGAGATGGAAAGATGCCTCAACTGCGACCTGAATTAAAGTGGGCTGATCACATGTATATACCTACACGTGTACAAAATATGTACCTTCCCTTTTCCACATCCATTCTCTCTTTCAGGTAAATATTGGTATTGAGTGTGGATAGATCACAGCGAGCCCAGATTTGCAACTTGGAAGGTGTCTACCTCTTTTTAGGACCCTAAACTAAGAGTCACTAGGGATTTAGATACATAAATGCAAGTCTGGATAAGGCAATGCAGAAAAACAAGAAATTCAATTTGTGCAGAAATATTTGTCTTTGTTGGGACACACTAAAGATACCTTTATTTCATCACACTTGACCAGGAGATAGCCCTCACTTAAAGTCTCATATTAATTCTCCCTGTGCTGGAAGTTGAACTTCTCTAACTCTTACTGTAAGTGTAACATTTACTGCATTTTATATAAAATGAAATAGATGTCTTCTTTAACCTGATTTTTAAAATTCATTTTGTTTCAGAGGAGCATTAAGAAATTCTGATTACCATCAAGCAATTTTAAAAAGCGTGTTTTCAACTCTGTCTCCAACCTGTTACCTTTAAGTCAAAACATATTAAGTGTCACTATTAATTTTCCAGTCTTCTCCCAGCCTGCTATAACCAACACCACTGTTTTTCTAATTAGCTGGCTACATCTATTGCCAAACCAGATTGCTATCAGCTGTGTCCTCTTACATGGTCTGCTTATTACCAAACCTTGTTTCAACAAAATATAAACAGCTAAGAGTTTACAAATTATTCCAGAGATGTCAGGTTATTTCTAGGATGATTACTGTGGTGTCCATGTCACTAGCAAGTGCTAATCCAGGCATGTGAACCCTGACATTTATACCTACTAGATAAAGAATGGCTTTATCTATTTAGATAACTAAGTTGTACTGGGAACTATTTTGATATACTCACGGGACTTAAATGCAGTTATCTTTCAGACAAGGAGCAGAAGACTCTTAATTTTTAAATGGAAAAAAAAAAAAAAAAAGCTGGAAACAGCTAGAAATCTCCTCATACCTGCCTCCCCTTCATCTCTTAGCTTGTCAATACACTAGTTAAAGCAATTGCAGAATTTCCCATTACTCTGACCAGAACTGCAGGATCCTCTGCTCCAGAAATATGTACAATACATATTTTCTATTAAATGATACCTTGATTTTTTTTGCTTCTAGCCTCATCAAATGTATGTCTAAATAACATAGCCTGGTTTCCTTTCCTGCTCCTTTGCGTTGTTCTGAAGTGATTTCTGACATGCTCTATCAACAGGTTTATAATCTAATACTAATCTGCCTTCTATAATAAGACAAAGTGAAGCTGGAAATCTCTTCTGGATTTGCAGGACATGAACTTAAAAGTTTAAAGAGCCAACAATAGGCAACAATATTAGGAGAAGTCAGTCAAGGAAGGATTTTACTAAGATATTACTCACTACAGTATCAAACCAAAAATGCAAAAAACCTCCACACACATATAGGAAAGAAACATCCACGAGAAACAGATGGAAGCTTGCTGTAGAATAAAAAGTTTAGGACAAGTGCCATCTAATGTCAGAAAAGCCATGGAAGGCTCAGTTAAAATCCAGTAGAGTAACTCATAAAGCACTGTGGAAGGATTTAGCTGCATGACACCTGCTATAATCAAAGGAAACCAAGAGGCTGGAAAGCTTGCAAAGTACCTTAAAAGACAGTGTCTCTAATGTTCTTTCCCCTCCTCCATCTAACCTCATTAAACTTCCTATATTAGGTGTTCTTCCCGTCCCAGTTTAAGTTAGTTAGTCTCCAGTTGAGTTGCCAGTATGTAAATCACAGTTTGTGTTTGTTTTGGTGTTTGTTTTTGTTTTTGTTTTTCCTGGAGCTTTCAAATGATAGTGGGGATAGCACACAATAAATGGCAGGATGGGTTCATCTCTGCTACAGGCCCACTGATCTGAGAAGCCACAGAACCAGTGCAGCTAGGATTCAAGCACAGGCCATCTTAACTGACCATTGGATTATATCCTGGGCACAGCTGGTCTCTTCCTCAATTTTTTGGCAAGCTTTAGAATAACTCATGAATTTTCTATGCTACTGGTTTGATGCTCAGAGTGCTTTTTAATTGGGAGCTGTGGGTTAGTGAATAACACAGGTCAGCAGCAGCACAAGCACAAAGGTGAGGTCAGCATCCTGTTGGGTGTCAATGGAAGGCCAGCTGACATGATTTTTCACCCTTTTTCCCTATGTAAAACTTCACAATTCTGCTGAAATTGACGCATTTTTACTAGAGTGGAGTGACTGTCATCTCTACATAACCAGATTACTTCTTTTAGTTTTCACAGTCCCTGTAATAAGAATGAAACACTGTCTTTGAAGACTTAAATGTAGTTATGTACTCTGAATGCACTTCACTGGAAAACGCTTTGTGTGACAAGGCAGTGCAGCTGGATGGATGGCTTCCTCTCCATTCGAGGACAAACGGAAACAGGAGGATAATGCAACGCCTTCTCCAGCCAGAACATGCCTTGTACAGAAGCCTTATTGTATTCAGATGCATTTATAACTGTGGGCCATGACATAAAGTCACAAAAGAGGTACAAGCTGCTGCTTACAATGGCCTGATGCCTCAGCTGTAGACAAAGAAAGCTATTGGCTGAGGAGCACTCGGAGCAGTCTGTAATACAATCCTTCTCAGCTTTCATGTGAGTGATGTGCTTACTAATGATCTCACTGGCTGGTCTAAATCAGTGGTGCTCTGTATAAAACTCAAAATGGCTCAGAGGCTCAAGGGACAGGCCACCTGATTGAGAAAGGGGGCCCTTCAGGGGGAATCACAGACAACAGATAACATTTCCCATTGCAGTGCAGGACTAGGGTAGGCAAACATCTAAGACCTGAGGTTCACTTCCCAAATTGTCTAAGCTCAGACAGCTCTTGCCCAGGAAAAGCAAGGGCACCACAACAGCCCACAAGCAGTCCATGGTCACCCCAGCACAGTGCTCCTTCCATCAGGTTAAACATCACTTCCTCACTCTCCTAGCTCCTAAGCAGATGACACTTTGCTCCACTTGGTGAAGAACTTGTCTGTTCACTTGTCTGTGAGAGGATTCACACAGCCCACTGCTGTCATATAGCATAAGCTCCTGCTGAAAGATCCCCAGCACAGTTTATGGGTGTACGTGTGCAGAAAAACTAAAAGAAAATTTAAAAATGCTCCTATGGGATGTAGTAAGAAAGTTCAACTCCTCAGAGGTACAAATCAGAGAGCAGAAACTGATTTTTTGTTCCACAAAGTACAGGGGTCTCAACTCTCCCACTTATAAAGTGGGATTAATAAATTCTGCAACGTTAGATTTGATCATTAACAGGAAATTAATTTCTGCTGTCTTGCTCTCTTACAAGCTACAATAATGCCAATGAAAATGTTCTTGTCACACCTTGATGGTAGGAAAGCTCAAATAGCAGACTGTCTGGGGGGAAAGGTATCTCATGAGGAGGCAAGGTGTGCATGAGTGGTCAGTGGCCTTAGATTGAGATTCTGAACCTTCCAACATGTCACTAATCATAGACACTTCCATGACAGAAGCTACTTTGCTGGATCTAACTACCCAAATATGTGATAATTCTGGCTTATATGGACGCCATCAGCAAAACTCAGGAGCTTAGTGACACCAATTCTCTTACAACTGCTGAGAGAAGCTCTGAGCAGAAAGACCCAAAAATATACAGGCAGATTTGGCTACAGTAGAGAGGAACATACCTAATTCTGTAGGAAAGCATCCCAGAAAAAGATCCACCCCCATATCCTCTGATCCTCAGTGTATATCATGCCAGCCCAATATACTTTAATCTGGGCTGGAAAGTTTCCTGGAAGAATTTCAACAGCCAAACTCCTTTTGATACCATCATACATGAGAATATATAGGAAAAAGCTCTGCCTTTCTGATTGTGTTGTTGTAGGCTGTTATACTTCAGGATGACTCCAAGTCATTTATACAGTGTCCTCACACTCCTCCTTGTAATGGAAGGCCTATTGGTCTAAATGAAGCTACCTGGCATTTTGTTCTGGAACTTAAAATAATATTGGATGTTACACACTGTCCTGGTTTAAGGCAACTTTGGGAGAAAATCCCCAAAACGGGGTCCCTCCCAGAAAGCAAACCCACATAGCCCCTCCCACCAACCAGTTCGGGAAAAATTTCCTTGGAGTGAAGTGGGAAAAAACCTGTTTATTTAAACAGGCAAAGCACTCCCCAGCACAAAAAAATGAACAGTACCAGTTGACAAAACTCATTTGTCGCTCTGAAGAGATGACAAATGCAGAAAGTCTCTCTGGGGGTGGTCACTCTGTTATCAGTCCCTGCGGCGCTGGGAAAGGCTGCTGCTGACCACTGTAGGTCCTGGTAGGCCACAAAGCGCGAGCTCTTGGTGTTTCCCCGGGTCCCAGTCCAGAGCAGCTTTGGACGGATCCAAGAGAAGGGAAAGAAAACCAGTCCAGGGAAAACTTGGACTGCCTCAGCTCGCTAAACTAAGGAGCAAAGGAGCGAGGTGTTTTGCCCTGTCTGGGCCCAGACAACACAGTCCAGCAGACTGTTGAGGAGTGAATGCAGTCTCTGATAACAAATTGTGCTTCTACTTCTTGCTGCCTTCACTCTCAGAACCAGCCTTGAAGGCACAGAATATATTATCCACCATAAACATAACACACAACTGCGGATATGAGCATCATAACATTACCCTAGGACACACACTGAAGACTTACTGAAATAAAGATGTTTCAAGGATTGAGCATTTTTACAATGCAGACAGGTATTACTTCTGTATAAAGCAGGAGTGGCTGTATGCACATTGTTGTAAGTTCAAAATGGCACCTTATTATCAAAATGAGATCAAGGCCTGAAATATATAAAATAGAGCTGGAAATAGCAGTTTCCCAGAAAAGTAGATTGGTCTATGACAGCTACTCCACCCCCAAATAAAACCTAAGTAAAACACCAAATGACAACAAAACATTAAGATTGAAGTGCTGTCTTTATTTTAACACTCACATCTAAGTATCTAAACATAAAACTATCACTTTATATACAAATCACATTATATAAAAGAACAGAGTTTAGGGGTTTTTTTGATGTTGTTGGGGCTTTTTGTTGCTTTGGGTTTTTTTATTGGTTTGGTTTGGTTTGGTTTGGTTCTGGATTGGTTTGTTTGCAAGCTTGTTTTGTTTCGTTTTTTCTTTAATGTAATCTATAAACATGTTTCAGGGCTTAAATAATGAGACTAATTTTGAACTGTCTTTGTTCTTCTACTAGAATCCAAAAGGAAAAATTTTGGTCTTTGAGACTGTAGGAAGTGTTGCTTTACATTGTTGTGTGAAACTTATAATTCAGTTATAAAAATACTCTGGGCTTCAGAACAATTCAAAGGTGAGAAATGAGGCAGAAGTTGTATCACATTGAAATCCTGAGATATGGCAACCATTCCTAAGAAATCAATTCACACAGTTGCGGCTTTATAAGAATTAGACACACCTAGCAGATCAAACCCAGATGCCAAGAAAATGTTCCCAGGACTGAAATTATAAACATGCTGACATCACAGTAATTGATTTGTTTTTAAATGCAAAGCCCTGTGCAGAACGATTATGCTTTGATAAAAGCATCATAATTTGAAATGTGTAACTATTTTCTATAGATTACTTCCCAGAGCAGCTGGAAAAACTTGATCTACTAAAGACAAAATTGTTCCTACAAACACATTAAAAAGGACTACAGGGAATGAGTTATATGGCAAGTGAATTTAGAAAAGAATGCAATGAATTGTAGTAGTAGAGGTATGTTCCACCCCAATCAAAGACAGTGTCCCTAAATTACAAGATAGATCTGTGTGCTGGTTTTCACCAAATTTACTTTCTTCACAATAGCTAGCATGTGGCTGTGTTTGCATTTGTATTGGAAGTAATGTTGGGAATACAGGGATACTCTTGTTATTACTGAACCACACTTGGACCTTTTCTGCTCCTCGCCCCAGCCCTGCAATAAGGAAGTTGTGGATGCACAAGCAGTTTTGAGGGGACATAACTGGGACAGCTGACCCCAGCAGGCCACAGGAATATTTCATATTGTATGGCACATTTATCAGCATTTAAAACTGGGGGAAGGAGAAGGAAAAAGTGAATGCTCCAAGTGATGTCCTTTGTTTTTCCCAGTAACTGCTGTGCTGGAGATGGTTGAACACCTGCCTGCCCATGGGAGGCACTGAATGAATTTCTTGTTTTGCTTGGCTTATGTGCATGGCTTTTGCTTTCCCTATTACACTGCCTTTATCTCAACCCATAAGTTTTTCCACTTTTACTCTTCTAATTCTCTCCCCCGTCCCACCAGTGGGGAGTAAGCAAATTGCAAAATTGCTGTGTGGGGATCAGGAAACTGGGCTAAACAAAAAAAAAAAAAAAAAAAAAAAAAAAAAAAAAAACCAAACCAAAAAAAAAAAAACCAACACAAAAAAAAAACCCAAAAAAAACCAAACTGAATAACCTTTAATATCTCTCTTTTAGTGGTTCTCTCTCATATTCAGAATCAGGTCTGACTTCAGATTTCATATATCACTTCTAAATAAAACACAATATATAATAACGAAATAAAACATAGTATATAGTCATCCACACAGTGTGAAATTTGGATCCATCGGGAGACAGAAATATTTTCTAATCAGGACCAGCTGTATAAAGGTAAGGAACCCAATGTACCAGGATGAAGTTTATACAAAAATTAATAAGATGTGAATTGTTTTGTGGGAAAAACTTATTTAATGGAAACTTTCAACTCATGTCCTTCCACCCACTAAGAGATAGGTTCACACCAAGGCAGTGGCATATGGAAGAGAACAAATTTAGATAAATATTAGAACATGTTTTCAGAGAGGATGCTGAATTCCATTATCTGCTTTCATTAAATTAGGACACTTTTCAGTCCCAAGACGACCAACTACTCAAATTTCAAACACCATAATTTTTCATCACAGGTTGTTGTGTTAATTCTAGGTGAATCAAATCAATAAAAATGAGAAATATAGTTCAACTATAAGTGTACTATACTTTTTAATGATTGAATTATGGGTGATAAAAATATTTGAACTATAATATCTGGAATAAATAAACAAGGGATAATGGTTAGATTATATAATAATAATATATACTGAAATATCAATTAAGAGTTACTGTATTTACATAGCATAAATATTTTATGTGAAGAAACAGGAAGAGAATGGATGAGCCTCCCTATTGAATTAGTACAAAAGTGGCAATGGAGAAGATATGACATTTTAGCTAAAAAAGTACTTTATGTGAGCACAGTTGAATAAACTGTTTTGCAAAGGGTGCTTCAATTGGGTAATGCTCTGGTAATAAAGAAGGGCAATAACTTCTTTACAATATACAGAGCTCTATTATCTACTCTGCCAGTGCTTCTTCTCTCCCTCTTTTCCCCACAGGGTACGGGGTGTGGAGTAGATTCAGTCACTGTTCATTTAAAGAAGAGGCTCTTCATTTAAAGAGATTATTAGGCATTAATTCATAGTAAAGAATTACTATGACTGACAGACACCAGAAGGGAAATGAACTCAGAAGCCATTTCCTGAACAATACGTGACCTTACCATTGTTGGTCAAATAACAGTCTTGCAATGAGAACCAAAGTTGTTTTACCATGGAAATTAATACAAAGAGAAGAAAGCTTGTCACCAGAATTACAAAATAAAGTGAACTGATGTGATAATATATTTATAAATTACTACATTTTATCTACACAAACAAAACTCATTCCAAACAATGTTTGTCAAAATATTTAATCCCCAGTGGTCTCAATTTATACCTTTGAAGTAAAAAGGGAATTTGATATCTTTCTATAATACTCACAAACAGAACCTCAGACTCCCTTAGATATACTGTGTTGGGGCCCTGGCCCACTATGAAAACAACAGAAATTTGCCCTCTTCACCTCACACTCACAAGCAGCCAGCAACCTGTTCTCATACCCACACAATCACTGACTTAAATAACCAGATGGATGTAATTCAGAAGCCTGTCAATATGCTAATTTTTCATATACAGCATGACTCCAAATTAGTAATCTAGTCCACCCAATCCCATTCTCTCAGTCTACAGCTAGCTGCAAGTAGTTTGGGAACCACTGCTGAACCATAGAACAGTTTGGGTTGGAAGGGATCTTCTAAGTCCAAGACCCCTGCTATGGCCAGGGACATCTTCAGCTGGACTAGGCTGATGGTTGAGTTTGGAGTTCCATCCAGACTGAAATCCAGTGTTTCCAGGAATGGAGGATCTACCACCTCTCTGGGCAAACTGTTCCATTGTTTCATCAGTCTCGTAAAATATTTCTTCCTTATATTTAGTCATATTCTACCCTGATTTAAAAGTATTACCCCTTGTTGCAACAATCCCTACTAAAAAGTCTGTCCCTATCTCTTTTATGAAATCCATTAAGTACTGAAATATTTAAGTACTGAAAGGCCCTGAAAGGCCCCCTTTAGGTACTGAAAGGTCTCAGTAAGATCTCTCTGGATCCTTCTCCAGACTGAACAACCTACACTCTCAGCATTTATAGAGATCCCTTTAGAAGCTACTTGTAATAGTGGCTAGGCAGAGTTAAAAGAATAAAGTATGTATTTATTAAAAGGCCTGCAAAGCATACACCTTGGGCAGTACAAGAGCTTGGCTGGGGCTCTGCCCAAGGTGGACCCAAGATGGACAACTAACTGGTCATGAGTTTTCACACTTGAATAACTTTTGATACATTTTTATATTGGGGTTAATTGTCCAATTACAGCTTCAGGATATGAAGTCCCATCCTCCCAGATTGCTCTCCTCAATTCACTGTTGTTTATACCTTTTTAGGCCTGAATCTGCAGCAGTGTCCTTGGTTCTCAGACTGGAAAAGGATTGTTTTGTATAAATAAACTGTGAAGAGAACTTGTTAACACTTTATATGAAGTTCAGAGTCACACACTAAGGTAGTATAGAATCTAAAAAATATGAAAGCTAAATTTACAGCATCAGTAGGACAAGAGTCCAGCCCTTTCATCATTCATCCTCTGGACCTGCTCTATCAGATCTGTTTTTCCCATATTGAGGACTCCAGAGCTGGATACAATACTCCAGTCATTAATGAGCTGGGTCTCATTGCCACAGGAGACCAAAATGAAAAATGCCTTCAAAAAGTAATCAGATATTTTTATGCAAAAAATTAGTCAGAAGCTAGCATGCACCTACCATGTGGTGACCCTATGGCTCAGGAAGACCCTAAACCACAGCTTGCACTAAATTTGGATAAATGCAAAAAGGGCTGCATTCATCAGTGCCTGCTCCATGCCTTATTTTTTTTCCTAAGCATTGGATGTTTCCTACTTCACTTTCACTTCAATTTCACTTTAGGTGGTACAGCTTTGCAGATAAGAAAGGATACATATGTGAAGACCACTAAAATCAAGGATACAAGCCTACATTTCTAGCAACAGAAATGTAGGACAGAGCAGATGGCAGGTAAACAGTGTTGCTACTTCAGGAAATACCAGGACTCACTTTTCTCACTGTTATTTTACCTTTGTTGTTAATCTATTTTCTAGATATTTAAAGAACAACAACATTAAGAATTTCTGAGCTCCATCTCCCAAATGTTTTTTTTATTTCACTTACAAAAAAAATGTTTTTTCACAACTTGTTCATACTCTCTCTCAGATCCAGGTAAATCAGGAGCAGAATGACTGATGTCACTAAGCTAGAGCCACAAACTGATTGTAACAGGTTTCAGAGGTTACTGTGACATTTTACAGCCTCAGTATTGAGCCTAATAGTGTGTTCCTATTGAAATATTCATTAACTGAACACAATAGTTTACAAACAGGTATTTCAGACAAAATAAATAATAAAATATGCACGATTATTTTATCACTAAACCCAAGGTCTTTAAAGTCCTTGAACAATGCAAGTCAAAACAACTGAGAAAACTAAATTTATTTTTCAGAGATATGTTATTTAAACTTCCTTCAGAAGTAAGGAGCTCCCAGACCAGAAGTCATCAGTTTTAGTTTGCAGTGGCTTTTCAGCTTTGAGATTTGGTTTGTTTCATTCTAAGTGAAAACAAAAGCTTTCTGAGCATGATCCAACAATGGGATTGCCTAATGACTGTCATTTGACTAAAGGGTTACCTTTCAATTTTACATCCTCTACAAATGAGCAGTGAAACAATCCTAGTTCTCAAAAATCCTCTTATTGATATTGAAGCAGTTCTGAGAAACAACATCTTTCAGCAAAGCAGCATATTTCCAAATGCTTGTTTCTTGCAAGTGCCCAAGACAACTTTGCTAAGTATTATTTCTTATACAAAAGAACTGGAGAGCCTGCACCTACCATTGGATTAATTTGCTTTGTCAATCATTCATTTCAAATAGCTCTTGTGAGCATTATGACAATGAGCTCACTTCTCCCCTTCCTGCCTATGGGTTTTGTTGCCATATGAAATTAATATTTTTTAATTTTGAACGTGCTTAAGAAATTCCTAAATGCTATAAATGAACAGATAATATGACATAAACAAAAGCTGAGCCTGCCAAGTTCCAAGAAGTAAAAAAGATTACATTGTTTGTACATTCTTGAAATTACAGAGCAGTGATTACAGCCTGAAGTGAACGTGCTGTGTCAGTACGAACAAAAGTTGGTACATCCACATTTCTAACCTGCTTCCTTCACAAAGTTCCATACTCTGCTGCCATGGAAATTTACTTGGCATGTGGTTTGGTTGCTTGGTCAAACAGTAGAAAATTAACACCATAAAGAGGCTTAGATGGGTGTGGGTTCAAGATCTTTTATAGGTGGAGCCATCCTTTGTAGTTCTCTGCAAATCACACTTTTGTATGTCTAATTGTGTAACATCATGGATACTTGGGGCACAGTGGAGATGGTCACTGTGAACAGACACAACATGAACTCTCTGCCTCATTTCAAAACTCTTCAAGAATCGTAGCACTGACTTCAGCATATGTGCACCACTAAAGGAAAGTTGGACTTTGTCATCTTTCTGCTTTCCTCGAAACTAAAGGTCTGCTTGAAAACTCACATTATCAGTCTATGTGCTGGAGAAAGGGATTCTCAGGAAAAAAAAGCAATCAACCTTCTGTGAAAGTTTTTGATTATTTCCTGATACTTTTGCAATGAAATATTATAGATGCCTCATGCTTTTATTCACATGTCAAATATGCAGTTCTCTACTGTCTCAAGAAAATGCTAAATACATATATGAAGAATGTGAGCCGGAACTTGTGATAAATACTATTAACGTTCAGGTCATGAAGCTAGAAATTAAACCCTGCACATCCTCCTTACCTGATATGATTATTCTCTCCAAGGGCTGAAAAGTGTTTCAACCTCAATACTCACTGAATAATCAGCTGTTATGTGGGAGAGTAACACCAAGGTGACAGGAGAAGTTTATAACCACAATCTAACTTGGATTCAGTCTTACTTGGTGATTTTTAACTGTCTGAGGCTCAGATTTTAATTTCAGACAAACTCAGCCATCCCGCTGATATCCCTTTGTATTGCTACAGCTTTGAAACTGACTAAACCTTAAACCTCATTTGCTTGTTCAAATGAGCAATATCAAGAGGCTCTGTTTTAGGAAAAAAAAAAAAATGCAAATGAATCAGTTGATAAAAGAGCACTTAGGGATAAAGACAGTATTCTTTTTCGTCCAAAGAGTATTTGAACAGCATAGGCCAAATGTATGTAAATTAATCCCTCTATCTAATTCTAAGTCTTTAAAATGCCTATTGCTTGTCTCAACTATGATCCTAGTATATGCTGGAGTCCAGGACATCCCTCTGGCTGCCCTGGCTGTCTCAAGACCCTGGCATGAAGTAAAAAACATCCGTGGCTTTGGTTTTAGCCTGTGGAAAAAGCTGTCAATTTTGTATGAAGAATTACAAGCCACAAGGGTTTTAGTAGTGTGATATTTGAATTGGCACAGGGTGGAAAAGTAGAATTTTGGATTTTTAGAAGGGGGTTCAAGGGGGTACAAGATGAAGGAATTTAGGCATTTCCTTGCCTTCTTTTCCTTCATCTTGTCCTCCATGTCTTAGTGTGATGGTGACACTTTTCTACTGATTCAAGGTAGAGATTCACAGTCTAACATGGGTGATGGGAATTGGTAAAAAATTGTAAACATAGTATACATAATTTTTGATATGAAAGGTAAATACTGCCTGACAGGGCAGGGCAGATGGCCATAACTTCCTTTCTGGATGGAGTTTGGCACGTCAGAGAAAGAATGTTTAGATAACAAGAAATAAACTACCTTGAAAATGCAATCAGAAGCATTTCAGGCTCCTTTTTTGGCTGGGTCGGGCTAGGGAAGCAAAGACTTTTGGGGTCACCCTGACCATCTAGACCCCAAGAGAAATCGACAACAACAACTACCAGAGGATAGTATAAACAACAACAATCAGAGTCTGTAGGAAGGTTTCTTGAATCGGGTGAAAGCCAGAATAGTCCATTCTGTACAGCACAGTTGTCCTTGCTGTTGAAGAAGACACCACTCAGAGGGGAGCAAAGAAGAAGATCTAGTGTTGCTTTGCAACCCAGGAGTGAAAAGAATATCATTGCCACTTGCATGTCTTTGAAGTTTTATTTCTCATTTTACTGAAAATACAACTCAAAGTTCTTTGGGACACAATTTGTTTCTTCAAGAAGCTTTTCTCACTGAGAAACATTAATCAGATTGTTTCCTTTATAGAATTAGCAACCCAAATTCAACAGTTGGTCTTGTTTCATCCAGTGTGGTCTTCTGTTCTTCACATCTCCATCAAGAGCTTTGTTTTTACTATCACTGCTTCTGCATCTTGGCCTATCCTAGAAAGTGTTACTGAGTACATGCATTATTGTTAGATGGGAGAAATGCCATTGTTAGACAGAAGTCTGCCTGGATGACAATTCATAAATTCATGGGAGTCAGCACTGAATTGACTGGAAGAGATCTCTGTAAATTAAACACTAGACTTCTCTACATGGATTTAGTTGTGGTCAGGCCTAAGATTGCAACATCTATATCCACACAGACAAGGTGTGGAACCCAGGCTTCAGAACAGCCCAGCACACACTGGACATCTTAATAAATTCCAGATTGAAATTATTGACATGGTTTTGCAGAACCTAAAGAACTCAAAAACAAGCAAGTTTATTTCTGTGTGATTTCCTGGAGGGCAGGCAAAGAACATTTCTGTTTGGAGGAAGGGACTGAAAGCTGAATTATTCTTCACAGCTACTTTGCTGAACCTCTTCAGGGAATCTCTTCAGGGACAAAAACAGACAACATCACAAGTAATGCCGTTGGATCATCTAAGGATGAAGGAAGTGTCATTACCTTTCACTGAACTATGCTCAAGTGCAAACCCAGAACAGAGGATTGTCTCTGTGAGTGGGTGAGCTCAGGTGAAGAAATGGCTGAAAGAAGAACATCTACCTAATGGATTGAAGCAACTCAAGGACTTCTGTGTTCTCCTTCAGACTCCACCTTTGTAAGTGCAGGGGGGAAATAAAAGTCTCTTTTATTACAAGTGCAATTACACTGGGGATTTGGGACTGGAACATCTCCACATAGCCTTTTTAAACTATCACATCTGAGGAACTCTGGTGTATGCATGTCTATAGGAAATATCTTCCAATCACCAAAACTGCTCATTGCTGTCACACAAAGCCTATATCAGGATCCATAAGGATCTCTGTACAGGATCCAGTAAAAGCACACCTACAAAGATATTCACAGATCTGCAAGTTCACAAAATTATAGAATTGCTTGGATGAAAGAGACTGGTAAAGACCATCTGTCTAAGCCCCTAAGGAACATTTTCAGCTATACCAGGTTTCTCAGAGCCCTGTCCAATCTGACCTTGAATGTTTTCAGGGATGGGGAACATACCACCTCTCTGGGCAACTTGTCCCAGTGTTTCACCACCATCAACATAAAAAACTTTTCTTGTGCCTAGTCTGAAGCTACCTTTTTAGTTTAAAACCATTACCTTTATCCCATCACTACAGGCAAAACAAGCCCAGATCTCTCAGTCTGTCTTCAAAGAAGAGGTGTTTAAACTCTGATCATTTTTTGCAGTCCTCCTCTGGACATGTTCAAACAGGTCCATGTGTTTTTGTACTGAGGACTCGAGCTGGATGCAGTACTCCAGATGGTCAGACTGGTGCAGATTAAAGGGGCAGAATCACCTCCCTTGGCCTGCTGACCACATGTTTTTGATGCAGTTGGTTTCTAGGCTGCAAGGGCATATTGCTGGGTCACGCCTATCTTTTAATTCACCAGTACCTCCAAGTAGTTCTTGGCAGGGCTACTTTCTGTAGCTTTCATCCCCCAGCCTGTGTTGATACTGGAGTCACTTCAACCCAGGTGAAGTTGGCATTTGGCCTTGCTGAATCCCATCAGATCTTTGTAAGTCCCCTCCTTGGGCTTGTCCAGGACCTTCCAGGTGGCTCCTGACCCTATCGCAGCTTGGTGTCTATGTGCAAATTTGCTGAGAGGGCACCACTGTCTGTGTCACTGGTGAAGACACTGAAGACCAGTCCCACCACAGACCCCTGAAGGACACCACTTGTCATTGATCTGGATTAAGCAACTGACCACCACTAAATTAACCACTCCTTATTTTATATAGAAATTAACTAACAAAAGGATTAAGATTTTGTAGATGGTACTTACTCATCCCTTACAATCAGCTCTCTTGATTATATAGCTCTAGCTGATTCCATGATGAATGTGTCTACACACAACTGATGAGCCAGCATCATCTGCTGGATGGGCTACTTTCACAGAAGTAGGTCTCACTCGTCCCAGCACTCTGCTTTGTTGCTGAAGTTTTCTGATCTCCTGTTCTGTGGTAGCTCACATGCTGTTCAAAGATAAAGCTCTAATGAGACAGCTTCAGACAGCAAGAATAACTGGAAGTCTCTTCCCCATGCTGCCAGGGAAATGTCTGAATGTAGAAATACAAAAGCACATCAAATCACAAGAAAGTGCAATAACAACACGCCAGTAAGAAAGCAGAAAATATTTCAGTTAAAAGTAATCTCAAATACCACCAGAGCAAATTTCAAAATTAGTATCTTCACTCATCAAAAGTCATCTTTATTGCTCATTTTGTCTTTTTGATTGGATTACTGACAATTCAGAAGCGTGGCTTTGATTTATAATTCAGTCTACTTGTCATCAATAGCAGGTCTGAAAATACATTTGCAAAAGGAAAGAGTCAATCAGATGCAGAGGGCAAGCTGCCAAAAGGCAGCCAGCTATTAATTCTTAGTAGAATTTGGTCTGATTTGATGTTAAATAGCTGACTCACTAGTTTCCTAGCATGCAAAGAAGATAGAAGATAATCATTGTTGAATCAGAGAATCATGAAAGTATTTTTAGAAAGAATTAGCACCCTAATTCTCTTTCATGGTATTTATCAAAGCTTCAACAATCTTGGGAGAACTGCGATCTTATTTATCATGTGATTTAAAAAGCCCTCTTAACATTGACTTGAAGATTATTAGCTGCAGCCATAACATCATCTTACTAGACATGAGGTATTCACAGGGATGCATTTCCCTAAGGCAGTCAATTTTAGGGCAACAGAAGGACAGAGCAGGTTCTTGAACTACCAGCAGTCTCTACCTGGAAAGCACATGGGATAAAGTCTATGGATGTTGCACACTGTTTTCATCCAGAAAAAATACAAGGATAGACTCCGTGAGATATTAGGAACTAAAACATTTTAAACACTCTCTTGAAACCACAAATTACTAGATTATTTGGGGCCTTTTCTCTGCAGATTCACTTTGGTGTGTATCACATTGGATTCTACCCTGTAGGCTTTCTTAGCCAGGCTGTCTTCATAAATGTGTGTGGATTTACTACCAGGCATAGTGGCACAATTGATAGCTCTGCTTTGAACTTTACCACAGACTTGCAGCTTTCATCTTAGAACTGGGCATTTCTCAGGAAGATTGATTATCACAAACTGAACTTAAGCACTTGGCTAATTGTTGTCTGGAGCCCTGCTGAGTTTCAATTTTACTATTTGTCTTAAATTTAATTCCTTTTTTGTAGGAGTGTCAAATTCAATCAGATTAGTTTTTTCCAGTATAAACTTGTCAGAAAATAAAAAGTAGCTCCATTTCCACCAAGGCTTTTGTCAGTACAATAGAAAAGTACATTTCAAGTGATGTATTTATACAAGAAAATTACATTCCAAGCTCAGTCTTTTATGTTTAAAGTGTCAGATTTAATCCCTGAACAAATTAGAAAGCCAAAGTTTGTATTGTTTTCCAAAGTCACATGCAGATTTTACTGCCACCCATGAGTGGAGATAATACATTCAGCATTTCCTGAATGCTCCTTACACTCTAAGTAATGCAATTAAATAATAAGTACTAATGACTGCATTCTTCCTAAAAATATATTTAGGTTTTTAATTGAAGACATTCATCTGTGGCTTGAAAAATCTAGACTTCTTCTAAAGAAAATTTAGACATAAGCCCAGAAGCAACCAAAGGCACAGTATTTTCTCATCATAATAAACCAGAGAGAAAAATAGAATACTATTGGAAAAGACCATTAAATATCTAAAATATATGAGTCCCATTCTTGAGAGCTCTGCCTAAGCACAGACTACAAGGACAGTGGAAACAAGACAAAGATGATAAGTGTTTACCTCATAACTGGTCGTTTTTCTCTTCTCTTGTCACTCTTTAATTCCATCTCTCATGCTGTTTTACTGTCTCTTCCCCTGCCATCCCATTCCTCATGCCTCCCTGCACAATGTTCTCTTCAGCTCTCTTACCATCTGAGTGATTTTTTATCCTCTCCAGAACCAGAACCTTGCATTTTTGCTGTGCCACCCTCTTTCTTTTCATTCTTCCATCAAATATCTCCAGCCACAACCCAAGAAAAAACTTTTCTCTCCTAACAGTGCTTTTCTCTTTATTTTCCCATATTTTTCCACTCCAGCTATTTTCCACCACTGTTTGCCCATCAGCTTCCATTTTCTTTTCTCTTATTTTCACCTTGTTTCTTGTATTGTTCTATTTTCTTTCCACAGGTACCCCAGATTCTCCTTTCTTTCATTTCTATAATTATGACTTATCTTATAATTTTCCTGCTTCTTTCACAGGTCTCTATGTTTTCCAAGATTCTCAATATTCTCCATATTCTCAGTTTCAAATATCCTTTCTGTACCTTCTTCCATTCCTCCATTCTTTCTAAATCCCTTTCCTCTCCTCTTTATCTCTCTACCACCTCGCCCTGTTCAGGTTCTGTTTCAGCACTGATGTTGTAATGCTTCTACAGCCACACTGGCAGACTACAGAGGGAAAAAGGCAGCATGTCCATGGCAAGGAACCCAGGGTAACTCCTCACCTCAAAACTCACCAGCTGAACAAGAAAGTTAGTTGAACGTGCATTGAGAGCTTCCTCCTCATCCTTAGAGAGCACAGAGAGACCTAGACCCCCAGGCTCCTGCTGTGCATAACTCTTTGGACTGTGGCTTATTTGAGTAATCTGTGTAAGTCTTAGGACCATATGCTCAGAAGGCTTACTCAGCTTCTTTTTTTGGTTTTGTTTTTTATTCCTGACAAATACTGAGGGTTTACAGAGAATCAAAGAACATTGCAAGGAACTTCATGAACCAGGGCTAGCCTTGATGTTTTATCAGGCTGCTTGAAGACTCATTTGGATACTCTTATTTCACAGTAGTCCTGCCTCATGAGCACTGCACTATGCAGATAAGCCCTCTGCCTTGCTGCCCTACTTGTAGTGCTTTCACTCCTTTCTTGAATGTTTGTCCCTCTGTCAGTCAGAGACATGCTTGACCATACTATGGAGAAACAGGTTTTCTTCCCACATCTCAGCTCTGATGAGACTTGGAGGGTACAGGAAAGCCAAGTTCTGCCCAGTGCCAGCCCACAGGAGACTCAGAGTTTATTGTCCTCCTAACGATGCTACTGAACTGCATGATGCATATTTCCTGCAACAGTAGAGTTATTCTCTACCTTCCTACTATTCCCCTTGCTCAACTGTACTGGTGTGAAACAAGCAGCTCTTGCTTATCCTGCTACATCTCTTGTATCTACTACCCCAGCTGAAGCATTGCTGCTACTAGGGTAACTAGAATTCAGAATAGATAGTCTTCAAGCCTATCTCTACTTCTTCCTTTATGGGACCATGGAGACGGTGTATGAAGCAGTCAGAATGCAGAGCATGATCATTTGTACAGCCACAGATGGTCCTAGATGATTCCTAATTATTAGTGAAGCCAAAAGGATTCTAATCTTTATTGAAAAGAGGAATCTCTAGCATGCTTTTTATATAATTCTTTCCAGTTTAGCTCTTTCAATGATTTTCTTGCAGCTGCTGCTGTGTGATGGTGTTTGTGGAAGATGAACACAAACAGTGATGGACTGTAGATGCAGGGGTCTAAATCAGGTGGATTTTGATCACACCCTGGTTGGTGAGAGCAATTCCCATGCATGATCAACACTCTCTGGGTTGCCAAGGAGCAATATTATTACAGTTAATCAAGCAATTTTTTGTCTTTCTTCCTAGCTATATGGTAAAGGGCAAGAAATAGTCAAGTGTCAATGAAGAAAAAAACAAGGGATTAAAAAAAATAATTTGTTTTTGTAGGATGACTCCTCTCCTTACTGTGATATAGCTTCCCATGCATGGTAGATTCCCCTGGGCTCTAAAGCTAAAGGCTGAAAACTGAGTTTAAAAATCTCAGATCTCAGCATAGAAAGGTGTCTGCTTCTGGATTCTCCCTCACCAGCTGACTTTGCCAGTCAAGGGTAAAGGGGCGACTTATCGGCTGTTACCTGTAGTACTGTATAATTATGATCCAAACTATAACCTCTCTATAATTTGAAGCTGCTCCTTTCTAAGGCTTAGTTTTGGTTTGGACTGCACCCCAGTCTGAAGG
This sequence comes from Lonchura striata, assembly GCF_050655825.1. Classification (NCBI taxonomy): domain Eukaryota; kingdom Metazoa; phylum Chordata; class Aves; order Passeriformes; family Estrildidae; genus Lonchura; species Lonchura striata. The sequence goes on from NC_140740.1 coordinate 73,267,001, forward strand.
GAGAGGAGCAACCCATGTGAACATGAAGCTGGAATGACGCTAAATTTCCCCTGAGCAGTGGGGTCTACAGAATTTCAGCCTAAGGCACAGCAGCACAGATTCAGTTCCAGAGATAAAATTAGGGCAAGAAGGGAGCTGTATCTGTTAGAAACATCAGTTCTTTTGTCCACTCCTCCCAGAAACCTGCTCTTCAACACCTTATTGCCACCTACAGAACAAAGCAGACACTTATGTGAGTCAGCAGTGCACTCTTAATGAAAAGTATAGGGCTTTTTGGCTTTGCAGCTTTAGCAGTTCTCACAGCTATCTGTAATGAACACTTTTCAGTGACAGAAAATCATAGGAAAGGACATTTGATTCTGCACTAATCTTTCCATGAAAAAGGATACTTAACCAAAACAAATTATTTTTGTTACAGCTGCTAAAGAGGTGTGCAGGTGGCCCTCTCTTGCCTATCCTTTAATGTGAAATCGTTGCCTGCTCTTTGCTTTCTGAGTTGACAATGTGTACCTTTAGCATGTCAGACATTAAAGCTCAATCTTTGTTACTTGAACAGCACAGAGGAGCTATGGCAAGTTACATTTGGGGAGGGAAGGATGATATCACAAAATATGCTGAAACCAAGAGAAAGATGTTTCTTTACAACAGAGTGCTATGGGTATCAATTCTTTCCTCAGCTGTTGTATTTTACTGAGGAGGGCAATGATAGCAGGTCTGGGGATCCATACATTGCAAGAAGGTAACAATAAGACATGAAATATTTAGGATCTTTGCAAGAAATAATAAGCATTTTCCATTCTCAGCATATCTGACAAAACTGAGGAGCCAAAATGCAGGAGGGGCAGGTCTACCTTTTGAAATGTATGAATGGGCCAAAAGAGTTACTATGGACTTAGATCTAATAAATGCAAAATCCTACACATGAAAATGAACTCCATGTATTGGTACAGGATGGGACTATGCAGAAAAGGATCCTGAGGTCATAGGAGGAAAGAAGTCAGCTTGAATCAGCAGTAAGCTCTTGTAGCAATGCAAAAATATCAAAAGTAGGTCAAAGGAAATGATGATTCACTTCTACCTGGCACTTGTGAGGCTACATCTTCAGTTCTGGGAGTGAGTCTAGAGGGAGGTCAGTAAAGATGGTGAGGAGCTGCAGCACATGATCTTTGAGAGAATAAGGGAGGTGGGGAGAAAATAAAAAAATTTTATTAACTCTCTTCAGCCATCCACTCAAGCTATAGAGAAGACAGTTGTAGATAACACAATTCTAGCCTTTTCTGAGACATGCACAAAGGACAATGGATAGTTATTACAGTTCACAGGAAACAAAGCTCAAACTGGTCATAAGGAAAAATCTTCTCTGTGACAGTGATTAAGAACTGTGACGGGCTGATCCCTGTTCTCCATCCCTGGATATTTTCAAATTTGAGAGGAAGACACCCTGAGCAGCTTCATATAACACATCAGTCTGCTGTGACTTCAGCAGGGAGACTCCTGACATCACTTCCTACCCAGAGTATTCAAAGACATGTATAAAATGGCAGCATCTGGAGAGCTACTACAGAGCACCTAGCAGGTTTGGGGCATGGGGCTGTTCAGTACTATTACAAATTGAAAGAAGATGGATCATGTTAGTTTTGTAAAAAGGGCTAAGCTTGGAATGGTATCCATGGCATCAACTGTCCTCTTTAGCATCTACTTTAAAATGGATGACATATTATAGTTATAAATGCAGATTTGGAATGACTTTGTAAAAGGATTACTTATAAAGCACTGCAATCTATTTCCTTCTCACCAAGCCTCTCCTCATGGGTATGACCTTTTTTAACGGTTCCTGAAGTGATTTGGGGAGAATTTCAGATTTTGTTTATAACAAAACATCGTGGAAAAACACTCTGGTAAATGTTACCATGAAAGACAACTGATTTTCTAGAATAAAAATAAAGACCTAGAATATTTTAAAACCATAAGGTATGCCAAGATTTTCAAGTGAGTCTCATGATTTTTCAAAGCTTAACTTGTGGTTGTGTGATACCTGTGATCCACAATATCGTACAGAGAATACGGCTGAACAAAAGTTATTTTGGAAATGTTATGTTGGAGTTCTTCCATCTCAAGAGCACAAGGACACCAACTCCCCAGGCTGTGAGCACCAAAGGCCAATGCAAGGTCCAGGAGGGAATCAAGAAATGCAGGCTCACCCCCAATATTTTAGGACCTCGGCGTTCCCATCAAAGTTGCTGATGTGACTCAAAGGTCACTTGAGATTTCATGAGGCTGGAAATAGAGCAAGAATCATTGTCCTCTGCTTGTAAGAGCAAGGGCCCTTCAGGCAGTGTTCACTTGGGCAGTGCTGTCAGAAGATGCTGACCTAGGGTAATTTTGTTCCTAGCACAGAGTACTTCAGCAGGTAGGTGAGTGGGATGAGACAAGAGTGCGTAGAAAAACACTGCGGGGAAAATGAGTTGATGAAACACTTTTAGTTTCACTTTTGGAGATGGAAGGACTCTCTCTCACTGACTGCTTTTTTACCCTGTGATATTAAAAAAAATTAAAAACAGAAGAAGAACTTCCTGAGCAGTCTTGGCATTAGTACAGCATTTACACTCATTTAATTACCGTGATGAATTACATGCCTGACACTGCCCCAAAGTAGTTACAGGATATTCATTTTGCTTTCTCAAAGTACTAAGTTTGAAGTGAATTTCTGTTTACTTATGTTAATAACTAATCAAAGGAATCAAACTTAGGTGTACATGACTAATTGGCCAGTTTGTTTTACTGTCATCCATGGCAATGCTGATAAGGTTTTCTGACAGCATGCAAATCAAGCTGCTGTCAGCAAAAGGCATTCACTGTATGAAAAGCTAAAGAAGCAGTCAAGCTGCAGTTATTTTCTAGGAAAGACAGAAGCCACTTGGGAAAAAGGAGCTGCCTTTCGAAGGAAATGTCAGGGCAGGGAGGGGAATGGGATTTAATGAGATGAAAAGCCAAAAGACCTGAGGCATAATTAAGTCCCAGAAGATCTCACTGAATGTTCAGTAGAACCCCCACTTAGCAGTCCTTCCACCTTCATTGGAATTAAAGTTTAATTTGGAGAGGGAAGACCTGCATTATCAAGCACAGAACTCAATGAAGCACTTGAAGGAAAAGGTCACACCCCCACTTGCAGCACAGAAGGTCGAGAAGGAAAAGGTGAAGATGTAAGACAGCTCAACACTTATGCTCAGTGTTGAGAATGGGAGAGGTGGAAGTTACCCCATAGACTTGTCACTACCTCTCTCACCATTAAAGAATTTCCATTTCCATTGAAGAGGGCAATATAGAGGTTTTTCTCTGTGCTTGTGGCCATTGTTGCTGTTTTTAAAGTCCAAGATCTGTTGCAGAACTTTTTACCTGGTTTAAGGCAGCAGACAGATGAAACACATTTTCATACACAGTGGACTTAAATATTTCAAGACATCTTAGCTCAGTGAATTTTCCTGATTCTACTGGGTACTTTATCCTCCCAGCTACACCCACAAATAGACCACCAGACACCCAGATTCTAAGTTTCCATGCAGAAACTTTCATGAGTAACAGCTAGCAACCAAAATTAGAGAAAGTCATGAGTAGCAGGTAGGAGCAAGAAGAGCAGACAATATGAAAGTACTTCTCACTGTCAAGTGAATGCAGATTGCCTGAACCCCATGCTTTCCCCAAAAAGGTGGAGCTCTCTCCCTGGGGAAACACTACTACTGAGAACAGTGGAAACCCAACAAATACATCTGCAAACTGGGTTCTGTTGGGTGTCACTACCATTCTACTGAAGTCACCTTTGCTCTTCCTGTGCTATTCCCCACCAGCCAGCCCTCAGCTCTCATTCCATGTCGTATCAGCTGCAGATACCTTGGACACTGTTCTACCACCTGATATTTTCCCAACAGCATGCCTGGGTGCACCATATATATAGTATTCTCATTATCCTAGTACTTGGAAGCTAAAAAATATTTTCATTCATTTTCAGAATGAAGGGAATATCAACGGAAAGAGAAGCCCATGTAAAACAGGTAATCACACAAACTCTCCCCAATACCTGGTCCAATAGGCAGGTAGCTCTTAGGAAAAGACGTTGGCTTGATCCACATGGTGGCCTTAGAAATCACCCGCATGGAGTCACTTCATGGATTACCCCACACAAGGGTGAGCAGCCAGCACTCCACTTTCTATTTGTGCAGAAGGCTGCCTTGAAATCAAATCAGCTAAAGTCTCACTGCTTGTTTTGCCAGCAAAACAAGAGGTATGGTTCATCCTGCAAAACACGTGTATGCCTCAGAGTGCAGAAAGAGTAGCTTGCCATTTAGCTTAAAAAATACCATATAATCTTCTTATAACAGAAAGGTTTCCTAAAGTGTTTTTCTTTACAGTTTCCAAGTACTTTGTCATGCCCAGGGGAAAGTGATTAAAAAAGGGAAATCTTGCCTCCATGTGAAAGGATTTTTCTGAGCTGAAATTCACAGCCTCAGCAGGCCATAGTTTGCAGGATGTCTGCAGCTGGTCTATCACCTTTGGTTGGATTTTCAGCACTTGTACCCCATCTCCACTAGAAGGTTGAAGTTTCTCATTTGCTTCAAAGCTTTCACCATGGCAATTGCTCACAATTGAGGTTACCTGGTCAGCATTGAGCTTTAGTAGGAATTCTGCTTCCCTCTGCCAGATCCTCCATGCAACAGACCTGCTACTACAGTTGATTTAGATGCCAGATTAAACTTTTACATGAGCTGTCCAAATTACAAACCTTACTGCCCATCCCTCACAAAATAGAGTGTGTGCTGTATTTGTAAGACCAAGCTGTAGTTCTCACCTTAGCAAGTTTGGCATCCCACATAATTCCACAGCAGAAAGCTGAAATAACTCCTATTTCACCCTGGTCAACGACACTGCTCAGACATGGATAGTTCCCCCCCAAGTCTGTCGGATCAAACCAAGCTTTACTCTAGGACTACAATAGAGCAAGCCTACACTTTTTTAGCTGCAGTTAATCAGAGTTCATCAGCCAGCCCCTGAATCACTTTCAGAATTAAATCTTCTTTTCTATCCTCTTGAGCAATAAACCTGGAATTAGACCCAAAGAAAGCACTAATCCTGCTACAGCTTTCACCCACTAAAAATCTGCACCAACTTCAGAGCTCTTGATACATGATTGTGATGGATTTTAATTTCTTGGGTGTAGAGAAGGCCTTCATAATCATTTCACTGTAGACAACATAATGTTTTTTCAAGTGTTATTTCAATGCTTCCATAATTATTCAGATTCATTCATCCGATGAGATTCAGTTTTTACATAAAAACTGAAATCAGCATCCATTCTCAAATCTTTGTACAAAGACTGTTTCAGAATCGGAGCCATCAGCTTACAAAAAACAAACCAAACCAAAAACAAATAAAAAAACACCAAAACAAACAAACAAAAAACCCCCAAAACCAACCAAACAAACAAAACCACCAAAAACAATAACAAAACCAAAAAAATTCTGCTACTACTTTGACTTCCCTGCAAAATTCTTATTACAAATTTCATTGTACAAAATCAGATTTCAGTCATTTATTTTTTTGTGAGCCACACCAGTAACAAACTAACAACAGACTAACACAAATACTCTCAAAATTCCAAATATCCTTGTCCATCAGAAAAATGTCTTACTTTTCTTAGAACAACTGTAGAAAAACTATAACTTTCCAGTGAAATACACAGCATGTGCCAGTAGGTTTCCACAAACTTACAGAATAAATTAATTTGGGTACACAAAGAATTTAGCCAACAGCAACAAACCATTTGGGTAAGTATCAAAAGTGTCTATTAAACTAAATAAAGGAAGTTTTAAAGATGTTTGTTTGACAGACCTGTATAACTACTCTTCTCTTGAATGTGGCTAAAGTGTGAATTAGAGTTAAAATTGTAATTAAAACAGTCATTTTCATTAGCATGCATCCAAACTGACTGTGTTACCACAAGCTTGCTTTAATGATTTTTATAATCTTTACTTGCTTTCAACTGTTTGGACAAGCAAGACCTAGTTCACAAGAACATTTCCAGAAAGGTTTCTGAGTTAGCTCAGGTTATAAATTTTTGCAGTCACTTCCACTGCATAGTGCTGGTTTCAGATGCAGACAGTTCTTCGTCAAAACCATATTTATTCAGTGCCCATCATCCCACAATGACACTGAATAATTAATAATGCACCAAACAGTCTTGGCCAATTGCCTATGGACAGCTAAAATGAACCTGTAACAAACACTCACTGTGTATTCTGGAGTACTAAATGTCTTTAAACCTCTATATAGTTATTTTGCAAGCAGAAAAATGGGCAAAATTCAAATGAAAGGGCGAAAGAACTTTTTAGGCCAGCATGGGTGGCCAGGTACAGAGGCAGAGGGTGGTATGACAGATCTCAGTTACATCCTATTATGTGTCCATACCAGAACTATTTGCTGGAAATACTGACTTCATTATCTATCCACTCAGTCTGTAGAAATTCAAGCTAGAGCTTCATTTACTTTTGAATTTTTCTACAGTGAAATTTGATCTTCTGAGTTGCTTAATTGCTTGTGCAGTGTTGAATGCAAAGCCCTCCTAGCCTCAAAAGACAGCAAACTGCTGTCTTGCTCCACTCCCAGTATCTTACAGTGGGAGAAACTGATTTAAATGTAAAACTTTGCTGGGGGGCAGGAACAAAAGCTTCTGCAACAGAATGTTAATCGTAGATTGAGACTAAAGGCAGAAGCACAGCCAAAAGAGCTGCTGTCCTCAGAGAGAAAGACAACTATTCCCTACCTTGCTTCAACTAGCACAGTCAGCACCTTCACAGGATCTTTCCTTCACCCCTGTGTCCACAGAAAAAAGAAGCATACACAAGTATTAGGTCATTCCTCAGCAGAAAGCAAGACATAAGGACACCACAATTCTGCTGATGGACAGTTGATGTGTACTGAGTCTCCCTATAATCCCGAGTAAATGAGAAGAGTTAACACAAGATGTAAGACCAGGCCTGTGGCACCAGAGCTACTGCTTGTGCTGGGGAGCTACCCAGGTGAAGAAAGCTGATCTCTGGCAGGAGGGATCTGGAAGGCGAGCTAGAGTGGGAGTAGTAGATTTTACATCACAAATAGGTTTCCTTGCATTTTTCCCAACACAAATATAGTTTTCATAGAAATCACTTATGTCAAAGCTGGTCAAAACCAAGCAAATGGCTATGCTTGGAGTGTGCACCTTGTGAAGTGCTATAGAAGAACTAAGACTGCTGTTTGCAAGCATTTAGCCACACAACGTAGCTACATCAGTCCCACTGCTTAAGTCATGCATGAAAATGAACTCTGGCTAAACTTTGTCTTCAGTTACCAGTGTTACGCCACAATGAATGGTCTAGTGCTAACTGTCCCTGCAGATGATGAGTCTTCATACTTCCTAGGGTGTATATCTCCATTTACAAACCCATGTGGAAACACTAACCAGGAACAAGTACTGCATTGCTTAAAGGGATGCTGGACCAAGCAACAAATGGAAGAGGTAATGCCTTGAGAAATTTTTGCATGGAAAAGGAAACTAGCACAAAATCTCAGGCTACATCATGAAAAGAGAAACTTGGAGGGAACTGTTTGAACTAACATTTTTAGTAATAAATTTCATAGACACACAACCTAAAACTTTGTTCCTGTCATTGTTTGACACTGCCTTGATGCCAGGCACCCACAAAAGCTGCTTGCCCAACCTCCCCTGCCACACCTGGGCATAAAGAGAGAAAAACATTAATGAAGGGTTCATGTGTTGAGATAAGGACTGGGAGAAAACACTCCAAGGACATAACAGGCTCAAAGTAAAGGTGCAAAGAGAATTTATTACTAACAAAATCAGAGGCAGATAATGAGAAGTAAAGTAAGACCTTAATACACCTATTGTTCCCCCAATCCCTCTCTCCTTCCCACCACCGATACAGACAGGTTGTAGGGATTTTTGTCAGTTCATCACCCGAGGTTTTCTTCTGCTGCTCAGGGAGAGGAATCCTTCCCCCGTGAGGCCATGGGGTCCCTCCCAAGGGACACAGCTCTCTGTGACCTTCCCCAGCACGGTTCCAATCTCACCAGCAGCAGTCCTCCCAAAACTGCTGCAAACTGGGTCCCTCCCATGGGCAGACAGTCCTCCCAAAACTGCTGTGGTTGGTCACTCTTCCATGGGGTGCAGTCCTCCAAGGACAGGCTGCTCCAGCCTGGAAGCAGGGCCCCCTCTCTCCACAGCCTCCCACGGACCACAGCCTCCTCCAGGCATCCACCCGCTCCAGCATGGGCACCTCCCCCATGGGCTGTGGGTGGATCCCTGCATCCCCCATGGATCCCCAGGGGCTGCAGGGCACGGCTGCTTCACCATGGTCTCACCAGGGCCTGCAGAGTTATCTCGGCTCCGGTGCCTGGAGCACCTCCTCCCGTCCTTCTCCACTGACCTTGGAGTCTCCAGTTGTTTCCCTCATACATTCTCATCTCCTTCTCTTCTCTGGCTAGAAAAAAATCCTGAGTGCATTTTGTTTTGATTTTCTTCTTAAATATGTCATAAACAGAGCCATTACCAACATCTCTGATTGGCCCAGCCTTGGCCAGCAGCATGTCCATCCTCAGAGCCATCAGGGACTGACTCTGCTAGACATGGTGGAACCTTCTAGCACCGTCTCACCAAAGCTGCCTCTGCATCCCCCGCTGCTTCCGAAAACCAGCCCATGCAAAACCAACACAGTTCCCCTGGGCTCATTGCATACCCAATCTCTTAAAATGCCTTCCACAGCCAAGTGAAATTTACTGACTGGAGGAACTTGTAGCAACAAACTGCAGCATACTGTTCCCCCCCCAATTCATCAAGTAAAATTAATAATGTGGAACCCGATACACAGTCTACACAAGGCAGTCAGAGCTTCAGCCCCTCAGTGGATGAGTCCCTCAGTAGCCAGTGTGGAGTGAAGTGGATCCTGTTTCCGAGATGAAGGAAGGAGATAGTCTACCACTTCCACCCAGGCAGGTGCTGTGAAAAGAGGGACAGCAAGTATTACAGCAAGCACACTGCTACTCTTTTGATTCCCTGCATGGGGAAGAAAGCTCTTTAGACGTGCCAACCTACAGAAATCCTGCAGAGTCAAGCAGAATGCAGCTGCTGATTGAAAAATAACAGAGTCCTAGATAAGCCAAAACACTTTTTGAGGGTTTACCACAGGGATCCACCCTCAATAAGAACTTTTGTTTATTCATGGACTCTGTTACTCCATCTGCTGATTACTACTTGAGACATGCATGCCACAGAGCAAGACAAACAAGTGCAGCGAGATCACTGGGAGCCCAGCTGATTTTAGATACTTTTAGTTTCTTGTAATTTCTCAGCATCAGATGTGGTGTATGGCAGAGCTGGGGTGTGAGCTGGGAGACAGCACTCTCTCCAGAGATAACTTCTGCCTTCCTCACATTGAGTCATGTGCATCTATGTGATGTTAATACTGAGCTGGTCAATAGCCTAAGGAAAATTGCCTCCTAGGTGTAAAATAGTTTCAGGACAGTTAGGATAAAGCACAGACCTTAATACATAAATAAGTTACAATTTCAGCTATTTATTCCATGTTGCAAATATTTCCATTCCAAAAAAATGACTTTGTGGCCTTAAAGAAAACTGATTTCTAAATAAAAACATTAATTATCACAGCTATTCCAAGAAGTTCTTTGAATATGAAGTAATTAGTGTAACTGGGTAAAAGAGGATGAGACCTGTCTGTAACAGAACTGTTAATGCATAAAGGATAAGAGTTAGTTTTGTCATCTGAAAACCACATTACTTTCTCTGGTTGGAAGTAGGTCAAGTGCCCTCAGGAAATAGCTATTTGGTTCTCACCAGGAAGTAATCTGATACTCACACATCTCCAGCCTTATTAAAACCTCAGTATGAGGTAAAGTCAAGGATGTCAGCTTAGTTTCTTTGCATTGAAAGGACAAGGGTGACATTTGAAAGCAAAAGGTTTATTATTTTTAATCAGATACTCAGGCAAATCACACTGTCAGTGAATCACATGCAGTGCTGTTTAGCTTTCTAGCAGCCCACACAAGACCAATAATGTGAGGAAAAACAGGGCAGCTAGAGGATGGATCTTGCAACATAGTATACACTGAAAAGCTGTGCAAAAGCTTAAGTGTGTGTTTCATTTAAAGGCCATGAGCAGTCCTCACTATTATTTTTTCGATAGAAGCACTTGCTTCAACAGCTGGCTCAGAATGGGATGACACGGAGGATATAAGGAGAAACATCCCTGCACGCTAATAAAAGTGGTCATTACTGTGGAGGTAGCTACAAGGGGGTTTTATGGATGCTGTGTGTCAAGCCATCAAATTTTGCTTCTCCAGCTAGAACTGATGTAATCTATCAAGCATTCTCTCTATCCTGAGCCATGTTTTTACTACTATTAATCTTTACTTCTTCAGTGCTTGCTTTTCTTTGAGAAGAGGCATTGAGGACCAAAATCAGGTGAGGAGAGTTAGATTAATTATGTAATTGTAGTGTGTGTTTCATCAGAGGATCGAAAACTAGGCCAAATGAGCTTCCTGCCATAGGTTTTATATTTTGACTTGCCAAGGGGAATAAAAGTGTTTGGTCTCTATTCCTCCAGTTTCAAAAGAAGGCAGAACCATTCATGTTGTTTTCAGATTTCATGCAAAATTCATGTGATGCCTATGGGAAAAAAAAATCCTATGAGAGAAACAACATAATGCATCTTCTAATGAAGATTAGTTCAAATTTTAATAGTTTCAGGACATAAATATTGTACTAAAACTTAGCAGAAGGTCACAGGGGAGGCAGGGCGGTGGTATAAAAAATTCATTGTCTTAAAAGCAGCTGTAGTAGCAATTCTCATTTCCCATAGCACTTTGCCAACCTACCTTGCCTCACTTGTCTTGCTCTGAAATGTCTTCTCCAATCTATTTTGAGAAGTCCAGAGTCCTGTTCTTTGGCCATTCAAGCTTCAATACACTACCTGAAGGCTACCATGAGGATGCCACCAGATATTTATAGTTGAGGACTTGTATGTCACCCATTCAAATTGAGCCACCCATCCCCTCCAGAGAAGGAAGTTCTTCGTGGATGGCAGATGGAGTAAGCCAGTGGGGATCCCAAGGCCTGGTAGGTCCTGTATGGCACATCCTACACACAAACTGATCTATACGTTTTCTGCAAAGCCCCAGCAACCAACTCAAACCAAAAGTGAGGATCAGGAACCATTCCCTGGGGATAGGACATGGAGAAGAGGTGCTACCCACCCTGCCCTGGGGGTTTGCAAGTGCAACCCTCCTCATGGCCACACTCAGTCTGGTGGCTGCACTGTGGCTCTGTAAGCAGGAAGATCATCTCCACTACCCAAGCCTATTTATTCCCATTGTGCAGCCCCTTTATAGAAGTTCCTTATGTTGAACCAGAGGGATGAGCCAACACCAGAGAGGGGATTAGTGCCAGAGTATGGGCTGGCTCTCACTGTGTCCTCTGATTGTACCTCTTTATCATGTGAGGTCTGTTTTTTGTCAAACAATATCTGAGGGAGAAAAGGAAAACAACAAAAAGACCAAGAGATTTCAAAATAACATGCACTACTTGTCAAAGACTTCTACATGTTCCCAGGTGCCAAGCCAAGAAACTCTCTTTAGCAGGTTTTGTTGAAAACAATTAAAGTTGAAATTAACTTCACTTGATAAAGTTGAAATCAACATTTCAACTTGATCTTTTCTTTTCTTTCAGACAGCTATGAAAATTTTGTCAAAAATAACAATACCAGTGTTCACTGAGGCTGGCTCAGTCTGCTGTGTTTGAGCCATTGCCAGTACATGCCTCTGCTAGGAGTGGGCAGTCTGAAAAGCTCAAGGAGACTATTTCTCTTGAGTTGGATATTCCTAATGTCAGGAGGGAAAGCCATCAGTGAGATGAAAGCAGGCCAGAGCAGGAATGATGGGGCTGTGCAGATAACGTACAGAGGCTAAAAAAGAAATGGTTTCTTAAATGGCACTTTAGGCTTGATTTTCAGCAATAATGTTTTTCCCCATATTAATAGAAGATGCTTTTATGTAGATGTCAGCCCATTTAACAGCTGGCACTACTCTCAGGGAATCTGCTGAATCAGCGAGGCTGTTCTTTAGATGGGGTCAAGAAATATGAAGAGAGGGAAAACAAAATCAGGGTGCCTAACTCAGGGCTTGACCTAATACAGCTTCTGAAATGTGTGAACTGCAATTACTGGTAGAATTAATGCCTATTTTGCCTGCTAAAGTAGAAGTCAAAGCAGGTTTGTATGCATGAAATGCTGATTTGTCAGGCTTTGTTTTGCTTGGCTTAGCTGTGGTGATGGGTGCCAGGCTTATCTTTATGTGACCAGGTCCTCACAACTGTAGCTTGTCAGGGACAGCACCCATTTGTGCTTGTGACTCCAGCGTCATGTCCATTGTGTTGTGATTTTCTGGTGTGGATCTGAACTTTTATTATTATTTTAGGGGTGCACTTATAACTGTAGCACCCTGCAATGACAGACACTGCTCTTAGTGACTGTGCCTTGAAGCCGTTCTTCTGCAAGTATTTAATTTCTGTAGTCTTTGTAATTCCAATAGTTTGTCATGGTCTTAAAATGGGAATGAAACTGATACAAATCTGACCACTAGGGCACAAAGACCTCCTGAGTGAAACAAATGGCAAAAATGGGACTTTTCTCTAAGAACATCTTGCCATCAAGTAAAAAGAATTTAGCTTTGGAAATAAACAAGGTGAAAATATCCAATATGAGAAAAAGATCCCTGTCTCTAACAGTAATACATCAGTAATTTGAACATCTTGTTACCCTATAGTTTAACCAAAGTTTAAATAGTGGTGACTATTTCAGGCACATTCTCTTCACATATAGAGATTTAATGTTGTTATTTAATTTAATTAAAATTAATATTTTGAAAAATGGATTGAACCAACAGTTCTAGAACATGTGGAATAAAAACAAACATGACAATGGCCACAAGAACAGCAGAAGCACTAATTTCATCAGTCCTCAGCTAAGTCAGTCTGATTAACAATACAACAAGATCCTCTGGAAAGCATAAGGAGGCCAATACAGAAACCTGGATCAAGGTATGACATACACACAGTAGCCTATGCCACTCAGGAGCCTGGCAGAGAATTATGTCAGAGCTACAACTGCTCAGTGAGCTTCCCTAGGGGAGGCACCAATACTACTGCTACTGTCAAAATGATGAGACCATGAAAAAATACAGGAGTGTTGCTCTTGAGAGTGATGTTTGCAGCCTTTGGGCTGGGTGCATGCATTGAATGAGAGTCTGGTAGCAGCTGTGGGTGCCTCAAGATTGTATTCTGGCAACTGGCAACATGAAATTGAGTGGGAACTGTATCGCATAAAGACCTGTGAGAATATGCATTCATGGATGCTGGGATTGAAGCAAATGCATTAACTTCACCCCTTTGGGGGAAGCAAGGAATGCAGCCAACATGTAGCAGACAAAATCATTAACATGCATGTAGATTTCAGTGCAGCAAAGACATGTACTGAAAAATATGAAATAATGCTGAACTGAATAGTGTTATGCAGAGCTCCCATTTACTTTACTTAACTAAAAGGACTCCTTAGAAGTTCTGCCTGAAACAAAATGAAAATCTATATATCTTTAAAAATAAATGCAAATCTGTGTTAAAAAGTTACAGTGGCAAATTTTATGGGAAATTATACTAATAAAGAGCCTTGCTGGTGATATGGGTTATCATTTTATGGTATCAAAAAAAGGTACTAGTGAGTGGGTGAATAACATGTCTCAGTTTCTTACAGGTTAAAATAAATCCATGAGATTTAGAGTGGTTGTTAAATCCAAAAGAAGTTTCAGATCAGTCCTGGTGGAATTTAACTATTTAAGATTTAGTTTGATTAATAAAAAAATCTAAAAACAAAACAGATCCTACTCCACACATAGCAAATAGCAATAAAAATGAAAATGAAGTGCTAGTCTTAGACCCCATCTATTAAACCACTGAGGTAGAACAAGTTTCTCTAATTAATCACTAACCCAGAGGGCAGGGAGTTAACTTCTGTATATTCCCTGAATATTGTTTTATATGGTATTCAGAAGGAAAGGTGACATGATGCATCTACAGAATTGGTCTGAATTTATCCTACTGATGTTCCATTTTGCTATAAAATACTTAACTACTCAGAAAACAAATGGAAATAAATTAACTATAATCTCATAATAAGATGGATGCTCCTTTTAGAAGTAGTATATGGAATTCTTTATTAACTTTGAGAAAGATGTTCTGCAGAGTGAAAAAGCATGCACAGAGGTGATTGGGGGTGAAACAGGAGAAGCCTGAAGAAAATTCCTACAGCTTCAGGATTGAGGGCACCCTCTGAAATGAGGGCAACATAGAGATTTGAATTCCAGGTATCATAGACAAGCATGCTCACTGCTCTCTGTTGAAAAGAAAGGGCAACCAATGTGTTCCCTACTTCTTGAGTGCAGAGAGCAGAAGGCAAAAAGAACCAGCAAAAATTGTTCAGCCTGAAAAATTTAACTTGAATCCATAAAATGAGTTTCCCATGAAGCCAAGAGATTTGCACTGGCACAAAACTGATTAGTCACACTGGAAAATGAGGCTTTCCATCTACTAAAGAGATTTTACAACTGAGATTGACATGCTTTTGTAGCCATGCTGTTTCTCCTTTCTCTCCTGATTGAATCTCCTGGGCTGTACAGTGGGAAGATTTACCCTTCTGCTTTTCTGTCTAACATTCACTGACTCTCTAGTTCAATTATAAATACTTGATCACCTCTGAGGACTGGACTATCAGACTGGAATTATACAGCTATACAAATTATCTTGCTTTTTGTTGAGAATACAACTACAGCATGTACCCTAGTGAATCTCATCTTGGGACAGTATACAACATAGAAGTCACTAAATAAATGGTGACATGATGGTATTTGTCAGAAGTGGCACATTAAAGGTAACAAATAAGCTTATTAAACAAAACTTTTCCTCACTTGACAAAAAAAAAAAAAAAGTTAGAAGGTATGCAAAAATTCCTTTCTGCTGTACATACCTTGATTAGTCAAAGGATTAATACCTACTTACTGTTTTTACTGTGTGGATAGCACGTGATAGCTAGATGTCACCTGAATTTCTTGAAAAATTTGGTCCTCATGATTTTGTTTAGCTTTTAGGATTATATTCAAATTCAGAGGATGTTCAGACAGTGGGCTAATATAACAAGATTAGGAATAAAATCTCCCTGAGTATAGTGAAGTAGAAGGGATGCTCCAGCTCACATGTGAGGCAAGACCCTACAATAGAGATCCACCTCATCTCTAAGCTACAGTCAATTCACTGATTGATTTGTGACCTTATTAAATCACAAGTCCAGTTCTGGGACATCTTCCTAAATCTTTGCAAGCTGTCTCTGGCAATAGGCACCATTTCCTGGAACATGAGAAGGAATGAGACTCGGTGAGTAGTCACATTATGTTCCATGTAAACTGGAATAACCCCAGTATCCAGTGCTTGTAACCCTTGTAATAACCAATCCCATAATGTAATTAGTCACAGAGTGAAAAAGTACTTCTTCTCCTTGCTGTAAACCCTTGTTAAAATGTTATTTTTCTCTATAGCAATACTTCACATGTGCAGAATGGGACTTCACCTGTCACTTTTGTGTATGGTCACTCAGATACCTCAGACCCTTCCTGCAAAAAAAGCTTAGCACACAATGAGGTTCTACCTTGGGATAAGTGTATGCTAGTCTTTCATAACCCCAGACATAAATAATCTCAGTAAAGCAACAATGCAACAGTGTTACATCAACTGAAGGTGACCCAGCATTCCTTTTTTGGCTGTAAGGGGCTAGGACTACTAAGAATATCTTGGTTTCCTGTCAAAAGCATTTTTTTAGATGCTATTTTGCTCTGGAGTTTTGCCTCATGAGGTTTTTTCCTATCTCAGTCCCAAGCCAGGGCTCTGGAAAAAGGCCTTTTCAGTTACACTGAAGTAATTTCATCCCCTTAACTCTGCAGTTAACAAAAAGCTTGTGTCTCCTAGGAAAGGTTGGCTTTACAGTGGACTTTAATGACCTGCCACCTTTGGCTCAGGAAAGAGCCTCTGAGTGAGGCAGAAGGTCTCTCAAGGTACACATATATTCACTATAGTCCACACACCAATACCAGTTTTCCCTTCACACGAAGTTGGTGACTGTAAAGGAGCACAAATTATTTCTTGTGCAATGGAAATATCCACCCTGAGCTTGCTGCCTAGGTGCCATAATATGGGCATCCTATAGGTATACTCACTCCAAATGGGAGCAGTACCCATTGCCTGTTGTCTGTCCATAAAACAGCCTGCATTTGGTAAAGTTGGATCATATTGAGGTAAAATTTCTCTTAAAAGCAATTGAAGATTATACTTAGTTTTCAGAATCAGAATCACTTTAAAGAACTTCTGGTTCAATGGGAAACAGCAGGTCTTCTTAGACTATGGCACTGCCCATAGGAGGTAACAAGGCTGGGCTCCAGAGTTGCCAGCTGACATCTACCAAAAGATAAAACTGGAGAAAAATACATTTCAGCTTGTTTTTACAAATGGGCAGAGAATACCCCTGAATTTGCAAAGGACCAGCAAGCCAAGCATCAAAAGACAGACACCTGAAAGCGTGGGAACTGTTGTTCCTACTGACTATGGTGTTAGTTGGCAGTGTTGGGACTAAATGACTTTCAAAAGCAGCATCATGCGTTTGCAGACTGACTTGCCAAACTTGTACCTGCATCTGTGGCCTAAGCAGGCTTCCACTTAATGATGTGCCTATTTCCATAAAAACACAGACGCCGCAGTAACGCAAAACAAGAATGCATTAAGTTGGAAAGAATAATGTCTGTTGCTTCAACACATACATT
Organism: Lonchura striata; assembly: GCF_050655825.1. Taxonomy (NCBI): domain Eukaryota; kingdom Metazoa; phylum Chordata; class Aves; order Passeriformes; family Estrildidae; genus Lonchura; species Lonchura striata. The sequence continues at coordinate 73,283,975 of NC_140740.1, forward strand.
AGTGGAGTCTGAAGGGACTTAGCAGTGTTGTCAGAGGTGATCTGGCTGCAGAGACATTGAAAGGTTGAGTGGAGCAGCCACAGCACAGTGCAATACTTGCTGTCATTGCAACACCACCAGCAACATTCCCACTTACTGCAATAGCTGGAGCAGAGAAGTGGAGACAATAAGATGCTGCGACATGTCTAGGATACACAAGAGCAGGCCACTGAGAGTGAGATTCTGGCCAAATACATGTATTAACCTGTCATGTCATGACAATGTCTGAATTTCTTAGATACACCTCTACAGACAGGTGGAAGTGCATCTGGTTAATCCTCTGCATTAACCCTAAAATGAGAAAAGGAAGAGAAAATCCATAGAGTAGTTAAATGAGAGAAAATAATCAAATGCACACCAGCTTTAACCCTGGGCTTTTTTTGTGCATTTGCTGCTAGGAGGAACGCAGCAAAAAGAGTAACTGTTCTGTTTGCTGAGGAAACCCAGAGGCCAGGAATACCCATGCAATTAGCCCTGTGCTGAGACGGTTGTTTACTAGAGATGGTAAGAACACAATTTAAGGAATTTCATAAATGAAATAAATAGGCATGACATAAATAGGCAGGGCAAGATCCAATTCCAGTGACACAGGCTCTGATCAGCTGTAATAGGAATCACCTCTTTTACTCTTTGACCTAAATCACAAATGCTACCAAATTCTTCCCACAATGTTAATAAAGAATAAAGTAAGCAACTATGCTTACTTTATTACATCTGAGATTAATTTTTGAGACACTAATAGCACTACAGCTATCCTTGGCTTTCTAAAAAACATCAACTCTGCCCACATGCTGATCTAACATTCATGGGGACAATTTTCTGCCAAGCAACACTAAATTTCTATGGTCACGCATAAGTGCAAGTTGCTAAAGCAGAGGCACATGTGTAGTGCTGTAATGATGGCAGTCTTTATTAGCAGTCTTGAGAGCTGAAATATGCCATTTTTAAAGCACTTTAATGCCATGGGAGGATTAGATGCCTCTTTCCACTGATACTTCTCTTACTTTATGTACTTTCCTATTTCCACTATATGCTGCATGACAGTTTACATCCTAATCCATCCTCTGCTTGTGCTCTCCTGGCTCCATGTAGACTCTTTATCCCCTGTCATTTTTACTTTCTTTTCCTAGTATACCTCTAAGGTATTCTATAACAGCAGCAGACTGTGTACATCCTCCAGGTGGGCTGTGATAATGCAGAACAGAGGGAAAGACCCCTGCCTTGGCATGCCTGGAGTGACATTCTCCGTGATGGAAAGGTCCTGAAGAGCTGCCACAGCCTTGTGAAGCAGGTCTAGAACTGCCCATTGATTCTTGTGTGGTACCCTGGCTGCTTGTGGAAAGCACCTCAGTGGTACCTTCATGCCGTGCAGGCAGCTCTTTTGGTCATGCAGGAGTCTTACTGCAGATAAGAACAGTTCAGCAGTAGGAACAATCTCCTTGCCTTAAAAAACATGCTCTTCTTTCCCAAAGGCAGGAGGGAGGGAGGGAGGGAGGGAGAACAACATATGATCAGAAGGTTCAGGGATTTCTTCATGTTCTTATGAAATATCTAGCATTTTTCAGAAACCTCCTTAGGATCTCCTTTTCCTGCAGCTTCCACATTCAGCAATTGTGTTTACTGTCAATCTCATGCAGTTGTGTTTAGTGTCACCCTACTGTTCCCAGCACCTGAAAGAACAGCACTGTTCAGAATGCTTGAGGAGGCAGCTGGCAGCATTGCAGCAATTTCTCACCTCCCAAAACCCCTTGGTCTACAGACTAAAATGTTTTGTAGTGGGTACAGACCTGCTTGCTTCTTCACCCTAGCTGACACCAAGTTTATTCTGCACTAGGCAAAATCTATGGTAAAGGGGAAGGTGGGAGAAAAGTATTTTGAGTACACTTCTCATCTTTTCCCGTTGGAAATCAAGAATAGCGAAGACAAGGAAGTAAGAACTCCCACCTCACACTGTGCTCTAATATTTTAGAGCCCTCTTTGCTGCAACATTTAGTTGAACACTGTCAACTCTTGCATGTCACCAATGTCTTTCTGGTTCTTTTTACAGCTGTATGGCTGCCTATGTTACACATGACAACAAACTGCAATATTGCACGCTATATCAGCAAAATTTTTCTTTTCCAAGGCTTCTGTTGTTCTACTCTAGCAAATGATGCTCCACTTCTATGCCTCAGGAAAGGTATTTTTTCCATTCTGCAACAAGAGGATTTTCTTTTTGAAACCTCAGTTCTTACAGGAACTGTCTACACTACAGCTGCAAGTCAAATCAAATCAAATCAAACCAAATCAAATCACAAATAAGTTTATTTTTTCTACTTTCGGCAATGAAATGTGAACAAAAATAATGTTGCCAGGAAAAAAAATAGTTGTTTTGTTTCAGGGTTTTTTAATGAAAAAAGCAGGCACAAAGCTATCATGTTCAGGCAAATGAGCATATTCCTATTTCACCCTAGAATTAATTATTTTCTGCTAAGTTTAAATCCATTCCTTATTACCTCCCATTAAATCAATAAAGCAAATTTAAAAAGAAATTATGGTGTCAGAAATTACATCAGTTCAAAGTAAATTGTTTCTGTTTCTCTCTTTTTTTTTTTAATTTAAACTGATGCATCCAGATATTGAATAATTTTAATATACAAATACATACACCCAAGCACCTTATGGGATTAAATTTGTTCACAAGTGCATGTGCATATACAGTTGCTTAGGCCTGGAAATAAGCATGTAAATTCCTGCACTGCCCACAAAGAGGTTTCTTACCCTGGAAGATGAATTAGGTTTTGTGGTGATTAATTCCTCTACCAAAGGTTATTTCTGCGGGAAAACAATATGGTATTTCTGAGATGGCATTCTATCTGATCTATTGTTAAGACAAAGTCTTGAAACTTCTGTTTATATTCAGGCTGCTTCCTCCCACCATCTTCAAGACAGCTTTGCATTGCCCTTTGCTGAATTTAGAGATGAAGCAATAGTTTGTTTTCCTAAGGGTGAAAGGCTTGTGCTGTTACATTGCCTATGTATACTCTCCAAAATGAACAGCTCACAAACCCTGTGAAGCAGTTTCAACACAACAGCAGAGCTCTCACAAGTGTTGAGTGTCTTATATTTCATGAAAATAGATGGTGTACTTATCACAGGGTATGGCTGGTCCAGGGCAGCTTGCTTCCACTCTGTTTCCACTCTCATTTTTTCACTTCCCTGCTACTGCTCTCTTGGGGAAGAGACAGTCAAAAAAAGGTAAGAGGGAAGCACAAATAGAAGGCAATGGTCTAAGAAGGAAAAGGTGCAGATAGCAATCAAAAATATGCACATGGACTACTCAGCTCATGACTTCCATCCACTCTACATCCATAATTTCTCCTGACAGACCTTACATCACATACAAATGCAATCACTGGCACAGGAGGTACACCCCAGATGCAGCAATGTGTGAACAAAAGGATTGATGAAGGGACAACAGATGAAAAAAAGAAATACCCTCTTACTTGTTGGCATTAAAAAATATTGCTCCCAGAAAATTTAGAAGCTGTGTATAGCATAAACTTGACTGGACACATGCAGGTCACTGTAACAGTTCAGCTGGATCTGGATTCTAACACTCTTAGTTTGTGCCACTCCACTCACAATCAGACATTTAATGAAACCTTCCAGCTGTGCAGTGAAGCCATTTCTTACTATCCTGTGTAATCATTTGGCTTCCCTGAATTGGGATGCCACACAAATACTCACTGTGCAAAACACAGATGCTTTTATTTGTTAGAATAATGTCTTGCTTTGCTGCTTCTCCAAAAGGAACTAAATTAATACATAAATTTTTAAAAATTAGAATACTTGTTTCAGCCAAAAACTATGGCTGCTTATTGGGGTATGGACACATGTTTGCAGAGCCAGAAGCACATTTTTCAAGAGTCACTTTTCTTCGTTTGCATCATGAAGAATATTCCCCTTTAAATACATACTCCAAAACTGCACTTGGTGGTTGCTAGGTGGTAAGCCAAGTAAACAGTATTGTCCATACTTGCATACTTGCATTGTTCTTTTTCAATCATATTTCAATCATATTTTCAAGTCTGGTAGACTACTGACTGGCATCATGTATGCACTCAAGGCTCAGAAATGAAAAATCACTCTGCCACAGACCTTCAACTCTAGGTATAGATACACAGATGAAGAAATACTCTATCTTCACACAGGAAAAATCTTGACTGATTGGACTGTGTCTGAATACACAACACCAGAACTTTGACATGGCTTTTCTCCTGCCCTACATTCCCAAAGATGTTGTCTGCATCCCTAGTGTCCCAGGGTGCCTACAGATAAATGCCAGTAAAAACAAACTGGAGCTCACATAAAACCAAACTACAGCTCACATATCAATCCTAGATCAAATAATTTCTATACTGTAGCTTTTGTATGGAGATTACAAACAATCTATCTGTGTTGCAACTGACAGGGCCTACATTTTAGCTGTTTTGTCTTTGGTATTATCTGTGAGCATCCAGGGAAATTCTCTATGTCCACTGCAGATCTCTAAGCATCCTACTTCTGCTGAAGTACTAAAGGTTTTGGTGAATGCCAAGTGCACTCAGTTTCCATTTACCCCAACTACCTGCTAAGCAGCTAGCAGCATCCAGACTCAAAGATAACTTCTGGCCAGTCTGCATCTAAACTTTGCCACTAAGGCCTAGGCTCACATGAAGTTAATGCTCCTCCTTCATTGGTATAAATATCAAGTAAAATCTTGAGATGAGAAAAACCCTTGCAGCAGAATAATTTGAGACAGTTAATGGTTAAAAGAAAAGAGAAGTGCAATTTGAAATCACTGCTTATGTAACAAGAACCTGAGAACAGCACTAATATTTAATTGAGGGAAAAGTAACAGAAGGAGAGTTGCTTGGAGATCTGCCAGAAGGATTTTAACAGCTGGAAGTTGAAAAATTATTCATTTTGACAGCAATAAACACTCCATGCCCATACGCAATTACGTTTAGGTTTCTGAGCTGTTTGAATTATTTTCTGTGTACTGTTAACATTTTATTATCCAGATAGGAATTTGGATTAATGTAATTTAGGAAATTAATTAAAACCCACATTTCCCCTAGCAGAAAAGTAAATGTATTCTGGAATGAATAATTCCTAAAAACTGGTCTCAGCGAAAAGTGACCACACTTAACACCATCTCTTGATAGAAGACAAGGTATGACTGCCAGGACAAGCCCAAGAAAAGAGAGAAACACAGAGTTCTCTTGAACAGGCAGTAGCTGCAATATACCTGCTACCTAGCTTTGGTATCTCTCCTGACATACAACATTGGCTACCAAAGCCATAGAAGTAACAAAATACAGTCTCCTTTGAACAAATACAAGCATAACCCTGACTGCATCAAGACAGAGAGAAAGGGCATTAAGGGTAAGCAAAAATAATTTTTTGAGTGTACTACCTAATTATATACAAGCATTGGAGTAGTTGAAGTGAAATACATTGACTGGACTTACTAACTTCATGGTGGACCTTGAAGATGCAGTGGAAACAAGATATGGGGAATGGGAGGTCTCAAAAGATAGGTATAAGGGATATCAGGTGAAGGGAGGGCATTCTCAACCATGGAACAGCCTGCAGGCATTAGTTAGTGGAAGATGTTGTATGGTCCTAGCCATACAGAATATTTAACCAGTAAACAAAGCCTCCCTGGACATGCTCTGCCTTAAGCACAGTCTGGTACAAACCTCCAGCCAGCCAGGAAGGATGGCCATCCTAATTACACCCCATTACAGGCAGACTTTGAGATTAATGGATACAGCTCTCCAGTTGTACATGACCATCTTCTGAAGCCCATCCTTAAAAGAGGACAAGGCACCACTGACAGTCCAAGTGGAAGAAAAGACAAAAGCTAGTCCTGCCCTCCTACCTGTGTCTGAAAGAACTTGTCCAGATGGCTGGGGATAAAAGAACCCAGAGGAAACAGATAAAACAACCTCACTTAGGGAAGAACATGACTGGGAATTTTCTTTCTTGCAAGTATTATGGTTGCAGCTGTAAGAAAGTTCTTCAAAATTAATAGCAAGAAAGAGCTGCTACAACAGCCAGTTCTGAGGTACTGCCTGTTCTGAGGTACTGCCAATTCCAAGGAGCTCACAATGAAATACAACCTCCTTCATCTGCTCATATTGGCTATGTGAAACAAAAGCATGCTCAATTTGCTGTGGTTTTCATAGGGAACAAGTTGTACTGATAATGCAAACATCAACCCTTAGGTCTGCCATCAGTGAAGCCTCACCACACCTCCTGTGGGACTGAACAGAGCAAGAGGTGGCGCAGCCTCATGTGCAGGCTGGGGAGCAGCAGCTCACAGAAAACGAGGCACAGGGTGCTGCACTGGCATAGCAAATGATAGGCACACATCACCTGCTAGATAAAGACGTGTGGAAGGAGAGACTACTTCAACTAATCCTTCTCTCTCTGCTGCACATCACCCAGCCTTTACAAAGCTGAGTATAGGCTGATTTGTTGCAGTGCACTTTTGTCCTATGATGGAAGACTCCCAAATTCGCATACAATCTCCTGGCTTTCTTCCTCATAATAAGATGAATTTAAAATATTTGCCAAGCCCTTGGCATAGTTCTTGAAACCAAGAACTAGTACAACAAGGTGAAGAATGCAGTTGCAGGAGGACAGTTACATTTAGGAAGTGGTACTTGGGAACTCTCTGGTGATCCAGGCATTTGATGGGTGTTTAAACTGGTCTCTAAAGACAGTGATTTACTTAGACTACATACATTGTTCTCAGAGGGCTTTATTTCAGGAAGATGAGTTAGTTCACAAGTTGTTTTGTAGACTAGGTTGTCACTGGATGTATAGGAAATACAGTGAACTAAGAGGAGGATCATCACAAGTGTTCCTTAGAGTGGACTAATGCATGCTTAATTACACCTCCATCTAGTCAGTTTAAAACAGAAAATTCCTTCAAAATGCTTACTTCCACCTCCATTTTGCTCATTTCACCTCTAGATGCTCCCAGGTTCAGAATATAACTAGAAAGAAAGGAGGACGCAGTGAAAGTAGGAGAGAAGAAAAGGACAGGTGAATTATGGGGTTTGTTGGGATACACTTTATTTTTATGGGCATATTGAAATCAGGCAGAGATTGAACACAGTGTCTATCACCAGGTTTTTCCTTCATGGGGAAAAACATGGCCCCTGTAATTTGTCAGAGATCTTTCACAGGTGGAAGCTGAGAACAAGAGCATCAGCCCCACATGTGGAATGCCTGACTCACTAACAACATCTGTGCTGAGCCAGGGGGTTTATTGGGTAAATCTCCAGACAGTGTCAAAATTAAAGTTTGTTTAAAAGAGAAATCTGAGAAGCTGCCAAGAATGAATGGACATTTCTTTCTGTGTAACCTCCCAGGGTTTTATTTCAGGAAGGGCTAAGCAGGGTCTTGGCATTTAGCCCCAGGAAGCATCATACTTATTCAGTCCCATCCAACCCACCACATCCCTGCATGCATGGACATTTCTTCCATTGTAATTTCACAGTGTTTCATTTCACTAGGTTACTTCAATCTTAGAAAAAGAGGTTTTAACCAGGAAGATGGTTACAATGAGCATCATGTGCTATTAAGTGCTTTTGATATTTAATGTCATGGCATGTATAAGCACCGTGCAAATTGGATTCGATTCAGAAATAGACTTCTTTAGAGTGCACTAGTGCATGTTTATTGAACCTCCATCTAGTTAGTGTCAAACAGCAAATTCCTTCAAAATGGCTGTTTAGCTCATTCTATCATCAGCTTTTTTCATTAAAGAAGGAACAGTTGGTAAGAAAAATGAACAGTTAATTCAAAAATCCTCTTTTAAATACTTTGTTTTCTCTTTGCACTTTGGGGCTCACAGCCACAAAGAGGGTTTTATGTGAAAAAGGAACAATTCTAGTTTTCCTACTTGGACAAAATAATTTGAGTAAATATTTAGGCATGCCCAAATAAGTGCAACAATTTACAGTGGCTCCAGGACCAAACTTTAACAGACATGACACAGGAAGAAAACCTAATTACAATCCTGATACTTGTTTTGTTTACATTGATAATATGTGTACCTCTCCTCTGGCAACATTTCTTTCCTTCCTCCTTATTAATATAGAGTCTTGTTATAGCAACTATCTAGTAATCAGTTCTCAGCAAACTATTTTTGCAGCCACTGCAAAATGCAGCTGCATGTTTGCCTTTCAGAGAGTGCAGAGGGGTAGGATTCATTAGGACATGTCACAGAATTGCACTGCTTTCCTTGCTGGCTGTTAGTTGTCTTAGATAATACCTAATGCTGGCTAGGAAAGCTAGCTCAACTGCTTGGAGCAGTAAGTGGGAATTTTGACATGGCCTTCAATAGAGCCAGTGTCTCAGGTCAGCTGCAAAAAAAGATGTTGCAGGATGTTAAGCATTTTGTCTTCTCATTAAGAATTGAAAATATTTCATGCCTCCTAACAGCAAAGTATCTTTGATGTGTTGCATTTTTTACAAGACCCATGTATCTAAAAATCCTATTGTCAGCTTAGCACTTGTTCTCACAGAATCACAGAACCATTGGGGTTGGAAGGGACCTCTGGAGATCATCCAGTCCAAGCCCCTGCCAAGGCAGGGTCACTCAGAGCAGATGACACAGGAACATGTCCAAGTAGATTTTGAATGGCTTCACAGCCTCCCTGGGCAGCTTGTTCCAGTGCTCTGCCACCCTGCAATGTCTTCCTCATGCTGAGGTGGAACTTGTGTTTTTAGTTTATGGCCATTGTTCCTTGTCCTGCCACTGTGCACCACTGAAAAGAGTCTGGCACCATCCTCTTGACACCTGCCTTTCAGATATTTATAAGCATTAATGAGAGTCCCTCTCAGTCTTCTGTTCTCTGGACTAAACACACCTAGTTCTTCCAGTCTCTTCTCATAAAAGAAATGCTCCAGACTCATTGTCTTGGTCACCTTTTCTGAATCCTTTGCAGTAGCTCTTGTCCTGAGGAGCCCAGAATTGGACATAGCACTCCAGATGTGGCCTCACTAGGGATGAGTAGTTCTCATTCTCCCTCTGACTATAAAAAGACAACATCTATTGTTTAATGGCATTTATAGAGAACTCCAGTAATATGTAAAATAAGCTATCACTGGGAAGTCCTCCATCTTCTTTCTAATGCTGTCTTTCAGGATGCAGCAGTGTCTTCATTGCCTCCCATGCTCAGTAACTCTGTTCCATCTTTATTATTGCAGAGATATCTTGGCTTTCTCCATGGAGGTAGTTAATAAAATTTATTGTTAGCTACAAACTCTTTAAATCCAATCTCTGGAAGATAAGCCAATGCAATATGCTGGCTTTAAAGCTGGCAGGATCAAAGTAAGCAGGATCATTTGGTGGGTTTCAGCCTGTAAGGGAGCTGAATGCCAGCTCATGCAAGGTTACCAAAGGCAAGTTAGTCGTCTTGTATTGCAAAGAAAGCATAACTTGAGGTCTCCTTTCGTCCTTGAATCTCCCAAAGTGAGGATGGGGTTAAAATAAAGGATTTTCTAAATCAAACTCTGTTCCAAAAACATTAGAGATAAAACTAGGAGCAATTATCTACTGTTATTAAAATAGCACCTAGAGCTGAATACCAGGAGCCTCACTAAACACATTGAGATGAATCCTGTACAAAAGAATTTTCAATATGAACAGACAAGACAAAGACAGTACTGTTATTCTCATTTTACAAACACTGAACATAAACACTGAGACACTAAGTCACCACAGCATGGTGATTAGGTCAATTGCCAAGGTCAAATAAGGCCTCTGTGCTACAGCCCAGACCTGAGTCTATTTGTGTAACTCAGTTACAGTTCTGTGCTTTGGAAGAGCTTACTTAACTTGAGTTTCCAGAATTGTGTTGATCCAGTTTTGATTTCCAGAATAAAAAGTCAGAAATCTCTGATTCCCACTGTGCCCAATCCCCTCAGCAAAAAAGTCTGAATACAGGAAGAATACATTTCTAGACAAAATGCCAGCAACAGGTCATCTAATCTTTGCTTGTTGTGCGAAATTTCCCATTTTTCATTGTTTACAAAATAGTGATAAGGAATCCTATCTAACAACAGCCTTGGGCATCTGGTCTGGCTAAAAGCTTTTGAAGTGATTTATTCCAACAATTTTATAAAGATTGTTTTAATGACTGTCTTACTTCAAAACAAAACCAAAGCCAACTCTTTATAATCAAAATCTCCATTCTGTGGTCAAAAGTAATAAACTGGAGATTTCAAAGGAAGAACTGCCAGTGTTTAAGTCTCACTTGCTGTCAAGGGCATAAAGAACTTGATGACTCTCTGTGTCCCTACAAAACTTTCAATATTTTGTGTCTTGCATGGAGAACACAACTGAGAATTACCCACACTTAGAATGCTGTTGGGCTATTTGGAATTACTGAGAAGTCTTTCACTTTAAACTCAAACTGAAATATTTTAAGTGTAGTCTACAATAAGACATTGTTCTGAAACAGATTGCTTATATCTTCTGGTTGTTACTGTTTTCTACCTTACTATTTTACAGGGGAAATTTTACAGGAAATGCATGGGGATGAGATAAATGTTTCTCCCCCACCTGCATTCCTTGCTAAAGAAGCAAAACTGTTTTCTTCCTAACAGGTATGACAATTCACAGCAGTAATTTCTGGTGAGACTTGTACAACTTGTTGACATGTCATTTTTTTACTATGAAGAGGGCAAAACAATTTATATTACCATATTTTGCAAACATCATTTCAGGTGAATTTTTGACCTCCACTACCTCTTTCACCACCATCTCTTTATTTAGAGATCAAGGTGATTGGCTAATTTATTTCCCATTACAACTGATAGCTCTTTTCTGATTATTCAAGGTAGCAGGAGTAAGAAAGGATTTCTGCTTTTCTTCCGGCACTCATTCATGCCTTTAGATAGAGCTACACTAACTTTCTCAGGGATTGTATGCCCCTAGTTAATGGAAACAACCCCTGAAAACAACCTATTTCTGCCTGAGACCACACATGGAAAGCAAATGTGAGATTAGCCAGTTCTGATGATGTAGAAGCAGAATCCCTTTTGTTCCAAGTTCTGAACCTCAGTGTTAAATTCACCTCTTAAATTCTACATAAGGATGAAAACAGGAAGGAGGAAATTATTTCTGGAAGTACATTATTGCTTATTATTTCAACTTATGTAGAAATACTATATAAGCTTGTGTCACATTTTAGAAATACTACATAAGTAGTATTTCCAAGTAATTATATTTGTAGAAATACTACGTTTGTGCCACATTTTTAAAAATTAGCAAATTCATATTTAATTAATAATGTAATTATTATTATTTATCATACAGACCACCTGCACATGAATCAGTAATTTCCAGCATGACTGAGAAAGAGTCTGCAAGGAAGTCCAACCTACAAACAGGAAATCCAACTCACTAACATAATGATGGAGGTCTGGCATCTGCAAAGATATCAAACAAAACCCCAAAACTCAAAAACCCCAAAACAAAACAGTGCACAATTGTTTTCTCATTAAATCATTCCAGCTTTGCAGATAGCATCAAACCATTACACAGGTTATGCTGCTTTTAAAGATGTAATGTTTCATTATTGATTAATATAGATGTTCAAAAAATCAGAAGGGTTTTGTTCACTTTGAAGAATGCTAACAGAATACTAAGCTGCAAATTAGAATATCAGATAAACTAATCCTTATTAACAAATTAATTATTTCTAAAATTCATTACGCTTTTTTAAAATCAAAAACTCATTAAGTCAGTGGTTGAGCCATCTGAGGAAGAATAATCAGAAGATAATCATGCCAGATATTAATAATTTTATCTCAGCTCTTCCACTTTAGGCTTCTCTAGTGATCTAAAGGATGGGATTTGAACTTCATTACAAACTGCTTATGAATATAATTCAGATGGATGGGAAAGTAATTTGAAGAATTTTCATCCTGTTAATGAGTTGCCTTAGAAGCTTGTGAGCTGGTTGTTGGACAAATTTGTAAACAATTAATGTTTGTGTACAAAGAACTATGACACTAAAAGTTTTGGATTTTATTAATTAAATTAGTTTCTAAGCAAAGACTAGAGAACACTGAAAACAGCTTTTTCTTTTGTCTTATTAAATTGCCCTTTCAATGCTCTGATGGCTGAAAGAGTTTAAGTCCTCCATCTCCCTGGGCTAAGACCATGTCCCTTTTTTTTCCAAGCTACACCCTGATAGAATAAAAGAGAGACTTTTTCACTTTACCTCCTTTACATCACTCAGATACTCAAAGCAACTTCATCAATATTCCTTTGAAAACCTGCTCATGCATCATGTGCTCACCCAGTGCTTTCACAAGGGCTGTATCTGCAGATCATGTTACCAGCACTATTCAGCTACCTCAAAAGACACAAAAACCTGGCCTGGTGGTGCATCCTGATCACTAGAAAGGAGTGGCTGCACAGCATACATGCAGTATCAGACTCATAACCACTACCACCTGTTCATCTAATTTACCTTGCACAGAAAGGGTTTTGCAGTGTGTGCTACTAGGAGCAGGGATTCTCTGTACAGAATGACCCAATGCAGGCCCTGAGGATCCATCTCCATGCAACAACAAGCAGGCACCAGTACTGACTCAGTCTTGTTTGAGTCTCTCCTAACACTGTGCTCTGCATGACTGCTGCAAAAGAGGAAGGTTTCTGTAATGCACACACACACACAGACCTGCCACTCGTGGGCTACTCTCATTGAGGCATGCAGTAAAGGACAAAGGACACCCACAAACCTTTTCAATAAACCATTTTTCCTGCAGCTGGCCTCTCAGCACCCAACAACCATGCTGTAAACCTTAGGGCCATTCTTGGACAAGCTCCTTTTGCCAGAGCATGGCATACAGAAGTCCCAAGGCCTTAGACTAACAGCGGTGTCCTCAGATTAGTGCAGTGCAGGTTGGGCTCAGCTTAGCACTTAGTACCTTCAAGAAAGGAGTCTGAACAACATACTCCTAGCAACTCCAAGCTTTGGCAGGGCCTGAGTTTTGAAAATTGCCTGCTTCAGCTAGCTGTAGTCATAAAAGCACCAACTCAGTAACTGAGTTTTAAGACACATTCCAGTGTATCATACTAAGCCACTAACAGCCCTCAGGAGGCTGTCTCAGCATGTGTCAATGCTACTCCCATGTTCACACACCTGGCAGAATAAATGGTTCTTTCAATTAAAAATGTCTTTAGGAATGCTTAGATAAGAAAGAGGTACACAGTGCTCATTTGTACGCTGGTATCTACAATTTTCAGCCTCAGACTATCAGGCAGGCACAAAGAAAGCAGCAAACACTGAATGTGTCTATTATTAATACCCTGGTTTTCCTCTGTGCACCTGAAAACATTTTTTCCTGGAACACATACATAACCATCAGTACATTACAGATGTAAAATTCCAAAAGACTGTGGGGTCAAGGCTGTCCAGATAACATGTTTTTAAGTACAAGCATTCTGGTCCATGCTGAAGGCAACATCTTGTTAACATGCCTCTTAGCAGTTTTTGAGAAAATGTATTAGCTCATTACAGATAAGCAGTCTGGGCAATCTACGTGAGAGAAAGAATAGTGCTTTTCAAAAGGATGAGCTGACTGAAAGAGGAAATTTAACTTCACCAGTGAGACTGTCTCAGCAGCAACTCCTATAATACAAATCACAGAAATTTCAAATGCTTAATGTTTTTCCTTGATTTTTCTTCAGCTTGCTGTTCCTAATGGTACTGAGGACTCAGACAAATTGTATAGTCTTGGAATTGGTAACACACAAAACCTTTTCAAATTTTATTTTTAAACTTAGTTTCTACCTTAAAAATATCTAAGGTTCTTTATAAACCTTTGACAGGTCACTTGAAATGTTGTTAAAGGCTGTTTCATTTTTCCTAGTTAAAACCCTCTTAAGTTCAAGCCTAAGTCCATTAAAGCAGGACAATAAGGTTTCTGCTAACATGAAATTCTGCATCCCCAGAAACTAATGACAAAATTTCCACAGACCTTGGTAGGTCACAATATTGCTCCTTCAGACTTGCAGTATATGAATATTAATTTGGCAAAATGTTGAGCCAGAAATATATATTTGAAATAAGACTATGCAATATTGCATGCAAAGTGCATTATAGAAGGGTTAGGAGAGTTTATATGAGTGAGTATATTTAGAGCTGTACATCAATTCCTGAGCTTTATTACTCATCCATGCTGAGGAGAGTTATTATTAATTGCTACAAATTCTTCACTTCTAAAAACATACATTGTCAGTATGTGAAAATAACTGATGCTTTCTAAAATGTTTATTACTGTCCATTATAAAAGAGAGCTCTAAACAAAAATATATTAGAGCAGTGTTCAAAAGATTGATTAAAAATGGATAATTAATTATTCTTTTTGAAAATTTTAATTGTCATACAAGAAGGATATGCATTTGTTTCATAGAATTTGGTAGTTCTTTGCTTCATCTTAGTAATCAGGTTGCTCCCCATCCTTTTTATATAGCACCCTGTACCTTGAGACTGCTTTTTCATCACACAAGGTGAAGAGAGATTGTTTTTGTGAACAGAACTGCCTAGATTTCTGATGGGATTTATAATACTGCAACTTTAACAATTTTAAATAAACCGGTACATTTTATTTCTCTGAAAACATCCCTGACACCTGCTGTTCCTTACTTACAGCCGTACTTGGGTTGTTTCTGTGCCAGCAGCGCTGAGGCAGCCGCCGCTGCTGCGCCAGCCCGCGGAGGTGTCTGCAGTCAGGTTAGCACTCTAACCTGAGCGCTCTCTGCCACCCACAACGGAGAGGCTGAGGTCCATCCAACCCTGCCTGCAACTGGAATGAGAACGTGTGATTGCCTGCCTGCATGCATGCAGACATGCCTTTTATCTTGTCATGATACGGCCAACACTTGGAGGATCGTGCCAGTTCGCAGGCAGTTCAGGTTTTGATGAGACACCCTTTAATGGGGAGAAGCAAGAAGGCTTCTTGCTATCCCAGGACAGATATTCATTGCATTCTGCTGACTGTAAAGGGCATCCAGATGAAGACATTTATGCTGTAGCTATCTAAAAGTGGGGAAGATAAGACTCATTTTAGTTTATAGGTATTCGTTTTGTACTTAAGAAAATTTCACAATGAACAGCTGGTGAGATCATCATTTTGCAGAGCATGTCTGCCCAGAGCACTAAAGGCTAACTGAACAAGCGTAAGATTAAGGTGTTCTTGAAAACTCAGCTTTGAAAACAGTAGCCTGTCTGGTGCAAGTCTGAAGACCTCCAGTAAAAATCCCTGATTAAGAGGGGAAAAAACTCTTCCCTGTCTGACGGGTTGCTGCCAGTGACAGCAGGGTGGAGCAGCCGGTGAAGTTCAGCCTTGCTGTGGGAAGATGGTGATGGACCTTCAGTGGCCAAGGCTCTGTTTAGGGAGGGAGGAGGTGGGTCTCCAATTAATTATAGACCTTGGCACAGGTTCAGATGGTGTCATGCCTGTGACTTGATAGGTTTAGAGGAAATATATATCTGAAAGGAGGATCTGTCCAGAATGATTGAGTTATACTGCAACTGAAAGCAGAACAGATGTATAAGCAGAAGTGATGGTGTCACTGAGAATCAGTTACATATCTCATGGGAAAACCTTCATTTGTTGAAAAAGGACAATATGCTATATTGCACACATATCTTCCTATAAATGTAATCCATTTGCCCTGCTCTGAAAGTATGTGTGACAGCTGTTCTGCCCAGAAGCAAAATGACATTTTATATCAAAAGCATTATTGATTTCATCTCTTAACTGACTTTGGTAAAACATCGAAAGCAAAAGTTAATATGCAATACAAATCTACAGAAATTGTCAGTCTGCAAATTGGAAAGGGTTTGGCATTTTCTGCTAACTCTTCATATTTCACATCTTTCTGCATTTTCTGATTCTGTCAGGAGAAACATCTCCAATATTGATCAATCAGAGAAAAGTTGAAAAAATGTGAGAAAAATCTGCTCAGGCAAAATTCACAGACAAAGGATGTAAAATTTCTTGGTCTCAGAAATGCATTCATAATAAAAATTACCAAGAACAGGATGAAGGTAGCCAAGTTTGTCAGTGTCCAGCCTGCAGGACCAAAGGATTACCAGTGCCCACTGGAGTATGGTACTTTTGCCACAGGAATGGAATTCCTCTTAAAAGCAGGTGAGGATTAGTTCCACACAAAATCTCTGACCTGCTCCCTGCTGTAGACTTCTCATCCCAGCCCCCCATCTCCTGGGGGATGGCAGTCCCGGGCCATCTGCCTGGAAGTAATGGGCCTTCACTCTAATCCTCTTCTCCTTGGACCTCACTCCCTGAACTCAGACAGCCTTTGTATCTCATCAAGACTAACTTCATGTCTCTTTGTGCTTACCATATGGCCCAGCATTTACTCTGTCTAGCTGGTAGGATACAACATACCACAAAGAGGGCACAGGTGACTCTTAAAAGAAAGAATGGATGGTACCTCATTAACTTTTCAGTGAAACCCTACATGCATGCTGTGGGTTTCTGCTACAAACTGCTGAAAGGCATTGTCATCAGGCTATCTCAGCTATCAGCTTAATGCTCTGCAGTTAAATTTTGAATGCTTGTGAAATGGTTCCCATGTCCTGTGGCTGAAATTCAGTGAATGAAGCATGTGAGCAAGTCCAATTTTTCTGCTGCTTTTGTAAATAAGCCAAGATGATTGGAAATAGGTTATTATTTAAATAAAATTAAAGAACAAAAAAGGAGATGGTGTTCACTGGAATGGAGAAAACTATTCAACAGCAGTCATATAGGTTGAGAAAGATCAAGTTCTCCATCCAGAAGAATTGTATTTTTACAAAATGGAACACCTCTGGCAGATACTACAGCAAGAAAGCCAATACCAAATGCATTACAGTCTTGTAATCAAGCCACAGATGGGCTGTGGGAGAAGAAGGTTCATGTGCCACATGCATATATGAAAAATGCATTTCTCTTACAGATAACTTGCCTGTCAACAGGGGGATGTAACTTCACACTAAGTTGCAGTCTCAAAAAAAGTTTGTTTGATCTAAAAATTAAAAACTTTTATAGGGAAATTCCAAAACAGCTCAATTTCTAATATTTATCTCCTGGGAATTCATTTACCAGGTGCATACAAGAACTGGGAACATTTCCTTTTTGGCCAGCTCTCCTTACTTGTGCTGGCTGCAGGCCACACAGGTGAGCCTCAGCTGCTGTTATCTAAGCTATGAAATACTTCAGAGAAAGAGAGGAAGATACAGAATGACATCTGTATCATCAGTGAGCCAAAGTCAGAAGTTTCAGCTGTTGGTATCAGCAGGGAAAATGTAATGATGCTTTCAAGACTCCTATATTCATAAACATTGTTTATCTACAATAGTCTCTGTGGAAGGGTAGTTTTGCAGTAGCTGTTATATTTATCATAATGACACTTCCTTGTTTGGTGAGAATTTTTTTTTTTTTTTTTTTGTACGTTAATGCACATATTTTGCCTATTTATTGATAAAAAAGAAATAGTGCAATTATGGAATGAGGAAGACTTTGGGCTTTTCTAATGTTGTAGGGCTTAAATCCAGCAGCAAATTAAATATGCAGCTGAAATGTTTTGATGGAGTTTCAGTTCAAAATTGAAGGTTAGGGAAATTGTGACTGATTCATAATTTACAGTGGTATGTTCAGTCTAAACTGTAAAAATATTCTACTGAAACCTCTCAGGAGATCTGTTTCTGCCAAATTGGCTGTTTTCCATTTCCAGATTTAGTAGTAGTTTTTTTAAAGTTTTGTCATCAACAAATTGATTTAACATTAGAAAGATGCCTTTGTCATTTAAAATGCCTTTGCACTCATTACACATGAATGATGTGTAATGGTTTCTAAAACACAATTCCCAGTTCAATGTAGATACTTGTTACTGAAAATATATTGGTGACTATTGTGCATTTTCAAAGATGCTACCAGTTTTATTTTAAACCCAGTAATTTTCATCTACTCCAGAAAAACAGTGATATTAAATAAAATTAATACAAACAGTTCTTGGCAAACATTCATTATGTAGCATGTTTAAATTCTGGATCATCCATTCCATAATCTCTTTGCCTGCTTTGTTGCTTTGGATTTAGGTGAATTCAATAAGAATATAAGTCAATAAGAGCTTCAGCAAGCCTGACTTCTCTTTTGTCTTACTGAAGCATTTCACACTTGTTTTTATACACATAGCATGTTGCCCCAACAAGCCCTCCACACCACTTCTGTTTTAATTCAGATTGAAGATGTCCTCCATGGTGCAGTGATGATATTATTTTGATTTTCATGTGTGCAAATTCTTTTTATTTGTTGATGTGATCAAAGTTTGTGTGAGGTATGTGGATTTTAATGCTATTTCTTGAACACATGATTCACAGAGGTGAGGGGTGGAATGAACTGAGTTTGTGTGACAAGGGGTTGGTTGTGAGGTGACGATGGCTGCAGGAGTGATTTCAATGAGAAGCTGACAGAAGTTTCTCCCAAGTCTGATAGACCCAGCTCCAGGGTGGACATGCCACTGGCCAGGGCTGAACCCATTAGTGGTGGCAGTAACACCTCTAGGATAACATGTTTAAGAAGGTAGGGAAAAAATATTGGGCAGAAGCAATTACAGCCAGAGAAGAAAGGAGTGAGAACATGTGAGTGAAGCAGTGCTGCTCACACTGAAGTCAATGGAGAAGGAGGGACAGAGGTACCAGAGCTGAGATTCCCCTGCAGCCCATGATGCAGACCATGCTGAGGCAGCTGTGCCCTGCAGCTCACCGAGCTCCACGGTGGAGCAGAGATCCACCTGCAGCTGTGCAGAACCCCACACCAGAGCAGATGGATGCTCAGAGGAGGCTGTGACCCCGTGGGAAGCCCACACCAGAGCAGGGCCCTGGCAAGACTCATGGCCCTGTGGAGAGAGGAGCCCACACTAGAGCAGATTTGCTGGCTGGACTTGTGACCCTGTGGGCAACCGAAGCTGGAGAAGCCTGTGTGTCTGAAGGGCAGCACGCTGTGGAAAAACAGGGTCCCATCTCTCTGGAGTACTTGGTGGGAGGAGGTAGAGAATAGTGAATAAATCTGAGCCTGGAAAGGAGGGAGAGGTTGAGGAAAAGTATATTTTATATTTGTTTTATTTCTCCTTATCCTACTCTGATTTTGACTGATAATAAATTCTATTATTTTTCCCAAGTTTTTCCCATGACACTAATCTGTGAGTGACCTCTACCTGTCCTTATCTCAATTTGTGAGTCTTTCACTATAATCTCTCTCCCCTGTCCAGCTGAGGAGAAGAGTGACAAAGTGGCTTTTGTGGGTACCTGGCATCCAGCCAGGATCAAACCACCACACTGCCTGGGGAGATGGTTTGAGAGAGGCAATCCTTCCCCTTTCCTTAGCCCTGGTGAGGCCTCACCTGGAGTGCTGTGTACAGTTCAGGACAAGAGAGACACAGAGCTCCTGGACGGAGTTCAGCAGAGGGCAGCCAAAAGGATTAAGGGATTGGAACGTCATTCTTACTAGTGAAGGCTGAGAGAGCAGGACCTGTTTAGCCTCAAGAAGAGATGACTGAGAGGGGATTGTATCAATCTATGTTAATACCTCAAGAGAGGGTATCAACAGGATAGATCCAGGCTCTTCTCAGTGGTGCCAAGGAATAGGACAAGAGGCAATGGGTAGAAACTGATATACAAGAAGTTCGACCTGAACTGATGAAGAGGAGGAATTTCTTTACTCTGTGGTTCACCAAGAGCTGGAACAGATTGCCCAGAGAGGGTAGGGAGTCGCCTTCCCTCAGGATACTCAAGAACGATTTGGATGCAATCCTGAGTACTGGGGGATCCTTCTTGAAGGAATTTAAAAGATCTGTAGACACAGCATACAGATACATAATTTAGTGGTGAACTTGGCAGTGTTAGATTTATGGCTGGACTCAGTGGGTCTTTTCTAAATTATTCTGATTCTATGATCTTGGTGGAGATGAAGAAGAAACTTAAGGGGAACCCATGGACTTACCAAGTGGTACAAGCTAGCCAGATGTGCTACCCCTTTTGTGTCTCCAGAGGCTCCGGCCACGTAACACATGGATGACTGAACCCCAGCACAGCAGTACCACTCCTACTGCCAGATCTGAGCTGTCCTCATGAGCTTGTTTCCTTGGAACCAAGAAGAGAGGTTTCCTCCTTCCATCTGCTCTGCCATCCAGAAAAAATAGCACTTTACATAAACAACTTTCCTGTTCATAAATTACTTCCCTTATCATCCTGGTATACCCAATAGATAGTGCCTGATGCAATTGCACGTGCATTCCTACAGGCAGGTGAGTATTAAGTTCTCCATTGTCTAGTACCCCAGCAGAGGAAAGAAAATGTTAGCTAGAGAGGAGAGTTAAAAGTGTCCAAAACTGTGCAGCAACTCCATTTCCTCCTCTTTCCCTTCTATACATATGATTTTTTTTTTATACAAAATAAAATTCCTTTTCAAGATGAGTAAATTCATTTAGAAACAAGCCTAGACAACCAAACCTTATCATAGTCCTTGAAATCAGCTTTAAGGAACCCTGTAATAAGCAGGGACAACAAGGGATTCAGACAGTGCAGGGGTCCTGCAATCAGTCAAAACTGGGTCTCTACTTGTAGCATCAGAGAGCAAACACTAGAATTTTTTGGTTTTGAGACAGTAGATAACTACGTACTGAGGACACCATTTCAGAAACTAAACCCTACAAAGTCTCCACTTCCCTGAGATGTAAGTGAACTTCTGTCATGCTTCTCCCTGCATGAAATTTTTCATTAATCCCACCTGATTCTAAAGAAGACTTTCCCATCACTTAGCTTTTTTTTTTAAAAAAAGAAGATTAGATTCATGCAGCCACTAACAGCTAGTCATTCTGTTGGTCCTTTAGGAATTGCAAAGAAATGTGTTTCCGGTGCTAAAAAAAGGAACCCTAAACAAGAAAAAAAATATCTCTGCCAGAGCATCTGTACAAGCCTGTGACTTATATCTCTTGTATGCAGTCATTTTTCCTCAACAATGACCCAAGTGTCCTTGTTTTATAGGAAACTCTCTTGTCAGGAACTCCCTCCTGCAAATCCAGACATGCAGTTCAGCACAGGAAGTCAGGCTGTCATGGCTCCAGGCATTGTTAATCATTTTTAAATGATCATTAAAACGCAGCAGCAGCAGCAGCAGTGAAAGGATGCAGCTCTGGTGAGGTCAGATAACAAAAATGCCTCTTTTTTGGGGGATGTGGAATGGGGAGGCAGTGTAAAATAAAAACACATTTTGCAGACTGAGTTTTAAACACTGTAATCAATGTCTGGGAGTTTAGGACAGGAAAAGAAAAAATACAGTACTGATCTGACCGTTTCTGAGGCCATTCCTCCCCTGCTTCCTGTGGCCCCTCGTTCCCAGCAGACAGACCCACACTCCTGTCTCTGAGCAACCACGGAGTCTTTGCTGTTCCCAATGCTGCTCAGGTCTAATACTTCAGGTCTCCAAGACTGGACAATTTTCAAAATGCTGCACATTGAAATAATACTGCTCACTCCTGGGTTTCTAGGTACTGTGCCCTGCCACAAAAACTTCAAAAGTCTTTGACTTTTAAATCGTTTGTTAAAGCCTTTGGATTTTAAATATTAAAATTCATATCTAAGTTAAATCTTGTGAGGCACCCTATTTTTTGCAGTCTTTGTGTGCTGTACCTATGTTTTGTTATCATTAATTATGCCCACACATGAATTGTTATTTGTGCCATCAACTAATGATAAAATGACATGTCATTCACCCTATTGTTATGAGAAATGTACAGCACAATTTTCTTCTCTCCTCCTGAACCTCTCCTATATACTACCATATGGTTTCTGTACCAAGGGCACTCTGCCATCTGGACTGTGGAGCCTAATGCCCTGAAGAAGACATTGACATAAACCAATTGATGTTAAGACCCAGACCTCAGACATATGATATTAGTGTGCCATACGGCTGGGCCCCACAGATGAGGATGGATTGTCAGCTCCCCAGCAGCTTTCCCAGTTCTTGGTGGTCCTGGTTCCTGGCTGTACCAGGCATGTCTGTGTAATCCCCTGGGACCCAGTGTGGTCAGAGATACTGCCCACCCTGTCACAAGGCTCCTGCCAAGGCCCCTCACCAGCAGGAAAAGCCCTGATTGCCCATCTTGAAGACAGACAGCATTTTCTCATGGCACTGCCTCTGCTCAGCAAGAGTGGTCTCAGCAGGGGTATCAGAATCATATCAGTGGTCAGCAACCCTTTCACACCTTCTTTCTTTTTGTGAACTCTCCCAGTTTAACCCCATCGTTTCTGAGCCCTGGTTGCTGTTCTGCCTACTCCTCCACAGATTTTGATCCCCATCTGCCTCTCTTTCTTTTACCTGCATGAAAAACAACCTCTGTTACAGTCAGGAGGAAAGTGTGGGTGTAGAAGAAACATTTTCACTGTAGATGAAGGTAGGACTTCTGTTGCTAACCTCTGTTTTTCATTGATCATCATACAGATGCTGCCCTTCACCAGTACAGAGAAAATACCAATAACCTCTGGTGGCACTTCCACCATGTGCTGCCTGGTTTGACATCTCAGAGGGTGCTCTGTGTCCCAACCCTCTGTTCAGGCTGCCAGCCCTGCCTGTACAAGGGAAGATCATCACTGTGCTAGCCAGCATAACCCTGCACCTCACTGCCAGGAGACCACAGTGAAGCTTTCAATCACAAATTTGTGTATTTTTTTTTTTTAACAGAAAAACTAATGGCTGATGACCTTAAAAACAAGGCACAAATATTTGCTTATTAGCCTTCACTTAACTTCACAATTCAGTCTTAAACCTTTTTTATTATGTTTTTTTATTTATTTTTTTTTTCTCTGCTTGCTTCATTGCAAAGCATTGAACCAGGCTGCTTGGCAACTAATTCACAACTGCGGTTGCTAAGAAACCACTGAAGAAAGTAGATTAGTATCCAGTAACCTGTTTCATTGTCAGAGATGTTTATTTCGCATAAAGGAATAACTGTACACAAAGGAGTTTATTGAACTTGGATGAACAAGCAAATTATGCAGCATTATTTTTCCTTCCAATAGCTTTCTCTGCTGACACAAAGCTTCACACAAAGACTTGAGCATTTCCTCAGGGAACAGGATTTATTTATTCAAACTTGTGCACTCTATTAAGACCAAATTGGAGGATGATGTCTAGCAGGTTGCAGTCCAGTTTCCCCAAGGACATGCATGAGGGAATGCATGCATGTGTCCTTTGCACTTTCTCTCTAGATATGCTCTCCTGCCAACCACAGCACCAGCACTCAGCCTTCTCAACACCTGACAACAGGCTGCCAAGTGACAACAGCCAAAACAGCACTGCTGCTGGCAGTGCAGACAATTTCAGCTGCTCAGAGCTTCCCTCGCCTGCACCACCCTGCAGCCACACTGCCCAGTGTTCTGTCCACCACGGGCTCTGCTGGTGACTTCCAGCAGTTCCGCTAGCTACAGCTGCCAGAGCCCTACTGGAACAAACCTCTTCCAAACACTTTGCCTTCAGTGAGGAGTAAATGCCTCATCAGCCATTTAACTACAGCAAGGAGCCTGACTATATTGCTTTATTTTACCTTGGGACCCAATTCCTCTTGCTGTCTTGCTCCAGCACTTTCTCCTACACCAGAGTATTGTCTGTTGTTGAAATGTCTGACATTTCTTCAAACGCTTTTTGGATATCAATAGAAGAACAAGAAGGGATGAGCTATTCAAGAAATACAGCTAGGAATTTAGAGATAAAGAACAAAAATAAAAATAAACAATATTAATAACTACAGCAGTACTGATCAGAGCTCCCAGGTAACACTGCCCCTGCCATATCTTACCCAGTAAGGTCATCTGTGGTGCCCTAACACTAACTGCTGATGTAAGCACATATTTGCAGAATTTTGTGCACAGACTTCTGGAGATCCATGAGCTGGTTCTAAGAGCCTTTAAGTCAAATGATAAAAACAAACCTACCATCAGCAAGCATAAATTACTCACTACATCTATCAAAAATCCACAGATTTTCAGATAAAAAACAGATTGCAAATCAGAAACCCGAAGTTTATATCCCTTTAAAAGTCACAGAGATCTCTGGTCCATGACATGAAGTGATCAAGAATTCCTCAATCCATTAATGAACCATACCAGTAGGTCATTTTACTTTTTTATTTGTTGTTTTTTTTAAAGAAAAGCAAGTCTTAGGATGACAAAAGGAGAAAATTTTCCAACTGTGAAATCTAGTGCTGATAATTATTATAAATTAATTATTATAGAATTATTAGTTAATTATAATAACTATTATAAATTTGAAATTTAAAATTGCAGAAATTCCCTGTGTGGAGCCAAGCTAAGTTCCACAGGCAGTATAGCACATAAAAGTGCACAACAGCATGTAAAACCAGCACATTCTTTAGTGAACAGAAAAACTGTCTGAGTTTCTTACAGATTTATATCCTCCTCTGTCCTCCCAGGTAGTAACTTCAGTTACTTTATTCCTTCATGTCATCAATATGTTATGGCCAGTTGTCTTCATGCATGAAGACTGGCTGACTGCTACCAAACAGATTGTCATGCAACTGACTTATGTCTGCCTTTTTCTCTGTGGCACTAATTCAGACATCTTTCTTCTCTCCAGTTATTAATGTTTAAAAAAAACCCATTGGGACATATTTAATGTTAAGATTTCTGTCATCTTCTTCAAACTCAGGTGGAATTGGCTAGCAGGTTAGCAAAGCTATCAGGGCAGAGGGAACTGATACACAACTGGAGAAACTGACCATGTTATCACAGAAGCCTCAGTTCCTTAGGAAACTGGCTAAAAATTGATATATAAGCATTACAGTTACTAAGAAAAAACCACAGGTCTTGGAAGATATGTAATCCACAGGTGAAGTTTAAAGGAAAAATGATAAACCAAAGGTATTTTACTGTATTTAATTTTATATATATATATATATATATATATATATATATATATATATATATCTGTATATATCTGTATGTATGTATGTATGTATGTATTTATATGAATATAGGCACCACTGCAGGAATTCTTAGGAAAGGTTTCCTGGACCACCTCTTCCAAGTGCTTTGAATAAGCAGGAAAGAAGTCATTGTGGGTTTAATGAAGAGAAATATTTTGTGAAAATTGGTAAGAGCCACATCATCTCACAGTGTGTTTTGTAGGCCTGGGTTCATACTGCTCTAGTGAACAATGTGTAATTCTTCCCATCAGCACAAGATTACAAGGTCATTGTGGTACAGCTACTCAGGTACTAGCATGGGAATTAACTTCACAGCTATATAGCCATAAATAGAACTTCCGCCTGTCTTTACAGACTCTTCACAGATTACATTCAGCAAATCATGGTGTCATCAATCTCTCTTCTTCACTCCATTCTTTGCCCCATGAGATCTCTAATTGGGGATGTCTGTTATACTACCTTATGTTACAGCGTCTGGAGGCTGATGTAACTTTTTCAACATACTGAAAATCCAGTTGATAACCAGTCCTAGGTTTTCTTAATTTACCTTTGATTAATGATCAATCCAGCTGTTGCAAAATCTTCCCTATAGAGGGATTTGTTAGGTCAAGGAGAGGTGAAAAAACCCCACCACCTAAGTTAGAGATGCTTTGTAGAAGCTTCTACAAAACAAGTGTTACAAATACTAAATTTTCCATGTCAAATTCGTTAAACAATGGCTTGTGTTATATTCCCATGGAAATTTTCTTGTAAAAGGAGAGGACTGTAATTCTCTTCTCTGTTTTCAAAGTATGATCTCACTGTCCAGATCTCCTTAAGGACAGAAGCAGCCTGAAATTGTAATGGTAACAGGAAGGGCATCTGTGTATTCTTTTCACTAGTCCATGAAAAACTTTTCACACAAGTCTACACAATAACCTGATGTGATCATCTAAAGCAAAACTATGACCACTGTCATGTAGCAGGATGTTCAAAAAAAAGAGTAAAATAAAATATTTGGATCGTATCACAAAACACAATAACATCATGAATAACTAGCAGTTATTCCTTTGGTTTGGTTGGAACACATCAGAAATTTTAAACAGTACTTCAATGAAACCATGACAATTGATACCAATGGTAAAAAATGTTATATATGAACAAAATTATTTGTTTTAAAATTAACCCACAACCAGCTTAACAGCTGGGCTCGATGTTCTTTGTGGGTCCCTTCCAAACCAGAATGCTCTGTGAGTCTAAGAATCATGTCCACAAAAAGCAATAAAAAAACCACCAAACTGACTAACCAACCAAGAAAATTCCCAAATAAATAACTTTTTAAAAATACTGTAGAATCAAAAACATGTAGTTTAAAACATGCTGAATTTCAAATGTATCAGAAGGTTTAAAAAAAGTCTCCAGTAGATCAGAGTATACATACTCACATATTCTAAAAGTTTGAAAATTGTTCATAGGAGATTTCTGGTTGACTTGATTGGTTTATTCAGAAGGTTTTCTGGAGAATTTAAAACTTAAAACAAGTCTCTGATCTTAAATGCTATTTCTACTTCCTTATAGAATTGTTTCCTGTACTCCACCCCTTAGATGAACATAAAGAAAGCAAAATCTTGGTCAAATACCAGGTGCTTACATATGTCAATCCTGATGGGGCATGCATTGCTTCCACAGTTTCTCACTTGGCAGAGCAGTGCTCAGTTCTTTTCTATACATGTTGACTATGATGTCAACATGACATCAGTAATGTCAAGATCAAGATAAGAGAGAAGGAAAGGAATTTTTTTACAAAATTGAAAAAAGAAGGATCAGCCTTCAGATATTTAGGAATAATGATCTGGAAAGTGAGGGTAGCTGAGACCAAAAAACAGGGGCAGGGACAAAACAGGAGAATAGTGCATGAAAGGATAAGGAGTTTCCATTTTCTGTTCTGGTAGGAAATTATTAAGGAGGAGCTTGCCTAAACATCCTTTTCTTTTGCTGTGTCTCTGAGGTACTTCTTGGGCTTCTGTCTCTAGATAAGTCTAAATCAGTTATCATTCAGAGCAGAGGTCAGTGACAAAACATTTGCACCAAAATACAGCTAATTCAGACCCTGGGTCCCAAATGGCTCTTCTGTAAGTAAATCTGTTTAGAGTTCTCTCTACAAAATGATGAGTGTGAGGATAAGTAATTTTGCAAAACAGATCATTCCATCAAAGCAGTAGCCCTTTAACTATACTTCATTCTGCTGCCAGCTTTCTTCTGGAATTACAGAAAAGCAGTATATTTAGCTGAGTTTAAAAATAATTTTAAAATACAAGGTGCAATATGTCCATGTGGATGTTCATTTTGGACCAGGGTAATGCTGCTGAAAGCAGTGGAGAAGCTTAACAGAATGTACTCTAGTGGAAGAGGAATTCAATTAGGCATGAAAATTAAGTATTTATTCAAATAAAGAAGTTAGTACTGCTGCTGCTGCTAAGAATCAACCTGCAAAAAAGCCTGGCTATAAACAATTCACCATTTAATAAATCCTGACAGAAAGCAAGCTGCTACTTTTGGGTGTTTGTATCAGCATGGTCTTGGACAACACATCGAAAGACATAGGTGAAATTTGGCACACTGCATATCAAAATTAGCAATGAATTGCTATTCCCTTTGTAGTGTCTCAAAGAGATCTAATTTTCTTCTAGTGCATGAATAATTAAAATATTTTGCTGTGAAGACAGAGCTCCTCATAACAGTCTCAGTTTTTAAGAACTACTCTCAGTTTTTAAGAACTATGCTAAGCATCCTGCCTCACTTTGTGCAGTAACAAAGACTGTAAAATGACATTAAAGGGCTGTTTTGCTAAATAAAGTGTCTCCTGCTTGGGCTGGAGTATTGTTCTACGAAAAGATATCCAGCCTTGATTTGAAAACATGAAATAATGCCAAATCTACAACATCCCTAAGTGAATTGTTTACTGGATAATTATAGTTATGTCTAATCTAGCTGGAGCCTTTCTTATTAAAGTCCTAAATTAAAGTCCTTTACAATCACAAATACTGTCTTCTTCCATGGGCTGACTGTCACTGTAGCAGCAAGTTGCACAGGCAGCTGCTGGCTGTACTGCCTAGTCTGGCTGAATGCAGGGGAGGTATGGTCAGCAATGCAGAGTGACCACTGAGTATACTGGTTTTGCTGAGCCCTCACAGTCTGCTCCTGTGCTGGAGACGCCACTTTCCGACCCCATCTAAGGGGTGGAAGCACAAGGATCCTGCAGCTGCTAAACTTGTCTAAATGATGCTAAACTGCATCTAGATGATGGAAGACCGTGAGTCTGACAATGGTCCATGGACCAAGTGAGCAGTGCTCACAGGCCACAGGAGATGGTCTGGAATGACAGTATCCAAATTAAGTTTTCTCTTCATTTGTCCACTTAGTTTTTAAAAATATTGGAGAGAACACTTTCCAAATACCCTGACTAATGCCATAGACAAGATCTGTTGATCCCCTTTTCCTACTATTTGTAATTCTGATCACACATTCAATGAACAAGCTCCCTTCCATACACTCTCACACTCCAAATTCATGCTCTGTTGATTATCTACCACAACCCTTGAGCCAGTCAGAGTCAATGCTCTGCAAAATACAATCTCAGGGCTTTGTCCTATGAATAGGGTGTATAGCCCTTGTTCTTTGATGGATGATGTTGTATTTGGGTGTTAAAGGGGGAACAAAACCAAGCATGTTCATCAGCACTAGGACGTAGCCTTTACTATGGGGAATATTTTCATTTACTCAAGTATTGAATCAAATTATTGTTAAATTACTGTTGCGAAGCTTCATAGCTTATTATTTGCATATTATTAAACCATCATGACACATATATTATGTGTCTTCATATGACTAGAGCTCACTAGGTTCACTTGAGTGAACAAAGATATCCCAAAAGATCATGTTAAAATTACCACCAAGAGGGCTTCAAACTCCATTCTCAAGTATTGAGGCAAAGTTCACCAGTCTAGAAAGAAGGGCATGGACATAGGAAAGAGAAGATTATGTAATGAAAGATTATATAATTCTTTACACTGAAATGAAAGTGTTGAAAGAAAACAAGAGGCTTCCCAAAAATCCAAACTGTTCTAAAAGTGAAAATATGGTGAAAAATCAAAAACAAATAGATTTTGACTTTTAAAACATGACTTCACTGCTTTGTGGGCACAACTGCCAGGTGCCCCTCAACCAGAGCTCCTTTTTGTAGTTTGCAACTACAACAGCTTTCTGAGGTAAAAAAATAATTATCATTCCACATATATTTTATGTTTCTCTTTGATTTTTTTCAGGGCATTTCCCTCCAAAGTATAGGTTTCTCTTCAGTTTTTCAGTATATTTGAGACCATTTTGTTGGTGTTGCTTCCATTCCTTGTGACATTCTTTGTCATACATGTTCTTCTAGGGGTGAAGTGACCAGAAATGCCCATGGTTTCCAAAAATGGATATGCTGCAGATTTTTGTCACATACTAGTGGCATTTTTTCTGGTTTGTTCCTTACAACTCCCATAAGGATTATGAGAGTTTTGCTCCTTTGGCCACATCCAATTATTGTGTTGACATTTTTCAGGGCTTCTTATCATAGAGGTCTATCTATATAAAATATATATTTGTATGTAAATAATGCCCTCTTTCTCCATCTGTCCTGCACACGTCTTTTATACTTAACATTCTGAATGTGCTGCCACAGTTATGTGTCAGCTTATATTTCAATAGCATGACATCACTCTGTAAGACCACTCTCCAGAGTCATATCAAAAGGTTGTGTCCTTTAAAACATGATAATAACAATTTGTTATGAAACCATCAATATGCACTTAGCTGCCTTTACTGCAGAGTCAGCCCTTTCCCAGATTTTCCTGTCTTGGAAAAAAAAAAAATTGTCTACTTATTGGCTATAAAACACTGCATTGTCCCTTACTACTTCTGACCTGTAGAAATTTCTTGCAGAATTTATAGCATTTTATATAGTTCCCAAACTTTTTAAGGAGGATTCTCATTCAAAGCAAATGTGCCCTAGTTGATCAACCTAGCTTTCCCCACTTTTTTAAAATCCAAGGGTCAAATAAAGTCAAGGAACACCAATATTTCCTTGAAGAAGTCAGTCAACTCCAAAGAGAACAATCTTTCATCTACTGTCAGAACAACCTTAACACGATCCACAGACAGCCAGGAAAAGCATATTGTTTGGGCAGTAAGGACTATGGAACTTCTTCTGACCTACATGAAGGATGTGCTACTAGCAAATACTGTTGAAGATTCTAGAGGACTGTACCACCTCCTCAGCAATGATAAAGCAACAAAGATAACTGATAAGCCAGATGAGAGAACTGCAGCAAGTGGAAAGAGATGTCCCTCTTTATAAGATGTGTTGTAAGATGGTCCCTTTGCAGCTGTGAGGCTGATTACATATCCCAGAAGAGGACAGGAGAAAAGTTAGGAGAAACAAGGAGTGACAGCTGGAAAAGAATCCACATCTGTACTAGTGCATAGGCCACTAGGCCTTCCATGGATATAGTAAAAAATTACAATGCTTTGAAGTCTGAAATTCATCTTCAAGCAGTGGATTTCCACTTGGCCTCATGAAATCAATAGGATCTTCCCACTTGAGTCCCTCAGGCCAATTTTCATCTAATGAAGGGCTTCTAACCTTTTCTTTCTGACACCTAACTCTGTGTCACTGGGCTAAGAAAGCAGACATCTTCTGGATAGCCAAATCACCCACAGAAACAGATGTGTATCATCATGTCAGATGTATACCAGTATATCAGCAAATATTCCAGCACACAGTACATATTCCATCAGCAGAGCTAGAGAGCTAGGCTGATGGTACATATGTGCCACTACATCCCACTTCTATTATAAGAATGTATTATCAGCTGTAGTTGAAAGCAAATGTAAAATTTACATTATCTACATAAAATTTACAAAAAATATAAATAAGTGAAAGGAGTTTATTCTCATTTCATGTGGATACAATGAGGTTTGAAACATTTTTGGTGAGCAGGTCTAAGAAAAATTTACAGTACTTAGAAATAAGAAAAATACAGATTATGATTAAGAGTTGTATGAAAATCATAAAAAGATAAAAATCATTCAGGTGGGAAAATGAACCCCAAATCCTGACCTGCTCCAAACTTAATCCCTGCACAAGATACACAAGAAGTTTCAATATTATACATAGGACTTAACCATGAAAGGCATTGCTAGTTCCCTACACTGCAAATGCTTGCATATTGAATAAACAATGGTCTGCATATCCCAGTAAAAGTGCACTGTCCAGATACTGCTGTATTTATTTCTGACCTACACATCAAGGCAGATTTTCTCATGACTCATGTAGAAAATCCATGTCTCCAAATGATGGGATAAGCCTGTGCCTAAGCAGGAGATCCTGTTGG
This sequence comes from Lonchura striata, assembly GCF_050655825.1. Lineage (NCBI taxonomy): Eukaryota > Metazoa > Chordata > Aves > Passeriformes > Estrildidae > Lonchura > Lonchura striata. The sequence goes on from NC_140740.1 coordinate 73,315,496, forward strand.
CACAACACAGCAGGAAACAGCAGAGCCGAGTTAGCCCCCCCAGGATTTTGCAAGGAATTCTGAGGATTTTTACAGGACATTGGAAGGTTTACACCTGTCTCTATGCTTTTTTTCTTTGAAAATATAACAGGCAGAATTTGAGTGTGGGGTTTTTATCTGGTTTTGGTTTTTGTTTTGTTTTAGTTTTGGGGGGCTTTTTTTGCCTTAAAGCCACTCTAAATGGTCAGAGTAATTTGGGCAACAGAACTGACGTCTCAGAAATATGGAAATTATTTTCTGATACTAAAAATGCACATACTAGAAATTAAAAGTCCACAATGTACAACTTATTTTATTTGAGTGTTAAATATTCTAGTTTTTCTATGGCAATTCAAGAAATTCATGCCATATCAAATATCCTCCTAAACTGATTTTGCTTTGGGTAATAAATAGAACTGCTGATGCATCATAATTTCCAGAAAGACCGAGGACACAGATGGCAGAAGAAAATGGAGCTGTCAGAAACTATGATCATTCCTATGGACTGTCATGTTATCTATCCTGGTACCTTTCCCCCAATACTGTTTTTTGGCAGATGTGCAGTGCCACACAACTATTGACATTCAAAACAGAACAGTGTGCCTGGCCTTCTAGATATATGCATGGTTTGGAAGCCACCAAAGAAACCTTAAAAATCTATTTTTAAAGTATTATTCAAGATAAACATGACTAATTTATAAAAACGGTCTTCTGCAGTCAAGGACAGCAGTGATAAATACCATGACATCTCCTCTATAATACTTCAAGAAGTCAAAAGTCCTCAAATTTCAGAGTTTGGGCCTATAGCCAAGCTTGGCAATAGATTCATATCAGGTCCTTTATCCCCTTTTTACAAAGTGAGAAATTTAACCTAGTTATGATTTTCTTTGCTGAAATTACACCCCTAAGAAACTAAAAAAGTGGAAGTGGTCTTTCAATCATTTGCTCAAAACTGCACATATTTTCAACAGCATTATTGTCAGAAACCAGGCTTCTGTCACAGCCTTGCTCTTTAGTGAAAAACATCATGTAGCTTCAGATACTTGTAAAATATTTTAAGGTAATAAGAAAAAAGCCAACCAAAAAGCAGTAATTTAGAGGAGGTTATTTTTATACAATCCAAAGTTAACCAACCAAAGGATACAACTCCATATCCTCCTTTTAAACCCTCGGTGACTTCCTCTGGAATCTGAATGCTCATAACATCTCCTTGTGTCTACCTTGTTCTCACCACCAGGAATAAGCCAAACTCAGTGACTTTTAAGAGATGTATAGACAGAAGAGACCTTCCAGCAGTACAAGTGAGCAAAGCAGAGATTTCACTTTGGAGATAATGAAGAAAAAAGCAACAAGAAAGAGAATAGTATAAATACAAAGAAAATAGTCAAGTAACTTGAAATCATGTTCTGGTCCAATGTATATTTTGTTAATTCAAAAGCTGGGATTTTTGCTCTTGGTTAAAAAAAATCAGAGAATATGGATAAAAATAAGAGAATATGAAACACTAGGCCAGTTCCAGCAATGAGGGCAAAATGGAGTGAAAGGCAGTTTCAGAATTTGGAGTTACATGTGCAGGAGCTTCAGTCACCATATTTTGATTGGTCAAAATATGTTCTACCCCATTTCTAAACACAAATGGTACTTTTATTTACATGCTAGACTACTTTATAGAATCCTTTTTTCCAACCAAGCAGGTTATTAATTTATGGACACTGTAATTTTATGGAAACATCTGGTATCGGAAATTGTTTCCTTAGCTGCATGTATCCTGTTCCAATCTTTATGTTTTTCTTCTGCAGTGTAAAGAAGAAAAAAAATATGTGTATTTGAACTTAGTAAAATATTATTTAAGGACAGAAGAAACATCCATAATGTAATTTCATTTAAGTATCTCATTAATTGAATATGCCCTTCTCCACAGAAATATTAATTCCTATGAGCAATAAAACTTTCCTAAATACTTTGAATTACTTATTCCCACTATATT